>NC_089495.1:165111339-165853877 GCF_036850765.1 Saccopteryx bilineata
GTGTGCTAATACACAGGGAGGAGTGAGAGCACCTGTGTGTGTGTGTGTGTGCTATTACACAGGGAGGAGTGAGAGCACCTGTGTGTGTGTGTGTGTGTGCGTGCTAACACGCAGGGAGGACTGAGAGCATGTGTGTGTGTGTGTGTGTGTGCTAATACACAGGGAGGAGTGAGAGCACCTGTGTGTGTGTGTGTGCTATTACACAGGGAGGAGTGAGAGCATGTGTGTGTGTGTGTGTGTGCTAATACACAGGGAGGAGTGAGAGCACCTGTGTGTGCGTGTGTGTGTGTGCGTGCTAACACGCAGGGAGGAGTGAGAGCACCTGTGTGTGTGTGTGTGTGTGCTAACACGCAGGGAGGAGTGAGAGCACCTGTGTGTGTGTGTGTGTGTGTGTGCGTGCTAACACGCAGGGAGGAGTGAGAGCACCTGTGTTCGGCCTGGAGGCTGCAATGGCCCAGAGCCACACAGCCAGGCTGGGCAGCCGTGTTGTCCCCGGAGGACCAAGCAAGATGCTTCCTTTGTGGCAGAAAAAATAGAAGCAGTCCTTCAGGTCACTAGTTACTTCCTCTTCAAGGGAGGAGCATGTGGGGCCACAGCCAGTGCTGAAAAAAGGGGTTTTTCCAGTAATCTAAGTGGGGGAAGGGCACCAAACCCCAAATTCATGGGAAACTTCCACAGGCGCTCTGCTAGTTGAGAGTGAGTTCCAGTAATGACAAGCCTTCTGTTGTCACATTAAACAATGTCGTTAAATGGGACCATTTTGATTTTTGAGTCTTGCTTGTAAACATATTTGTGTTTTGGTTTAATAGTTATATGAGTTTAAGTGTATAGTGATGATGCCTGCTCTAGAAGTACTAGGGTACTTTACTGTTTTAAGTACTGTGGTGGGAAATATGGCCTCCAAAAGCTCCAACTTTACTGGGTATATTTCAATGGCTCAAAAAGAGCCTGTCCTCTCAGACAGAGCTCTGCTACTTACTGACTGTGAGACTGTGGACAAGGAAGTCCCTTTCACTGCCCACGGCTCAGTTTCTTCATCTGTCACATGGGGATTAATACAATAACTATAACAATAACAATGAAACTCACTTACCAGGTGGCTATAAGAACACAGTGCCATCACAGATGTGAGTGGTGTGTGGCCTCTGGCACAGATTCAGTGATCTGAGTGCACAGGGTAACTCCTGGCCTCTGCACACAGCCTGAGGAGCTGAGTTCTGGGACCAGCATTTCCTCTTCAAGGCTGCTTCTGCTTGTGCCGAGTGGATTTCATCAGAACAAAGTGGTGGAGGGCGGTCCCTCCCTTTGCCCGGAGGTTTTAGTCTCCTGACTTCGCTGCACTGGCTCCTCCTCTCCTGCCTCACTTCCCTGGACTCTCTGTCCCACATAAACACCTGTATCCAGGCTTTGATCTCAGGGTCCCCTTTATGGGGAAACCCAAGCCATAACAAGTAATGGAGAGCAAGCACTTTGTGAACTGGAAATGCAGAGCGAAGGTGATGAATATTATGATTGATCAAGCTCAGCAGGCTCCTGGACTGAACTCCTGCTTGTCCCAAGCCTGACTCTGTGTATCCTTGTAAGACACAAACCACAGGCATTCCTTTTGACTGCCTTGGGTGCGAGACATTTACTGGGAAGATATGAGCACATTTTCTACCTATTTAGACCAGCAATTCCCAAACCAGAGGGTTTGCTAAAACTCGATGTTCTGATTCTGTGGATGGAAGGTGTTATGGATTCAGTTGTGTCCCCTGAATGATTTGTTGAAGTTGGAAACCAAAATTTTCCAACCCGAAGCTGCTTTTTTGGGATATAGATTTTAAGCTGTTTATTATGAAACAAAAGACTCAGAAAGAATCTTTGATCCTCCCCCTTTTCTGCCCAAGAGATTTGCACAGAGACACCTACTTTAGGAAGGGAGCCTTGGCTATATCACCTTAGGGTTTTCAGCCTAGCATTGGTCAGGCTGACTCCACACCTAGTAGGGAGACGGGCCTGTGTCCCATGGTCTCTGAGTCGCCCTGCCTGGCGTGTTCTGCTCTACCTCAACTACCTGTAAATGGCCTATTCTCACCTCTGAAACCTAATCCCTCATCTCCCCTTTCTTCTTTGCCCCAAAATGTCATATATACCCAATTTTGCCTCACTGTTTTTAGAATTTCCATGCTTATGTGAATTCCCCATGTGAATGTATTAAAATTTAATTTTCTCCTGGTAATCTGTTTCTGTTCATTTGATCATTAGCCCAGCTGAAAGAACTTAGAAGATGGGAAGAAAAATATTCATTTTTTTTAGCATCTGCAAAGTCCTAGCCCCCAGTGCCTATAAATGTGGTCTTATTTGGAGATGGGGTCTCTGCAGATACAATCAGGTTAGGATGAGATCATTAGGGTGGACCCTAATCCAATGTGACTGGTCTCCTTACAACAGCGGTTCTCAACCTTTCTAATGCCGTGACCCCGCAATACAGTTCCTCATGTTGTGGTGACCCCAAACCAAAAAATAATTTTGGTGCCTACTTCATAACTGTAATTTTGCTACAGTTATGATTCGGAATGTAAATACCTGATATGCATTATGTATTTTCCGATGGCTTTAGGCGACCCCGCTGGGGTCGCGACCCACAGGTTGAGAACTGCTGCCTTACAAGAAGAGGAAGACAGCATGTGAAGGCAGAGACACAGGCAGTAAGAAGGCTGTGAGAAGACAGAGAGCCAAGGGACACCGGAGCATGCCAGAAGCTAAGAGAGGAGAAGAAGGGGCTTGGAAGGGAGCACAGTTCTGTAAACACATTGACTTCACTCTTTCAGACTCAGCACTGGGAGAGAATAAATGTGTTACTTTGATTTACCTGGTTTGCGGTGCTTTGGTATGGCCGTCCCAGGAATCTAACGCCGAGGGGGTGGGACTATGTATCTCGAGCACGGTCCTAGATGATGCTGAAGCCGCCGGTCGGAGTGTACTTTGAGGAGCACTGACCCAGTCAGGTCAGGGCAGCCCAGCTCACTGTGCGCATGCACAGGGTGAGAGACTCCATCCAGAAATGTCTTTAACTCCATGTGCACAGCCTAGCATTAGTAGGGTCTCCACCCGACCCTTCCTCCCCTGGCCCTCTTTAGAATGACAGGACCTCGTTGGCCCATCCTCCATGCATAAGAACACACTCTCTCTTCTGCCTGAAAACACTCCCTCCCTCCCTAGTCTAAAATCCTCCAACTTGATTTTCAAATTTAACCAAGTTCTCACCCCACCTCCCAAAACAGCATGCCTGCCTGCTTCCCGTCTCCCCGTGGAGCTGGGTCTGCGTTGTGAGCATGGCCATTGCCACGTCCACCACACTGAGTCTCCACACACTGGTCTTCCCTTCCACCTGGATCTCACTGCTGCCCATACACGTGGCAGAGCACCTGGTGCATCCTCGTCAGTGCTTCCAGAAGCAGTAGGACAGAAAATAAAAAAACTGTCCAGCTGTTGTCCAGCTGCTCACTGCTACCACAGTACATGGCAAACACATTTTCCTAAGAGTATTTCAGGTCAGGGTTGTTTCAAATAACTCCCCTGGGATGTACATTAGCTCTCTTTCTACTCTCTCCCTTGGTCTGCAGTGTGTTGAAGGAAAGCCAAAACACCGAGTGACTTTCTGTTTCCATCCTGAGAAAGTGAAGGTCGAGATCAAGCATACAAGACTGAAGGCAGTCACGCGTCCAGGGAAGGCTCAAGGACACGATGCTGGGCCCTGCTGGAGCTTTCTGCAGGTCAGGAATCAGACAGCAGATGGTGTGGTGTTTTGTCTCAGAAAGGGCAAGAGAAATCTAATCAGTTTTGCAAAACTAAATAATAAAATTGTATACTGTATTCTGTTTGTTAGTTTCTTATGCATGGTGTCATCTTTCTGCTTAATAAGTTGGATAACTGATCTCTCTAAGGCATCTCAGTTCTGGAGAGATTGGGGTCCTTCACTTGAAGTATTGTTGCTGCCTCATTCTTTTGCGGCTCCTCTTCATGAGACCCTGAACATTAACAACAAATGGCGCCTGAACAGGGATGTGAGGAGGAAATAAGTCTCTGAGACTCCTTTTGGTTTTCAGCCCAAGGGAAACCGAGGGATTCATGCAGAGGAGTCTTTTGCGGCTCCTCTTCATGAGACCCTGAACATTAACAACAAATGGCGCCTGAACAGGGATGTGAGGAGGAAATAAGTCTCTGAGACTCCTTTTGGTTTTCAGCCCAAGGGAAACCGAGGGATTCATGCAGAGGAGTAAGTCCCTATTCTGGGATAGTGGAGCAACGGGGAATTCCCCATCAAATGACTACAAAGCTTATTCGCAGTTGCTTAAGACATTGTTACATAGTTCCAGAGTCAAAGTTAAGAGAGAAACTTTCCATGAATTATGGTATTTAGTTAGAAGGTATTGTTATCGGTTTACCCCCACAGGAAAAAATGTACTTATTTTATGACAGTGGAGATTAGTAATGAAGTCTCTCTGGAGAGCTCATCAGAGTGGAGAAATCATTCCTGTAAAAGGCTGATCTGACGGTAGTGAATTATCAGAATTTATAAACTTAGTTTGCTGCTCAGCTGGAATTGGGGTGGAGGAGAAATCTCAGCATGGTCAACCTGAACTGTCTGTTGCAGCGACTATAGAATTTGAGAATGGATAAGAGACTCAGGTATTAGGAACGTTACAGCTTTTCCTGTTATGGTCTGATTTTCTTTCATGTTTTAGCTATAATCCTCTGAACTATCATTTTTGTTTCTTATTCTTTGCCTGGAAATTTATATGGGAAACACCTGATGGATCCAATTACAAAATCTTCCAGCATCTGTGAATTTTTTTTTTTTCCCTGGGGGAGATTTTGATTAGTCCTATCCATCGTTAATCTCTCTGTCAGAAAATGTCCTGACTGAGATCAGGCAAACATCTTTTTAGTTTGATTGTTCTCTGAAATTCTGGGTTTCTCTCTGGTTTATTTGGTTTGTCTGATTCTAGTTTCTGTTTGATGTTGTCTAAAATGTGATTTTTAAGGCCTGAATTAAGTTCTTACAGGCAAAAATTGGAAATGCTGGCTCTTATATTGGAAAAATAGTTTCATCTCTACATTTTTGCTTTAAAATTAGAACTTGCAAAGAGCGCTCTTTTAAATTTAAATTGAATAAAATGTAGATCCTTAAGACTTGCTAATTTGGTTAGTGCATTGTAAGGTATATTCAGAGTTAGAAGCCAAATGGTAATTCAAGTATTAGGATTAATCAAAATTATATGTTATACTTGTGTTTCTGTGCTGAAAATTATCTTGTTTGTGTGTAAAGATATGCTCAGGAATTAAGCAAAATTAAGTCATTTCAATAATTTGTCTCAAGCTGCTTCAGGCAGTTGGCTGCTTGTCAGGCCACATCCTGCAAAAGGAGCTCTGAGGAAAACGGAAATTTGGCTCCTCTGATGTCCTGCAATAGACTTAATAATGCTCTTAGACATATAAACTGATGCATCTGTTATTGTTAAGCAACATTGGTTTTCTTCCTGGCCCACTTGTGCAGCGGTCACTAAGCTGTAAGGCTTAAGCTGAACATTTAATCTCAAAAAAATGGGAGATGTTAGCTCGATCTGTTCTTTCAAAAGCAGAATATTTATAATTTATGACCAGGTGGGAAGATCAGGCTGTATTCAAGTGAATCGGAATGCTAATGCTAACCCTCCTGTTAATATTAAACAAGATGAGCTTTTTGGACAGTTTGCTGATTTACAATAGCAATGTGGGAAAAATAGGGGGGCAAGGATTTGCTCTTATCTCCACAGATACGGGAGACCAGTGGATACCTTTCAGAAGATTGAAGCCTTGGCATGAGTCAGAAGTGGAAGAGAAAGGTTATCAGAGAAGTGACGATGGAGACAACAGCAACACAAAAGACTGAACTGCCTACTTGGGAGCAACTGAAAAAACTTATCCAGGAGGCAGAAAATGTTTTAATTGGACTAAGACTCCCAAAACATCCTTGACTCTGTTTCTGGCAATGTTGGCTGTTGTGTCTATAACAATAAGCAGAACTAACTATTCTTACTAAGTTTATATTCCTAATCTCCTTTAAATAGACCTGTTAATTGGAAAAACACCCCCTTTTTCTGTTTATGTTAATAATTCTGTTTGGCTTCCAGGACCATTTGACAGTCGTGGACCCTTAAGGCTTGAAGAAGGACAGGTTATATCAAATTATACTGTGGGCTCAGAGGGATTACCCATTTGTATAGGTGCAGGAGATCATTGCTTAAAGATAAAATCACAGGATTGTATATCTACAGTACAAAATGGGTCACATCACCTTATTCTAAGTATTTTACAAGGGTGGACCTTTCAGAATGAGTCATCTAAATGGCACCACTGATAGTGCTCACAATCTTCCTAATTGTCAACAAAGGCATGCTAACGGTATAGATAGTTGGATAATGTGGGAAACATGTAAAAGAGAAATTGGAAGAGTACTTCTTAATACTTCCTATAAGAGCGTCCCAGTTGGCCCAGTTGGCTCTGCTCAGACCAAATACTATTTACATAAGTTACCCTGGAAGAAAGGGAATAACACCATACTTAACAATAGCACTGGAGAGCCTATTGTATGGCATGGTGGAGGAATGTCTCCCTCAGCTCCTCACTTTATAGGAGGACCTACACATACAGATTTATAGAAAATTGGAATAGGTTTACATTATATGAATGCATGGAAAGGTTCACGTATTTATTAATCAAGAACCTATTCGTTGACATTTATACACAATGAATCCCATAATATACAGGCTTGTGTATGTCTACCTTATATTTTCATGATTGGTCCTGTGTTCTGGAATGAATCAATTAATCTCATTACTTGTGTGAATTGTTCTTTTTACACATGTCTCAATTCCTCTACCAATTATAATCAATCTGTTGATTCTGTGTATATACTTAAAGCTAGAACAGGAATCTGGATCCCTGTTCAGATGCATAGACAATGGCAAAACTCTCCTGAAATATATTCATTAGATGAGGCTTTAAAAAAGATATATATGACACTTTCAGAGAAAAACTGAAATTGCTTTCTAGTGCACCTTTATTAAGTAGTATTGCTGATGGATTATCTGAACTAAACCCTGTTAAACATTTGCAATTATTAGGAGCTTTTACGATAAGCACATTAATTGTCATTGCTGTTTTGTGTTTTTGTATTTGCTTAGTCTAGAGAAAGAGCAGAAGAAACTTGCATCATTCCAAAGGTAAGCCTCCTTGTACACCATGATGTTGCAGAATGAGTTAAACAGAAAAGAGGGAGATGTTGGAGGAAAGCCAAAACACCAAGTGACTTTCTCTTCCCATCCTGAGAAAGTGAAGGTTGAGACCAAGCATACATGACTGAAGGCAGTCACGTCCAGGGAAGGCCCAAGGACAGGGATGCTTGGTGTTGCTGGAGCTTTCTGTAGGTCATGAATCAGCAGATGGTGTGGTGTTATGTCTCAGGAAGGGCAAGAGAAATCTAATCAGTTTTGTAAAACTAAATAATAAAATTGTACACTGTTTTCTGTTTGTTTCTTATGCATGGTGTCATGTTTTTGCTTAATAAATTGTATAACAGATCTCTCTAAGGCACCTCAGTCCTGGAGAGATTGGGGACCTCCACTTGCAGTATTGTTGCTGCCTCATTCTTTTGCAGCTCCTTTTCATGAGATCCTGAACATTAACAACAGCAGTGGGCAGCTGTTTCTCACTGCAGAGCCCTGCGACGCAGGCAGTGTGTGGGCTTAGGGCAGAAGGGGCTTTTAGCTCTGCTCCCGGCAACCACCTGCACTCAACGCGGAACATGTCCTGATGACTAGGAAATGACTTGGCCCATTGCCCGCCCAGAGCAAGTCTTTCCAAGTTACAAAAATGAAGAGCAGAGGTTGCAGTTGTTAACTAACAAAACCCCACTTTCTCACTGCCTCCCAGACCTCAGGAAAGGACAGAGCTTTACTCGGCAGGTGGCCACAGAGCAAAACTTAGACTTTCAATCAGGCGCCAAACCTCTATGCCATAAAGGAGGAGAGGGGAGCAAACCGTTTTCCTTGAGTGCATGAGGCCAGGGCTGGGGACCGGCTGAGTCAGCCCAGCGTTCAGCTGCCTTCTTCAGGCCACTGTCCTTTCTATGCTCATTGGGGGTCACAGCCAGAGCTGAGAAGCTCGTGAATTCTCAAGATGCTTTAGAAAAATAAACAAAAAGGAATTCAGGGTCAAAGGTCTCTCCTGGGGCATGGGTAGATGTTTGTCTGAGGACCTGCCACGTGTCTACCAAGTGTGGCCGTGGGGGCGTGGCAAGGAGAGCTCTCCAGAGGAAGCTGGGAAAACAGGATTTTCAACCTCTGAACAGGGCTTTCAACCCCAGAACCATCCTTACATGCGAACACATGCTAGATTCAGGACAAAAGCTGTGGCTTTCTAAGAAAGGCCCAGGCCAGGCAGCGGCCCCTTTCTGCCCCTGTGCACCTGGGAGCGTCTGTGGGCTGATCAGCGTGGGGCACACACACACTGTCGCTCAGATCGGTCCAGGTCTGAGCCTGCAACACGAATCCCCAGTCGCAGATTCTCACTCATTTCCCAGTTTACAGAAGTGCAATAAGACTTATTATATTATTTTATTTATTTATTTATTTATTTATTTTTTACAGAGACAGAATGAGTCAGAGAGAGGGGTAGACAGGGACAGACAGACAGGAACGGAGAGATGAGAAGCATCAATCATTAGTTTTTCATTGCGCGTTGCAACACCTTAGTTGTTCATTGATTGCTTTCTCATATGTGCCTTGACCGCGGGCTTTCAGTAGACTGAGTAACCCCTTGCTGGAGCCAGCGACCTTGGGTTCAAGCTGGTGGAATTTTTGCTCAAACCAGATGAGCCCACGCTCAAGCTGGCGACCTCGGGGTCTCGAACCTGGATCCTCTGCATCCCAGTCTGACGCTCTATCCACTGCGCCACCGCCTGATCAGGCACAATAAGACTTATTACAGAAAGTTGGAAAGGACAGAGAAGTATTTGGGACAAAGTCATCCGTGCGCCACCACCCAGAGAGGGTCACGCTGGCAGCCAGCGGGTTTCTCTGCGGTTTTGGACATGATTGATGTTCCTCTGCAGAGTTTTGAACCTTGAATGTTAAAAGGTAAACATTTCTGTCTATGTGTATAAACTCTTTGTAAACATAATTTAATTTGTGCGTAATATATCATTGTGCGGTTGCATGATAGTTTGCTTAGCTATTCTATTATTGTTGGATGGGTACAATACTATATTTTTTTTGTTTCAAAAATGGTTCCATGGTATTAATGCAAAACACTCACTTTACCATGCAGCTTATTTCCTTAGGATAGATTCCCTTAAGAGCAATTATCTGTAAACAGCATAAATGTTTTAAGCATATACACATTTTTGTTCATACATGCACACATGTGAACACATATGAACACACTCACACATACTCACACACATGCACACACATACATCTTGGATTCATAGCACATAGTTTGTTTTCTGCTGCTAACCGGATATTATAGCTTAGTCGAGTCACTCAGTCTTTCCAGATGTGATTCTTTGCATTTGTGAAGTAAGAGGTGAGAGCAAAGACCTCCGGGTTCCCTTCAGTTGGAGTGAGAAATGATCTTGCACAAGAGGGCTCAAACAGCACTCTCCGTGGTGGACTTTAACCACACACATAGCTGTGTGTCAGCACCGCGTGCCTGAGCAAGCTCTCTGCCTAAGCCATTTTCTTCTAAGTACTCTCAGGAACTGGGTGCTGTTAATAATTTACAACTATCAATCCACATGTTAAAATTTAGTAACATTCAGTTTTTGTCTTATTTTTTTGGTTAGAAAATAACAAAGCTACTGGCTTACACCCTCCACCCTGTAACCACAGCTTTGCGGTCTTCTTCTGGACTTTCCAAAGCAGGGCCTGTCATCCTTCAAGTCCAATGCTGAGGACCACGGGTGTGGGAAAGGCATCACAAGCGAAGAGAATGCACTGAAAAGCCCAGCTCCACCACACACTCTGTACCGCGCCTGGCCCCGCCTTTCCAAACCTCCCCGCAGACAGCAAGAGAGCTCAGAGTGGCCAGCGTCTGTGATGCTGACCGTCCTGGGGAGGAGGGCTGGAAATCAGTGCACTACCAGCTGGCACAGCAGAAAATAGTGATTAGTTCAAACGGCCTATGTCCCTTTTTCATCCTCTTTTGACCCAATATTTCACGAAGCCCTGACTGAAGGGCCAGAAAGGAAAGAGTTATTCAAAATTCCCCAGGCTCCTCACTTTAAATCTGGCAGAGAAACTGCCAGATAATAGTTTAAAATTACAAATAATGTACAGAAGCTACAGAGTATTGGTAGACTTGTGTGGTTGTGAGTTTAGGAATATTAATTTTGGGAGCACCACTGACCAGCTGCAGAGTAGAGAGTCCACAACCCAGAAACATTTGGGGAGGTGGATATCCCCAGGGAGAAAACCCCTCCAAACTCTAGACTCCAGCAGCTTGGAAAGGGCCCCCAGGGCCTGACATCCAGCCTCAGCCTGGCTGTGCTGTTCACCTACAGCCAGATCTGTGTGCTGAGGGCCAGGCCCGCTCCTTTCTACAGTCCCGGGAGCCCAGGGCTCTGCTTTCCTTTCTATCACCACACAGCTGGGTCCTCTCATGTCGGAGTGCAGCTAAAAACTAAGAGAGCCCACAAAAACTTTCCCAAGTGATGGCGTAGCACTAGGTCAGGTACCAGAACTGAGGTTCCAGGACATTCAATAAACTTGCTCCAGATCAAAAGCAGCTAAAGCAGGTGTGCACAGTAGTGAGGCTGAAAATAACTAACAGGTCTTTAACACAACTGAATCCGAGTACTGCCCATATCTTGCTAATTTACTCTCATAGCATCAGAAAGTTAGATCTTATCGATACCTTAATTAGGTTTCATTGCAAACTGAGGCTCAGAATGGAAGCAAGCCTCCCCCAAAGTTTTAAAATTGCCGGGCGCTTGGTGACAAACTGGCATTCCTGCTCCCTCACATAGTCGTCTTTCTGAAAGCAGATTTTTGACAGTTGATGTTTGATGAGAGAACAGTTAGGCAGCATGAATGCTGCCCGACGTTAGGCCAGCGCAGGCCCCCAGAGGCCTGGCGTGGGCCAACACGCTCACACTGAGCCACAAAGCCCCCCACCACGTCTGTCTCATGAGCCTTGTCACCACTTCTCGCCACAGCTTCTGTTCAATTGCTTGGGTGGTCAGCAGTGGTCTGCAAGCTGGAGAGCCCAGGGTAACCAGGCCACGGCGGCCGGACAGACAAGCAAAGAGACCGGTATTATGTGCTATAAACAGCAGCTGATGAGCAAGGCCGAGATCATTTCCGGGCTCTTGATTATAATTGGATGCACAGTTAGACAAGCTTCCGCAGAAGCGAACCTTGGATATCTGTATGAGGCATGAGCCACAGCCCGTTAGCTGAACCATAGGTGTTCTGCCGGGGTTGGACTGAATGATTGCTTTACACTAAGATTCAGTCACTCTATTTGCAAGAATACTATCCCTCTGTCACTCGGCACCAAGCAGGGTGAGCCCTTGCTGGTTCTGTGTTTCATGTGCCACCTTCTCTGCCACCCAGGTTCTCAGAGCTCCATGCCTCATCTCGCCTGTTGGGGACTGCACTGCATGTGAGAGTTGATTGCCAAATTTCAGGAAGCTGAACAGCTTGTTGTAAAATACAGCCACGATTAAATATGAAGTATGTAAATACAATTAAATAAGTTATATAAACACAAAGGTAATACATTTTCAAAACTCATAACCTGACTCTTTTTGCAACAAGCTGCGCTCTTGAGGTCATTTTCGCCTTTGGTGTCTGAGCGGCAGAGACACTGACCTGTGCTGCTGGCGTCCCTTCCCGACTCCAGGTGCCGCGGTGTCATCTGGCGCTGGGAGATCTCAGGAGTGTTATACTATGAAGGGGCAAACGCTACCAGCAGGGGCTTCCATTCCCGGGGGGAGGGGGTTAGTGATTGACGGGATGCCTCCGTGAGACTGCTCACAGGGCAGTGCTGAGCCTGCAGCACCCAGCACAGCGCCGGCCCCTTGAAGGCCAGGCATTCCCCACAGTTTCCTCCAGGGAAGCTCCGCTGAGCTTTGTCCGAACTGTCTTACCGTGGAAGAATTCGCTGGGCGTCTTCAAGGGCAGTGCCAGCCGAAATCCATGCCAGTCCATCTACCAGCATGGTGGCCGCTTTGGCTTGTCCCTGGCCCTGCCTGCCTGTCGGTCATTCCTGGATCTCCTGCTTCGGGGGTCATAGACCAGGCGGCATAGGAGAGACAAAGAGCCTGGAGTTCAAAGCCCTCCGTGGCTATGACCTTGGTGCAGGAACCTCGTTCCCGCTTACCCTCCTCAGTCTCTTCATCTGTGAACCAGCCACCTCAGCACTACTTTCCCAGGGTTGCTGTGAGTATAAAAAACATGAAAAGGAAATGATCAAAGTAGTCGTGACGATTGTCCTGGTGCTCTGGCTCTCCTTGCCGGCTGCCTGAGCCCAAGTCCGCCTCACCTGGCGTCCCCGGGGTATGACAGGCGGTGCTGGAGGTGAGGAGCCTGCGGGTCCTGCACGTAAGGTGCACTGCAGCCGTATCGCTTAGACAGTAGTAAACTAGAGGGCATAGATGGTTCCCTGTTTGGCATCAAAAATGGACTTCAGCAAGCCTGGATCGTATAGAGCAGAGCTATCTGTTAAAAAAACTGGAGGGACGTGGTGTCAACCTAATTACCCCACAGACACTGATGATGCTGGACACAAGCCATGAGCTCTGGAGCCAAGTCAGCCCAGAGACCCTCACTCTGCATTCTGCCACACCCCCTCTTCCACCCTCCTACCCATCCCTACCCAGACGGGACCTCATCTCTCAGCCACCTCCCTCCTTAAACAGCTCTGTCTCTGATAGTGTCTGTCCCCTAGAAGTTGACAGGTGGTTGGACACTTGAATCAGCACTCAATTTCTATACCAGGCAAACATAACATTTCCAAAACACCTTTTTATTTCAACAAAAGCTCTCTTATTCTAAAGTAAGAGTTTTCAGAGATGTGCTGTTATCCAACAGGCTGTTATAAAAGTCAAAACAATTACAGGGAAAACTGAAGACTTACAAGCAGTCTGGGAAGAGAGAGATGCTTTTCTCAGTATATTCCTAATTCTATACTAAAGCCATTATTCAATCAGTTCTCATTTTGTGTAATGACTGTGGTCCAATGCCATTGGCCACTTAGATTTGTTTCTTCAGAGCAAATCTAATTTCTCCGCTCATTTCTATGTTTACATAGAGGAGAAAGTTTTCATGGAAAGACACGATTGGTCCCTTAAACCCTAGTCCTATAGGACAGTGCCTTTGCCGATTTTCCTTTCAAGTTTAACTTTTTTTATGGGCATTTTCAATCACATATAGAGGTCAAGGGATCCAGATAATAATATAATGACCACTAGGTTCAATGGGTCATTGCACAGCAATCCCATTTCATCTGCACCCCATCCTTCCCCCAGCCAATTCTTTGGAATCAAATCCTACAGGGTAGTAATTCATCTGCACATATTTCAGAACATATCTCTAACAGGTGAAGAATCTTTAAAAATATATAATCCAATCGACTTACATAACTAAAAATTATAATCCTCATCAAATATCCAATTAGGTTCTAATTAACCTAGTTTTTCTATTATTAGTTATTTCAACTTGTTTGAATTAGGATGACATGTGTCAGTTCCCTTGTTCTCTTTTCCTCTCTGCCCTGCTCCCTCCCTCCCTCCTTTCCTCCTTCTCTCCCTTCCTCTTTTCCTCCCTTTCTCTCTCCCTCCTCCCCTACCCTGGTTAAAGAAACTAGTATTTTCCCGGTAGAGTTTTCTATTCTCTGGAGTTTGCTGATTGCATCACCATAGTGTTTCCTACCATGTTCTCCTATCCCGTGTACTGTCTGCACACTGGCTCCGGAAGCTCACTCCACTTCAGGAAGGAGTTCGTTTTGTTGGGATTTTTTTTACAATGCCACTCCATAAGAGGCGTGGGTCACTGCTTTCAGGTGGCTCAGAATGTCCACTGTATCTCTCTTCGCTTTGTTAGCAGCCATTGGCGATCATGGCCATTACTTGATTAGGGACAGCAGGACAATGACATTTTATATCTGTGATTGCTGCCATCACTGAGCTGGATGGGTCACATCCACACGGAGGAAACTGGGCTTCATCACCTGCTGCATTGCCGCAGATATAGCCCCTCTAGAAAAGGCAGGATAAACGCATTGTTCTATCCTTTTATTTACCTTTTTTTTAAAAAAGAAGAAATTTCTCTAGAATTTTCCAGAGGTGAGAGTATCTGTTATCTATTGCCGGTTAACATTTAATCTCAGTCATGTTTATTGCACACATTTATAATCTCAGCCTGGGGTCAGGAGTCTGAGCACAGCTAAGCACAGGTCCTCTGCGCAGCTGCTCAGTCTCCCAGGCGTGGTCACCATGCTGCTGGGATGGCAGCCTCCTCTCCAGAGAGGCTCAGCAGTGGAGGCGCCTGCGTACCGGCTCACGCAGACTGCTGGCAGAATTCGTTTTCTGTGGCTCCAAGGGGCAGGCTCCACGGTCTGTCCTGGAGTCTCTTCTCCTGTCTCTAATAATTTTGTTTTATTTTCCAGTTTGGTTATAGTATCTTATGAACTTAAACACTTAAACATTTTTTATGTTTTCCATTTTATGCTTACTTTTTGACTAAACATTCTTTGTTACCCAGTGCAACCATCTTCCTTTCACCTTATTTCAAAAACATGTTTTTCTGTCCCCAAACATGCCTTCACTGCCTCCCTCTGGATGCTACCGTGAGTGCCCCTGGCTCAGGGCATTTCCCCGGTGCAGTTCACGTCGCTTCACGCAGAATCACCCACCCCCTGCGGCTGAATTCGCCGGGCAGGTGCCCCTGCTCCAGCCACCTGGAGCTGGCTCTTTTTGGTGTGAGGTGGAGGCCAGGCATCTGCTTCTAAGGAACCCTCTGTCACTCTGAGGCACATAACTATTTAAGAACCTCTGCCATAATTTCCCAGAGTGAACATTCCTAAAATGTGAGGCATGAGGCTATGAAATCAATGTGACTATTTTGTTGATTGTTGCAACTTTAGTTCCACTGAGAAGATAGGACTTCAGCTAGATGGATTAGAACGATGATCTCATCACTGTCTCCTCTGGGGAGTGAAGTCATGTGTGAGGCAGAACCCGTGCCCTATAAAACATGCTGTGGGGAGGCGTGTCCGCTGTTACCTGCTGGACTCCTTTCCCACGTGAGAGCAGAGAAGGGTGCATTGCTCTCTGTCAGGACACTGGGCTGCACTCCGCCACCAGAGGACATTTCTAGTTAATTGCAGTCATTTTAGAAAGGGGAACAACAAAGCCAGAATGAGCCCCCCAGAAGAGAGGGCCCACTATTGCAGTACAGATGGGCCAAAACAAAGATGAAGCCTTTCTGAGAGCCCCCGAGGGGTGTGGTCCTTGGGGACACAGCCTGGGGACATCATCTCTTTGACAGCAGCCTCCGAAGCCTCACCACTCAGTTCCAGTGGTGCGGCCCTGAGCAGTCCACTTTCTAGGCTTCATCGAGTCGCTTCAGCTGATTTACAAGGGCACTGTCCCCTTGCCTCTCAGTGCGCTAGTCTTCTTACTTGAATTGACGTTTTCACGCCAAGGAGTGCCGAGGTATATGGCTGCGGTTGGCTGGTGGAGCATCAGGCTTCTGAACCCCCTTGACTCTCCCTGGGCTACCCTCATGGTGTTGCCATCACATGGCCTCTTTTCCAGCTTGGCCCTAAGATGTTTGGGGCCTTCTGAAGCAGGAACACAGAGGCCAACTTCCAGCAGGTTTAAATATTTTAAATTCCCAAGTTGAGCTAACAGATTGATAAATATAATAGGTTTAGCTTACTATTTTGATAACTGTATCTTCTTAATGGCTTGGAAGCCCAGGTCCCGGACTCTTCCATATTCCTGGGTGGAACAGAGTGTCGTGGGCAGGGCTGCCCCCGGCCCCCAGCCTTCTTCTGCCCCCCTGTTCCTCCCACTCAGCTGTCCTGCACCTCAAGGACTCTTGTGTGCACATGAAAGACAACCCAGCCTACCCACGTGTGCAGACCCTGCCCACAGACATCCCCCAAATAGCTGTGGCCACCCGTGAGGCTCAGGCATACACACCAAGGGTGGCTTCCCCCACAGGAGGACTGGCCACCGGCTGGGCATGCCAGTTTCCCAGAGTCAGAGGCACAGGCTCTGGGCAGACTCTGCCCTTTGGGGAGACAGACAGTCAAGGCAGTGTCCCCTAATTTGTGGGGCCCAAGGGACAGGAGAACAAGAGTGGTGGTACTTTTACTTATCAGCCTTCATTCTCATAATAAGCTGGGGAACAGACTTCTACTAGACTGATCATCATGGAACTTGGCCAACCTCGTGAATAATCACGGAAGCTGCATCGAGGCAGCGCACCTCCACGTGTGTGCACCATGGTTCACTGGAGAGCGTGGTGCTCCTTTATGTCTGTTCCCACAGCTCTAACTGAGGGAATTGTTCCCCTTTATTATTCAGATTAAAGGGTGTAGTAAGATCTGTGAAATGTTTAGCATGCTGGCATTTAAGCTACCAACAATTGTTAGCTTTTAAAAAGTGGGAGAGGGTGTCTCCGAGGTCAGAGAGAAACAATAAGGAGAGCAGGGCATGATCTAAAACTGTTGCTGGTGAACCATCACTGACGGGAGTGGAGAGCTGCAGGGATGGCCCCCAAGGCCGGCACATCTGCAGGGCTTCTCCCCCCCCCCACGCGTGAGCCACATGTGTAGGTCCCATCCCTGAAAAGCCCTGAGCACCTTTGTTTGTTGAGGAAAATGAGTAGCAGAAAGAGATGTCATCAGCAGGTTGTCACTGTGGCAGCCAGAGCCTTCTCATCCTGGGGGGGGGAACCTGGGAGTGGGGGGTTCGCACATCACAGAGCTTTCCTACCAGAGGGCTGAGCATGCTGGGGTCCTACTGGCTGGTGCCCTGGCATGTCCAGCCTGCTCCGAGCACAGAGGTGCCAGTGTGTACAGTTGGGTGTCAGCCCGGTGGGTGGTGAGGAAAGGAAGAGGGATCAGGGGCACTGGCAGCGTCTGCTCCCCCACTGAGATCCAACAATCCACCTGCTCCCCCACTGAGATCCAGCAATCCACCTGCTCCCCCACTGAGACCCAGCAATCCACCTGCTCCCCCACTGAGATCCAGCAATCCTCTGCTCCCCCACTGAGACCCAGCAATCCACCTGCTCCCCCACTGAGATCCAGCAATCCACCTGCTCCCCCACTGAGACCCAGCAATCCACCTGCTCCCCCACTGAGATCCAGCAATCCACCTGCTCCCCTACTGAGACCCAGCACTCCACCTGCTCCCCCACTGAGATCCAGCAATCCACCTGCTCCCCCACTGAGATCCAGCACTCCACCTGCTCCCCCACTGAGACCCAGCAATCCACCTGCTCCCCCACTGAGATCCAGCACTCCACCTGCTCCCCCACTGAGACCCAGCAATCCACCTGCTCCCCCACTGAGATCCAGCACTCCACCTGCTCCCCCACTGATACCCAGCAATTCACCTGCTCCCCCACTGAGACCCAGCAATCCACCTGCTCCCCCACTGAGACCCAGCAATCCACCTGCTCCCCCACTGAGATCCAGCAATCCTCTGCTCCCCCACTGAGATCCAGCAATCCAGGAAGGAACATCCCCTCAGTAACAGAAAAAAACCTTGGCTCTCAAAGAACCCATTGGTCTGTAAGTGAAAGAACTTCCTTGGTCTGGTGTGATACACAGGGACCCACCGGCCAGTGGAGAGACTGATGAGGAGGGAGAGGGGCAGGGTTCTTCCAGGTTAAACCCCTTTGGCATCTCCAGTGTTCTGGGAAACAGCGCACGTGAGCTACACCTCCTGTCTCTTTCATGGGTCAAGTCTCTAGGAACCTGAAACTCTCTGGGTCTCTGTCTTTTAATCACGAGTACAGTAGTAAATGTGGTTGTTGGACAGGTCCAAGGTGACATGGGGACAAGAGTGCCTTTCATGGGTGGGAAGGGCATAGCCTCCTTTTACATCGACCTCAGACTCAGGAAGGTCACTCCCCCTTTACTGCCTTCCTCTCCTCCACCCACTTCTCCAAAGGGTTCCCTATTTACACATTTTGCTAAATTCAGCTTAACAGATGTGGTGGGCTTGCATCCCAGGGGATGTGAGAGTGGAATTTGGGAAACAGTGTTTGAGAGTTGTGAAAGGCAAAGTAATACCCCACTCCTAATGGTGGCCGTATCCCAAACCCCACAACCTGGGACTCCCTTCTGTTATATGACAAGAGAGAACTAAAATTGCAGAAGGAATTAAGGTTGCTGATCAGTTGATCTTGAGATGGGGAGAATACTTTGGATTATGGGCCCAGTGCGATCACGAGGGTGATGGCGAGAGGAGGAGGCAAGAGGGTCAGGAGCAGAATGAGGCAGCGTTATGACAAGAGAGAACTAAAATTGCAGAAGGAATTAAGGTTGCTGATCAGTTGATCTTGAGATGGGGAGAATACTTTGGATTATGGGCCCAGTGCGATCACGAGGGTGATGGCGAGAGGAGGAGGCAAGAGGGTCAGGAGCAGAATGAGGCAGCGTGGGAGACGCTCAGACCTGCAGTGCTGGCTGCGGAGACAGAGGAGCCACCGCCCCAGAGGCAGGCGCCCTTTAGACACTGGGAGGAGCAGGGGAACAATTTCACCTGGTTCTCTAGAAGAAACTTGGCCTTCCAACATCTTGATTTTAGCCCCAGGAGTCCCATTTTAGGCTTTTAACTTCCAAAACCATAAGAAAATATGTCTGTGTGGTTTTAAACCATTCAGTTGGTGCTCACTTGTGACAGCAGCTGTCAGGAACTATAACAAGGATCTTCCCTTTAGAGGGGTCAGAATAAGGGCAGCCATGTCCACTCTCCTCCTCAAAGCCAACCAAAAACATCAAGGAAAATGAATAGCAGAAAGCTCCATCTTTGAAGGACCTAAAACACAGATGACCCCAACCACAGTGTTGGAGACTAAAGCACGAGCTTTGCGTTCGGTGAAAAACTGTGTGTGTGAACTTGGGCGTGTGTGTACACACGCTCTAGTATGTGTCAGAATGAGAGTGAGAGAAGAGGTGAGAAAAACAAAAATGCTACATTAAAAAAAATCAGGATGATGGCTAAAATTAAAATGGCATTGATATTATCTAACTGATGTTGTCCATGTATATATGTATGTGTAGATGCCTAAACAGATTATGAGGGCAAAGGCCACCAAACTCTTAATAGTGTCATCTCATAGTAATGGGTTGTTGAGTGATTTTTTTAAAAAAACCACAAAACTATTTTTATAACAGTAGAATAAAGAGGGAAGCACAAAACACAGAAGTAGTAATGAGAATAAGAAACTTAAGAATGGAGAAAAATAATATAATCTTGAAAGAATATTTAATTCCATGTAAGTAAAAAGAATGGCTATTGCTCTCTTTTTTCTCTCTCTATATATTCATATATATACATACACAAATAATTATATATATGTATATATATATGTGAATATAAGACTATATATACATACATATATGTAATCTGTATTTTTTCTTTTCTTTTAAGTGAGAGAGACAGAGACATAGAGAGGGACAGATAGGGACAGACAGATAGGAAGGGAGAGAGATGAGAAGTATCAGTTCTTCATTGCAACACCTTAGTTGTTCATTGATTGCTTTCTCATATGTGCCTTGGCCAGGAGGAACTCCAGCGGAGCCAGTGACCCCTTGTTCAAGCCAGTGACCCTGGGGTTATGTCTATGATCCCACGCTCAAACCAATGACTCATGCTCAAGCTGGTGAGCCTGTGCTCAAGTCAGCGACCTCGGGGTTTTGAACCTGGGTTCTCTGTGTCTCAGGCTGACACTGTATTCACTGTGTCACCACGTGATCAGGCTGTATTTTTTTTTTGTCTAGAAAGAAGAATTAGACTATATAAACAGACAGGTTACCCGTTACCAGGGAACAACTGAGAATGTTACTAAAGATCTGAACTTTTCCCCACTAGGTTTAGATAGTTTCTATATTTGATGAAATGTTCTAATTCAAGTAACAAGTAAATCCAGGGCCATCTTACATGATTTACTAGATCAATAAAAGAAAAGTTTCAAAATTATTTTTATTCAGTAGAAAAGAGACCAAATCCTGAGAATAAAACAAAACAATAAACTAATTTTCCTTATAATCATTGATGGAATTATCACAAGGGAAATACTAGCAGATACGACACAGGAGCACAGTAAGGAAACAATAAACCCCCACCAAGCAGGTTTTCTCCTCCAAACACAAGTCTGGTCCAGGTTAGAAAATCAGTGACCTTCCCGCCACCTGTGAGCCTGACTGCAGGTGGTGCCCTGGAGGCAGAACCTGAACCAGGGTCCTCACCAGGGACTTTGTCGTGGAGAGGCTTCCAGGAGGAAGCTGAAGGGGGCAGGAGCGTGGGGGGAGATGCGGGTGAAGAGGAGGTTCCCTTGGAGTCCAGCTCTGCCTGGTCCACAGGGGTCTGCCTGGAGCAGGAATTGCATCTGGCTGTCTGCTCACCTGGAGGCCAGGGGACTGGCTTGTTGTGACTGTCACAGCCCAGCAGGGCTGTGGCTCCACCAGCTTCTCTTACCAAGTCAAAGGGACAAAACGCCAACCATTTCCATAGAGGTCAGTGAGGTGTTGGATAAAATTCAGTGTACTTCTGATTTTTAAAATCAGGCCCTGACAATGTAGCTCAGTTGGTTAGGACATTGTCCCCTGTGCCAGGGTTGCAAGTTCAATCAATCCCCAGTTGGGGTGCATGCAGGGATCAGCCAATAAATACGTGGATGGGTGGAATAACAAATTGATGTTTCTCTCTCTCTTTCCCTCTCCTTCAAAAACAATTTTTAAAAATTAGTTAAATAGGAATAGATATTTGCTTCCACACTATAATGGGACTGTGATAAAAATGCATACTTAATAGCAAAAGGCTAGAAACATTCCCAGAAAAGCCCCCGACTCGGATACCTATTGATGCAATTCGGTGCAGTTAACCAGAGGAGAAATACTGAGTTCAAAGTGTAAGAGAGGAGGCAAAATTATTATGTTTTGCAGATGAGGATGCATTATATATGGAAGACAGAGAGAATTAATTAAAAAATTATTAAAAATAATGAGCAGTTCATTCAGGTACCTGGTTACAAGTTCAATTTGCAAACAACAATAATTTTATAAAAACCAAACTAGTCAGAATATAAAATGCAAAAAATAATCTATTTATGTCGGCAATAAAAAAGATAAAAAACAAAACAAAAAGAACCAAAGGCCCTGGCTGGTGGCTCAGTGGGTAGGAGCATCAGCATGGCATGTAGATGTCGCGGGTTTGATTCCTGGTGAGGGCACACAGGAGAGGCACTCATCTGCTTCTCCTCTCCCCCTTCTTTCCCTTCCCCCCTCTTGCAGCCAGCGGCTCCATCTGTCCCATCATCAGCCCAGGCACTGCAGAAAGCTTGGTTAGTCTGAGCATCAGCCTCAGGCACTGAGGATAGCTCTGTTGATTTGAGTATTGGCCTCAGATGAGGTTGCCGGGTGGAGTCTGGTTGGGGAACATGTAGAAGTCTACCTACCTCACTAACTCCCTGGGAACCTCTCACCTAAAAATATAAAAATAAAATAAATAAATAAAGTACACATTCCTGTGACAAAAACTTAAAACACCAAGGAAGAAGAAAAAATTATTCCTATGACTATATGGAATGATACTATTTTTTCTGGGATTGAAGATGTCTACAAAAACAACAAAAAAACCCAAACAGAATAATAAAGAAAAGTTCTACATTTTGAACATTTTCTCCAATCAAGCTATATGTTTATGGTTTTCTAAATAAAAATACAAAGTTTAATTTCAACTAGATAAGCTGATTTTTATCTATGGGAAGTTTCTTAAAAAGAAAGGATGAGATAAACGAATGGCCAGAAAATTTCAGATGGAGTGGATGCGGTTGCACAGGATTTGGACATACTGAAACACTGTAAGCTGATGGAGGTGTGAACAGCGGGCGCTGGTCTGAGTAAACCCCGGCAGTGACGGGGACCAGGTGCAGAGTACACTGGATACCAGCACAGTGTGGTTTATGATAGAAGTGGCATTTACAATCATTAGAGCATCGGATTAGGTCATTTAACAAAGGCTACTTGGAATAACCACTTGGAATAACATTATTAATCCAGATACAAACTGGATTTATAACTAACACCATCATTCCAGATACACTCTAGATGTAACAAAAAAAGTAAGTAAAAAGTAAAAGTGTAAAACTACAGAAACTACGGAGACTTTTTTTTTTTTAATGGGCATGGGATAAGAAAAGCCCTATTTGAGTAAAATACAAATTCAGAAGTCATAGAGGACATGGGTAGTAAATTTAGTTTAGATCAAAATTAAAATGTTCTAGAAATAAGAAATACCATAAATGAAAACAAAAGGCAAATGGCAATCTGAGAACAAAGAATGCAGGAGACCACACACACACACACACACACACACACACACAGTCCTCACAAAGGGAAACCTTTACAGACACGCTTTACATTTCCTTAAGAAAAATACCAAAGTATCAACAGGAAAATAGACACCCTCAACCCCCACTCCTCCCCCAAACCACCCAGTTCACCAGGTCTGTTTATTGGAGGTGCTAGGCTAGATCACTGCATGCAGAGGGAACCAGTGCCAGAGCTGTGGGGCCAACGGGGGACACTCTCCAAGACATAGTCTCAGCGACAAAGTGTGGCTAAACAGGACCACACAGACAGGGCTCTGTTTACATTTGGAGAGGGAGCAGTGCAGAGATGTACTGAGCACTGCCTCCCTGGCGCGCCTCTCAGAGGAAGCCTGGAGCTCTGGATGAGGAAGGGAACTAATTGCAGTATATCCTCCTACCTAATGCTGCACTTGCAAATCACATTCTTCTATTCATATCCGACTTTTAAAGACTTGGTCATTTTCTGGAATGTATGGAAGAAACACATGGCCACCGCAGTGGACACAAGTTGCCAGCAAGACCCTCACTGTGAGAGGAAGTGGCACCTGAGGGAGGCCAAGGCTGGCGGGCAGCTGGGGCGAGTCTTTGGAAGCTACTGCCCCTGCCCTTGGGGAAGGGCCCTCCAGTCCCTTTGTCCTCCGAGCCACGCCAGAGTGAGTTCACAGGAAACTGAGTCATTGCTTCCTATACTCGGACCTGGGCAAGGGACACTTCTGGAAAGCCTTGCGATGTGCATCAGCATCCCGGCTGGTGAGAAGGCAGGCTGCTTGGATTACAGGGTGGGTGAGCAGCTTCCAAGAAAAAGAGAAAAGGGCAAGAATGGCCTCTCGGCACGTGAAAGAGACCTGAGGAGCATGCAGGATGTCCAGTTTGCTGTGTCCAGAGCTGAAAGCCATGCACTATCAGAGTGTCATTGGCTATCAGAGCGTCAGCCACCTCTCAGGACCCAAGTCCCAGTGCCCATGCTGGGGTCCGGCTTTGCCCCTTACGTGCAGCCATGCACCTGCAGCCCTCTGCTGGGGCGCTGGGGCGGGTCTGCATTTCAGAGGACCATCACTGAGTCTATCCAGTTCCACCACATGTGTGCTCCGAGGTGGGGCTTGGGTTCCCGATCTGTCAGGCTCTTCTTTGTCCTGACTGTCAGCAGTGCACTGTGTTCCTTCCTATAGGTGAGCTCTACTTCATTAGCAAGTTCGAGATAGAGTGCACGAAGGGCATCACCTACTCCACCTTCCCAGAAAGTGTTCCCACCGGGTCCACCCACCTACCACTGAGGAGAAGACAGCCACACTCCTCTGAGTGGAGGCTGGCATCACTGAGAGGAAAATATAGTGCTGGTCATATGCTCTTGTTATTTTAGTTTGTCTTTCATCATTTATTGTTCATCTTTAAACTTTATTATATTCATTGGAGTGACATTGGTTATTAAAATTACATAGGTTTCAAGTGTACAATTCTGGTCTGGTGTTGTTGTTTTTTGTATTTTTCTGAAGTGATAAGTGGAGAGGCAGAGAGACAGACCCCCGCATGAGCCTGACCAGGATCCACTCAGCATGCCCACTAGGGGGCGATGCTCTGTCCATCTGGGGTGTTGCTCCGTTGCAACCAGAGCCATTCAAGCGCCTGAGGTGGAGGCCATGGAGCCATCCTCAGTACCCGGGCCAACTTTGCTCTAGTGGAGCCTCGGCTGCGGGAGGGGAAGAGAGAAACAGAGAGAAAGGAGAGGGGGAGGGTAGAGAAGCAGATGGGTGCCTCTCCTGTGTGCTGTGGCCAGGAATTGAACCCAGGACTTCCACACGCCGGGCCAACACTCTACCACTGAGCCAACCGGCCAGGGCCTCAAATGTACAATTCTATAATACATCATCTGTATATTGAAATGTATATTCAACACCCAAAGTCAAATCTCTTTCTGTCAGCATATATCACTACCTTTTATGATCTTTAATACCTTCCCTCCAAACCCCTTCCCTCTGGTAGCCACAATACTGTTGTCTGTGTCTGTGAGTTTTGTTTGGTTGGTTGTTTGTAGTTTTAAGTTGTATATGCCACATATAAGTGAAATCATATGATCCTTGACTTATTCATTCTGATGTATCTTTTTAGCATGATATTCTCAAGGTCTACCCATGTTACAGATGGCACTATCTCATGTTTTCTTATGGCTGAGTAGTATTCCATTGTATATATATATACCATATCTTCTTTATCCGATCTCCTATCCAGAAACACTTTGGTTGTTTCCATGTCTTGTCCACTGTGAATTATGCTGCAACGAACATAGAGGTACACATAACTTTACAAATAAATGTTTGTAAACATTTTAGGTAGAAACCCATAAGAGAGATTTCTGGGTCATATAGTAGTTCTAGTCTTAATGTTCTGAGGTGCCCCATACTGTTTTCCATGGTAGCTGTACCAGTTTACATTACCACCAGCAGTGAATGAGGGTTCCTTTATCTCCACAGCTTCTCCAACACTTGTTATTACCTGTCTTGTTGATAATAGCCATTCTGATGTGAAGTGGTAGCTTATTGTAGATTTAGTTTTCATTTCCCTAATAGCTAATGAAGTTGAATCGTTTTTCATATAGCTATTGGCCATTTGTGTATCTTCTTTGGAGAATTGTCTATTTAGGTCCTCTGCCCATTTTTCAATTGGATTGATTGTTTTTGTTGTTGAATTATATGAGTTCTATTATTTTGGATATTAACCCCTTATCGGAGCTGTTGTTTGTAAATATCATCTCCCATTTGGTTGGCTGCCTTTTTGTTTTGTTGTCAGTTTCTTTTGCTGTGCAGAAGCTTTTTAGGTCAACATAATCCCATTTGTTTGTTTTTGCTTTATTTCTCTTGTTTTGAAGACAAATTCAAAAAAATCTCCTCTAAGACCAAGGTCCACAAGTTTTGTATTTATGTTTCTCCTTATGTATTTTATTGTTTCAGGTCTTATATTTAGGTTTTTGACCCATTTTGAGTTAATTTTTGTGTGTAGTGACCAATGGAACAGAATTAAGAGCCCAGAAATACAGCCACATGTTTATGGGCAATTGATTTTTGAACAAAGAGCCAGAAACACAAGATGGAAGAAAGAAAGCCTCTTCCATAAATTGTGCTGGGAAAACTGGAAAGCCCCATGTAAAAGAAAGAATAAAGCTAGACTGCTATTTTTGTTCTTGCTTTAAATGAGTTCCTTGGAAAAAAAAAAGAAAGAAAAAAAAAAAAAGAAAACTTCCTTCCTGGTATTTGAGTCATTTCCTGAAATCTTTGTCTGCTTGAGCTAAAGAATTTAGTACCCAAGATGGTTTGTAAGTTCTTCTCTTTGTTTCTCCAGGAGCCTTTTGTCTAGATGTAGGCCTGAGTGAGGCAGAAGTGTTTGGATAAAATCAAGTATGAAAACAATGGCTGGAGTTTGAACTAAGGAGAGACTGTGTACGATCACTGTCACCGAGGCTCCTGACATGAACAAAGAACGGTGCTGTGCGGTGATGACAGCTCACTTTCCATGGCATGAAGAATCATGTGACTCAGGAAAGCACTTTCAACCTGCCCTCCTTCTCCAGCAGCTCCAAGAGAAAAGTGGAAGCTCTGAGCTCACACCGCCAGTAAAGGCCTGAGCTGGGGAGAGGTGGGTTCTTGCCTCAGCGACGTGTTTTCTTTCTTGCTCCCGAGGCTCAGCCTGGGATGGAACTGGGTGCATGTGCTCACCTCTCACTGGCATAGCAAGAGAAGGAGAGGAGCCTCCTTCGCCGCTGCCTGCTGGGAAAGAAACCACCACGGCCCCAGCTGGCTCTCTCCCAGAGGGCTGTGGGCATCCTTAGCAGTGTGGGGCATCCAACTGGGCTTTAAGTTCCCTTCCTGGGTTTTCAGGCGCTTGTGTGGCCCTTGGGTCTCCCAGGCTTCCCTCTTGTAAGAGAGGTCCACCCCTGAACTTGCTAAGAGTTATCCATGCCCACTGGTGGTGGCTGGGTGGACATGCTGTGCAACTGCAAAATTATCACATAAACATAAGCAGGGGTTTGGCCCAGGGTCCCAATCCACCCCCTGCCTCGTAAATAAAGTGTTATTGGCACACAGCCAGCCCCATTTGCTTACATACTGTCGTCGCTGCTTTTGAGCTACAAAGACAGAACTAAGTAGTTGCTACAGAAAACATTTACTCTCTGGTCCTTTACAAGAATCCCTTGCAAGCCCCTATGTTGTAATAATCATTGAGTTATTTTGTCTCTGTACTGTGTTACTATTTTAACAGAAACTTCTGGAGGCAGCTCCTGTAGAGGAGTGGCTGTTGTTGTGCTGATGGTAGCACGTGAATGGTACAGGGTAGTTTTCCGCGGGTCTTTCCAGTGGCCCTGACAGCCCCGTGTGATGGCTCCTGCGCTTCTCTGTAGCTCAGTGGCTCTGGTCCTGCCAAAGGCAGCTGGGGGCTATGGGACTAGTGCTGTTTCTAAGACCTTGGGCGGCAGCTTCACTCTACTCCTTAGGCAATATGTGAATGCGCTTGTGCCCAAACCCCCTCCTCTCTCTTTTTTTTTAATTTTGAGATTATTGTATCTCCCATGTAACCCTTTTCCACTTTCCCCAATGATAACACTTTGCAGACCTATAATGCAGGATCGCTGACGTTGATCAGTTAAGATACGGAGCATTTCCATCCCCACAAAGATATTTCCTGCTGTCCTTTTTTACCCATATCCACTTGCTTCCTGTCCCTATCCCCTCCGCCCCCCTTAGCCCCTGGCAACTAGTAATCTGTTTATTGTTGCTATAACTTTATCACATCAAGGTTATTGTAGCTCTTTGCCAATTGGCTCAGTGGCAGAGCGTTGGCCTGGCATGTGGAAGTCCCGGGATTAATTTCCAGTCAGGGCACACAGAATAAGTGACTATCTGCTTCTGCACCCCTCCCCCTTCTTTCTTTCTTTCTCTCTTCCCCTTTTGCAGTCATGGCTTGATTGGTTAGAGCAAGTTGGCCCTAGGTGCTGACGATGGCTCTGTGGCCTCTGCCTCAGATGCTAAAATAGCTTGGTTGCTGAGCAATGGAGCACCATCCCCAGAAGGGCAGAACATCGCCCAGTAGGGGTCTTTCTGGGTGGATCCTAGTCAGGATGCATGCAGGAGTCTGTCTCTCTGTCTCACTGCCTCTTACTTAAAAAAAAAAAAAGACTATTATATATGTGAAACCATGTGGCATGTAATCTTTAGGACTGGCTTTTTTTTTATTACTGTATTATTATTATTCACTAAGTCTAATTCTCTGGAGATTGATGGGTGTGTCATTAGTTGTTACCTTGTTGCCACTGAGTAGCACTGATGAGATTGATGGACACCATTTATTTTAACGATTCAGCCGTTGAAGATATTTGGTTGTGACCCTTGCCGGTTGGCTCAGTGGATAGAGTGACAGCCCAGTGTATGGACATCCTGGGTTCGTTTCCTGGTCAAAGCACACTGGGGAAGCGACCCTGTGAAGTCTAAAACTCTGATGTTAACAAAAAGAGGAAACCATGACATGGAAGGACATGAATCCTTGGTGGGTCCTTGAGGATGCACACGGCCATCCTGAGAGGTGGTGAGCATGAAGACAGGAAGCTTGGTGTGGAGACAAGGGTCTGGGGAGCTGTGAGGAAAGCCCATGCTTAGCAGCCATGAATTTTCTCTCGTTCACTTTCATCTGAGAAGACCTATCAGCAGTGAACCTGCAGCCAGGGCTCCAGGAGCCACACACCCTCCCCTGTTGATTTTAAATTAGAACACAACTCTTAAAATAGAAATACCGGCCTGGGCCAGTTGGCTCAGTGGATAGGGTGTTGGCCTGGTGTGTGGACATCCCTGATCCCTGGTCAGGGCACAGACGAGAAGCTACCATCTCTTCCTTTCTCCCTCTCGCTTCCCCTCTCTGGCCTCAGGCACTGAGGACAGTTTGGTTAATTCAAGCATTCATCCGCCCAGGACAGGGGTTGCCAGGTAAATAAATCCTGGCCGGGGCACATGCAGGAGTCTGTCTCTATCTCCTTCCTCTCACTTTAAAAAAACAAACAAAAGGAAAAAGAAATGAAAATACCTCAAACCAATTAGCAATACACTTTGTAAATGCCTATGGAGTTGGATTTCCCAGTTGATGGGCCTTCCTCCCTGCTTGCCTCTTTCTCTCCTACCTTATTTTGGGGATTTGTTACACTTACCCTGGGTTTGTGTTTGTTCATATAGCTACTGATCACCTCCTCCATGTAGCAGGCATTGGTGAGCCAACAAGGACAAGAGAGAGGAGTTTTTAGCTCTTCTGGGGTTTACAGTCACTGGAGGGAGACTCTGTATCAAATACAGATACGTGAAATTGCAAATACGCTGAGGTCCAGGAAGAAGGAGGTGCAAGGTGGAGAGGCTTCCGGTGAGACCGAGTGACCGGGAGCTTGGATCTACCATGGGAAGATGGGCAAACCTTCACCAAGACCTAAGGAATTAAAAGAGCAGACCAGTTAACTAGTCTGTGTGTGTGTTCGTCTGCACCTGTGTATGGGGGCATGTGCATGTGTGCATGTATGTGTATTGATATGTGCACACGTGTGTGCGCATGTGTGTGTGTAGGCTAGTGTATTTAGCATTGCAAAGACCCTGTGGAGAAGATCAGGTAGCCTACAGAACCGGCATTGGAGAATGTGGAAGTGAAAATAGGAAGGAGAAAAGTACTAACTAGCTGATGTTAGAATTTTGTGTTTTACCTCAAGAGCAGTGGAAAGCCCCAGCAGAGTTTCATGTGCTGTGTGTTTGTGGGGAGAGAAAGGACCAGGCTCATAGTTCAGAACGCTCTCACCTGACTGTGCAGAGGTCTAGGGAGAGGGGTGGAGGGGAGGAGCAGGGAGCTGGCCAGGAAGATAGAAAGAGAACTCCTTAGGGCTCCATGATAGATTTTCTGTAAGAGGTTTGGGGAGATGGGAAGTTAGGAAGCTCCTTGTGCTCCCTGTATATCTGGGTTTTACAGGTGGATAGTGGGGTGGGGCAGAAAATGAGTACGGTTTTGGTCTTGGTGACTTTGCGACATCAAGGTGAGGAGGAGGCAGCTGGTCATTTGGCTTTGAAGCTGGAAGCCCAGGCCCAATGAGGTGCTGTGTGACAAAGTGGTGGAAAGAGCAGCTCCGGGGCGATTTGCTGTGAATGAAGTTGTTCAGGACACACAGGACATGAGGGAGACAAGGACCCAGGAGCGAGCTCTGAGGCGGTTCAGCCACCAGAGAAGAGAGGTGGGAGGGATCCTTGGGGATGCAGATTACTGCTATCCCTGAGAGAGGATTCCAGAAGGAACGTCCGAGGGTCCGAGGGTCCAGTCACTGAGGACTGACATGGGTCATGTTGTCGCTCACGGTCAGAGAGGACCTCTGTGAAAGTAGTTTCAAGACATCAGTGAGGCAGAAAAGAGAGAAGCGGGAAGGAGGAAACATTTAGCGGTGCGCAAGTGCGGGGAGAGAAAGAAGCTGGCTCTGCTGGGGCATCAGCTACCGCCCGTCTGAGGCGGTGCCAGCACAGGCCTCACTTGCCGCCTGGCTGACTCAGCCTTCCCAGGCCCGAGCAGGGTACTGTGTCCAGCTAAATGTTTTCTATCTCTCTGTGTCTTTAAGAACCGGGTTGCTGCGTTACAGAGAGAAGAAACCAAACACTGCGAACCTCAGTTAGAGCCGGCTACCACATCCTTTCTGTGCTGTGTGCTCCACTGACAGACTGAGCTACAGTGTTTCCTAGCAAAGGGAACCAGTGTACTTCTGCCGACCGCACTGCCCATAACTTGGAGCTTTGCGTTGAACGGACATATATGTGTTTTATTGAATTCTGTGGAAACTGCTGGTTTTGCACGTGGTAACCTTTTAAAAAATGGTCATCTTTTTAAATCTTAATTTTTTTTCTTTAGATTCAAAGATGAGTTTTCAGTACATCAAAGTCACTTCTGCTTTTAAAACACAAGCGCTAAAAGAAGCAATGCCCACTGCTAGATCACTCAGCTGGACTGCTGGCTGCCCTGGGCCACCTGGCTTCGCCCTAAGGAGCCTCGGGAAACTGCTGCTCTACACGATATGACACTGGCAGCTCTGATCCCGAGCAGCGAAGGGGCAGCTGCCCCGTGTAGGTCAAGAATGGTTCCCGCGTGTTGGAGCCTGGCATAGCCTGTGTCTCATCCTCCTTTCTGCTGCTGCTTTATTCCCGAGCAGAAGAGGAAGGGGATGGCAAGTGCGTGGGTGGGATGCAGGTCTCTGGCCAGCTCAGTCCTGCCTGCTCACTGGCCTCCGCATGCCCCCCACTGCTGCTGCTTTCCCTGCGCCCCGCGGTGCGCGGCGGGCTGCTGGAGTACAGGCGAGCAGAGAGAAGCCAGTCTCCCGAGTGTTTCATTGTCCACCCTTCCAAGCCACTATCTGGAATATCTGCACATATTAGAGCCACCTCTCTCCTCCATGAGGGCTTTGGGGACCCAGGCTCCTTGCCTGTTACGTCCCACCTGTCTGAGCACACCAGCTTGTCCTGACTGTGACCAGCACTCAGATCGTTCCGAGAGCGCGATGACCGCTCTCGCCTCTCTCTCTGCTGCAGGGCAAGGGGAAAATTTCCAGGAGCACCTGGCACTTCCCCTCACACCGCACTGGCAGTCTGTGGCACACATGTCTGCCCTGCTCCAGGTGCCGGCTCACCTGTCTAGGTCCAACCCCTGGACAGAGGAGTCTGCTGGCATCCCCTAAAGCTGGTTGCCAACACAGTTGAACTTTTTTCAGGGAGAGTAAGAGAAGACATGTGTTGGAGAGTCATCAAGGATTCATAAGACGTTATAATTAGGACATTCTAAACATCCCACTTCATATAGAGGAAAATGCACACAGAAGCCCAAGTAGACCCCAGATAAATTCCAGCTGAACAACTCTCATGGCTTTAGACGGAAGGCAGGTGGGTGGGCTGCTGGGTTGATATGTAGTGAAGTCGAGGCCCCCAGGGCTATAGGAGTTAGCAAGGTGGCACCCATGATGTTGCTGGCGTGGCCACTGACCGCCAATTCAGAAAGGGGCCAGCATTGCCACTTTGATTTTTTAAGAGAAATCAAAAATCCAGATCTTTATGTAAAATATTACACTTTTTTTTTTGTATTTTTCTGAAGCTGGAAACGGGGAGAGACAGTCAGACAGACTCCCTCATGTGCCCAACCAGGATCTACCCAGCACGCCCACCAGGGGCCGATGCTCTGCCCCTCCGGGGGGTCGCTCTGCCGCAACCAGAGCCACTCTAGCGCCTGGGGCAGAGGCCAAGGAGCCATCCCCAGCGCCCGGGCCATCTTTGCTCCAATGGAGCCTCGACTGCGGGAGGGGAAGAGAGAGACAGAGAGGAAGGAGGGGGTGGGGAAGCAAATGGGCGCTTCTCCTGTGTGCCCTGGCCGGGAATCGAACCTGGGTCCCCCGCACGCCAGGCCGACGCTCTACCGCTGAGCCAGCCAGCCAGGGCTTACACTTTTTAAATAGTGATAATAATTCAAAATTTTAAGAATACTGTGTGAGCCTAAGAGCTAGACCCAACCTAGAGCCAACAGTTCTCCTTCCCACAGAGAGGCTGATGTGTGGATCTTGTTACAAGGTTTTACTGTGACGTGTGCTCACTGATCAGAGGTGGCACCCAGGAGTGGCATCTCCAGCTGAGAGATACCGACTGTTAGAACCGAGGCCCAAGAGCACAGTTATATTCTCCTAGAACTGAGGTCAGGTCAATTCCCAACTTTTATCTTCTAGAAAGAACTGGCAGAGGGTGGTGAGATGACTAGGGCCTTCAGAGGTGGACAGGGGTGTTTCCTGCAGCGGGGAGAGGCTCCCTCAAGGTGCTGGAGAAAGGCAGGGGTGGACAGTGTGATTCGGAGTTTCATAGGGAAATCTGACATTGCCCAGAGCATTTAGGAAACAGAACTCTGTTCCCTTGATGATGAAAGTTAGCTACCAGTACAATAATATTAGACTAGTGAGCCCACGCGTAGGCAGGCATCCTCGTGTGATGGGTGGACAGGTTAGCAGATTCCTTCGGAGGTAGAGATGGAGGGGTCTCTGCACAGCACGGGCCTCAGTATTTTGATGCTCATCAATTTTAACAGGATCAGCGCTAGTGCTGGGTGTAGACTGTGCCCTAGAGAACCCAGTCATGGTGGATGCCTAGTTAAGAAGGACTTTGTTGTGCCCTGGGGACAGACTGTCCTGTGCCCACCCCACCCCCACATTGTCACTGCAGTGGCAGCTGCCAACACCTGCTGTGTTACCTGGGGCTCTCTCTGGTTGGGGGGGGTCTCCACCCATCCTGTCTGCCCTGCCTTCTTTTCTTGAACCCTTCCCACCAAGAGGCAGAGACACAGAAACAGAGAAACAAAGCGGCTGGTAAAAAGGTGAATTTTTGGTATTTCCAGAAATGGGACATAAAAATGCAACCTGTTTTACTTTCAAAATAACTGCATTGAACTGTGCTCAGTCTGCTATTCTTTATGGGAAGTGCAAACAAGAGCTCTCTTCACCTGTTTGCCCACAGAGCTCCCTGACCAGGCACAGGTGTGGTCTGGTAGCTGGGCTGTCTTGCTTTGACCCTATGTGGTCTGGCTGTTCTGCCCTCACATCCCCCCACTGTGTGAAGAGGGTCAGGGTGTCACACTGGCCTTTCACAGGTGAGAAATCAAGGGCACAGGAGAGGCGAGTCACTCCCTGAAGTCAGAGGTGGACCGGGCACGAGAGCAGCGTGTGCAGGGCACCAACCTCTGGAACCAGGGGCTCCGACCTCTACCTGTGCACTTCAGGAAAGCGGGGAGGGCCCCACGTTCTGCAGAATACCAGAGGGGAATCAGATTCTAGGGCCCCTAGGGCAGTGGTTTTCAACCCTTTTACACTTGAAGACGGATGGAAATAGGAGAATTATTTCGGAGACAGTTAAGGCAGAAATTGCCTTGAGTAAATTCCACTGAGATCATTGGGTCTATGAGGTTCATACAACATCAGGGTGGTTAACTCTTTCAGGGACTGGCACAAAATTTCTGGCTGAGCAGTTGCGGACCAGTGGCTGGAAAACACTGCCCTAGGGTGCTCAGGGAGACGCCTAACCCTGATCGAGTGGACAGCACAGTGCCTGCCAGGTGCAGTTGCAGGCTGCACAGCCCACAGACAAGCCCTGGGTCTGCTCCGGAGGAGACAGGCTTAGCGCTGACCCAGGGCCTCCACGTGCATGTCCATCTCCAAGGCCAGGGCTGCGTGAGTATCCCGATGGCACCCTCGGGTGGCGATGGAGTGCGGTGCTACCCCCTCTATCCTATCCTTGTCCTGGCCAGCAGGACCCGGGCCTCTGAAGGTGTCTGTGTCCTTGCAGAGCAGCTGCTGCTGGGCACCCGTACAGAGCTGGCCAGGCCCCAATGCCCACAGCACCTTGGAGCAAGGTGATGGTTTGGCATAAAGATGCACCACCAATAGAGTACAGGGTGTCAAAACTTGAGCTAGCCATGGGCCCTGCTATGCCAGGGCAGGTGGGGAAGCTCACTGGGCACACATGAGATCCTGGGTCACCATGCTGACACTGAGAACATGCACATACTTCCCCACACTCTGCACACATCTGCTTGGTTCCTGGGTAAAAGACATACACTGCCATGCTGCCACTGTCTCTGCTCTGCCCAGCTCCTCTCTGGGTGTCCCCAGGGCACCACCATAGGCAGTCAGGCCTCTTCCAGTACCAGTGTGGTGCTGACAGGCACGATTCTATCTTGGCATTTTAGAGAAGGCGCTGTGGTGCTGACACCTCATCTCTCTGGTGTTCTTGGCAGCTTCCCTGAGAATAAATGAGGGCAGAAAGTAGAACCATAGCTGTGAGAGCTGGGAGGTAGTAAGTGAGAGAGTGCTCACGCAGCAGGGGTAGCAAAGGTGTTGAAACACTGACTGTGCCACACACTTCGCTAGATCATCTCGTCTCATTCGTGTGCCCCTGTGCACAGGACACCACCTATGCATTAGAAAGACCCAGAGAGGAAAGGTACTGGCCCAAAGTCACAAGGCTAATAATTATCATATTTTGACCAATGACCACACCTACAGAAGGTAAAAAGTATCATTTTTCTTTGCTCTAAGTCAGAGATTTTTCAATGAGTGTGCTACAAGAATTTTTGAAACGTGCAATACCTGACTACTTAACCAGGGGCACCGATCTCTTTTCTCTTAGGTTGTCAAATAAAAGGAATGACAATAGCTAATACAACAATAGCCATCCTGTGTGAATGAATCAAAATTATACATTTTTTTGTTGGATCGGCAAAAAATATTGAAAGACAGAAACGCAGGGCCAAACCAAAATCATGAGGCTAGTATGTTCTAAAAAGAAAGTTTATTTTAAAGCACCAGGATGCATTCAGGCCAAGACCAGCAAAGGGTGTTAGCACCGAGCTGTGGGAGGAACTGTTAAATATAGGAGTTACTGCTGGCACTTGCTGGCATGGGGTTACCTGCACCTGGATATGCCCAGATTAGCATATTGGGTTTTGTGGCCTTGGTCACAGACTATCTCCCTTTCTCAACCCTCAGGTCCCTCATGATGGCCTTGTCCCAAGGACGTTTCTCAGAACCCTGCCAGGGTGAGGGGAGTTGTTTAAGGGGAGGGGACGGTTGGGTGAGGGTGATGCTTATTGATGTAGTTGCCCTAGTGGGAAGTTGGATGAGGGGAATTTGAGTTTTAAAGGGGCTCTGGATTTAAAGGAGCCCTGAACCTAAACCTAACAAATATAATATATTTTTTGATGTGCTGTAGAATTTAAGTAATTAGTTCATGTGTGCCATGAGATGAAAAAGGTTGAAAATTGCTGCTCTAAGTCACATGAGTTTGAGGGTGCCAGTTGAAGCCAGGCCGGGAGAAGGCTGCAGTTCTGACCTGGGAAGTTGGGTCTAGCTTTTCTGAGTGATCCTGGGGTGGGGAGGGGGAGGGGGAGAGGACCATGGCTACCGCCCAGCTTCCCCAGCCCGAAGGCTCCTGAGTGTGGACCAGAGCACAGCTGGCACCTGGTGGGTTCTCAGCGGACATGTGGGCTGTCTTTTTCTCCGGGTCTAGTTTATAATCCTCAGGACTTTTCTATGAGTCCCCAATTAACTTCAGAAAAAGTGACGTCTTCTCTAGTCATCCTACATGGCCTTTTCTCAAATGACTGTTGTAGTATTATTGTTCTTATCTTACGGAGAGTTGAATCTTGGTATGTGAGGTCAAGAAGATCATTTTTACTTCTATAAAAATATACTATCTAAAGAGGGCTAAATTGCTATGAAAACTTATTGAAACTTCTGAGACTGTTGTAAATGCCAAAGGGGTCCTGACCATTATGTGGTTAGCCATGTATCAGGATTTATAACCTTGGGTCCCCGCCCCCCCCCCCCCCCCTCAGCTGCAGCTGGAGGCTGGAGATGAAATGTGTGAAGATATCCTGTCCAAAGTGCCGTTCCTCTGGGTGATTAATCTCTTTCCAGATGCTGACTGCAGCTTTCTCTCATTGCCAGGAGGTACACAATTTAATGTTAAAAACAACATCCAGCCAGGCAGTTTTCCTACAAATAATGCACATGATCAATTATGTTAGATGACCACTTATGAGATGTGGAAAAATCAGTCATGTTCTAGAAGAGAGTTTACCCAGCCACGGGGCCTAACAAAGAAGGCAGAGGAATCTCTGAAAAAGGACAGCTCCAGGTCTCCCGCAAATGTCACAGGGGTTTTCTCTGTTTCCTTATACTGGCAGGGACAGGACTCTTGTCTCTGCACCAGCCCCCACAGGAAGTGCTTACAACTACTGTCTCCTTGAATGTAATCCTCACGGCTGCATCATGGCATCATGACCCTCATTCTTCCCATTTGACAAACTCTCTGGAGGTGAAAGGTTGGGTCTAATCCCGAAGCCAGTGGGTGGCCAAGCTGAGGCTTCCATTCCAATGGCTGGGGCAGAGTGTCAGGGTTTCTCGGCTTCTCAGCCTTCCGGTGTGATGGTCACTCACACCTCCTGCCAGGGAAGTTCTGAGAGCTTCCCAGGTACTGAGTTAGTTAATCCTCGCAAAGCATCAGGAGATGCAAAACTGCATTGTTCCCCCTTGTTACAATCGAGGAAGCAGTCCCAGAGTGTTGTGCCACACAACATGAACAGAGTGGTTAGTGGCTTGTCTAAGGTCACACAGCTAGTATTTGAACCCAGGGTAGATGTGTTCTATCTCTTTAATGTAGAACAGTAAGAAAATTGACAAGCTGCCCTCTGGGACAAGTCTCTCTTAGTGTGGTTTTGCACATCTGGAATACGTGTACCCCAGGTGGGTCAGTGCAACAGCTCAAACCTCTATACAACAGAATTACTTTCAGAAATAAACAGGCCATAATCATCATTAATAATTTTTTAATTTGTTCTCCAGTTAAAAAAAAATGATTAAAAAGGGTGAAACCTCAATTTTTAAAAATGTTATTCAAATTCAGGTAAATCCTCATAAATGTACATTTACTAAAAATATCATGTCTCACAATTCCCACTCTTCTCCAGTTTTAACCTTTCGACCCCGAAACTCCAAGCAGCCACTGAGAAGGGTGAAATCGAGGTGAGGCGGGTTCTGTTTCTCCTCCTCCCACTCTGTGCTGTCATTGTTTGCTGCAAACCCACTGTGTGAGTGCAGGGGAGAGCCAGCCACCTGAGCTGTCCCACCCACAGGAGCTCGGGGGGCGGCGAGGCACATGGGCGGGGCACCTGCTGCACAGGTGGGAGTTTCTCAAACCTCCATGTGGAGTACATTGCTTATTAAAGGATGGGTAATCTGAAGTTGGCATATATAGTATTAAAACAAGTGAGTCCACCACAGTTGTTTAGAATTTAGACCAATTTGTTTCTTTGTTTTTTTCTGGGAGGAGAATTTTATTGTTGTGAGTGGAGCTCGGTGAAGATAAACATATAATTTTAAAAATTGTACACATACTTTATGTGTAAAAAAAATACATAAAATAAACAGTGTGACCACTGTTTTAAATTTTCGGCCGACCCTGTGGACATCATCAGTCCTCCTCTCTGGGACACCCTGACCACTGCATCAGACCCTGGACCTCTCTGGGACACCCTGACCACCGCGTCAGACCCTGGACCTCTCTGGGACACCCTGACCACTGCCTCAGACCCTGGGCACACCCTGCCTGCCTGGCCCAGCTTTGAAACTTGCCCTGTGCCCACCAGAGCTGCTGCTGAGAGCGTGGTGACCAGCCAGCTTCCCTAACACCTGTTCCTCTCCATTGGACTGTCCTCTTGGCCCTCATCCAGCTGTATGATACAAAGCCCATAATGTACCAAAATCCTCCTGTCCTCCCTTCCACGTGCTGAGGACAGAGGCACAGGAGGCCTCGTACACGCATGGAGTGAATGAACAAGTGGAAGCAAGTGACTGACACACTTTGGGTGCCTGCTGCGTGTTCTAGGACAAGGGTAGTGTGTTTTGTGTACCCTCCTTCACGGAAGGTTTTAGTTCGCAATAGAAAGAAAAAGCGAACTCAGATGCCTGAGTGACCCATAAACCAATCATTCTGCTCCAGAATAATTGAGATGTTTAACTATCCTCATCTTAGCAACCAGAAAGGTCCATCCCCAGCACAGTGTGAAGTAAAATTTTAAAACAATTTAAAAAAGCTCAGTGTACTCAGATTCCAGAATGGAATGAAAGTGGACGGCGTGGGGTCCCAGCTCAGGGTACACAGCACACTGTTAGAATCGTCATTATTCTAGAATACGTAAAATGCCTTCCACTCAGGGCTCAGCAAGGAAAGCTCTCTGGTCTCCTGGCTGCTGGATTCCTGTCCTCTAACTGTCAGTTCTCAGAAGGGTTTGCTCAAATCTGTGCTCTAAATAAAATGTGATAAATGATCGTTCATGGGGTGATGTTCAGAATTTTCTCAAAGTCTGCATCCAAACTATCCTAAATATTTACTCATCCAAATCCCGTTATTAAGAGTAAGCTGTTCTTCTTCCGCTGAGCTGGCAGGCATGGTGTCCAGCCCCTGGGCTCTCCTGCCACCTTCTCTGTGAGTGGACGGGACAGGGAGGAGAGTGGGAGCTGGAGAGCCAGGGCTCTCGGGCCCAGGTGAGTTAGTTAGCCTTGGCAAGCTCAGCAGGCCATGGCTGAAGGATCAAGGGACAGTGTGAACATCAGGAGATGTGGGAGAGAAGGAGAGAAGGGGTAGAGGCAAAGCAACTGCACCATATTTTGATGCTCGGTGGGTCAGCAAGAAGAAAACTGCACTTGTGTGGTTTAGACTGGTTTGCGTCCTTGTGCCGTCTGGCGAGGGCTTGGCAGTGGACTCAGTTCCCACTATCTTCCTAGTTTGCTTTCTCCCCAAATCTAGGGGATGAAGAAAACAAGTTCGCTGTTACCGATGCTAGAGCAAGAAAGACAGCTGGGGCCCTGTTCCCGGCTTCTTATTTACAAATGATGGGACTAGAGCCCAGGCTGAGTTAAGCTGGTGAATGGAAATGATGAGGCGGAATCCATAGCTCCCAGGGCAGGGTCGTCCCTGCACGTTTCACAGCCTCCCTCACAGTAAGTGCTCCACAAGTACTTCCCGGCTTAAAGAATGAATGAACTGTGTACATGTCCTCACTAGTTCGTGTTCTTCTTCAAGATGTCAACGCTTGGCTAAGTGAAGAGTCGTCGATTTGAAAGTTCCTGTGTGGAAGATGAAGTATTGCCAGCAAAAGAAAACATCCTGAAAAAGATCTGGGGGTCAGACTGGCTAACAAATTGTAAGCCACTCATTCAACACGTGTCCTGAAGCACCAAACAGGGAGCGTGCCAGCTGAATCCTGCAGGATCCCAACAGTTAACTGAGGACACGAGCTCCGGCTGCAGGGACAGTAGTCTGAACCGGAAGAAAGGTTCTCTTTTGTGACTACGTGCCAGGTTACATTTCAATTCAAGGCGAACATCATCAGATTGATTTTAGAGGATGTTAAGAAGTCACCTACTTGTTACTGTGGGAGCAGGTTGTGGGGGAGGGGAGCAAAGAGGAACAAATTTACAGTGATACAAAATGATTTAACTTTGGGTAATGGGCACACAACCCAATCAACAATTCAAATACTATAGAAAAATGTATGTGAAACCCATATACTCTTATTGATCAATGCCATCTCATTAAATTTAATTTTATAAATTAAAAACAGAAGTGGCCTACTTATATTAATAAATAAACCTTTAGGAATGCAGCTTCTCCCAGGCAGAGATCAGCACTGATCTTCACTAAGCCTAAATGTATGCCCAACTATGCTGGCCTAGAGCTAAGATCACCAGCCTTCCCAGCTCCCCTTGAACCTAGCTACTACCCTAAGACTGGGAACAAACCCGGAGTCCTGATGAGGCAAGCCATGATGAGGGGGTCTGGAAGACTCTTAGCCCCCACAGGCATCCCCTCTGATTCCTCTCCAGGCCCTGACTCCTCACCTCCTCACCTCCGCTGGACAGAGACTTTGAGGATGCCCGGGCCTCAGATCCATGAAGTCCTCCTGCATGCCTCCCAGGCCCTCCAAGCTCACTCCATGCAGCACCAAGAATGGCCTGATCTGACCCCTTGTCACCTCTGAATCCACTGTCCCTCATCCAGGGGCCTAGCTCAGTCCCAGTCACCATCCTCTCTGCTGGGGAAATGGCAGCCAGCGCTGAGGGGCCCCCCACACTGCTCAGGTCTATTCCCTACTCCCCATTCCATAGGAGGAGGCACTCTTTCCCACGCAAAGCTTAGCACGTCAGTCCCTCTGTATTTCCCATGGATTTCAGTAGTCCTAATTCTTCACTGCTGGGACTCACGGGGCTCCACCTTCCAGTCCTCCCTTCTTAGTCCTCAGGATCTGGTCTCAAGGCCCCTCCTTTACTCCCTGGGAGGGTCACAGCCCTCCCACTACAGGGCCTTGGCATGTGCTGTTCCCCTCTGTGGACATCATTCCCAATCTTAGATATTCTCCCTCTGGCTTCATTGCCAATCTTCCCCAGAGGAGCTTGAACCACCTCCCCCTGGCCTGGAATCTCCTGATACCCTGAACTTCTCTTTGTAGTACCTATCACAGTACCAACTGTTCAACGTATTCAAACACGTCCACTCAGACCTTAAGGGATGAGGCAAGACTTCCTCCCCAGAATCTCAGTGTTAGCCCAGCACAGAGTAGGGGCTTAATTAATGTTGGGTGGATGAGTGCATGGATGGGTTGGTGAGCAGAGGGATGGTGGATGGATGGATAGGTGGATGGATGGATATAGGTAGATGGATACATGATGGGTGGAACTCCATAGCAACCAAGGAGCACAGAGAAGATCCTGTGCATCCTGAGATGTCTCTGGACTATTTCAAATACCTTACTAAAATAAGTAGGACTTGCCTGACCAGGCGGTGGCGCAGTGGATAGAGTGTTAGGTTGGCACGCAAGATGACCCAGGTTCGAAACCCTGAGGTCACCGGCTTGAGTGAGGGTTCATCTGGTTTGAGCAAGGCTCACCAATTTGAGCAAGCAAGGGGTCACTCAGTCTGCTATAGCCCCCCTCCCCCGTCAAGGCACATATGAGAAAGCAATCAACAAACAACTAAGGTGCTGCAAAGAAGAATTGATGCTTCTCATCTCTCTCCCTTTCTTTCTCTCTGTCCCTATGTCTCTGTCTCTGTCACACACACACACACACACACACACAAATAAATAAATAAATAAAATAAAATAAAATAAGTAGGACTCAAGGAAAAGCTCTAAAAGATCTCCAGCTGAGGTCTGAGATGGGCACCTTACTTACACCTTGGGGGATGGTCGAAAGCCAGTGAGTGCCTACACCCCATGAAACAAAGCCGTAACTCAAATCTTTGCAGAGCATCGCTGTGGCAGACACTGGTCCAGCACCCACAGCCCCATGGCAGTCCCCTGTGGTTCTTACCTGTGTGTTCCCTCTGGCCTACCGGGTCCTCACTGTCAGCCCAGAGCACCGAGGAGATGCTGCCGCCAGTGAGGGGGGAGATGGAGGAGCCTTGTTCCAGCCCCCTCTCCTCAGCTAGGAAGCATGACAGAAGGCCCACATTGTCCCTCAGAGTGTCCCAGGGAACGGAGGCCCGGGAACCCCAGTGTTGCTGCTCTTGCGTTGGCTCCCCCTTTTCCTGTCTCACTTCTTCTCCCAAATAGACTAATTGCCTCAAATCCTTATCTTAGTGACTGCTTCTGGGGAACCCCAATCAAAGACAGCCTCAATAGGCAAAATGGGTCTGTGATGTTGGGAAGGAGCCCTCGTAGTGCAGGACCTTTGGTGAGTTGCTCTGTGGGAGGAGGTCAGCAACGTGGCCCGGCTCCTTTTAGGAACAACAAAGCCATGATGGAGGCGCAGAAGTCAGACTGGTTCCTCCTTCTGGGCCCAGAGCTCCGACCCTTTCCAGGAACCCTGGGGTGGGGGGTAGGCATCAGCCAAGTGCCAGGAGCCCAGAAAGATTTTCATTTTTCTTTCTGATGCTTTGCGTACACTGTCTTCTCCCAACACAATATTTGTACTGTGAAACCCTGAAACTGCTAAATTTCACCCAATTTGGTTTAATATCCTTGAGGAGCTTGGCATTGTATTAGACACTCAGAGACATTCCCACGGCCCAGTTCCTATTTAAAAACTGCCTCTCTATTTAAAGTTCACTATGGGGGGAATAAAAGAAAAAAGACTCCCAACGCTGAAGGGAACATGAGATAGGCGAGAGAAAAATCCAGTGTGCTTCTAAAAAAGGCTGAAAATTACAACCATCCATTGGCCTCGTGTCTCAAGTCTGAGGATTCTTTTCCCCTTTCTGGTTGTTTGCAAACCAAAGTGGAATTTTATTATGGGTTAGTCAGTAAGCTTTTTTCAAGTTCCTGGCCCCCAGAAGTCTCGACTCATTCGGGAGCATACCATTTAACTCCTCGTACGGATGGGAGAGAGTGGGACCAAAATAAAGCAGCCAGGGTCCCAGAGCTGTGGCATCCTCCCCCAACGCGGCTGTTTTCCCGGCGCTTAGCCAGGAACCCAGCAAAGCGGCCTGGCTCCTTTTATGAACAACAACACCCGTGATGAAGGCAACAGGAGTCAGAAAACCATTCACTGCAGGAAGTCCCAGTATCCGGTGAGAAATAAGAAATACAACAGCACAGGATGCGCCTTGGGTCAGGGGGACGTGAAAAGCCCGCAGCCTTTGTGTCCTTATCGGTGCCAGAGTGTCAGCGTCTGAGCCCTCAGCTCCCCTCTGAGCCCAGCTGGGGCGGCTGTGGTCACCACCAGCCCTCCAGCCTCCTGCTGAGGGCCTCAGGAGGCCGCAATGGCCACCTCCACTGGCCTGCTGCTGCTGCTGCTGCTCCTGAGCCAACCTCGGGCGGGGGCTGGCGCCGAGGACCAGGCCGTGGTGTGCGCGGGGACTGCCTGCTACTCTGCCCACTGGGGCAAGCTGAACGCGGCCGACGCCCAGACCCACTGCAGCAAGAACGGGGGCAACCTGGCCACGGTGAGGACTGAGGAGGAGGCCCGGCACATCCACCGAGCCCTGGCCCAGCTCCTGCAGTCCGGGGTGCTCCAGGAGGCCTGGACAGGCAGGTTCTGGATAGGACTCCAGCGCGAGAAGGGCGACTGCTTGGACCCCAGCCGGCCTCTGAAGGGCTTCAGCTGGATAGGCGGCGGGGACAACACCACTTATTCCAACTGGCACAAGGAGCTCAAGAAGTCTTGCCTCTTCAGACGCTGTGTGTCCCTCATGCTGGACCTGTCCCACCGTTCCCTCTCCAGCCACCTCCCTAAGTGGTCCGAGCGCCCGTGCGGGAGCCCAGAATCTCCTGGGAGCAACATCGAGGGCTTCGTGTGCAAGTTCAGCTTCAAAGGCATGTGTCGGCCCCTGGGCCTGGGGGGCCCAGGCCAGGTCATCTACAAGACACCCTTCCAGGCCACCAGCTCCTCCTTGGAAGCTGTGCCCTTTGCTTCTGTGGCTGACGTGACCTGTGGGAACGGGGATAAGAGTAGGCAGCATTTCTTTCTGTGCAAGGAGAAGGCCGCTAATGAGTTTGACTGGGACAGCTCAGGCCCCCTCTGTGTCAGCCCCGAGTACGGCTGCAGCTTCAACAACGGGGGCTGCCAGCAGGACTGCTTCGAGGGGGGGGATGGCTCCTTCCGCTGTGGCTGCCGCCCAGGGTTCCGGCTGCTGGACGACCTGGTGACCTGTACCTCCCGGAACCCTTGTAGCTCCAGCCCATGCAGAGGGGTGGCCACGTGCATCTCTAACCCCCTCGGGAAAGACTACACGTGCCAGTGCCCCCAAGGCTACCAGCTGGACTCTACTCAGCTAGACTGTGTAGACATGGATGAATGCCAGGACTCCCCCTGCGCCCAGCAGTGTGTCAACACCCCTGGGGGCTTCCACTGCCAGTGCTGGATTGGCTATGAGCCTGGCAGCCCCAGAGAGGAGGCCTGTCAGGATGTAGACGAGTGTGCCCCTGGCCGTTCGCCCTGCGCCCAGGGCTGCACCAACACAGATGGCTCCTTCTTTTGCTTTTGCGAGGATGGCTATATCTTGGCTGAGAAGGATGGCACCCAGTGCCTGGACGTGGATGAGTGTGCAGGTCCAGAGGGCAGCCTCTGCGAGAGCCTGTGCTTCAACACTCAGGGCTCCTTCAACTGTGGCTGCTTGCCTGGCAGGGAGCTGGCCCCCGACGGGGTGTCCTGTATCATGGGCTCCATGTCCCTAGGACCATCCGCTGAGCCTCCCCAAGGGAGGGTCACAGAAGACAGAGCAGAGAGCTTTGTGCCTTCTACCACAACATCAAGTCCAACTGGGGCCCCTGAGGGCACCTCTACGGGGGCACCCGCCATGAGGACACCTTTCCTCTCATCCAATGCTTCTATCGCCCTTATGCCATCGCAGACTCTGGCCACCAGTGGCTCCCCTGGCATCTGGATGGAGCCCAGCAACCATCATCCCACTGCCACTGCTGGCCACGAGGAGACTACGCGTGGGGATTTCAGGGCTCAACAGAGGGATGACGGCACCGATGGGCAAAAGCTACTTTTGTTCTACATCCTGGGTACTGTGGTGGCCATTTTGCTCTTGCTGGCTCTGGCCCTAGGGCTGCTGGTCTACCGCAGGCGGAGAGCCAAGAAGGAGGAAAAGAAGAAACAGCCCCAGAGTGCCGCCGACAGCTACTCCTGGGTTCCAGAGCGCGCTGAAAGCAGGGCCACGGAGAACCCGTACAGGTAGAGCGCTGAGGCTGGCCGGGCGGGAGGAGGTGGGCCACGACCCCGCACAAACAGGCAGAGGGCAGGGGTGGGGGCGGGGGCAAGGGCAGGCGCCCTCCGTGTAGAACGGTCAGCCAACCCTGCTGCCACTGGAGGCATGATGGAGCTCCCCCCTCAGGGCGGTTGCCCTGCTGGCAGCTTAGCTGCACTTGGGCCTCCCCCAGGGTCTAAAGATGCCCAGCAGGGCGCAGCTTCAATGCTGTCATCTTCTGTTTTCCATAGTCCAACGCCTGGGACAGACTGCTGAAGGTGCGGTGGCCCCGGACACTGTCAGTCAGCTGCCACCATCCTCAGGGCTCATCCCTTGTCAGAAGGCAGGACCCACATCCTTCTGAAAAACTGGACTAGAATCTTAGCAAAAACAATTGTTAACTTTCTCCTTAGAAACTTTCTGTGGCCACTTGGAATGTGCAGGTACACTCTAAATGTGTGTGATATTCCTGAATTGGAAGCCATGGTTGTGGTGCTGTTGCAGGGATTTTGTGAATATTAACAATTCTCACTCATTCTACCTTTTCCAATTCAAACATGGCTGACTTTCTATAATGAATCTTATTATAAGCCAGGTGCTAATGGGCTTCCTTTGAACTGCTCCTCTGTTCACTGGAGTCATCTAAGAAGAAAAAGGGTCTGATAATGCTAATTAAGACTGAAATGGTTTGTTCCTCTTAGATAATGGAAACTGAGTCAATTATTGTTTAATTATACAAGAAGGTGTTTTGTTTTGATTTTCTGTCAGAAGGAACATATGTCTTTATATTTACATTCCTTTACATTTTCCTGTCCCAAGTTCTGCTGACCTGGATGTTTTTGAAATCCTCCACAATGACCAGAAATCCACTTAATTGTTTAGTTACCAAGGAGGTAGAAAATTTAAAAATCATAATTCTTGTTCTTCTGTTTCTGGTAGTCTTGGGTTTATTTGTCAGTGAAGCCTGAAACTGTGGTAAAAGTTGTATGAAGTGAGTTAAAATAGTTTTGAGAACAAATAACCCAGAGTGCTGGAGAGAGAGGCCAGGGTTTTCTCCACAAATACGTGAATGAAATTCACAGAGGTGTTCCGGTGTAAACACAGACCTGCATATTTATGAGATGAGCAGTCCTGAGGGAAAAGCCAAGGACCACCTCTCCCTAAACCTGCACACGCCCAGGACCCCACCTCACCTTGCTGCCCTGCCTGCCCCTCTGGCAGCCCTGGGTTTGAGTGCTTTGACTGTAGGTGGACAACACCCTGGGAAGTCTCTTGTTCTGATTGTTTCTAAAGGACATGTGACTGAGATGACTGGCTGAGTTCTGGAAGCGGTCATCACAAAGCTTTTGCACAGTTCAAGGTCGACATAGCACTCCGACAACTTGATCCTGATTTGTGGCTGGAGCAGGCAAAGAGCCAGGGACAAGTCACACAGGACAACTGTCCCAGGGCTGCTACAGAAGCTTGTGTCCCCTTCCCCTCTTTTAATTAAAAACGTGGGTGGGGGGACAGAAAGAATTGAAATTTTCTGCAAGTACAAAAGCTTCTCAAGCAACTTTAATTTATATCCTTATTTTTAAGGGCTCCCTTGCAAAGATTTTCCCATGCAGTGCGGTCAGTGATGTAAGGTTCTGCCTTTGTGGTCAGAAAGCGGCTGGGCTGCTCACCTGAGTAGCATGGGGCAGCCTCCAGTGGCCCGGGGCTTTCTGCTGCCACCATGCAGAGGGAAGAGGGAACGCGCTTCCTGCACAGACTCCGAACTGCCTCTCAGAAGGAGGACACCCTAGTGTTTCTGCTTTTGCTTTAGAAATGCAACTGTCCCAGAGGTCAGCACCCTGGGTGGGAGTAGAGTTGGGTGCAAGTAAATATTTCTTTGCCAATTTTGAAACGTAGATGCTACAGTTTATTACATTTTCAGACAGTGGGAAACTGGGGGAGGGAGGGCGTGTAAGGGATGGTAAGGGCTCTGGGGGGCTGAGAAGTGGTTTGAAACTTCTGTTTTCTACAGTTTTCACTTGGAACAAGTGGTGTTTAAGACTCAAGGAGACAAAAACTGTGCCCATTTGATGCAGGACCTTGTCTGTCTGTTGTGTGGGAACCAACTGCTTGGCCATTCAGATAATTTTAAAGAACTGGCCCGATGTCTTGCTGACCAGTATCTGCACTTACGTGAAGTAAATGCTGCTTTACCCTGAGACCTTTCCAGTTGACCTTTGGGGATTAAAGAGACATTTCTACTTTGGGCTTTGCCCGAGTCCTCTGTGATCCTGTGGGCCTGGCCTGGCCAAGGTCGGCAGCAGGCCCTCTCACTTCACAGTCTCGGCTCCTTCCATAGCCCCGCCCCACGCTCTGTCTCTGTGTTTGAACTCTCCTGCGGGAGGAGTGAGCAGCGTAGACCCCTGCACTGGGGAGACCACGTGTGTCCTTGCTGTGGGTTCCAACGGGGGATAAATGGATTGATACACACGTTTCTTAGAATCTGCTGGGCAGGGTTGGCCCTCCAAAGGCCGGTAAGGGCTGCTGCTCCCCTGCCCCTTCCCGCCAGCAGCCAGGCCCCTCGGCCTGGAAGGCCTCAGGCGGATAATCTGATGAAACCACTGACCTCAGACAGGTGGTGAGTCTTCCCTTTAACACTGCTGCAATTCTGTCTGAGGTATTCCAGCCCTTGTACTGGGGAGCTGGGAGCCACGGCAATGGATAAAACAGGTGCCCATCGTCTGTGTGGCCTTTGGCAAACTGCCCATTTATCTACAGGGGCCCCAGGTGGCTTGGCCATGACACAGCCAGAGAAATGGATGAGGCTGAGCATGGGGAGAGGTGGCACTGCCATGTGCAGACCCCTCCAACCATGTCCCTTGGAAGGGACAGACCAGGTGCTGTTCTGTGCCTGACCCGCCAAGCAGCAGGGCAAATGAGGTGATGGGGAGAGGGAGAAGGTTCCATTTGGCAGCCTTCTCAGAAAACCCGCTGTTGGGACAAACTCACTTCCTCCTACCCTTCACTTCCAAAGGCAGATAATTTAAAGGAGAGGATACCTTTATACATGTAACCCAGCAAGCCTATTTCTGACTTTTAGGGACAATCATTGCTCTTCTCTCTTCTATATTAATTGGTGAGGCCCGGGACAGGAGGACAATTCTCCCAGGGAATCTGAGGCCTGGAGATAACCAAGGGTGTACAGCTAGCCAAAAACGCCAGGGAGCGGTGGGTGGGCTTGGAGCGTCCTTTGTAGGGTGGGCCACCACTGCTCAGCAGTGTGGCCTTGAGGCACAACAGCCATGGAGGGCAGCTTGATCATCACAGCGGTGACATTGTGACACTTCACATGGCGGTTTCCCAGCAGCATTAAGTGGGTGAATTCAGCGTTTTCTGAGTTGAGGACAAGAGAACTCTGGGGTGAAGTCATTGCCAGGCTTTGTAAGGCCATCTCTGGCCCTGAGTGTTATTCAGTGTTCGCCTAGCAATGCTTGGCAGAGACTCCTCCTGTCCTCTTCCTGTATGCAGGCAAACAATTGGGGGTAAAGAGTGGAGCATGGACTGTGCGCTCTGGTACAGCGTGAGGGAGGGACTGAGCAGGAAACAAATCTCTTCTCTTGAACACGCATGCGCATTGCCATTCTCTTTCATGTTCCCATCACGAGCACTTGTCCGGGGCCTGGACTCTTAGCAAGGGGCAACCTCTGAAGAATCTGAATTTCATCTTTAGTTACTTTTATTCTAACTTTCTTTTTCATCCATATTTTTGTGAAAACTGAAAGAAGAGGGAGAAAATCTGACAAGAAAATAAAATGTACTAAGTTCAAAGCAATGCAGTTTTTTTTAAAACAAATATAGGAAAATCTTTCTCCATTATTTTTCTTCTGAGCTTCTCCATTGTCTAGATCAGGAAAAGAGAGAAGCATTGCTTTCTAGCACCTGCAAACTATGTAACAGCTCCACAGACTTCCCTCATCACGAACAATAGGTTCCGTGTGGGAATCTGAGATTAGGAGCCTGAAAACATCTGTTCCTATCTGGCTGTAAAACCTGCTGTTTAAATCTCTGTGGTCTGTGAAGTCAATCCCCGCCCTCCAAAAAGAAAAAAAAAAAAAAAAAAAAGAAAAAACAATAATCAAAATTTTCTCACTCAACAATTAAATACATTATTCCATTCCAGATTTTGGGAACTAATACTGACTGAAGTGATTTAATAAATTGTGTTTTGGTGTGTCCTTAGAGTTAAAGTCTATCTGTTTTAGGAAGACACTCTAACATTCCTTTCTTGAATTGTTTCTCTATCTGCAAGGTGGCAAGTGCTTTAGCAGATTTCATCCTCTGGGCTGAAGTTCTTTGTGCGTATTTGGCTTAAGCTTGAACTAGGTGTATGCAAGATCTTGTTCTGCTATATTAGGTGCGATTTTAAATGCCTAATCACTTCGTGAATGCTAAATGAGATTGTAAGTATTTTAAAATCTGTGTATTTAAACTTGGTCCCACTAATTCTGGAATCCTGGGATTTTCATGGGGGTTTATTTGCATCCTAGGCATGAGTGCTCTGCAGGCTGGGGAGGGCACGCTTGCACATGGCGCCCATCCTCACAGCCTGGAGAAAAAAGCAGTGTCTGGGGTCAGCCGTAAGAAGTGGCAGATTTGTAGTCTTTTATGTTCTGTATTTATGCACCTCTTCTAATAAACTCTGAAACACATCTGTTGTCACATTATTTTAATATATTACAGAACAATTCAAAATACTTGGCAGACGTGCATGTAGGATGACTAAATGTACCCATTTTCCTTTTCAAGAAGTTGCTAAAAGAAGGTACCTTGACTACCTTGTTTCACATCTTCACCTACTGGAGGCAACAGTTAACCCCTGAGCCCTGGGTGGGCGCAAGGCAGTGCCCTCCTGCCTGCACTGTCCCTCAGCATTCTCCCCCCTAACATAGACATAAGGAGGGACTGGGCTGCAGTGTGACCAGTGTCCTGACGCTGAGACCCAGTGCTGATTGCCTGCCTCAGATGCAGAGTCCATTCCTCTGTGCCTCCAACTTCACTGTTTAATTTCCTGCATTCTTTTCATTACAGGGGTGAAACCTGGTGCAGGATTAAACACATCTGATTTGAGTGATGCAGAAACACCATTCTCTAATTATCATAGGAGCATTATTGTTGCTTTGGTGGCAAAGCTTTTTCAGTTTATTTAACTAATTGGACAGGCTAGCAGACTGCTTGTGGTCTGGCTGCATAGCTCCCCTTGTGGGTGAAAGATGATGGTCGGTGCTGAGTCCACCTGCTTTTCAGATTGGGTCCTGGCAAGAACAAGGCTTAGGCAGGATCAAGTGCTCTGCGGTGATGCTACTGGACAGGACAATAAACACTGTTACTCAGAGTTAAAATAAGCTGATTCTTTGCAGTCTAGTCACTAACAAAATACATTTAGAAATTATATCAATATGAATTGTGACTGGCCCCCAACACACACATACACACACACACACAGACACACACATGTACCACAAACAAACAACACAAACACACAAACACAGAAAAGCACCCACAAATACACAAACATACAGATACACACCCATAAACACACACACACACATACACACACACACAAAATTAACATTATTTTGTTTTGCACTGAAAAACCTGAGGCTAGGGTTTCCTGTCTTAGGAAAATTCCATAAACAAAAATGCCAAATTTTAAGGGTGATTCCTCTTAGGGACTTTTGCTATCTGCTAGCTAACATGACTTAAATGCTAGGTAGTCTGTCAAATATGATTAATTTACAAAATTTCAACTAATACAGACTTATAGCTATTGCACAATACAAAATACATTTGAAACACACAACAGTAGGTTAAAAGGCAATACTAGCCTGACCAGGCAATAGCACAGTGGATAGAATATTGGACTGGGACAAGGAGGACCCAGGTTCAAACCCCATGGTCACTGGCTTGAGCGTGGGATCATAGACATGACCCCATGATCACTGGCTTGAGCACCAAGGTCTCTGGCTTGAGCAAAGGGTCACTTACTCTGCTGTAGCCCCCCCCCCCCAGTCAAGGCACATATGAGAGAGCATCAATGAATAACTAAGGTGCTGCAATGAAGAATTGATGTTTCTCATCTCTCCCCTTTCCTGTTTCTCTCTCTTTCTCTGTTTAAAAAAAAAAAGAAGGAATACATATACATTATGTACATTCCATGGCTTTAAACATGAATTGAATGTGCTGATTCAAGTGTATTCAATAATAGGAAGGAGACAGAGATAATAAACCTGAAACCAAAGAGTCTCAGCTTGCCTCTCCCTGAATTATATTTTGATATTACAAAAGAGCACAGTTTTCTCAACTTCTTTATGCCTCCTGGCTCATCCTTTGAAAAAATCAAGGGACAGATATACAGCAGAAAAAGAGGCGAAGAGAGTGAAAGGTACAGGATACTCCACGAGACTAGCAATCACTCTCTGTCAACATGACCTAACAGGATGCCCTGTGAGGGTTGCACACAGTCTCCTAGAGACTCTGGGGCCCGGGACCAGAACGCACCTTAGCTGCTGTTCCACACTGAACACCAGTTGTCGGGCTTTTATTTGAGGTTTGTCACTGTTGATTTGGTTGAAACTGGTGCATAGAATTCAATCTGTGGAAGAAGGGAAGGAAGGAAGGAAGGAAGGAAGGAAGGAAGGAAGGAAGGAAGGAAGGAAGGAAGGAAGGAAGGAAGGAAGGAAGGGAGGAAGAAAGGAAAGAAGGAAGGAAATGATTGTTAGTATGCTGTACATCTGAAACTAATACAGAATGATATTGTATGTAAGCTACAATTGAAAAAAAAAGTTCTCCTTGAAAAAGAAAATGGGTAGAAGAAAAACAGAGAAACAGAAAATGATGAAAAGGAGAGAGGAGAAGGGAGGGAGGAAGAGAGGAAGGAAGAGAGAGACAAAAGGGCGTGGGGATGACCTAGATGCCATGGATTATCTTCTAGTTTGGGATAATTAAGGGTCATTTGCCCTTGTTGTGTCTGTCACTTCCCGGCCAACGCTTGCAGAACAGCAGAACTAGATTTCGGCTGACCTGGCTGAGGTCCAACATACTTCATATCATGCCCGTGTCACCTTTCCCTGCGAAGCACTTTGTCTCTTCCACTTCACATTTTCTTGCCTGTTCACATAATTTATATCATTAAAGCCTTATGCTAGGTTCAAATATCACATGAAAATGAAACTGATGAAATAGAAGATAACCATGCCTTTTACCTTTTTTCTTCAGGGTCTTTCTTTCCCCAAAAGATTATGTCCCAAGCTAAGTGTTTCACTTCCTCTTCAAGAGCATCCCCTACCCTCCCAGCACACGATGTCCGTGTACCAGCCCCGGCGCAGGACCGCCCGCCCTATACTGGGCGGAGGTTTACGCACTAGTCATCAGACCTGGTCGTCTCTGTCTGCGCTGTCATCTTCCACGTGATGCGACTTTACCACTTCTCCTTGTGATTCTGTCAGGTTTGGCTTCTGTTTAAAGATGCATTGTTAGGTAATGGATACTCATTTGACAAATTATTTCCTTTACGAATAGGAATTATAATTTTTTGGATGTTTTACCTCAAATATATATATAAATATATATATATTGTCTATTAAAGCCGATACGCCTGATTTATATGTTGCATGTAATGAGTACTAACTTTTCTCAGTTTCTAATATATTTTTTTAATTTTCAGGTTTCTCATGTCTATGTTTCTCTCTTATAAACAACAACACTGAATTTCACTGTTTTCCTTTTATCCAATCAAAAAGCTGTTTGTCTTTTAATGTGAGAGATTAACCTATTTACTTTACTGAGATTACTAATAAATGTGTGGTGGCTTATTTTGTCTATTTTATTTGTAACAAGCTCTTGGTGTTCCTAGACTGTCTTTCTTGTGAATTACTGGTTTGACTGAGGTTTCTTGTTCTACTCTTTCCCTCTAATATTTCAAGATTTTATTAGGACTATTTGTGTAAATGCTTATCTTAATTTTCTTTTTTACCTCACTTACATAAAAATGTCTAATCCATCCTTAGCAGTATCCTTCTCCCTGAAAAGGAAGAACAAAATCTGCAGCGATCTGTTATTTCTTCTTCTCTTCTTCTCAAACTACCCAAACCCCCATTACTCCCATCTTGACTGCGTCTGAATTTTATCTCCCAATTGCTGTGCAGTTTTACAAATCAACCCCTATTTAGATGCCATGACTTCCATATGGTTCTCTTTTTGTCTTCACCTGGTTGCCTTGGATTCATTTTCCATAGGAATGGAGGTAAAACTGAGTGTTTTCATTTGTTTCTTTGTTTTTGCCTTTTTGTGGGAAGGCCATAGAAGGGAAGGTTCTCTGCATCCTTCTATCACTGAGATGCCTTTTTTCCCAACGAAATGCCGGCTCCCCTAGACATTGGTTTACGAGGCGTCAGCTACTGGCCCTCGGAACTCTGCGGGTGTGGGCCCTGGCTTTCTCAGCAGCCATTGTTAACGGGGAGATGACTGGGGTCAAATAACTTATTTTCTGCCACGAGTGATATCTTTTCTTTTTCATTCTCCCCTGAATGCTTTCACTATTTTCTTGTTCTTCTCTGTGTTCTGAGGTTCCACTTCAGGGGCACAGATGTGGTTCTTTCCTCATCCTGCCTGCCCAAGGGTTATTCCAGGAGCATTTGCACACTTGTTGGGGTGCCCTGAAGCGCCCTGCAGGGCTTGTTAAAATGCCGCTAGATCTTAGCCCGGAATTTCTGAGACAGCAGAAATTTTTGGGACAGAGCCAAAAAATTCACCTTGCTGACAGGTTTCTGGAGGAAGTTGCTGCTGCTGGTTAGGCTTCCCCCGGGAGCCTCTGTTCTACTCAGTTGGGGCAGTGGTGGGATTCAAATAACTTAACAGCTGGTTCTCTGTCCTAATGACCGTTTTAAGTAGAAAAAAACGATACACCAAAAGGTAGTTTATTATTTCATACATTTAATACTTACATAAGAACAAGAAAAGAGGTACATAAAACTAGATTGTTATAAAAAGTTATAAAATATTAATGAAAATAATATTAAATAATACCTGACAAAAACAATAAAACTGTTATTTAAGATATTTCCATATTGCTTCTTGATTGGCGTCCTCACTTGCAACATTTATTCACTTTTATGCGAGCATCATCGGCTGTGTGATTTATCCTTACCCATCTTTTCACTGCAGAAGTAGGATCCCATTCCTTTAGAAAGTAAATTTGTGATTTCCACATTGGGAGGCTGCCCAGGTGCCCACCTTAGAGAGAACCCTGATTACAAGTGCCATTTTAACAACCGTTTCACTGAATTTAACAAAAAATTAGTTATTGGTTCTGCCGCACAGGTCTGAACCAGCAGAATCCCACCACTGGTTTAAGGTAATTCTCTTATTATTGTGAATATACCTTCCTGTTCATTTTCTTGATTTTTATTCTGGGAACAATTTTTAGATGGTTCTATATCCCATGTCTCTTGACTTTCTTTCGCATTTTCCATCTTTCTGTCTTCACACAGTAGGCTATGAAATTATATCTTCTCCCCAGCCCTTCCAATGACCGACCCTTGCTTAACCTGCTTTTTTCCAAGCACTGGTCACCTTCTAACATAGTATATAATTTTTTTTCCTACATTATCATTTATTATTTATTGTCTGTATTTATATATGTGTAAACTTTTATACACACACACACATATATACTTATATATGTAGACTTTTCCTACTTACAAGATGTGAACATAGTATTTATTTATTGAGAACTAGGTAGGATTTTTTTTTTTTTTTGTATTTTTCTGAAGCTGGAAACGGGGAGAGACAGTCGGACAGACTCCTGCATGCGCCCGACCGGGATCCACCCGGCACGCCCACCAGGGGTGACGCTCTGCCCACCAGGGGGCGATGCTCTGCCCCTCCGGGGTGTCGCTCTGCCGCGACCAGAGCCACTCTAGTGCCTGGGGCAGAGGCCAAGGAGCCATCCCCAGCGCCCGGGTCATCTCTGCTCCAATGGAGCCTCGGCTGCGGGAGGGGAAGAGAGAGACAGAGAGGAAGGAGGGGGTGTGGAGAAGCAAATGGGCGCTTCTCCTATGTGCCCTGGCTGGGAATCAAACCCGGGTCCCCTGCACACCAGGCCGATGCTCTATCGCTGAGCCAACCGGCCAGGGCCGAGAACTAGGTAGGATTATTATCCCCACTTTATAGATAAGGCAGCTGAGGGATCACGCAGCTTACAAGTGATGAAGTAGGGGTATGAAATCTTTTAGTCTCATTCTTAATCATGAGGTCACTGCCTCTCATTAAATGTGAATGGGAACTGGACCTACAATTTAAAAAGTATCAATTTGCCCTGGCCGATTGGCTCAGTGGTAGAGTGTTAGCCTGATGTGTGGATGTCCTGCGTTTGGCACACAGGAGAGGCAGTCATCTGCTTCTTCACCCACCCTTCTCCTCCTGCAGCCATGGCTGGCCCCAGGTGCTGAGCATGGCTCCATGGCCTCTGCCTCAGGTGCTAAAAATAGCTCAGTTGCTGAGCAACAAAGCAATGGTCCAGATGGGCAGAGCATTGCCCTTAGGGGGCTTGCTGGGTAGATACTGGTCAGGTCGCATGCAGGAGTCTGTCTCTCCACTTCCCTTCCTCTCACTTAATAAAACAAAAAAGTATCAATTAATGACAAGCTGACCTTTAATCTATTCAAAACAGGACATGTGGAGAATCAAGCAATTATGGTATTTTTCATATCTTACATCTAATTGAGCATATATATACACTTGTGAACTCCTCAAACAGAGATAGACACATACATACACACAGACACATACACACACACACACACACACACACACACACACTGGCACTAGAACTACTCAAACGCTTTCTACCATCCTCAGAGAGATGGTAGAAACCTGAGATCCATGACCTGAGGTCAGACTGTACCCATGACTGTACTCTCATTAAGCCCCATAGTGGCCATCACCATACTGTCCTGGTCAAAATGATGTTTGTATGCAGTCGTGGAGGAGGAGGAGGGAGTGAATGATGCATGAATCACCCTGTAGTTATGTCCTGCCATCAAAAGCTACTTCTCAACTGGAGCTCTTATGGACACTGATGGAAATATAAATGATGCAACCTCTTTAAAAACAGTTGCCTAATTTCTTAAAGAGTTAAACATGCATATATGACCAGCAATTCCACTCTTAGATGTTGACACAAGGGAAATGAGTCTTTGACCCACATAAGCTTTGGCCACAGAGATTCACAGGTTTATTTATAGAGCCTCAACCTGGAAACAATCTAGATATTCATCAGTGGGTACATGGAGAAAGATGTGGTTTATTCATACAGTGGATACTCCTCATCAAAAACCCAGACTTCTGATGTGCACAATAACATGGATGGTGAACAAAGTAAGGCAGACACAAAAGAGGGGCCCCCTGCTGATTCCATTCCTGTGGAATTCTAGACTAGGTAATGGTAATCATCAGTGATAGAAAGTAGATGAGGTTACACGAGGGTTGAGTGGGAACTGACCATAAAGGACTCAAGGGACCTGCATGGATGGAAATATTCTTGTCTTCATTGGGTGGTGGCCACATGTGGATGCCTGCATTTGTCAAAACTCGTCAAATTGTACATATAAAATGGATACATTCTACTTCATGTAAATTATACTTTAATAAAGTTTATTTAAAATTTTTGCTTATCAGTGTTGTGAATAAAATAAATATTTGCAAGTTGTGGTCTATACTTTTGTAAAACAAAGAAATATAATTGCTTTGGACTTCATTTTTTCCGAGGTAATAAAAAATGGATGACTATTACGGGTTGAGCTAAGCTTCTATTATCTGCATTTTGTCTAACTGCTCCACTCTGCTTTAACAATTGGAAGACACCACTTTGTGTGATCAATCCTCTCTCTTCCTCTTTCCAAGCCAGCACAGGACTCATTGCCTTTCATTTTACTGGCCTCCATCAAAACCTTCACATACAGCATGAAGAAAATACCTCCTCCGTCCACTCCAAGCCCATTTTCTTCTTTCCTACGCTGAATACTCACTTTTTAAATTCACAGCACTGAGTTCTTTCTTCTATCCTCCCTTCTTCAAATCATCTCACTCTATTTTCTTCTTAGAGATGGCCAAAGGCAAACCCTACCCTTTGGTGTTAGGCCCAGCACTTTTAAGAGATGATCTTTTACTATAAAAACAACCTTTCATGTTATTAAAATTTATAAGTAAAAACAACCTTGGAAAAGCTATTGGGCATGCAGATGCCAAGTCTGAAGGGAAACCAATGTCAACAATAAAGTCATGGCCTTTCATTAAAAGGCTTTTTCCATTGCATGGAGGAGACCAAAATGCCCAGAACAACTTTGATGCTCAGAGATTGGATTAGATGTTTAACGATTTGTGGCTGCAATTGAATGCTTCTTGTTAACATTAGTTACATGTTGAATGGTCTTCAGGATGAAGGATTTTTTTTTTTTTTTTGAGGATAGGAAAAGATGATTCATTTGGACCTTGCTATTTCAAACTTGAGAGCCAAGTGGTCTGGCATGAACAAAAAAACAAACCAAAAATAAAATAAAATAAAGTTTTGTTGGGGAAATGAGATTCATAAGAGATTTTTGGCTAAGCTCTTTAGCCTGTTCAACATCCGTCTTTGAGGAGCACCTGTCTCAATGTTTATATCTATTTGTGTAGAATAGATATGAATTGTGATTCTTACATGAATGTAAATGAATCAATACTGTTCAATATCTGTTCTAGGTATTTTATTCTGGTTCTATTATTTGTTAAATACACTTGTAGTGTGTGGCAGTGAATGTGGCTGAACATAAGAAAGCCTGGCTAGCAGATGCTTCTCACTCTCAGTGGCACACACAGTTCAGAGCTGGGAGCCCCCGTGCTGTGCTGCCACGCTCGGTTGTCCTCCCTTCTCTGGTCCCCATCACCAGCGTGTCACAGTTCAGAACTGGGAGCCCCCGTGCTGTGCTGCCACGCTCGGCTGTCCTCCCTCCTCTGGTCCCCATCACCAGCGTGTCACCTTCATCCTCATGCTTAAACGTGGCCTTCCAAGGAAGCCTTATTTTCATTTTTATTTTTTAAATTAATTTTTAACTGGCGTAAAATTTATATACAGAGAAAGTTACCAAATCCAAGTATATAATGTGATGAGTTTTGATAAGTATACTCCTCTCCCACCCCCAACTGTGGCTTTAATTTACATGGAACATTCCTTCAGTCAGCAGGTTTCCTGTGCGCCCTTGGCCCAGTCAGCCCCACCTCCATCGACAAGGACCGCTCTGTTTTCTATCACGTGGCCAGTTCTGCCTGTTCTAGAAATTCATATTGACGGGATCAGCGTTTGTGGGGTTTAAGCCTGACATTTTGCTTACTAGATTTTTAGTTTTAGAACCTATTTTTTTCTATTGAGGCTTTAACCAAGTATTGTCTCTCAGTTATTAGACTTTATTTTTTGAGCATTTTTAAGTTTTACAGATGAATTGAGCTGGAAGTACAGTGAGCTCCCCTATGCCTCCTTTCCTCCTAACACACAATTTCTCCGTTATTAACATTCCACACTGGTACATTTGCTACAATCCGTGGGCCAATCTTAGAAGTCCATTATTTACATTAGGGTTCACTCTTTTTTGTTGTACATGCTAAGAATTTTGACAAATGTATACTGGCCCGTATCCACCTTTACCTTATCATTCAGAATAGTCTCCTGTGCTACATACACCTAGTCAGCCTCCTTTCCTTCCTCTCTCCGAACCCCTGGCAACCACTGATCTTTCCACTGTTTCCATAGTTTTGCCTATTCTAGAATGTCATTTATTTGGATTCATATAGTATGTTGCCTTTTCACATTAGCTTCCTTCACATAGCAACATGCATTTAAGGGTCCTCCATGTATTTTGATGGCTTGATAGATCACTTCTTTTTAACACTGATTAATAGTTCACTGTCTCTATGTTCCACAGTTCATTTATCCATTCACCTACTTAAGAACATTTTTGGTTGTTCCCAAGTTTTTGCAATTATGAACAATGCTCCTGCAAACATTTGTGTGCCGATGTTTGTGTGGATACGAGTTTTCAACTCAGTAAGGCAAATAGCAAGGAGTATGACTGGTAAGATTATTCTTAGTTTGTAAGAAACTGTCAAACTGCCTTCCAAAGTGGCTGTACCATTTTGCATTCCCACCAACAATGAATGAGAGTTCCTGTTGTTCTAGCATTTGGTCTTGTCTGTGCTTGGGATTTAGCCATTCTATAGGTGTTCCATGGTGGGATTCAGCCAGTTCCCACTGGTTGGGCAGAACAGATACCTAATTCTTTTTTCAGTTTGATGAACCAGTTGTTAAAATGGCACTTGTAATCAGGGTTCTCTCTAAGGTGGGCGCTTGGGCAGCCGCCCAATGTGGAAATCACCAGTTTACATTTCTTACTCTTTTTTTAATATTCATCTGTGCAACAGTGTATTCTAAGCGCCAGTAATAATTTTCATTTCATCCATAGGTGAAAAAAATTGTGAGTACTCCAATCAAGAAGCAATATGGATGCCTGACCAGGTGGTGGCGTAGTGGATAGAGCGTCAGACTGGGATGCAGAGGACCCAGGTTCGAGATCCCAAGGTCGCCAGCTTGAGCGCGGGCTCATCTGGTTTGAGCAGAGCTCACCAGCTTGGACCCAAGGTCACTGGCTTGAGCAAGGGGTTACTCTGTCTGCTTTAGCCCCCCGGTAAAGGCACACATGAGAGGCAAGCAATCAATGAACAACTAAGGTGTCGCAACAAAAAACTAATGATTGATGCTTCTCATCTCTCTCTGTTTCTGTCTGTCCCTATCTATCCCTCTTTCTGACTCTCTCTCTCTGTCTCTGTAAGTTAAAAAAAAAAAAGAAGCAATATGGAAATACCTAAAGTAACAGTTTTATTGTTTTTTTGGTCAGATATTATTTAAATTTTTTTTCATTAATATTTTAAAACTTTTTCTTATAACATCACCTAGTTTTGTGTACTTCTTTTATTGTTCTTATTTAAATATTAAATGCATGAAATAATAAACTAGCTTTCGGTATATCTTTTCTTTATACAGAAAACAGTCAATAGGGCAGAGAAGTGGCTGTTAAATTATTTGACTCTCACCACTGGGTGTGTGCTGGTGTCTTGTTTTAATTTGCAGTTTCCTCATGACACATGATGTGGCGCTCTTTCATATGCTTATTTGCCATCTTTTGTATACCTTTTCTGGTGAGGTATGTGTTAGATTTTTCACAGATTTTTAATGGAGCTGTTTGTTGTCTTACTGTTCGGTTTTTAGTAATTCCTTTGTATATTTGGGGTTCTCGTCATTTTATCAAATATTTCTTCAGCAAACATTTTCTTCCAGTTTGTGGGGGTTTTTTTTCTTTCTCTTTTAACAGAGATTTTTAATTTTAAGTATATTTTACTATTGCATTTTAATTTCTCCAGTGGGTGTCAGGAGCGCAGCTGAGCTGGAGGGAGAAAGCTAAGCTGTCAGATGTCGGAAGAGCTGAATAAAGCAACAGTGAGCTAGAATGAAAGAGGGGGCCCTGGCCGGTTGGCTCAGCGGTAGAGCGTCGGCCTGGCGTGTGGGGGACCCGGGTTCGATTCCCGGCCAGGGCACACAGGAGAAGCGCCCATTTGCTTCTCCACCCCTCCCCATCTCCTTCCTCTCTGTCTCTCTCTTCCCCTCCCGCAGCCAAGGCTCCATTGGAGCAAAGATGGCCCGGGCGCTGGAGATGGCTCCTTGGCCTCTGCCCCAGGTGCTAGAGTGGCTCTGGTCGTGGCAGAGCGACACCCCGGAGGGGCAGAGCATTGCCCCTTGGTGGGCAGAGCGTCGTCCCTGGTGGGCGTGCCGGGTGGATCCCGGTCGGGCGCATGCGGGAGTCTGTCTGACTGTCTCTCCCCGTTTCCAGCTTCAGAAAAAATAAATAAATAAATAAATAAGATAAAATAGAATGAAAGAGGGGAACCTTTAATCACTTACTGAGGTGGCATAAGCAAGAACTCAAAACCAGAGAGCGCCCACTGCCCTGTTTCATTGTCCCTTGAAAGCTGTACTGGTAGAAGCTGAGCTGGATCTGCACAGAGTTGAAGGCGATCCCACTGTGGAGGGAGTCCCGAACAAAGGACTTCTGCAACTCAAGGTGAGGACAGGTGCAGGAGGGAGGACTAGGAATGGACTGAGTCAGAGTGAGGAAAAATATCTTCAAGGTTTCTTTCCCCCAAGAAGGAGATCTCAGCAAGAGTGCCTAGGGAAGACCTCTGTCCAGGACCTCAATAAAGAGACCTAGAAACGAAGGTGCCCAGGACCAGGAGTTCAGATATGCAAAGAGCATGTCCAGCCAGGCAGGAGTCCTGGGTTCTCAAGTGCATCTATCTTTAGAAACCATAAGGTACCAGCTGTGTTCCAAACATAGTGTGGAAAGGGAGGTTCCCCCATGACACCTGTTAGGTAAAGTCTCTGCAATTACTTGTAGTCAGGCCTAAGAAATCACACCAGGAGCTGTACTCTTCATTGGGTTTTCTTGATCTCCCTTTATAGTATTATTGAGTAGTCACTCTAGAAATTATATCTCATCACACTCTGGTTAGAATTAATACTGTACCACTCAGGTAAAATATAAAGAACTTGCAACAATAAAATTGCATTAGCCCTGTCTTTTGTACTAATTTTGTCAGACGTTTTACACTTACAGATTTTATAGATTCCCACAATACAACATCATAGTCTTTGCTTTAAAGAGTCAGTTGTTTTTCAGGGAATTGAGTAAATAACATTTTTATACTTATGCATATATTCACCATTTCTGTGATTTTTGTTTCTTTTTGAAGACCTAGGTTTCTATATGGTGTCATTTCCTGTCACCCAAGGAGCCTTCCATTAGCATTATTGCAGTGTGTGTCTGATGCCCCTGAATTCTCTCAGTTTCTTTTATCTGAAAATGTATTTATTTCTCCTTTATTCTATGTGTGTGTGTGTGTGTGTGTGTGTGTGTGTGTTTGTGTGTATTTTTCCGAAGTGAGAAGTGGGGCGGGGGGATGGCAGATAGTCTCCCGCATGCGCCCGACCAGGATCCACCTGGCGTGCCTACCAGGGGGTGATGCTCCACTGCAACTGGAGCCATTCTAGCACCTGAGGCAGAGGCCATGGAGCCATTCTCAGCTCCCGGGCCAACTTTGCTCCAATGGAGTCTTGGCTGTGGGATAGGAAGAGAGAGACAGAGAGGAAGGAGAAGGGGAAAGGTGGAGAAGCAGATGGGCACTTCTCCTGTGTGCCCTGGCAGAGAATCAAACCCGGGACTTGCACACACTGGGCCAATGCTCTACCGCTGAGCCAACTGGCTAGAGCCTCTCTTTTATTCTTAATGAATATTTTAGCTATACATAATATTCTGTGTTGACAGTGGTATTTTTGTTTCCATACTTTAAAGAGGTTGTTTCATTGTCTTCTAGGCTTTATTGTTTCTGATGAGAGATCAGTTTACTTTTAATCAATTTGACTATAAAGGACCTAGTTATGGTTTTCTCTGTACTTTTCTGCTTAGAGTTTACTTAAATTCTTGGGCCAATAAATATGTTTTTAACAAAATTTGGAAATTTGGGAACTATTTCATTAGCTACTTTATTGATACATTCTCTCTTTTTCATCTAAAACTCCAATTTCTTATAATTGAAGCTTTGTTAATTCTTTCTAAATCTATTCTTTCTGTTCTTCAGACTGATTAATTTCTGTTGACCCATATTCAGGATTATCAGTTCACTAATCTATTTTCTCTACCATTTTCCATGTGCTTTTAAGATTATAAAGTAAACTTTTTATTTAAGACCTGTATTTTTTAGTTCTAGAATTTTAATTTGGATATATATAAAACACGTTCCATTTCTGTGCTGAAATTTGTTGTTCACTCATGACTATTTTTTTCCTTTAAGTCCTTAAATATGTTTATAATAGTTTCCTTAAATTACTTATCTGTTGTTACACAATTTGAGTCATTTCATCATCTTTTCTACTGACATTTTAAAATTATGGATTTTTTTTTCTATTTCTTTCTATGCTTAGTATTTTAATTTTATTTGTTTGTTTGTTTGTTTGTTTATCTATTTTTCAAGTGAGAGGAGGGGAGATCGTGAGATGGACTCCCACATGTGCCCTGACAAGGATCCAAATGGCAACCCCTGTCTGGGGTTGATGCTCGAATCAACCAAGCTATTTTCAACACTTGAGCTGGGAGAGGGAAAGAGAAAGAGAGAAGGGGTAAGGGGGAGAGAGAGGGAAAGAGAAGCAGATGGTCACTTCTCATGTGTGCCCTGACTGGGAAGTGAACCCAGGACATTCATATGCCAGGTCGATGCTTTATCCACTGAACCACAGCCACACCCTATGCTTAGTATTTTTAATTATTTGATGGACTTGAATACCATGTGAAAGCCCCAATTTTATCTAGTTTATCTAGTGTTTTCTTCTCTTCTTCTATGGGTATTAATTTTTGTTCTACTAGGCTATTAGATTGCTGATTAATGCATAGAACTTTTGAAGACATAGTTTTTTTGCTTTATTAGGGCATATATATTTTAGTTTTCCCTTAATCTTAGAGTCAATTCCTTAGTTCTGGGACACAGTCTTTACTTCTGTCTCTCCTGTGTTGGTCAGTGGCTCACATACTTACTCGTCTCTTTCACTCCTCTGTGTGATGACTCCTACTGGGCTTCTTAGGGTCTTCCTCACACATGGATGGTGCATGAGTCAAAGACTTAAGTGGAACTTGTATGTAGATGATTTAAGGGCTCCTCCATGTGGGGGTTTCTGTTTTCCAAGATTCCTACCTTAGTTTCCAGCTGTGCAAACCTTGAACTCCATCCTTTGACATCTCTAGCCAGCAATACTGGAGTTGTCTGCTAGAGTGTTAGTCACCCCACAGCCTAAACATTGAAAGTGTGCGTGGGGGAAAATATAAACATGAACCTCATCAAAAATGTTTTCCTCCTTTGAAGGATTAAGTCCTTCAGGTTTCTGTCTAATTTTGGTCACCCCCTAGTGCCTTCAAATAGGATTCTTCCCCCTATTTTATCCAGAATGATTATTACTTTTTTTTTTTCACCAGATCCAGATCTTAAGTTTACCTTTTTGAAAGACTGTCCAGGTATCCCACCAAGTAGTAGATTTATACCCAGTTGGCTAGTACTGGACAGCATGACTATCTCTAAACAAAACATTGGAAGGAGGTGTAGATGGGGGGAGGGGAGGGGTCAGCCAACCAAGAGTGTCTATCACATTGCCATTTCAATCATTCTCTTATACAGATTTTTTACATTTTCAGACCAACCTCCCATCTTTTCCAAACAAGACAAACACATCCTCCTATATCTTATCTAAATGAATGAGGGTTAATATAGTAATTTTAAAGTTGAAGATTAGCCTATTAATTTTGTCTAACCTTGATATAGATTCTTAAAGATGATCATATATCATAAGAGCTTTAAGTCTTGAAGGTCATAGGTCTTCACAAAAATTCTCTGGCCAAGAAGGCCCAGACAGAAATGTGAACAGCAGTACAATTGCTAACAGTAGTATAACTAGTAGTAATTATTTCTTCTGTAACTAATACTTGGCATGTGCCCACATACCTGCTTAGTTTCACTGCCCATCCTGGGTGTCTGTGAACCAGACTCAGAGATTTAGAATAACCCTAGGATCTAGATTTCATCACATAAACCTAGGAGGTAAGCTTTATCCTCATCTTGAGAATTGAAGCTAAGATTCAGGGATCTTAGCTATCATAGAAACACAACTAAGAGTAGTAATTCTTGCTTGGGCTCATCTAATGAGCCTGGCATTGTGCTATGTGCCTTACTTCATTGTGCATGAGGCACTAAGTGTTATCTTTGTTTTACAGCTGGAGAAATTGAAGGTTAAATATATGAAAGCATATTTGACCCCCTTTCTTACTTCTCTCTCGCCCCATTCCCATTTCCCTCTGGTAACTACCATTCTGTTGTCTGTATTTATGAGTTTATTTTGTTAGTTTGCTTGTTACTTTTTCTTTATATTTCACATGAGTGAAATGATATGTTTTTTGTCCATTTTTGGCAATAATTTTTTTAAAAAAGATACCTAAGCAATATATCCAATGTCACACAGCAAACATCAAAAACAGGATCTAAACTGAAGCCCATCTGACTCTTCAGAATCTTGCTCTTATCCAAAATGTTGAAGAAAAAAATGCATAAGGAGACAATTTTTTTCTGTTTATTTTACTAGGTACAGTGTAAATTGTGTTATTCAAGGAAATGACTTTTCTTCACCCCAAATCATAAAAATTGAAAACAGCCCTGCAGTTTTAACTGTGATATTTAAGAAATGAATAAAATGCAAAAATGGGACATTTAAGTGAAAACACTAAGTTCAATTTAGAAAGTGATAGATGTTTTTAACTCTTTCATTTCCAAGCCATTCAAGATTTCATAAAATACAATCCATATACTATATTGGTCCAAGGGCTACACCTGAAATTCTAGTGGACTTATGTTATCTGGACAAAAAGATTGTTCTCCTTTATTTTATTATTAATCATTTATTGTTTTTGGCTCTAGGGCCTTAGTCTGGTGGCCCCGATGTAACCTCAAGTCCTTAACCTTTTGTGTAGTACGAATGTTCATGTATGTCCTCACTTAAAGGGTTAACAAAAAACTCACTACTCAAGGGGAACCGATAGCTTGCGAGACAGATGTGGCTCTTTTGATGGCTGCATATGGCTCGCAGACAAATCTTTAATAAAAAAATAATAACGTTAAAAATAAAAAACATTCTCATGTATTACAATCCATTCATTTCCTACCGCTCATGTTCATGGTTGTGGGTGGCTGGAGCCAATCACAGCTGTCCTCTGGGACAACACCAAATTTTTATTGGATAATGCATACCATACACAGGTCATTGTATGACTCTCATGGAATTACATTTTAAAATATGTGGCGTTCATAGCTCTCTCAGCCAAAGAGGTTCCCAACCCCTGGATTAAAGGATGGAAGAAGGATGCAGAGATTTAGAGGAAAAGTTGTTAAGACCAAACCAGAGGGCAGAGCCTGAGACAGGTAGCAGAGTTGCGCTGCTGGCTTTGACGATGGCGGAAAGGACCAGAGCAAAGAGACTCGGGAGACCTCTGAAGCTGGAAAAGGCAAGGAGGAGGGCCCTCCCCTAGAGTTCCCAGGAGGAATGCAGCCCCGCCAACACCTCATTTTGGACTTGTCACCTCCAGAACTGTAAGATTTTGATGTGTATTGTTTTGAACTCCTCCTCTGGGAATTGGTTACAGAGGACAGTAATAAGAACTAATATGCTCCAGCACAGAAAATACTAAGCTACTTACTACCAATGGTAGATAGTTTCACGTTTTTAATAAATGTATAACTTTGTTCTTTAATATGGAAATAATGGAGTGTTCACTGAAGAGAGATTAGAGAAAATATGAAAAGTGATGTCTGAGCTAGAGCAATATCTGTAGGACGGTGACCTTGACACCCATTTGCCAACCTCCTGTGAACTGGTTCATGGCATGGAAACGCTGTCTGCAGCAGACCAGACTGACCCGGTTGAGTGACCGAGGATGAAATGGGACGTGTCTAGCTCAGGAGCTGGCAAGTTCTGTGCACGAAGGAATGTCAAGCACAGGCTCACAACTTACTGGAGCCACGGAGGGAGTGTTCCAAGCATCTTCTGGGGATGAGTTTCAGTCAAGGCAACTCTGAGTGCTCTGGTTCTACTGAGGAGCCAAGTGGAAGCTTCGTGGCATTTAACTGAACGAATAGAACAGCATTTCTCTCTTTCTTTGCAATTCAAAGACTGTTGTCATTTTAATTACTCCTATCCTTCTGCAACTTCCTAAAAGGTCACTATATTTTGCTTTTTCTTTCTCCCTTCCTCATTCTGATTCTACAACCTCTCTTTTACCCACCAGAATTACACAACAGTGATAACTACATTCAGGATGAGGCGATGAGGCAAGAGTTAGAGCTGGAGGGCCCCTTTCTTATCATTGTCCTTTATGTTTGAATAAAATTCTTCATAGTTGAACTTTTATCCTTCTGTCTCCACAGTTCTTTGAATTAGGGAAAGCTTTTAAAGGCAAGGTCTGGGTCTTCTGGGATTTTCTCATTGACTCTACCTAAGACAGAGACTGGCAAGTGACAACCCGCAGGCCCAATCTGGCCGACTGCCTATCTTTGTACAGTTCATGAACTAAGGACAGTTTTTACATTTCGTAATAGTTGGAAAAAATGATTTCATGACATATGAACATTATAAAGAATTCACATCCCCAAAATAAAGTTTTATTGGGACACAGCACTTTCATTCATTTCCAGTGTTCGACGCCTGCTTTCATCCACAGTCAGAGACCAAAGCGCCTGCGGAGTCTAAAATATTGCTGTGTCCCTTCTGTTGACCTCTGGTTTAGGGAATATGACCAACTTGAGAAAACACTACTTAATGATGATAAAATAAAATAGGGGCCAGGCCTTGAAATTTTAAAAAAGGACATCAGATAAATGGCAATTAAGGAAGCCATACTTGAACTTACTGAAGTTTGTACCAACGACGAGGTGACTGGCTGGCTGCATGTAACAGAAATCTGATGACAGTGTCAGGTCCCAGTGGGGATTTATTTATCAAGGGATGATAGTCCATGGCTGGGGCTATGAAGTGTTAATGCGTTAGCATCTTGAATTCCTCCAATCTTCCTGCGTTTATCTTAATGTATGACTCAGTTTCATGATCATGGTAACTGCTATACCCTCTGTCTTTGTGGCAAAATTCTAAAAATTCCACTTAGCTAGGTTTAAAAGTATATTTCCAACCTGACTTGTGGCATAGTGGATAGAGTGTAGACTTAGGATGCTGAAGTCCCCGATTCGAAACACTGAGGTTGCTGGTTTGAGAATGGACTTGCTGGCTTGAATGTGGGGTCTCTGGCTTGAGTGTGGGATTAGCAACACGATTCCAAGGTCATTGGCCTGAAGGCCTAGATCACTGGCTTCAGCTCAAGGTTGCTGGCTTGAGCAAGAGGTCACTGGCTCTGCTTGAGTCCCCTAGGCAAAGCACATATGAGAAGCAATCAATGAAGAAACAAATGAAGTGAAGCAACTATGAGTTGATGCTTCTCAACTCTCTCCTCTTTCTCCCTCTCCCTCTCTCTCTCCCCCATCCACTTCCTGTATCGATTTGTCTCTGTCACTCTAAAAAAACAACAACAAAAAACAAAGAAAAAATTAGGGCCTGGTCTGTGGCTCAGTGGATAGAGTGTCAGCCTGATGTGTGGACACCCCGGGTTTGATCCCTGGTCAGGACACAAAAGAGAAGTGACCATCTGCTTTTCTCCTCCTTCCTCTCCCCCTTTGCTCCCCTCTTTCCCTCCTGCAGCCAGTGGATGATTGGTTAGAGCAGGGGTCGGGAACCTATGGCTCGCGAGCCAGATGTGCCTCTTTTGATGGCTGCATCTGGCTCACAGACAAATCTTTAATTAAAAAAATAATAACGTTAAAAATATAAACATTCTCATGTATTACAATCCATTCATTTCCTACCGCTCACGTTCATGATTGTGGGTGGCTGGAGCCAATCACAGCTGTCCTCTGGAACACCACCAAATTTTTATTGGATAATGCCTAACGTACACGGGTCGTTGTATGGCTCTCATGGAATTACATTTTAAAATATGTGGCGTTCATGGCTCTCTCAGCCAAAAAGGTTCCCGACCCCTGGGTTAGAGCATCACCCCAAGTGCTGAGGTTAGCTGTGCTGTTGGTCTGAGCATCAGCCTCAGGCACTGAGGATAGGTCAGTTGATTTGAGCATCAGCCCCAGATGGGGCTACTAGGTGGATTCCAGTCAGGATGCATGCAAGAGTCTATCTCACTATTGCCCCTCCTCTCACAATAAAAAAATAAACAAACAAACAAATAAATGAAAATTGTATTCCCACGACTTCCTCAGAATACCAGGCTGGGAAGAGCTGTGTCCCTGCAGGGTGCAGGGCCCATGGAAACACTGGCAGAGCCAGGACTTAAGTGGATGGCTCGAGAGAAGAATAGATGGGGGTGGTTTGAATGTGAGCAGAGCCTTGGAAGCCACTCCGTTCATGCCCTACTTCCCATGAGCTGGTGGTTATTATGCTTGTGCATCAGAATCCCCCAGAGTGCTCACTCAGACCCAGGGGGCTGAGTCCAATCCCTGGAGCGTCCAATCCGGGAGGTCTGGGCCGGGCCCTGGAATCTGCTTTTCTGACACGTCCCGAGGTGATGAATGGTGTTTACAGAGAGTAGACATAATTTTGATGCTGAAGGTCTTGAAAACTCCCTTTCACATAATTAGAGAGGTCACTGAGACGCTAGTGGAGGGCAACAGAGGGGCCTGCTCCTGTGTGAAATGCTGTCAGTGAGCCCATTCAGCTGCCACTGGCTTCTCCTCAGACACAGCCATGATAGTGCTCCAAACTGCCCCAGTCCTGTCAAAGGCAGATTCATTGGTTCAGCAGTGGGGTCAGCGATTCTGTATTCTAACAAGCTTCCTGGTGTCAGTGCTGATCTGGGGCCATGCAGAGGGGCAAGGCTGCAGGGCCTGTCTTGGCTGACAGATTCCCTCTTCATCCCCAGCCTGCGTCACAGCAGGGCCACCCTGTTTCCAACCCCAGCTGCCTCCTACTCCACCAGAGGCAGCGATGTTTGCACGTTCTGGGGCAGGTGTCTCCATCTTCGTCACTTCTCCCGAGCCCAGCGTGGGGGAGATGATTTGTTTGAATTACATTCTCAATTCTTCGGAAGGATGCTGGGCCAGAAATGAAAACAGGAACAAATAGTTTCTGGAATATAGAAAGCCAAACATATCTTTTTTCAATCATTATTTTCCTCAGATTCAGAGAAAGCTTAATTCCGATGAACTACAACATGTAGATTGCAAGAAAAAATATAAACCTGATGTCCAAGCTCAAAGCCACAGGAAAACAGTAGGAAGAGCACAGTCTGTGAGAAAATAGCTGAAAAGCGGCTCTGTGGCAAGTTCTGACTTGATTTATTTTCAGCTGAGTGCGTTTAGCGTGCTTGCAGCAGGACCAGCTGGAGATTTATTTTGGATGATGGATAATGATGCCAGAATTCTCCCTCGCCTCTGTTGGCTCCAGGGTTCTCCAGCGGCCAGCTGGTGCTCAGCAACACAGCAGTGACCATCGATACCCCCATTGCCTATGGCCTAGGAGATAAGACGAGTTCCGTTGACCCTCTTTTCAATAGCGCTCTTTAAGGGATGCTGGAAGCCTGGGTCTTGCTAAACGTCCCAAAAAGTTCCTTCCAAAGGAGAATAAACTCTAAAGAAGAGCCTTTGCCAGTACTGCTCTGAGATCCAGCTTCAGAGTTATTCCCAGGATGAAAATTATTCCCAAAGATTTGGGTGTGGGCTGAATGCCTTCCTATTCCTCAGTGGGTGGGCTGGCTCTGGAGGCAGGTGAGTGGGGTCTGGAGTTCCCCAGTGGGAGCCACTCCCTGCCCTCCTCCCACAGAGCTTGCTGAAGCCTCTGGCACCCGAGGCCTGTGGGTGGAAGTAGGATTTCTGAGGGATAGATTCCAATGTTGGCAGCCCTCCCCCAGAGTAAAGCCCCCCCCCCCCCACAGTTGCTGTCTGTGACTCCCTCACTCCCCAGGACGCCAGTCTTCCCAAGTTCAAGATGTTTTCAGTCAGTTCATTCAAAGCTGCTAAACCATCCTGAAGGCCTGTTCTCAACCACAGAGGTCTGCAGGGGTTAGTTGGCAACCCCGATGCTGCCAGATATTGATGAAAATAAGCCATAGACCTGGCTCAGCACTTGTGAATTGATGAAAGAACTCCGGTCATTATTGTCCAGTAATGACCTGACTAGATAGCGGTGTTTTGTAAACATTGATCATTACCATCACTACATTTTGGGTGATTTCTTACATTAGCAAGAGATAACCAATTGTACCAAAAACTGTTATGCCATTCAGATTACAGCAGAGGCCAAAGGGCCTGCACAGCCTGAGACCTTTACTCTCTGGCTTTTCGCCGACCTTCTGCAGTCACAAAATTCCACCTATATCTGAGCCTTAAATGGTGCTCTTATTGTCGCGCCTTCTGCAACTCACGTCAAGAAGCTACAAGAGGCCCTGGCCGGCTGGCTCAGTGGTAGAGCATCAGCCTGGCATGCAGGAGTCCTGGGTTCGATTCCCAGTCAGGGCACACAGGAGAAGCGCCCATCTGCTTCTCCACCCCTCCCCCTCTCCTTCCTCTCTGTCTCTCTCTTCCCCTCCTGCAGCCAAGGCTCCATTGGAGCAAAGTTGGCCCTGGCACTGAGGATGGCTCCATGGCCTCTGCCTCAGGTGCTAGAATGGCTCTGGTTGTGACAGAGCAACGCCCCAGGTGGGCAGAGCATCGCCCCGTGGTGGGCATGCAGGTGGATCCCGGTTGGGCGCATGCGGGGGTCTGTCTGACTGCCTCCCCGTTTCCTGCTTCAGAAAATACAAAAAAAAAAAAAAAAAGAAGCTACAAGATTTAGCAACTAAATAGTAAATTGGTAATTATATTGGGGGAGAGCTGGGACAGAGCTGTACTAGATGGCCTGGTTGAATCCAGGTGATAAAACTCTGTCTACCTGTGGAATTTGTTTTTGGGGTAACACATGCACTGAGCTCAGAGGACAGAAACACAGGCCTTCCCAAGTTCACAAGAGCTGTTCTTTCATAAAGCTGATCAAGGTAATTTTATTAAAAACTTAAAAAGCAGTGAGCTAAGAGTGACTCAAAATAGGTTCTATTTTGCATAAGATTTCAAAAATTAGATGCATATTATTGACCAAATTACTTTTCTATTCTTTAGCTTTCAATTGCCAAAAAATAAATTTACCTTAAAAAAAAAATTAAAGCCTTTTAATTACGAAAGACATGATTGTTGTAGAAAATACAGAAAATATAAAGGAATGTAAAAATCATTTGTTATGCTTCAACCCCCAAAATAATTTTATTTATATAGCTGTATATGCAAATTATATATTATACATAGTTTTTTTCTAAATCAGGTGAATCTATTTTCATAGCTTTTCATCCAATTGAGGCATAAGTTATTATTCATTAAATGTGTTTCTTATGCTGACAAAAATGTTCAGGTTTTTAATTTTAAAAAAATGTATTTAGTTTTATAGTCTATAATGTGTTTTCATTGCTAAATTTCTTACATTTTGACATGTAAAGTATCTATTAAAATATAATCTTATTCGCCCTGGCCGGTTGGCTCAGTGGTAGAGCATCGGCCTGGCGTGCAGAAGTCCCGGGTTCGATTCCCAGTCAGGGCACATAGGAGAAGCGCCCATCTGCTTCTCCACCCCTCCTCCTCTCCTTCCTCTCTGTCTCTCTCTTCCCCTCCCACAGCCGAGGCTCCATTGGAGCAAAGATGGCCCGGGCGCTGGGGATGGCTCCTTGGCCTCTGCCCCAGGTGCTAGAGTGGCTCTGGTCACAACAAAGCGATGCCCTGGAGGGGTAGAGCATTGCCCCCTGGTGGGCAGAGCGTCGCCCCCTGGTGGGCGTGCCGGGTGGATCCCGATTGGGCGCATGCGGGAGTCTTGACTGTCTCTCCCGGTTTCTAGCTTCAGAAAAATACACACGCGCGCGCGCACACACACACACACACACACACACACTATATATATATATATATATATAATCTTATTAAATAAAATTCAAAATTTTATTTTGAATAATTCTCTTTTTCTTATTTTACTAGCTGAACGTTGTGTGCTCTACAGGCTTTCGTTAGAGCCTCCCCTCTGGTGTGCAGTGCAGCCAAGATCTTACCCCACGGGAAATGTTCGCCAGACGAAGCGTGTTTGATGTTCTTCAAATAACATGTTAAATGACTTGCCTCCCTTGTCATGACTGTCTTCAAGGAAAGAACATTCTTTTCAAATATGCCTTGTGTTTTCAATAAAAATATAATCTACTGTGAAGAAATAGCATGCAAAAATAAAGGAAGAATCTAAAATGGCATAAAAACACCTGGACAAAACAGTTCTAGAGGGTTCTCTCTGACTGGCTGATGCAGTTATATATTCTTTTAAACTAATAGTTCTTAGTTCAGGGGTTCTTTGAATTGGGATGTGGAGAGCATTGCACCCTTGTTTTCATCGACCCTCCCTGAAATTAGCATGTCCTTCCATTACTGAAGACAAGTTAGGGCCAAGCCAGTCAGCCCTGCAATCACAGACACTGCCTGCCACCCTGCAAATACTACAGATCTCTCTCAATAGTATATATTTACAATGATCACCACTTTGAAATTACGGTCTTTAAGTGACATGCTAGCAGGTGCTGTGATTTAAAATATCAATAAAAACATTTATGGATATTTGATTCATATCAAGCATTTGTTATAACACATTTCCTTCTTTTTGATGTTTTTATAACAGCATTTCAATATGGCTGGTTTTCTTTGTAATTCTGTGCATTTTATCTTAAACATTTGTTTAAAATGTTATTCTGACAAGGGGTCCATGGGCTTCTTCACTTGACTACCGCAGGGTCCATGGCATAAATGCCCGCTCACCTCTTATCACGTGTGGCCCAAGCAGACACCACTGCATTCAGCCAGAAAGGGACACCCCAACAGGCTGGGCCTCTGGGATTGTCCTGCTACTTTCCTCTCTGCTTCTCTTTTCTCAGAAAACACCTGTTGATAAGAGAGGCACATCAGGACACCTTCGTGAGAAGAGCAAGGTGGTGATGGCCTATGGATCTACAAGACACAAATTCTCTCTAGTCTTAATGTGGGCCACACAGGACTACCTACCATAAGCATGAATCACCTTTGGCTTATGCAAGGACCCACTAAGATGATAGATACAAAACTCTGTTTAAAGGAGTTGATATCATTTTCTGCCTCATATGATAAAACCTCCAGTGGTGACGAAAAGAGGGCTCAGAAATGCCTTTGGTGACCCCCACACTTGATTAAATGGGGGAATATAATTTCTTCTCTTCTTAATAGCTTGACTGAGATATAATCCACATAACATACAGTTCCCTCATGTAAAGTACAATTCAAATGCTTTCAGTACATTTACAGGGTTGTGCAACCATCACGGCAAGCGATTTTAGAACATTTTTTATGACCCCAAAAGGAACCCGTACCCACTAGCAGTTATGGTCCAAATACCCCCCACCCCCTGTCTCTAGGCAATCAGTAATCTATTTTCTGTCTGTTGAGATCTGACTATTCTGAACATTTCCTGGAAATGGGGGATTATATAATATGTGGTCTTTTGTTTTGCATAATGTCTTCGAAGTTTACCCATGTTGTGGCATAAATCAGTGCTTCATGTCTTTTCATTGTCAAATAACATTCCATTGTATGGATACAACACACTTTATTTATATATTCACCAGGTGATGGACATCTGTTTTTTTTCCCCCAACTGTTTGGCTATTAAGAATAATGCCATTATGAACATTTGTGTACAGGTTTTTGTGTGAACATATGCCTTAATTTATTTGCCCTGGCCGGTTGGCTCAGCGGTAGAGTGTTGGCCTGGTGTGAGGGGGACCCGGGTTTGATTCCCAGCCAGGGCACATAGGAGAAGCACCCATTTGCTTCTCCACCCCCCCTCCTTCCTCTCTGTCTCTCTCTTCCCCTCCCGCAGCCAAGGCTCCACTGGAGCAAAGATGGCCCGGGCGCTGGGGATGGCTCCTTGGCCTCTGCCCCAGGCGCTGGAGTGGCTCTGGTTGCAACAGAGCGATGCCCCGGAGGGGCAGAGCATTGCCCCCTGGTGGGCAGAGCATCGCCCCTGGTGGGCGTGCCGGGTGGATCCCGGTCGGGTGCATGTGGGAGTCTGTCTGACTGTCTCTCCCCGTTTCCAGCTTCAGAAAAATACAAAAAAAAAAAAATTATCTTGGGTATGTAGCTAAAAGAATTATTGGATTATATGGTAATTGTAAGTTTAAAATTCTGAGGAATTGCCAAACTGATTTCCAAAGCAGCTGTACCACTATGTATCTCTACTTACAGCATATGAGAGTTTCAATTTCTCACATCCTTGTCAACATTTGTTATTATCTGTCTTTTTGAATCTAGTTGTCCTAGTGGGAGTAAAATGACATTTCATTGTGGTTTTGATTTGCATTTCTCTGATGACTAATGATGTTGAGTATTTTTTCTTGTGCCTATTGGCCATTTGTATATCTTCTTTAGAGAAATGTCTAATCAGATTCTCGTATTTTAATTGAGTTAGTTATCTTTTTATTATTGAGTTGTAATATTTCCTTATATATTCTGAAGACTCTTAATATATGCATAATTTAAAAATATTTTCTTCCATTCTCCCATCCTATGGGTTGTCTTTTCACTTTTAAGCACAACACTTTTAACTTGAGTAATATTGGATTTATGTTTTCTTTTGTTGCTTGTGCTGTTTGTGTCACGTCTAAAAAATCATTGGGTGTTCCAAGCCATGAAGATTTATGGCCTTGTTTTCTTCTAAGGCTTTTCTAGTTTTAGCTCTTACATTTATATTGCTGCCATAGCTGCAGAGATTAAATTTTTATGTATGAAGTTTACTATTATTATGGTTTATAAATATAATATTTTAGCTCACTAAATCCTTCTTAATATTTAAATTATTATAATCAACATCAAGGTTAAAACAATATTGATATATTTATGAGTCAAGTACTAATAATGGTAATAATAAAACATTTTAATACTGCTTTTAATGGTTGTTGGTTGTTTTTAAGTGAGAAGAAGGGAGATAGAGAGACAGATTCCTGCATGTGACCCACCAGGATCCACCTGGCAACTCTGTTTGGAGCCAATGCTTGAATCAACCTAGCTGTCCTCAGCACCCAGGGCTGATGCTTGAACCAGTTGAGCCACTGGCTACAAGAGGGAAAGAAAGAGTGAAGGGGGAGAGCGAGGGAAGAGAAGCAGACGGTCACTTCTCATGTGTACCCTGACCGAGAATCAAACCCAGGATGTCTGCACACTGGCCTGAGCCAACAGGCCACAGCCCTTAATGTTTTCTTTATAGATTCTATTGCAGTTTTGACAATCATTATCTTGAAAACAATAATTGTAAAACTACTCTTTGAATCTAAGAATGGCTTTCTCAAGGTGACAGTACCTGGCTCTATGTGTACACCAGCACTGTCCTATGGAAATTTCTGTGATGATCAAATGTTCTCTCTGTACTGTCCAGTCTACTGGGCACTTGACATGTAGCTCTGAGATAGAGAAACTAATTTATAACTTTAACTTTTTTAACTTTAATAAGTCTAAATTGAAATAACTATAGTTAATTTGTGGACAGTGTTTTCTATCTTTACCTGCCTCGTCCCCAAATGTTAGTGACAGTAACCTCCATCCAGGGGACTGGAACTCTTATCACCAACAACGATTGGTAGCGAGTCATATATCTCAACAGTCCTGCTATCCTTAGCAGCGAGAATTGTGCATTTTGACAAGTGGATTTTCTCCTTTTATGGGAGAGGCTTGCGTTGTGAAGCAGCGTGCTTCAGTGCAGGGCATACGGCCCACATGCTTGTGAGTGAGACAGTGCAAAGGCAGGGAGTGGTCTGTGTCGGGGGAACTAGGAGTTAGCAAGTCTAAGAGCAGCTGTTCATATTAGAAGTAGAAAATTCTTGTTCTACCTGTTAAGGGAAAAGCTGCCTTCCACACTTGAGAGTGCTCTTTGGTTAAGGTGTACCAGGGGCCAGCACGTTGTCCTTGGTGCCCTCTGCAGCTGGACTCCTCTTCCTCTCTGTTTTTAACAACATTCACAGGTTTGCCTTCAATACAAATTGCCAGGTCATGGGTCCAGACTCTTCCACAGGCATCAAACAGAAACTCCCCCATGAAAGCCCGACTTCCTGGCTGATTCCAAGTGGCCCCAGGAGACACTCATACAGCTTTTTCACCAGTGTGCATATTTTCTAATTTCCACAACAGTCTTGTAAATTAGATGCTATATCTCCTGTTTTGGGGGGAGAAAGCCAGAGTTGCTTATCCAAGTTCTAGCGACAGGTAAAATCAGGACCCAAACACATTTTACATACTAATTCTTTCATCTCAAAGTGGGCAGAAGAATATTAGTATCACCATTTAACTAGTGTGGCTTTGGGAAGTCAGTCATTCTCTCTGTCCTTCAGTTTCCACTCCCGAAAAATGAGGAGTTAATAACAGATGCCTCTGGAGCAGCCGGAAGGGGTCCCCCCAGGGCCCGGGCCCAGGTCCGGGTCTGCTTCCCCGGATGTCTCCATTTCTTTCCTCTTTCTCCTGAGTCCTACTTCTTTTCCTCTTTGATTTTTTTTTTTACGATTGCTTATTGTTATTATTGATGAAAATACTCAGATGACCTAAATTTTGCCAATAGACATTCACTGAGTCTCCGCTAGGGATGGGAACTGTGCTGTGTGTTGAACACAATCAGTGTCTGAACTCAATTTCTAGGGACCCAACTGCATCCTTTTTTTTTTAGCTAAAATTTGTTGAGAGTTTACTTTGGCTCAACCGTTCTAAATGCTTTACATGTGTAACTTATTCAGTCCTCAGAGTAACACTTTCAAGGGGTGACTATTACAATTCCCATCACACAGTTGAGGAAACCAAGGCACAGAGAGGCTGAGTTAACTTGCCAAATACGACACAACTTACCAATGAAGAGCTGGGACTCAAATCCAGCCAAGTTGGCTCCAAGGCCCACACTCCTGACATTGAGGCTCTGAGTTCACCCATCATGTGTCTGCAGGTTAACATGAGAAAGTCACACTGAAGGGGGCACAAAAAATCATATACAACAGGTGCTCAAATAGCCCGGAGCACAATCTGTGCACACACCCTGCATGGTAGGGATACACAGATGTATCAGAACAGTGCTCCACCCCCAGAGAAACTAGATTGTAAGTAGAAAAGAGCGTAAGTATGTGACAACTTATACAGCAGGGAAGGGATGGTAAGTGCTACAGTGTTGATAGAAAGTCCTATGAACCTCACAGAGAGAACGGTTCTGGCCTGGTTATATAGAAACCTTTCTAACGGGGCAGCATCCTCCCTGTGCCCTGAAAGAAGGGTCAGCTTTTTGTATGGAGAGGAGGCAGACAAGAATAGTCCTGGCAGAGGAAGAAACGGGAGCTCTGGAGTGAAGGTGAGACAGGATGAGGCATTTCTCCCCCAGTCAGCAGGACCCTTTCTCACTGGGGCCTTCTGCATCTGTGAGGACGCACTGCACACCAAGTTTTAAAACCTGGGAGTAGGGAGGGATACTGGGTCCCAATTCCAGTCCAGACCTTTGAGTGTGAATTTTCTATTTTGTGACCACAGAGTAGAGGCAGCGTGAGCGAGCATCCCCAGCAAGGCGGAGTGGGGAGGGAGTGGAAGCAGCTTGGTCTCCCTCAGCAGGAGTGTGAGGATCCACGTGCTGTCAGCAGGGGTAAAAAGCCAGAAAGAAAAGAAGGCAGGAAACAATTGTCTTGTCAGTGATAAGGACAAGGACAAGACAGAGTAACTGATGAAGTCTGTAGGTGATGATTTCAAATGGGGTGGCTCAAATATGGATACAGGGAAAAGAATGGTTTGGGGTCCTTCTGGGCACCCCATTCCCAGTATGCTTTGACATCGACATTATTATAAGGGGAATAGATTAGATTGACAAAGGGTGGGATGTGAAGAGACAGGCAAAGGCCATGGGCAGAACCCCTGAGGACTGACCACCCTCATTGGACAGACGGGTGAGAGGGGCCACCCAGGCAGAAGGAGATGAGGACGGCCAGGAGGACAGATGTTTCTGAAGACATGGGAGGGAGAGACTTGAGAATTGTGAGGACTCAGAGTACAAACAGCACAGAGGTGTCTAGAAAGATAAAGACTGAAAACAAGTCATTGGATTCAGTAGTTAGGAGGCAATCAGTGTTCTTTCAGGGACTGTTCCAGTAAGCCAGGCCTGGGCTGGTGAAGCCTGGTGAGGGTGGTAGGCTTAGAGGCTGACCAAGGAGAGGGATCCGGGTGTCATCCACACAGAGACGGAGGAAGTGGCTCATCTTGTGCAGGAGGTGCAGAGATGAGGGTAGTTTAAAGCATGCAAAAAAAAAAAAAAAAAAAGCCTCAGTGTGGAGGTGGGAGAGGAGCAAGGGTTCACAAGGACTGTCCCAGAATTCTGGCAGGGGTGATGTGTGCTGAGGGCTCGAGGTAAAGTCTGAAGGATGGGAAAAGACAAATGGGGGTGTCCATCTATCCTTCTGCAGGGGAACCATCCCATGGTCCATGCCCCACTCTACATAGTTATTGCTATGGTTTTGTTGTTGTTTTTTTTCTATATGGAAACATCCAACACTTCATATAGGGTTGGCCCAGGTCTCTTAGACATCATTGAGTACTCCTGTGTGCTCAGCTACTAAGGTTGTTCTGAGACTTCTAATTCTTTCTTTCAAGAATCAATAACAGGCTTAAGGAGACCTGAATGGGACGTCCCATCAAAGACGGTTATGGTGAAGCAGCTAGAAGGTGTCCGAGAAGCGCACCAGCGTGGTGTAAGGCAAGACCAGACACTTGAATGTCCCACAGCTTCTTTGAGAGCAGGCAGGCTAGGGGCCACCACCCTTTGTTTAATGTTTTGCTGTCATAATCTTGAAATTCTTAGCTAACTTGGAACCAGGGTGTCCTGACCCCTCTCTTGTCTCATGCCCCCAATGTCCCCACTTTCTGAGATCCTTCAGCAGTGTCCTGGTAGATTCCAGCCCCTCTCTGCAGTCCATGCCCAGGGACTGGTGGCGCCCGAGGCAGCCTCCAGTAGGGGGGGCTGTGCACAGGAGTCATGGCCCCTGACTCAGCCCAGGCCATGGGAGGTCAGGCCAGCACCCACCCTGCTGCCACTGGGGACAGCCCCCCCGTCTTCAATCTGCTGGCCTTCCCAGTCGCACTGATCTGGGAGCTTCAGACCCGCTCCTTCCTTTCTGAGGTGGAGCTGGGGAAGCTCTCCCAGGACCTAGCAACGCTGAGCAGGACATTTGGAGGTTTCAGGTCCCAGGCATCAGGGAGTGCAGGGAGGGACTCGTATACCCACTGCCTGACACTTTCAAAGTGTCTGGTCCCACCCCCTTGGCCACTGCAGGTCAGTACAGTCCAGCCAGCAGGTGCTTGTCTTTTTCTCACGAGGACACAGTCACACTCTCCTGCTCTTAAAAAGTCTGGGCCTTGCAGGACCAGGGAGGCAAGACCTCCGGTAGGCAGAGGAATCCGCGGGGCTTCCCTGCGTTGAGCTGCCTGCCCCAGGACAGGGCCTTTGCGGTCCTAACACTCTTAACCCTTTCAGTTCCTTTGGAGAGCTCCAACTTCTTGAGCGCTGTTTAGAGTTCAACAGCGCCGCCTCCTGGTGCTTCGTTGCGGGTGATCATAGCAGAGAGAGATGGCAAAGGGTGTTATTAAAAAAAAAGTTTACCATTTTGCGCTTTTTTGGACCCACCCCTTTGCATTCTTGGTAAGTGAATAAGCGGAAAAGGTCGCTAAAGTGACAGATTTCTATCTCATCCTTCCATGTCTCCCCACCCTGCCAGTCCACAGGGCCGCCCTTTTCAATGCCCTTTGCCACACAAGTGACATTTACATGCACTTCTGTTTCAATCTGATCTTTCAGCCAAGTAGAAAAAAATCCGGATCCGCTCGGAGCCCACAGCACCTGCCAGGGAGGGCTCCGGTGCGCCCTTGTGGGTCTGGGAGACAGACGGTCCCTCTGTGAAGTTGGGAAAAAGCACACCGAACTGGCTATGAGCTCTCAACACGCCCGCCCCCACAGGGTTCAACAGAGATTAGCCTGACACCACTTTTGCAGCGGACAGGACCTTGGAGCCCTGACAGTATCCTCGGAGACTTTCCCACAGGACAAGATGAGGTCTGGCCTTGACTGCTCACGCTCAAGGACTCGTGTGTCCCTAGCTGTGCGCGGAGGGCGTTAGGATCTTAGACTAGTTCTCCCCACGATGCCCCCTGTCGCCCAGCCACACCCTCCGTCTTCTGGGTCTGAGCTGCATGCAGCCTTGTTTTCAGAACTAGGGTGCGGTCCAGCTGTCGCTTCTCGCGGTTACGTCTTTAGGGAAGTCCACGCCCTAGGTAGGGTCTGAGAGGCCTCTCAAAGTCCTCCTCTTGGAGGACCCGCCCAGAGTCCCGCAGGTCCTGGGCACTACCTCCTTCCACCCTTCAGTCAAAGCTCTCCTATCTCAGTCTCCTCTTCTCAGAGTTCTGCAAAACAGGCTGTCCTTGCAATGGGTAATGACAGCCTGTTTATGAAGAAAAAGAAAGAGCACCAGATTAGGCTGGGTAGGCTGCGCGTGGAGCGGGAGGGAGTGTCGTTTTCTGACAAAGGTAGTGACTGCGCCCGGCAGCCCCGCCCGGGCCCGCCCCGCGCCCGCCGGGGTTTACTCACCCCCGCGAGGGGATCCCAGGCGCGAGGGCGGGCGCAAGGCGTCCGGAGAACCCAGTAATCCGAGAATGCAGCATCAGCCCTTCCCACCAGTCACTTCCTTCCTCTTCCCGAACGTCCCGGGAGGGAGGGCTGCGCTCTTATAAACCCGGCCCGGCCCGCCGGCATATCAAAGGCTGCTTCGCCCCGGCTGCGCACAGCGGTCCGACGCGTCCGCCTTGGGAAAGACGCGAACGGCTGTCGCCGCTGGCGCCCCGCGCCTTTCAGAACCGGCCGGGCTCGGACCCGGGCGCGGCGCTTGCGCTCTCCGGCGTCAGCACGCGGCGTGCGGGGCAGCATGCTGCAGGTCCTGCTCCTCGGCGTGCTGGGCCCCGCGGCCCTGGGGCTCCCCGCGCTCCCGGAGCCGCAGCCCCGCGGCAGCCAGTGCGTCGAACAAGACTGCTTCGCGCTCTTTCGGGGCCCAGCGACCTTCCTCGCCGCCAGCCAGGCCTGCGAGCGCCTGCGGGGCCACCTGATGACCGTGCGCTCCTCAGTCGCAGCTGATGTCATCTCCCTGCTACTGAGCGGCGACGGCGGCGACAGCCCTCGCCTCTGGATTGGCTTGAAGCTCCCGCAGGGCTGCGCCAACCCGGAGCACCTTGGTCCCTTGCGCGGCTTCCAGTGGGTGACAGGCGACAACCGCACCAGCTACAGCAAGTGGGCGCGGCCGCACGCGGACCCCGAGCCTCTCTGCGGTCCTCTGTGCGTCGCCGTCTCGGCGGCCGGGGCCCCCGCGCCGGGAGAGCCGGCCTGGGAGGAACAGCCGTGCGCCGCGGAGGCCGATGGCTTCCTCTGCGAGTTCCACTTCGCAGCCTCCTGCAAGCCGCTGGTTGTGGAGCCCGGTGCCACGGGGGTTGCCAGCGTCTCCATAGCCTACAGCACCCCGTTCGGGGTCCGAGGCGCGGACTTCCAGGCACTGCCAGTGGGCAGCACCGCCGCGGTGGCGCCCTTTGGAGTGGAGCTGGTGTGCGAGGAGAGGCCAGGAGAGGCCGAGGCCCGCTGGGGCCGGGAAGTGCCGGGTGCCTGGGACTGCGGCGTGGAGAACGGAGGCTGCCAGCACGCGTGCAACCGGAGCGCCGGGGCGCCGCGCTGCCTCTGCCCCGCGGACGCCTCGCCGACGGCCGACGGGAGGTCCTGCGCCGCGCCGGGGGAGCACTCGTGCCACACACTCTGCGAACACTTCTGCATCCCCGACACGGACGTGCCCGGCGGCTACTCGTGCATGTGCGCAACGGGCTACGAGCTGGCTGACGACCAGCACCGGTGCAAGGACGTGGACGACTGTCTGCAGGTGCCCGGGCCGTGCGCGCAGCGCTGTGTCAACACGCAGGGCGGCTTCGAATGCCTCTGCCACCCCGGCTACGACCTCGTGAACGGCGACTGCGTGGCGTCGGTGGACCCGTGCCTCGGGACCAGCTGCGAGTTCCAGTGCCAGCCCGTGGGCCAGACCGACTACCGCTGCGTCTGCGCGGACGGCTTCGCGCCCAGCCCGCAGGACCCGCACAGGTGCCAGATGTTCTGCAACCAGACCGCGTGTCCGGCCGACTGCGACCCCAACCACCCACAGAACTGCCAGTGCCCTGAAGGCTACATTTTGGACGAGGGTTCCATGTGTACCGACATCGACGAGTGTGAAAATGGCAACTGCCCTGACCCACTTTCGTGCAGAAACCTCCCTGGCAGCTACGAGTGCTTTTGCGGGCCCAACTCTGCCCAGGCTGGCACCGACTGTGTGAACATCGTGAGCAGCAACCACGGTGGCGGCGACGGCGGCGGCGACGATGAGGGCTCCGGGGAGCCCCCTGCCAGCCCCACCCCTGGCGCCACCTTGAGCCCATCGCCTGCGGGCTCTGTGCATTCGGGCGTGCTCATCGGCATCTCCATCTCGAGCTTGTCTCTGGTGGTGGCGCTTTTGGCACTCCTCTGCCACCTGCGCAAGAAGCAAGACTCCATGCAGGCTGAGCTGGAGTACAAGTGTGGGGTCCCTGCCAAGGAGGTGGTGCTGCAGCACGTGCGAACCGAGCAGACGCCCCAAAAACTCTGAGGGGCCTCCCTCCCCGGCCCAGGTGTTGGCTTGGCCTTTTCCTCCTTCCTGTGCCTCATTCCCTGCTTCTCCTGCAGCCCTAAAGCACCTTAGTTAGCACCAGAACTGGAAAAGACCCCAACCCCTTCTTTCGCTGGTTCCAGGAATGGCTGAGGAGGGGGGATTGGAAGGAGGATGCACCCCCTTTACTTTCATGGTGTCACCAGGCTACTGGGCAGAGATAGCAGTTTTACAATGAAGATGCAGATTAGGAAGTGCTGCGTGCCCTCTGTGGGGCAGGTGGGGTGAGCGTCGTTGATTAATGGCCTTTGGGCGGACTGTGATCCCATGGGCTAGTGAGTGTGATTGTGTCATGGATGATGACTAAGATATTTATATTTTAAGTATTAGAGGACTTTTTTCCCTACCTGTATGTCTGCATACCCATCTGGGCTTTGAGTCTCCATACCCTCTTCCTCCTGATCTCTCTCACCTGCCCTGCCTGCATTTACCTGCCTCCACTTGTCACATGGTAGTTAAATTGTCTTGGTGATTTTTTTTTTTTTGAGTCTCTTGCATTTATGAAGCCGAGCCCCATCTCCTCCGCTGTTCCTCCTGATTTCCCCTTCCCAGGAACTGGACCAACCCCCCCTGAGTCACCCTACCTGTGTCTGCTCTCACTTGTCTGCCTAGGCGGAACTCTTATGTGAAACAGGATCAAAAACACTAAAAACAAGAATGGTTGGGCATTTGTTTCTTCACCAGATTTGCTGGTTTATCCTGCAGTTTCATGTTTCCAGAGCAACATCATTTTAACAAAGGTTAAGTTGTGAGAGGCATTAGTTAAATTCGTGTTTCTGGACTATCATAGAAATTCAACCCAAAGGGTTTTTATTTTTTTATTTTTTTTATTTTTTTGAACAGTGAGCCTGGTTTTTTTTTTTTTTTTTTTTTTTTTTGCATTTTTCTGAAGCTGGAAACAGGGAGAGACAGTCAGACAGACTCCCGCATGCGCCCGACCAGGATCCACCCGGCACGCCCACCAGGGGGCGATGCTCTACCCACCAGGGGGCGATGCTCTGCCCATCCTGGGTGTCGCCATGTTGCGACCAGAGCCACTCTAGCACCTGGGGCAGAGGCCACAGAGCCATCCCCAGCGCCCAGGCCATCTTTGCTCCAATGGAGCCTTGGCTGCGGGAGGGGAAGAGAGAGACAGAGAGGAAGGTGCGGCGGAGGGGTGGAGAAGCAAATGGGCGCTTCTCCTATGTGCCCTGGCCGGGAATCGAACCCGGGTCCTCCGCACGCTAGGCCGACGCTCTACCGCTGAGCCAACCGGCCAGGGCCGAGCCTGGGTTTTATTATTGGTGTTGCTTTGATTTGGACTGAAAGGTAGTAAATGTTATGAAGCTTCTCATGCAATTTCCTTTATTATTATTGTTGTTATTTTTAATAATGTTGAAATGTTCATATGATTACTCGACATTGAAAAAAAGAAAGAAAAAGGAAGCACCTACCAGGAGACAGTTTAAGAAAGTTTTGAGCTGCGTGATCCATGCCAGTTACCTTTTCCAGTCTCATTGTTTTTTTGTAATTTGCAGGCCAAAATAAAGCCAGTTTTACTGTTTTTTTTTGGCGGGGGGGGGGGGATTTGGAAGTTTGGCTATGGAGCGATGTTCATTTCAGGGCCTCACCTTGATCAGGCCCTTGAGAATTCCTCCCACTTCAGAGGGCCTTCTAACCCAATCCACTCGGAACTTGCTCCCAGACCAGAAATGGGGGCGGTTTCCCTCCACCTCCTAGCAGTTGCTTAGGAATGCAGAAAACTGGGCTCCGCCCTCTCTATTTGCTGAGAATCTGCCTTTTAACAAGGTCTTCAGGAGGATCATAGGCCTGGTATAGTGTATGGAGAACTGTCCCAGACAGCTTCCAACCTCTGGAATACACTAAGGTTTTCATAACTAACTATGAGTCAGTGGTAAGTAGCAGGCTAAGTCAGGTCCTTTATTATCAAGAAACTGAGGAATTCTCATTTCATAGATTTGCTTTCTGGTATAAAAAACTAGGTACATCCCTTTAGACATTGCTAAACAGGGTTTTTGGTTCGACTAAGCTAGGAATGAAATGAATGGGAAAAAAAAAGTGTATCTTTTGTGACACAAAGATTTTCCTCAACTATTTTGTAAACTCAGCATATTTGTACATAGTTATTTATTTATTGAAGATAAACCAGAACACAGGCAAAACCCTTGCTTATGACATCACATGTAAAAAAATAAACAAATAACAGTGCATTCCTGAATTGTGTGTTTGTCCATCTCCCTTCCAGAGACCCCCGCTTCTCCATCATTAAACAGCATTACCGAACAATGCAAATACCGCGAATTGCATTTCAAAGCTGGTCCACACCCCTCACTAGCCTCCATCTACTCATGGCATCAACTATGACTTTCAATGATTTTTTTTTTTCTTAGAGGAGATTGTTTTCACTGTAGAAGGATATCATGTTATAATTGTTTGCACAAATACTTATTTTTTTCTTCTGTAACCATAACAACTTCATAAATAGAACTTGTGTCCATGCATTTTGAAACACATTATAAGATTATTTGTTGGGATCAATTAAAGGAGCAATCCTTCTTAGGGCGTCTGGAGAATTGCGGCTGTGCACGCGGTTTGTTATTATCTGCTCCCTGAGATGTGCGAACACAGCAGTCATGGGCACGTCTCAGTCTGTAGCTCAAATGTGAACAATGGTTTCCACATAACAAGGTCTCATGTGGCAATAAATCACCCTCATTTCTGTTGGTGATTAGAAACACTGTTTTTAATTTTTTTTAATTTTTTAAATTCATTTTAGAGAGGAGAGAGAGAGAGAGGGGGGGGGGGAGAAGCAGGAAGCTTCAACTTCCATATGTGCTTTGACCAGACAAGTGCAGGGTTTTGAACCAGTGACCTCAGCGTGCCAGGTCGATGCTTTATCCACTGTGCCACCACAGGTCAGGCAGAAACACTGTCTTTTAAATATAAAAATCTCTTGGGCCCTTTTCCTGGGGTGCTGATAGACTGGCTGAATTTTATGTGCCACACTCTGAAGGTTTTCATAAAACAAGTTAGGAGAAAATTGAATTTATCAAATATTCAAATATTTTTATACACCTGGTAATGTTGAATTTCTGTTTGAAACTGACCAGTTACTGTTGTGAAGACACAGTTGGAGCTTTCCAAATCCATCTCGGATGAAGTTGACAGCTTCGGCACGTAGGGAGTGAGAGGTGGGTGCTCCTGTGAGCAGTGCCCTCCCCAGACACGTGCTTGAACAACACTGCCCTTAGGAGTTGGGTGGATGAGCAGAACAGCAGCTTCAGTAAGAGTTACACGTGAAGGAAGTGCTCGCTGAGTGGGGCAGAGCAGGTAGGAATAAATTGTGCAGGGATTCCAGAAGAGAGAGTGGCGCCTTACAAATTTGTCCTCACTATCCAGCCTTTCAATTTCCAAAAGGGTCTGCTCCCAGGAAGCTGTCAGATCGCCTTCTGAGAACCCATTCCTTCAGGTTTTCTTCCTCCAGAGGAGGGGTGTTTTCTTTCTTTTTTTTTTCTTTTTTGTATTTTTCTGAAGTGAGAAGCAAGGAGGCAGAGACATAGACTACTGCATGTGCCTGACTGGGAACCACCAGGCATGCTCACTAGGAGGCGTCGCTCTGCCCATCTGGGGCATTGCTCCACTGCAACCGGAGCCATTCTAGCGCCTGAGGCAGAGGCCATGGAGCCGTCCTCAGCACCCGGGCCAACTTTGCTGCAATGGAGCCTTGGCTGTGGGAGGGGAAGAGAGAGATAGAAAGAAAGGAGAGGAGGAGAGAGAGAGATAGAGAGAAAGGAAAAGGGAAAGGGTGGAGAAGCAGATGGGCACTTCTCCTGTCTGCGCTGGCTGGGAATCAACCCCGGGCTTCCACATGTTGGGCCAATGTTCTACCACTGAGCAAACCAGCCAAGGCTGAGGAAGGGCATTTTCTTAAGAATACAAGAGGACCAAAACACACTTTTATGACCCAGAAGCAAGAACTCTTACTGGGGCATCTTGGACTTCAGGACACTGGTGCAGTGGGGGCCCAGGCCCTCCCTGTCTTCCTCGCTTCCTGTTTCCTAGGAGATCAACAGGCCTGCTAACAGGCCTCATCTGAACTTGAGATTCTCAAAACAATTAAGAAACCACAGCCCTTCTGAGAAAGACATCAGGACCATATAAACAAGCAGTTAGCAAAAAATTATTCCCAGCATTTATACGAAGGCAGATCTTATGGAGCAGCTTCCTCGTCACGGTGCTGGATACCCAGGACTGAGGGGAGCCCTAGCCTCGGCTAGTGCTATGTGGTAGTCCATGACGTTCCACGTCGAGCAGGGCCTGGCGGAAAGGCCAAGGTGGTGCTTCTGCACAATTCAGAGTTTGATTTTATAAGTCAAATGCTTTTTATTCTTCCCTTTGGACCTGATTCATTTTATTAGATTAGTTCAGCAAATATTTATTGAGAAGGTGGGGTGCTGACAAGTTGGCTCAGTGGTAGAGAGTTGCCCCGGCATGTGGATGTCCTGGGTTGGATTCCGGGTCAGGGCACACAGGAGAAGCAACCATCTGCTTCTCCACCTCTCCCCCTCCTCTCTCTCTCTCTTCTCTTTCTCAATGGTCCCACAGCCATAGCTCAATTAACCGCTCAATTAACTTTAGCAAGTTGGCCCCGGCAATGAGGATGGCTTGGTGGCTTCCACCTCAGGTGCTAAAAACAGCTTGGTTGCAGAGCATGGCCCCAGATTGGCCGAGCATCACTCCATAGTGGGCTTGCCAGGTGGATCCCAGTCAGGGCACATGTGGGAGTCTGTCTCTCTCTGCCTCCCTTGCTCTCAATCAAAAAAAAGAAAGAGAGAGAGAGAAAAAGTGGTTTATTTCTGGCATGATGGTGAGCATGGTGACAAGCCCTCACATTGAGAAGCTTACACTCTGGTCAGGGAGACAGACTTAAAACAAATGATCACTTCCCAATAGTATTTTACTTAAAAACAGTGCTAAGAGCTGGGGAAGAGAAGCACAGCACAATACGGTATCAGGATTTAGATTATAGAACTAGAGAAGCATCTCTGATGAGCTGACCTAACCCTAGACCTGAAGGAGGAGCAAGGGTTAGTCAAATGCAGAGTGGAGAGGAGAGCAGTCCAGGTAGTAGGTACAGCACGTGCAAATGCCCTGCGCCCACAAGAGTCTTGGCAGAGGGCATGGAGTGTAGTGAGCAAAGAGAAAGGCGACCAAGATGAGGCTAAAGAGGGGGAAATGGAGATGTAAAAGTGGAGGGGCAGTGAGGACCGTAGGTCAGTGTGAAGATGCTGACTTCCAGGTGCAAGTGCAGCACTCGAGGAGTTTCAATAAGAGCGTGTTGGTGTTTGATTTGTAAAGTGAAATTATTTGAAAAGACAGCTACACAGTTTCCCTTGTCAGTGTGAAATGACGGTGTCATATAAACCTAGGTTTGACACTTGCTGGTCACATGACCATGAGCATCATGAGACCCCTTTAATGCTGTAGAAACGGGTGCTAGCAGTGCCACCTCAGAGGTTTCCATGACGATGAGATGAGATGAGCGAGCCCAGGTCTGGCACTCAGCAGGTACCCAGTAAATGTTAGTTTGTGCGCCACTAAATGAGTGGATGCCAATAAAAAGAAGGTTATGTTGAGATCTTGAGGGTCTTAATGATAAGTTCAAGGTCATGCAGAAAGCAGAAAGTATTGTTTCAAGGCAAGATGCAGTCACTCAGAAAGAATGTGGTGAATCTTAGAGGCAGTGTCATGACGGGATCTGGGGCATCAAGCAGAGCATAAGGAGGGAGATGTTGGCACAGGGGAGAAATGCCCCCAGAGCTGTAAAATCCTGCTCGCAAGACCCATCAAAGGATGGGGTGTGGACATAGTCTCCATTGTGTTTGCAGGGAGCCCACAGAGAAGGGGAGAACACACTGCCAAAGGACCTGCTTGCTCCCTGGGGACCCAAAGGAGAAAGAGAAAATTGGCCCCAGCCCAGGCAGACCCCAGAGCTGCTGGGGAACAGGCAGCCCGCACTCTCACCCTCACCCTCAGCTGCCGCGTGGGTCCCTCAAGTTTAGCAACACCAAACAGGAACCTGCCAAAGAGAAAGGAACCATCAGTTCAAAGTGATGCACAGGCCCGGTTGTGCACGGACTTTTGCAGTGGGACTTGGGGGTATATTCTAATCTTTCTCCACTGTGCACCAGCCAGGGCACTGCAAGCCGGTGGTAGGTCTGGGCACCCAGCATCCCTTACCTCCAGGGGAGTCACAGGCACTTCTGTGACTCCTTCTCACGAGCAGAGCCTGCCCCCTGCTGCACACCAGAGACTGACCCTTAGGAGCAGTGACTTAGGAGCAGAGCATCTGTGTCTTTTCAGGGAAGGCGGCAAGTGCAGGGGTCTTTTGCCAGGAAAACAGATGCACAGCTGCTCCTCCTTCTCTTTCTTGTGGGCAAAAGAAGAACCTAAGATTCAAGTGCAGACAGCTCATTGGTTAGGGGCTAGGATACAGACTGGCAGGCCCGGAAAGCGCTGGCCATTAGAACCAAGCCCCTGGAAGAGCTGCCTAGGCCGGAACACCAGTTACTGCATTTTATTTTATTTCTTTCTAAGAGTGATGATATAACTGACATGCAGTAAAATTCACTGCTTTCAGTGAAGAGTTGTGAACCCTGCAGCCCACACTCTCGTGGAAGCACGGCCATCATCAATACGTAGACCATTTCCATCACACTGCGGGGCTCCCTCGGCACCCCCCTTCTGCTGTCATTGGGGTGGTCACACCACAAGAAGAGACATTTCCTCCCTGAGGCCTCCCCTGCTGCACACCTCCCCCCTTCTCCCACACCGAGAATCCTGTTTTCATGTTTGATCCGCAAAGATAAGCTTTTCTAAGTAAGGTCCAGAAAGCCTGACTCTCTTTATTTTTAGTAAACAGGTTTTAATGAAACCCAGCTCAGTTTCATTCTCCCAGTGCTCTACTCATTCCCCCCAAGTTCTGGCCATGACCAGCCAAAAGTCCTGGCAGCCCACCAGGAGTGTATAAATAAGCAAAGAAACAAGACAGCGAACCACCTGCCACACAATTTCAGAGAGCAGGGGGCACTTGGGGGAGGGGGACCATCAGGAAATACAACAGGTGTGTACAGAGCAGGTGAGGGACCCTGCACCGCCTCCTGAGGCTCCCGGGTGATGGCTGAGTGTGGGCACAGCTAGGTCACAGAGACTCCCAAGATGTAACTTTTGGATATTCTTGTTGCTCTTGGGTTAAATGTGGGTTAATTATTATATCATCTCTTCATGAAAAATTGAGGCTACAAAGAATATATAAAAGCACATTTTCACCATGGTCATGGCTCGGTAGGGGAATCCTAAACTCCTTTGAAAACACAATCCCTGACCTTTGCAGGCATTTCTTCATAAAATAATACAGGCCACACCCACATCTTTCTTTCTTTCATTCCTTTATGGAATATGTGCTTGGGTTCAGCCCTCTCTCCTTCTGTTTTAAGAGAGGCCTTCCTCCCTTTTCTGGTCAGCAGGTTCAGATGTGGGCAAACAACGGGCTTCCTCTCACAAGAGAAAGGAAATATTGTCTTAACATCAGAGTTTAACAGAATCAAAATTCTTTTAGCAGTGTTTTGAAACTGTGATTGCGAAAGACAAAAGAACCCTGGGGTGCCTTGTGCCAAGTCAATCCCCTAGAAAGGGAGCAAACAGCAGAAGGGTTTCAGAGACCCAGTGAAAGACAACAAGAGCCTAACCTGGGGTCCATTAGGACAATGATGCCCCTGTGGGGACACAGGCCAGACAGTTCCATGAGTCCTGCCTGAAATAAATGTTTTTAAAAATAGGGCATTTCAGCCCTGGCTTGTTGACTCAACGGTAGAGCATCTGCCTGGCCTGTGGAAGTTTCGGGTTCAATTCCCGGTCAGGGCACACAGGAGAAGTGACCATCTGCTTCTCCACCCCTCTCCTTCCCCTTGCTCTCTCTCCCTCTCTCTCTTCTCCTGTAGCCATGGCTCAAATGGTTTGAGCAAGTTGGCCCCATGCACTGAGGATGGCTCCATGACCTTGCCTCAGGTGCTAAAATAGCTCAGTTGCCGAGCAATAGAGCAGTGGCCCCAGATGAGCAGAGCATCACCCTGTAGGGGGCTTGCCAGATGGATCCTGGTCAGGGTGCATGCAGGAGTCTGTCTCTGCCTCCTCATCACTTACTTAATAATAATAATAGGGTATTTTATGACCAATATTATCCTCAGATGAAACCTGCTCTCGTCTGCATATTCACTGTGTGGCGGCCACTCTCTGTCCCCACCTGGCACCTTCTATCTTCACACTGAGGCTGGCAGTGAGCTCCCCAGGGCTGCAGGATGCAAGAAAACCTGTTCAACCACGCAGTGAGCTAGAGAGAGGTTTTCCCACCATCTCCCTGCTTCCCCCTTCTCCTCTCGTCTCCGGCTGTAATGCCATTTCATTTTCTCAAGAACAAGGGCCCACCTCCCACAAACTCCGTGGGGATCTACAGCCTCCCACACCATCGCCCTTGCATTTGGGGCACACAGGTAAAGTTTGTCTCAAAGTGGTGGTGGAAACCCAAAGCACCACTTTAGCAATTCTTTGCCAGGATTTGGCTCTTGTTTCCAGATATTTTCTCCTAAGTGGTAGGGCTTCAGAAACCCAACAGTGACACAGAGGAAAGGAAAGTCTGAGAAGGCCCCCGCTTCTGTTTCATTTGTCTGAGTTTTCAGTGCCGACGACAGCCATAGCAAACATGGAGCTAAGATGACAGAGCAACACAAACGCAGCAGCGAGCCGTCTGAGACCCACGGCACACTGAACAGTGTGTGGGCTCTTGAGAAATACTCCACTTTGCGAGGCTTTGAAGGGGGGTTTGAACCCCTTGGTTAGGTGAGGAGGCCATACTCTCTCTCAGTAGCTCCAAGTACAGGGCTCTGAGGTCACTGAGAAGCTGGTGATATACCCAGGGACACGGCCACGCTCCTGGAGTGTGGGTGGGTATTTCCCAGGGTGCATCTTTACAAACCCAGAAGATCAAGAGGGCACAATTTCCCAAGTAAGTGATTGTGGTCTCCCTGCCTCGGGGAAAGAGGCCAGAAATAATGATGGTTAGGTGGCCTCCCTCAGTGTGAGAGGAGCAGCGACCCAGTTCTGACCCTCCTGTGTCTTCTCCACGTTATTGTCTGCCCGCCCCTCAGGGCACAGATCATAGCCGCCACCAGAAAAGTTCATGGTGAGGGAAACGTCCCTACCTTGATTGGGCCAGCAGTAAAACAACTGTAATGGTACATGTGCCAGAATTCATAGAGCTGTAGATTTAAAAAGTGCCTTTTACCATATGGAAATTACACGTCAGTAAAAACAGATTTAAAAAGAATCACAGCCTCTTCAGAAGGCTAAAAAACAAAAAACTGATGTTAAAATCAATTAAGAAAAAGGGAAAGCCTACCAAAACAACTCTCTGCAGTCTCCTGTCTTCCCTCTGCCATTTGGTCACCACCTTCATGGGGAGCCTTCCTCCAGGCCAGGCGCCGCACTCTTCTCCAGGGTAGAGCCTGCTGCTCTGCCCTTTCTGCAGAGCTGGTGAAGGTCGTCTGTCCCAGGTGTGCATGCTCCCAGTCTGTGCTCCCGCCCCGCCCGCCCTGCGCCAGCACTGCCATGGCACCCACGGTACTCAGCCCCGTCCAGTCCGCCCACACTGCCGTGGTGGATGGCCTGCTGTCTTCTGCTAATAGGAAGTCACAGGTTTTATTTGAGCAAAGTCAGAACTCCCATTCTAGGCAACACAGTTAATGATTTTGGATTTTAAGAAAATAGATACTGGTTCTTCCCCATTTCAAAAGTGCCCTTTCTGTTGAACACTAAGCCAATTTATTCATAGGACTGGGGACCCTGCCTTTCAGTTGATACAAAGTTGCTGAAAGTTGAAAAAGACAGACAAGATCCTCCTGCTGACACGGGAAAAGTGAAGGGCATGCACGCCCTGGTTCACAAGGACTCGGAGATAATGGGTTTCTTTGCCAGGTAGAGCCGAGTGTGTCAGTAGAGATTGTCACTGCTGGTCCGTAGCAGGGCCCCACACCTGCAAGGAGACTTATGAGGCACTGCTGTTGTGTCTACCAACGTCTCCAGCTGGTTGGGCATCATCCACGATTGCTGGCTTCTGTTCTATCACTTTGAGCAGCTTCAGTGTCTTCCTCCACAGGCCCTTTGCACATGTTGTCCCTTCTGCGGATAGCCGCTCATACCGTTGCTCCACCCCCTCCTTCGGGTTACTTCCCATGTAGCCACTCTACGACAGCCTGACAAAGGCTGCTCTAAGACAGGTCAGGTTCTTTTAGAGCAGGGGTCCCCAAACTTTTTACACAGGGGGCCAGTTCACTGTTCCTCAGACCGTTGGAGGGCCGGACTATAAAAAAAACTATGAACAAATCCCTATGCACACTGCACATATCTTATTTTAAAGTAAAAAAACAAAACGGGAACAAATACAATATTTAAAATAAAGAACAAGTAAATTTAAATCAACAAACTGACCAGTATTTCAATGGGAACTATGGGTTTGCTTTTGGCTAATGAAATGGTCAATGTGCTCCTCTCAATGACCACCAATGAAAGAGGTGCTTCTTCCAGAAGTGCGGTGGGGGCCAGATAAATGGCCTCAGGGGACCACATGTGACCCGCGGGCCGTAGTTTGGGGACTCCTGTTTTAGAGTATCATCTCATTGAAACTAAGTCCTTTTTATTTCAGTTTAGAATTGCACTCTCAGTTTTTTGCTTCTAAGATTACTCTTTTGCTTCTAACAAAACTCCAAGCTTCATGAGGGAAGGGGTGCTGTCTGCAGAGGCTCCCCATACACATCAAAGCTACTGCACTGCCAGAATGAAGAGGATTCGGCGTGCTGTCTGCATGCATGCCCACTTCCACACCCACCCAGCTGCATGCCCACTTGCACACCCACCCAGCTGCATGCCCACTTCCACACCTACCCAGCTGCATGCCCACCTGCACACCCACCCAGCTGCATGCCCACTTCCACACCCACCCAGCTGCATGCCCACTTCCACACCCACCCAGCTGCATGCCCACCTGCACACACCCACCCAGCTGCATGCCCACTTCCACACCCACCCAGCTGCGTGCCCACCTGCACACACACACCCAGCAGCATGCCTACCTACACACACCCACCCAGCTGCATGCCCACTTCCACACCCACCCAGCTGCATGCCCACCTGCACACACCTCCAAAGAGCAGAGCTTCAGGTATGTGTGTTGAGTTGACGGTGGGCAACACTGGAGTTTTCTGGCAGAAGACAGACTTAGGATTTCGACATTTGTGCTTAAGGAATTGGATACTATCCTGCACTGTACTTGGGGTAAGGGAATGATTTGTGACCAACAGCCTGTCAGAGAAGAGCTTCCACACCCACATTCTTGGGGATTTGCCCAGGCACCACTTGGGCTTCCTTGTCTGATTTCTGAGATAGCTCAGCCTGCACTCGCTTTCTTTGCCTTTCCCCTCAACCTTAGCACCTGGGGAGGCTGGGTAAAACAGTTTAATGAGAGTGAAGCCGGGATTGAAAGGTTACTGTGAAAATAGTACTCATCTTTGCTCAAAGCCACAGTGCTGCCAAATAGGGCCCGAAGTCCAGCAAGTGACTGCTTGCCAGCCTGCATATCATCTTCCTGACAATGTGGGAAAATGGAACACCTCCCTGTCACCGAACAGTAAATTCAAGGTGATTTTAAAAGACAAAGCAAGTTCCCTGATTGCGAGATGCCTGAAGGCTGTTTTTACCTGTGCTTTAAAAAACTGCTTTCACTCACAATGCAGCCAAACACTGTTGCTCCTGGTGCCCTTAAGTAAGGTAACAACGTCAAAGCATCTCCACAACCATTGCCCAGGGGGCAAACATGTTGGTGCCCTTAGGACCCTGGCTGCCCGCATCACCGACCTGTGGGCATTCATCACCGCTGCTGAGTCATTCCGTCCCAGGAACTGAGAAGGCTCTGCAGCTGAGGAGGAGAATGGCTGGAGGGACCCCACCCCACCTCCCCTGCACAATTTGTTATGGTGGGGCCAAGGCAGTGGTGATGGACAGACACTAAGCAGACAGAAGTGCTCTCTTCACCTTCCCATTGTCTCAGCTAGCATGTCTTGCCAGTGTTTCTGAGAAAGCATAGTTTACAGCTGCGAAGAGCTCCGAATTCACAACCTCCTCTTGTGAATAGTTGAAGTGGGAAGTTGAGGCGTAGAGAGGGCAAATCACTGCTCACAGGGTGCTGCTGCTGAAGTCCCTGCCTCCCGGGGACTTTTCTTTCATTACCTAAGGCTGTCTCTTCTTTGACCATCTCCATCTGTGTTTAAAAGGCTGCGTTTTTAAATACTCAACTGAGCATGAGTTTTGTCAAGACCCCTGGTCAGTTCCCCATCTTGTTCATCAGAGAGTTGCCCATGAGAGCCACTGGGCTGGACTAAAAGGAGCCCAGCCCCACCAGGCTGGGGAGGAGCCAGCAGCCCACACCCATTTCAGACCACTGCCAGTACCAGAACCCTTTACCTTACTGCCACTGGCCTGCAGGTCCTTGAAGCTCAGTTCAACCACATTTATCAAGTGCTCTCACTTTCAGGCACCATCTGTACTGGGAAACAAAGAAATAGTTTAGTTTTGAAGACTGCAAAGAGGTTATGGTTATACAAGGCCCACAGACAGCAGCCCTGACTTACTTCAGATGCCGCAGGTAACCCGAGCAGGTACTGGCAAGTTAAGGATGGTCCGTATTTAGGTGTGTTTTTGTTTGCATGCACATATACAGACAGGTATATTTGCAGGTTCAAGGGGCTCTGTACCTTAGTTAGGAGCTTCCAATCCACAGCCATGTCTCTAGCATGTAGCACAGACTTGGCTATGCATATTCTCTCTAAGACCTATGTGGACCACCCAAATGTACAGACCCTGAACATCTCACCTGGCCAACCGGTTCAATGAGACCCACTGGATCAGCACGTCATTCTACTTCCTGGTCACTGGACGGGTCAGCATCCAATGGTTTTATGCCCAAAGAGAGTTTAGACCAAAGCCTTTTCATTTTTCATTCAGTAAAGGAGAAGTTGAATATACAGTGTGGAGACAAACACAAGGTTAGGGCTCTGAGAGCCACCTGTGCTCGTGTGGGAGGGAGTTCCTGCTTCTGTGAGCAGAACTGCGAGGGGCCTGGGGCTCCGTCACCTGCCTGGGTCATTTGACACCTGTATCTAGGACCAGAACTCGGCTCTCCTGCTGGTTTCCCAAACACCAGATGCCTGCTCACATCTGGTAAAGCCTGGCTTAGGCCAGAATACTTCGGGGAGGGCCTGGCTGTGCCTCTCCCTCGCTCAGAGAGGAGCCCTGCCCCACGGGGTCATCAGAGCGACACTTCGCTGCCCTCCTGATGGCCTCAATAATGATCTTCACCCCCCCCCCAGCAGCTTCCTGTGCCCAACATGGACTGCCTACTGGCCACCCGAGAAGGCCCAACCAGGTCCGGCCTGCTAGGCCAACAGGTCCAGGGTGTTTTCTCTCGAAGCCTCCTAATAGGAAGTGTGGGCTCGGGAAGCTGACCACCAGGCAGAGCAGAGGGCGGCCTCTTCGTGTCCTTCTCCCACCCTCCCCATGCCTTCCTCTCCTCATCAGGCCCAGGCCAAGCAAAACGAAGTCCCGCTGGCTCTGCTCGGCCAGCGGGGGTCTCCCACATAGCCTGCCTGTATGTTGGATAGAAAGGTTCGTTCCAAGTTTCATTGCACATGTCGACTGCATTTCCTCGGCACCCATCTCTGCTTTTGCCAGAAAGCAGGACTGAAGCTTCCTTTAAGCTGACTTTCTTTTGTGGAAAGATAATTTATCACTGGGTTAGCATCAAGCAAAAAGTTATGGCCTTTTACTATGTTTAGCCTACATGTTTATTATCTACATCTGGCTGATGTTTTTGAATGCTGACTTGTTTGTTAACAGTAGGTGATAGAGTGGCCTCCTCTAGCAAATCTGGGCTAATCTCCACCTGCATTCTCTGGCCTTCCTTCCTCTTCCTCAGGCTCCCATCCCACTCACCACCACAGTATAAACTTCCATCTTCATGAAGTGTCATACTCTCAAAGCAAAGGATCAGAAAAAAATCACATCATAGGAAGTAATGAATTTATCTCCTCTGCTTCTTCTTACTGACCTGGCTTTGTGCCTCATAACAAACTCCATGTGAAGTGTCATCTTTTCTATTCACAGGAAGGCTGTTACCAGCCTAGGACAACTGGGGTGACACTTGTGATTCCAAGAAGGCACTGGGCCTTGGGGTGACAAAGCCAGTTCCCCAGGCTGTCTCACACAAATCTCACTTCGCCCAAGAGCCTAGAACAGAAGCAAAGGAGCAAGCTCGCAGGCATCCCCGTCGCTTCCTTGTTTATCTGCATGTGCTGCGTCCCCACCACGAGGCAGACTGCACAGAGCGAGGGTGCTGGCCGTGACAAACCACATGCAGATGGCTGTCCCTCCTCAGCTTCCTCTTACTTTTCACTCCTTGAAAACAGCCAGAGTTTCAAAAGTGACTAATGTCCTAGACCAGGCCTCAGAGGAGCCCTACCCCCGCAGAGCTGTCTTTCTGAGGGCCGGAGTCCTGGGGAGAGGCAAAAGCAGAGGAGCTTGAATGTTCCTGGGGCTGGCACACCGACTGGGTGGTGCCCGTGGAGGGAACAGGTGATGGGACTTAGGGGAGCACCCAAGAGAGGCAGTCTGTGGGGCTAGGAGGCGGGTGCAGACCCCTTTGGAGGTGGCCATGCTGTGTGGTTCATAAAAGAGCTCTTCAGAAGGTAGTGGTCCTGGTGAGGGCACCTGCTTGGACTGGGTTCTGGCTGTGCAGGTTCCTGCGGGCAGGGAAGTGGGAGGCATATGCATTCTGCCCACCCCTGCTCTTGCAAGCAGTGGCATGGTAGTCCAGGGGTTTTTCCTCAGCACCACCAACAGCTTCCAGCAGGCAGCAGCTCAGGTAGAGAACCTGCTGGAAAGAAGGGTGGAATTTGTCAGAGAAGAAGCCATAGAGGATAGGATTGGCACAGCTGTTGGCATAGCTGAGGATGAGGACCATACGGTTGGTGGCACCCAGGCTGGTCATAGGCAAGTTCAGTGGCTGCACCAGGTAGAAGGCGCACAGCGGAGCACAAGAGCACAGGGTCCTAGCACCATCTGCACCAGCCACATGACATTCTCTGAGCCTCTCTGCTGATGCCAGGCAGCTGGTAGTGCCGCTGCCCGTGTCTTATTCATGATAAGCAGGTAGCACAGGCTGATGGCTAGAACCGGCAACAGAAAGCCCAACAGGAAAAGTTGTAGGCCATGAAGATCACCAAGCAGGCTGGGCTAGATGCAGCCAGTGCAAGCCATGGCCTGGCTGCTCCGAGTGGGCCTGGAGTTGGGGAAGATGGCAATGGCCAGTGTAACCAGTGAGGATGCCAGGCACATGCCCAAATGGATCAGCTTGACCTCGCTGGGCTCCCCACATCTGCTGCAGCAGAGGGTAGCAGTCCACGCTGAGCAAGGTCATCAGAAAACACTGGTGAACAAGTTGAGACCATTCACGCTGAGCACCGCACTGCACAGTACCCAGGGGAAAAGGCAGTAGTGCAGGACAGCAGTGGAGACCACGAAGGGCATGCTCAGCATGAAATATCTGTCACCAGTGACGGCCAGGGTTAGCTGGTAGATGTTCGTGGCCGTCTTCATCTTGGCATAAAGGAGGATGATGAAGAACACCAGTGTGTTGCCCAGCAGACCCACCAGGCAAGCCAGAGCGTAGATGCACCGGATACATGTTCCCGGCTTCTGGGGGCCTGTGCCCTGCCAGGTTATCCCACGTTAGCCGCCTCCGCCTCCGTGGCACTGCTCAACCTCTCCTTGGCTCCACCCAGATCCAGACCCGCCCCCAGACCCGCCCTAGGTCCTGCCCAGACCTCCGGCGGGCCCCCCACCTCCGCTGCTCCTCAGCTCAGAACGTGTCTCCTCCAGTCCTTTGCAGCCCACTACTCCGCTCTGCTCTCAGGGACTGGCAGCCACGGGGTTGGGGGTCCCCAAGGCCCCCCTCCCCCCGTTTCAGTAAAGACTCCTAGGAGGGCAGGGAACTAACCTGAGGGTGGAGAGCTCATTACTGTAGAGCAGCAGCAGAACCAGAACCAGAGGCTTCTACTTATGTATAAGTGAGTTCCAGGCCTGTCCGTGGCCCTGGCCTTCCCCTCCGCGCACTCTGAGCCATAGATGTTGGTGTGGTTGAGACGGGTGAGCACAAGGATTGGAGATCGGCGGCGGAGGCAGTGATGCCACAAAAGGAAGCCAACCTCTGACCCTAGTGCTCGTTCACGGGGCAGGGTGGGAGCACTGGGGGGTTTGGAAAGCTCCACCATGTGACCTGGCGTCTCGGGAGGTGCATCTCCACCGGGTTCTCTGACATGTGCCAGGGGGGAGGTGCATCTCCACCGGGTTCTCTGACATGTGCCAGGGGGGAGGTGCATCTCCACCGGGTTCTCTGACATGTGCCTGGGGGGAGGTGCATCTCCACCGGGTTCTCTGACATGTGCCTGGGGAGAAGGCAGGCTGAAGGGGTCGGGGTTCATGTCGTGCTGTCCTCCTGTCCCACAGTCCGGAGAGGAACTCACACTGAGGGCTGGATGATTCTGGGCTGGACACCCAGCCTGTAGCCACCCCCTTGCCCCACTGCTAGCCATAGCCCTGCTAGTTGGCAAAGGCCTCAGGACAGTTCAAGTGGGGATTTACCTGGGAAAATGATCTGAAGGGTGGTGCTGGCCCTTTGGTGCACCTGGGGAACAATGTCCTGCCTGAGCCCTCAACACAGTCCTGAAAAGCCTTTGTTGCCCTAGAGGTGGCTCCCAGGCAGCCAAGGCTGGGTCCCAGCTCCTGCGCTGGAGGCGGGGGCAGGGCGGGGCATCAGGATGCTCGAGGCCAGCTGGAGGTGACCTTTCTGAGGATGGGCACCAATCTCTGTCCCCAGTTTCTGCCACCTAATGAACCCATTTACAAGATCTACCCTAGTAGTCCCTTTCCTTTATGTGTGCTCCTAAAACAAAACTGCTTTCTCTAGTCTCAACCACACCAACATTTATGGCCCATTCTCATCTTTGGCCCTAAAGCAGAAACCCTCTGGGGAAGGAGATGGTGCCTTTGCCATTCTAGATGCTGCAAGATTTTGGGGGGAGTGGGGAGTGGGGGAGAAAGGAGAACTTCAGATCTGGATAATGGGAAGAATATATAGCCATTCCCTTTAACTGTAGGCTGGAAGAGACCCTTAAATGACCTCCCTACTAACAGTCCACTCTGGGCCCCATAGAGAGGTATCCCAGGGCTATTGCAAACTCTTGGATACCTCACTTCTGCTATCCTCTCTGTCCATTTAATGGCCAGACGCCTCCCTTCCCTGCAATGTATTTCATGTGGTTCTGCCTATAATGTAAACCCTGGAATCCTTTGCACCTCTTCTGTAGAGAGTTATCTTCCTAATGTTTCCCGATTCTGTCCCTCTCCCCCCACACATAGGTACCTTTCAGCAAATTAAGCCAGCATTTAGTAAGGTATATATGTGTCACTGTCTCCCGTGGGTATTAGAAAGTACTGTAGTACTTTCCCGTATGATGCATGCCACAATAGGAACATGCAAACCCAGCATTTCTGGAGTTCTGGGGACTGGCAGACTGGGCATTCATCATCACTCATTCAACAACTGATAGTGCAGATAATGCACAGGCTGCCTCCCTGTGAGGTGTGCAGGGGCCGTGGTTGAAAAGTGCAAGGCATCACAGAGGAAGGGTGTCAGTGGTAGGGGCTACAGAGGCTTCACAGAGAAGGTGACAAAGAGCAGAGGATGGCCATGGCAGTGAGGATGAAATGCACCTCCAGAGAGAGAAGCTGGCAAAGCAGACCCTGCAGGGGGCCTGAGGAGCAGGTCATGATGTGGAAGCAGCATTGGGTGCCTGGCAGGGCAGCAGAATGCCATGGGCAATGATGGGGGGCATTGAGGCTGCAAAAGACTGGGGGATTCCTTGCGTGCCCGGAGGAGGCCTGAGGTCCTTATCCAAAGTTGTGGACGAGCAGAGAACCTAGATAAACCGGAGTCATGGTCAGAATTGAGGTGTGTGTGGCTCTCCGGTTGCTGAAGGAGAATAGCGTGAGCGTCCAGGTCTGTGAGGTCCACCCAGGGAGCCTTAGTGGCCATTGCAGGAACTGTGTGCTTGTACCAGGACTGCTCCAGTGGGGAGCAGAGCGGGGCAGGCCTGTGGCACTGCAGGCCCCCTTGGGGCAGAGAGGACAGGACCCAGGAGTGTGGTGACCTTGAAACGAAGCTGCCTGGGTCAAATTCATCTCCACCTCTTACCAGGTGCAAAACCTTGGGCAAGTCCCTCAGTCTCTGTATGCCTCAGTGTCCACATCTGGAAAGTGGGCCTGGCGATAGTTAAGTACCTAGTTGGTTGCTGGGAGGATCCTCACATCAGCACACATGCCATGTGAGAGGCAGCTGTCCTGCTTTCTTTTTCTACCATTCTCTGGGTGGCCTTAAAGGGACATCCTGGAAATGAGACTAGAGAGGATATGTGCCTGCCCCCACAAGGCCCCGCACTGTCTGATGTTTCATTGCTTGGCTGCCATCAGAGGGCAAAGGTTAAAAGGGTGACGTAGGCCATTGATAACCCACCCTGCATTTTTATTATTGCTTTTGTTAGCTGTGTACAGTTTTCTAATGATGGTCTTTTCACATCTAACTTGTATTTCAAACAACCCTAATGTACATGGGAAAAGTTTTGTTATCATCCCTATTTTGTAGAAATGACAAAAAAAAAGCAAGCTTTGCAGACAGGCTGACCCTTTCTGCCTTGACTCACAGCTCGATAATGCTCAAACCAGATTCTTTTGGGCGTGAAGGGAGCTCTCTTAGTAATGATGCTGTCCAGGCAGACCAGGACCTAAGGATACTCTAATAGGGGGAGACTCTCCATGTTAATTTTATGCATTACTGCAGTAAGTGGTAGGAAAAAATTAGTTTGTTAAGCACTGGATTAACTTTTAAGGGCTGTTGCTGCTCTCCCCCGAACATCAGACAAGAAGGGTTTTGTGGAGGGGAAGCTGAGGTGTGCACTTCACTAAGGATACCAGGAACCACTGGAGATTAAACTGAAATGTCCTGGGTGTAGAGTAGAGTCATGTTCAGGGGCGGATCAGAGGTGCGTCTGAGACGCAGACCCCTCCAGCAACCGTGGGCTCTCCAGAGAGTGAGAAGTTGGGCTGCCAGACTCCCTCCTGAGATGGGAGCAGAGGGCGTTGAGGCTGCGAAAGCCTGGGGGTGCCCTGTGTGCCCGGTGGAGGCCTAGGGTCCTTATCCAAAGTAGTGGATGGGCAGAGAATCTAGACAAGCCAAAAATCAGGGTCTCAGAGTTGGGGTATGTGTGGCTCATCCCGAGAAAGACACGCTTCCACCTGTCTCATTCCCTGACTTGGCCCCCAGTTTCCAACATGCCTCAAACTCCAGGCCTGGGTCAGGAGTGGGGTGCAGGGATTGGAAAAAAGTATCTTAACTTTTAAAAACTACTAAAATAAGGAAAATAGAGTTCAGTGGGTACCAAGAGTCACTGCCCTCAACACAGCTTCATCATAATGACAGGCCCGTGTGCATCTGGAGAGCAGGAGGTTAGAAATTCAGGCTGATAGAGAGGTTCTCCCCAAAGGCAAGAAACAATCATAGGCCCTGACTGGCGGCTCAGTGGATAGAGTGTCAGCCTGGACATTCCGGGTTTGATTCCTGGTCAGGGCACAAAAAAGAAGCGATTATCTGCTGTTCTCCCTGCCTCTCCCCCTTCTCTCTCTCTTCCCCCCTTCTGCAGCCAGTGGCTCTGTGGGTACCATTGTGGGCCCAGGTGCTGAAGATGAGGCTAGCTTGGTTGGTCTGAGCATGTCAGCCTCAGGTAGAGGAAGATTTAATGCAAGTGCACCAGGCACACGCCCTGGGTCCCGACTTCTGAAGGGCCCCACAAAACCCTAACTTTACACTTTTTCCTAATGACACCAAGTTTGGTTTTGTATGTGCAATTTTAACATTAATAGTACAAAATATTTTTTATTTACTTAAAAATATGGTTAACATGTGTTTTTATTTTCCATGTCTCTCTTTTTTTTAAAGGCCCAATATTTTCTTCTGGGCCTAAGACCTCAACCAACCTTAATCCACCTCTGGACTCAGGTGCTAAAAATAGTTCAATACAGCCCTGGCCGGTTGGCTCAGCGGTAGAGCATCGGCTGGCATGTGGAAGTCCTGGGTTTGATTCCTTGTCAGGGCACACAAGAGAAGCACCCATCTGCTTCTCTACCCTTCCCCCTCTCCTTTCTCTCTACTCTCTTCCCCTCCCACAGCCAAGGCTATTAGAGCAGAGTTGGCCTGGGTGCTGAGGATGGCTCCATGGTCTTTGCCTCAGGCACTAGAATGGCTCCAATTGCAGTGGAGCAATGCCCAGGAGGGGCCAAGAATTGTGCCCTGGTGGGCATGTCAGGTGATCAGATCCCAGTCAGGCGCATGCAGGAGTCTGTCTGTTTACCTACCCCCTGCTTCTCACTTTGGAAAAATACAAACAAAGAAACAAAACAAAAAAAAACCCAAAAAACTCATTACTTGGCCTCAGATGGGGTTACTGGGTGGATTCCAGTAGGAGCGCATGTGGGAGTCTGCCTCACTAGCTCCCCTCCTCTTACCTAAAAAAGAAAAATAAAAGAAACAATCATGAGGCAGTTACTAGAAGTTCTGATTCAGGGGACAGTGTGTGGTGGGGTGGGGTGGGGTGGGGAGGTGACTTTTGAACAGCAGGCGTTTTTGGAGATAGCACAGTGTATGGACTGTATAAGTTGATTTGTGAACAGAACACTGGCACAGATTAGTTCCAGAGTGTTTTGATGATTAACAACCCCAACCAGTTTCTCTGGTGCTTGGCAGTCAGAGCTCCTGGGCATGTCTGTTTTGCCCCCAAGCACGTTGCCATTGAGCAGTGAACCCTCTTTGTCAGAGCTGGTGAGCTGCAAGGAGCAGGCGTGGCTCTTGGCATGGGGGTGTGCTGGAGTGTGAGAGGCCTGCACAGAACCTGCTGAGGCCTCCCTGGAAGAGGGGGCCTCACCCCCACTGGGGCCAAGACAGCGACTCTGCCACAGCCTTTCCTTCCAGGCCCTCCACAGAATGCATGTTGTGGAGAACTTCCAAACACAGCTGTCTGGGCCCTGTCCCCAGACACTCTGACTTACTTGGTCTGGAGCGGCACCCAGGCATCTGAATATATTGAAGCCTCTCTCTAACCAGCACTGATGCAACATTTAACTTAATGGAATCATAGAGAGAGGCAGGCAGCCTGGGGGCCACAGTGTGTAGAAACCATGTGTTGCCAGGACAGCTGGGGAGAGAGGCCAGGAGAAACATTGCAATGATCCCCCCCAACCCCAAAGCTGCAGGAAGGGGTGGGAACTTTGGGCCCTCGGTGCTGTCCTCTCTCAAGTCACTAAGCATGCAGTCCTTCAGGTGGTGCCATCACTTTTTCCACCAGGGACTTGCTCCTCCGGGTGGTGGGAGGGTCACCCCTGGGTACAGCTGGCCTCAGCAGCTGAAGGGCCCATGGAACTTCCCAGGCTGAGTGATGGACAGAGGGAGAAGCAGGGTCCTCAACCCCTACTCAAACCAGAAGAAACAGATCCTTTGTTGGAAATGTGAACATCTCCCCTATTTTCACATTTCTTTTCTTTTTTAAGTCCATTATATCACTTTAATGTAATGATGCCCTCAGGTATAAAGTGTTCTCTGTGAAATGCATCCATTAACAGAATCAGCCAGTATTGTGTACAGCATATAAATACATGATAAAACATCATAGGTGCATAGAGCATACTCACAGAAGCTAAAAAATTCACTTTCTACATCAAATGGTGAAAAGTTAACAATATCAAAAAAAGCACACACTGCTTCAAAATGTAAAATGACTTTCACATACACAGGTTCATAGAGATACCCACTCCCATTAGTCCAAACTGATGGGGAAGGTGTCAGGCAGGGGCATTCACCTGGCAAACATCTGGACATCTGACTTCCAAGGTCGACAGATGGCATTTTACAATAGGCTAGTGCACAGCCCCATTGTCCAAGCGGGTCTATTCAAGGTTTGAAATGCTCCTGTGGGCCAGTGCACAATAACGAGACAGCAAGTCCCAAATTTGCTTTAGTAACAGGACCAAAGGTCAAATGGGCTCCACCAACTGGTATCAGAATGAACTGTGACCTAAAAGTCAGCAGAGTCTTGAGCCTCCACACTTGGGATGTGGCGGTCCTCAGGACAGGGGTCTCCTGGCCTGGCAACGTCTGGACTGCAGGTCTCCAGGGGACCGCTGCTTCTGCAAACAGCAGTTGCAAGAAGAGGCTTGGCCGCTGGCAGCCAGTGGAGAGCAGTCCTGAGAGTTGTTTCTGTCACTTGCTTATTAGAAAATTATCTCAAAGGATCTTAGGGGCTCGGATCTCTGCCACAGAGCATGTTAAAGGTGTAGTTTACCCGGTGCCTAGCAAAATTGTCAGTGATTTGCATAAACTCTCCTTCTTTAGATTCCCATCTGAACTCTGGTGATATGTAGATAATGCATGAGAAAGGAGCCGACTCTGCACTAGACGCCCGACTATGACATTCAGTATAAGAATGAGGGTTTCCTTTAAGAATGTGTTACTTGAGTGACATCAGAGAAATGGCACCGTGAAGGATACTCCCAATCTCTCCCCTTGAAATTTCAACAAATTCAACAACTAAACAGAAAAAAATCTCAAGAGCACCTGAATATACACATACCAGACAATGGTATGACTGGGTGGAAAGATGGCTGACTATATGTATAATCCACTCTGAAGGAAATAAGATGGAGAACGGGGTATTCCGCTTTCCTCGCTGATCTGAGGAAGGGCTGCTTTCATCTGGAGCGGAGTGAGGTAGAGTCTGAGGGGGAAGGAGCTGAGTTAGGGTAGATGCTCAAACAGAAGAAAAAACACACCAGCTCTACCTGAGATCGCAGATGCAGGGCGTGCAAATGGGCAGCGAGCTCCATCTTAGAATTGCCATTGCAGGGTGCCCGTGTGAGCCGATGCCAGTATCTTTGTGCATTCCCAGCTCCATGATCACTGGTGGTGTGCGAATGGCTCCACCTAGCATCACCGGTATGGGTGCATGTGTGCGGTCTGGAGGCTTAGCCCAAGATTATCAGCGATAGGCACCTGTGTTGGCTGTTCCCAGCGTCTTTGTGCTTTCCTGGCTCCAGGATCACCAGCAAGGGGCACGCTCATGGGCCAAAACCCTTGGCCTGAGACTGCCCGGGCTGGGCATTTCCGTGGGCTGATGCAGGCTTCTGAATGCATTCCTGGCTCTGACTGAGATCCCAGGTGCTGGGCACCTGAGTGGGTGGGTGCAGGCCTCTGTGTACATTGCTGGAGTCATGGGAGCTGGACACACACATGGCTTACTGCAGGCTACTGAACAGTGCACAAGGGAGAAGCCTGTGGAGATTGGACCTGCAGTGCGCTGAGGTGTACTGGACCTGCCCGCTGGGCTCATAGGAAGGTGCTTGATCTGCAATAGGCTCCCAGACCTCCCTGCTCTCACTGGCGGCTCTGGCTGGCACTGCCTTACAAGAACTGTGTTTTACGTGGTACTGGAGGAAAGACCTGGCTGCTCTTGAACCTCTTGCTCTGCAGACAGTGGCTGGGTGAACCTCATGCCTAGGTCCCCAGACTGCTGGCTCAGGTGGGAGGGACGTGGGGAGGGGCCCCTGGAAAGCTGACGCTGCTTTTGTTAGAGCCTTAAAGCCCCAACAAGCCCCGCCTACCAATGAGACTGAGGTACAGCCCATTGTCACAGCAACACACCAGCAGACCTCTGCCCAAGAGCCCCATAGAGGCAAAACTTGTAGTACAGTGCCACTTGACAGAAAAAAAAAGAAAAAAAAGAAAAAGAAAAAAAAAGAGGGAGTCACCTCACAAAAACCAGGAAAAATTACATTTTTATAACTTTTTTTTTCATATTGGTCATTTTATCTTCTTTCTTTTTTTTATTTAATTTATTCATTTTTAGAGAGGAGAGAGAGAGGGAGAGAGAGACTTAGAGGGAGAGAGAGGAGAGAGAGACAGAGAGAGAAGAGGGGAGGAGCTGGAAGCATCAACTCCCATATGTGCCTTGACCAGGCAAGCCCAGGGTTTTTGTTTTTTTTTGAACCGGCGACCTCAGCATTTCCAGGTCGATGCTTTATCCACTGTGCCACCACAGGTCAGGCCTTTATCTTCTTTCCTTTTGCTTTTTTCCTTTTCCTTTTGAACTTCATTATCTATAGTTATTTTTCATTCTTGTTTTTGTGAGGGTTTCATTTCAAAAGCTTTTTTGTTGCTGTTGTTCTTTTTCTCGCTTTCTTATCTCTTCCCATTTCTTTTATCTCATTTGATCATCATTAATCACCAAATTATTATATTTTGGATTCATATTTTTCTTTGTGGCATTTTGCTTGTTTTTTTTTATTTCATTTTTTCTCTTTTGTCATTTCCCTCAGTTCCTGCTCCTTGATCTCTGTAGTTTTTGTTCCACTTATATTATACAATTTTCATTTTTTTGCTATTTTTTAATTTTTTAAATTATCTCTTATTAGCATTATTAACAATACCACTCTCAAATGCCATTAGAAAAAATAAATCAAATATCATGAATACGGAGATGTAGCTCAGATAGATGATGAAAAACATCTCTGGAAAAAAATTTTAATTACTTAGAAACCTTGGAGTTAAGTGACAGAGAATTCAAAATTGAAGTCCTAAAAATACGTAGTGAAATATGAGAGAGCTTGGAAAGGCAATTTAGAGAGCTCAAAAAAACAATTTAATGAACAAAAAGAATACTTCACTAAGGAAATTGAAACTATAAACGGCAACCAAATGGAGATGAAAAACTCATACATGAACTGAAAAATGAGGTAACAAGCTTAGTTAATAGAACAGGACAGATAGAGGAAAGAATTAGTGACATAGAAGACAGGCACTAGAGATACTACAGAGAGAAGAGGAGAAAAACTTTTGATTTAAAAAAAATGAGAAAGCCCTATAGGAATTGTCTGACTCCATCAGAAAAAGCAACATAAGACTAAAGGGTATATCAGAAGAAGAAGAAGAAGAGAAAAAGGAATGGAGAACATATTCAAACAAATAATTGATGAGAATTTCCCAAGCCTGTGGAAAAAATTAGAGCCTCGATTCCAAGAAGCAAACAGAACACTGACTTACCTTAAACCAAACAGACCTACCCCAAAGCACATCATAATGAAATTATCACAAATCAATGACAAAGAAAAAATTCTCAAGGTAGCCAGGGAAAAGAAGAATACAACATATAAAGAAAGACCTACTAGGCTATTGTCAGATTTCTCAGCAGAAACTCTATGAGCCAGAAGAGAGTGGACCCCAATATTTAAAGTAATGAAAAAAAGGAACTTCCAGTCAAGAATACTATATCCATCAAAGCTATCCTTCAAATATGAAGGGGAAATGAAAACATTCACAAATATAGAGAAGATGAGGAAATTTATCACCAGAAAACTCCCATTTCAGAAATACTAAAAGGGGTTATCTGACCAGATACAAAGAACAAAACAAAACAAAATCACAAGTAAAACTCCAACAAGAGCACAATAAAAACAAAAATAATCTGTGACAACAAAAACAAAAAATGGAGAGGACAACGATTAGCAGTAGCAAAGAAGGATGGAGTGCAGAAGCACTCATGAGATAATGGACTACAATGAATATGATATATATTCTTTAAATTACCTAATGGTAACCACCCATGAAAAAAACCTCTTAAGAAATACATGGTTTAAAAAAAGAAGAAACAGGAAAGAAGTATGGAATAAAACCAAACAAAAATGCCAAAAAAACAAAAGAGAAGAACCAAACAAGAAACAGAGATAGCAGAAAGAATTTATAAAATGGCAATAGGAAACCCTCAAGTATCAGATAGCAGAAAGAATTTATAAAATGGCAATAAGAAACCCTCAAGTGTCAATAATTACATTAAGCATAAATGGATTGAACTTATCAATAAAAAGACATAAGATAGAAGAGTGAATAAAAAAATTCAAAAGTATGCTGCCTTCAGGAACACATCTAAACTACAAGTATAAAAACAGATTGAGAGTGAAAGGTTGAAAAACAATTCTCCAAGCAAATAATATTAAAAAAAAATCAGGTATAACCATACTCATATCTAACAATGCTAACTACAAGACAGCAATGGTAATCAGAGGCAAATATGGTCACTCCATAATGATAAAGAGGACATTGAATCAAGAAGACATACATTTTTTAATATATATGTACCAAACTGAGGAGCACCAAAGTATTTTAGACATCTACTAATTGATCTAAAATTAAAAACCGACAAAATTACAGTCACACTTGGAGACTTCAATACACCGCTAATGGCTCTACATCATTCATCCAAACAGACAATCAGTAAAGAAATACTGGCCTTAAATGAAACACTAGAACAATTAAATATGATAGACATCTACAGGACATTTCATCTCAAAAATGTCAGTGTATAAGTTTTTCTCTAGGGTACATAGAGCATTCTCAAGAATTGACCATATATTGGGCCACAAAACTAACAATAACAAATTCAGAAAGATTGAAATTATACCAAGCATATTCTCTGACCATAAAGCTTTGAAACTAGAATTCAACTACAAAAAAGAAGTAAACAAACCCACAAAAATGTGGAAATTAATCAACATTCTTTTAAAAAATGAGTGGGTCAAAAAAGAAATAAAAGCCGGCCCTGGCCGGTTGGCTCAGCAGTAGAGCGTCGGCCTAGCGTGCGGAGGACCTGGGTTCGATTCCCGGCCAGGGCACACAGGAGAAGCACCCATTTGCTTCTCCACCCCTCCGCCGCGCTTTCCTCTCTGTCTCTCTCTTCCCCTCCCGCAGCCGAGGCTCCATTGGAGCAAAGATGGCCCGGGCGCTGGGGATGGCTCTGTGGCCTCTGCCTCAGGCGCTGGAGTGGCTCTGGTCGCAACATGGCGACGCCCAGGATGGGCAGAGCATCGCCACCTGGTAGGCAGAGCGTCGCCCCATGGTGGGCGTGCCGGGTGGATCCCGGTCGGGCGCATGCGGGAGTCTCTCTGTCTGACTGTCTCTCCCTGTTTCCAGCTTCAGAAAAATGAAAAAAAAAAAAAAATGAAAAAAAAAAAAAAAAAAAAAGAAATAAAAGCCAAGATCAAAAGATATATACAGAGAAATGAAAATTACAATATGACATACCAGAATCTCTGGGATGCAGCAAAAGCAGTAATAAGAGGGCAGTACATATCATTACTGGAGAGGAAAGAAGATGGGAGAATAAAGAGAAAGAAAGGACAAAATATGAAATACAAAACAAAGATAAGAAAAAAGAAAGAAAAAAATTGATGTAAAGGTATCTGAAATGAAAACCTCACAAAAAATGAGAATGAAAAATGTAACAACTATAGATAATGTTGTTCAAATGAAAAATAATAAAAAAGGAAAAAAGAAAAAAGAAAAAGAAAAGAAATAAAAACAACAAAAAGCATTTAAAATAAGTGTAATTTTTTTCTGATTTTGAGAGGTAGTTTCTTTTTTTGGCAGGTGATGCTATACTATGAGTTTTGCCTCTGTGGGGCTCTTGGGCAGAGATCTACTGGTGTCTCCCTGTGGCAATGACATAGGCTGGGCCTCAGTCTCATTGGCAGATGGGGCTTGTTAGGGCTTTGCAAATATCTGCCTTTAGTAATGGGAGTTTCAGTTTTTTTGTTTTGTTTTGTTTTTTTTTTTCATCTTTCTGAAGCTGGAAACAGGGAGAGACAGTCAGACAGACTCCCGCATGCACCCGACCGGGATCCACCCAGCACGCCCACCAGGGGCGACGCTCTGCCCACCAGGGGGCGATGCTCTGCCCCTCCGGGGCGTCGCCATGTCACGACCAGAGCCACTCTAGCACCTGAGGAAGAGGCCACAGAGCCATCCCCAGTGCCTGGGCCATCTTTGCTCCAATGGAGCCTTGGCTGTGGGAGGGGAAGAGAGAGACAGAGAGGAAAGCGCGGCGGAGGGGTGGAGAAGCAAATGGGCGCTTCTCCTGTGTGCCCTGGCCGGGAATCGAACCCGGGTCCTCCGCACACTAGGCCGACGCTCTACCGCTGAGCCAACCGGCCAGGGCCGGGAGTTTCAGTTTTTAAGGTGCCTCTCCACATGTCTCTCCAACTGGAGCTAGCAGCCTGGGGACATAGCTGTGGGATCTGCCTCAGCTACTGTCCTCGCAGCAAGGGAATCTATGCATAGCCAGGTCTCTCCTCCAGTGCCACTCAAAGTACAGTTATGAGAAACACAGGGGAACCAGAGCTGCCAGCGCAAGCAGGCAGGGGAGGACACACACCAAGGGCCAAGTTTCTTTTGGTTACACACAGGAAACATTCTATGGGCCAGCAGGCTTATCTGGCATGCCTCAGCATGCCGCAGTTTTAATCTCTAAAGAGTTTTCCTGCTTGCACTGCTTGGTTGCCCGCAACAGACCATGTGTGTGTCCAACTCCCAGGACTGCACATAGATGGTTGCAGCTGCCATTCAGGCGCCCAGCCTGGCCATTCTCAGGCCAAGGGTCTTGGCCCGTGTGTATGCCCAGCACTGGAGATCGTGGAGCCAGGAATGCCCAAAGATGCTTTTTCTCCTGCATATGCCCCATGTAGGGGATCATGGAGCTGGAAGTGCTAAAAAATGCTGGTGCTAACGCAGATGCCCAGCATTGTTAATCTCAGGCAAGGCTCCATGGCCTGCGGGCACACTCGCTTGCTCTTGTGCTGGTGATGCTAGGTGGAGCCTAGCACCCCTGTGCATGCCCTGTGCTGGGGATTGTGGAACCAGGAGTGCCCAAAGATGCTGGTGCTCACACAAGTGCCCAATTTTGTTAATCGCAGGCTAAGCTCCTCTGCTTGCACGCACACCTGCTCGCTCTCCGTGCTGGTAATGCTAGGTGGAGCTGCTAGCGCTGTGTCAGTGATCGTGGAGTTGAGAATACAAAAAGATTTGGCACCGGCCCATGTGGGCACCCTATGCTGGTAATTTTAGGTGAATCCCACCACCTGTGCGTGCGCCCCACTTCCATGATCTCAGGCAGAGCCGGTGTGTTCTTTCTTTTGTTTGGGTGCCTGCCCTAACTCAGCTCCTTCCCTATTAGTTCAGTCTCTCTTCTTCGCCCCAGCTCCAAACAAAAGTGCCCCAATTCAGATCAGCATGGAAAGGGAAATGTCCTATCCTTTGTCATATATATATATATATATTCAGCCATGTTTCCACCTAATCATACCTTTGTCTGGTGTGTGTAATTTCAGGTGTTCCTAAGGTATTTTTTTCTCTGTGTTTAGTTGTTAAATTTGTTGAAATTTCAAGGGAAGAGATTGGGAGAATCTCTCATGCTGCCATTTCTCTCCTTGTCATCTTTTACTGCAAGGGTAGAAATGTGTTGAAGATCATGATAATACCAATTTCACACATGGTATTAAAAAAAATGTAAAACTATAGAGATAATCCTCATCACACTACTGGGGATGTGGCAGCTTTTGTCCTGAATGTGTCCTGACCATCAGTAATGTTCGTTCAAAAGCAATAGCTCTACACAAAGTTCTCAGATTAGAGTTTTCCCTGCTTACTTCTGAAATATAGAAAGCTTTGAAGAAGCTTTAGAGGTTAATTTTTAAATACCAAACAAACAAAAAACCACACCAAAGACAAACAAACAAAAAAACCCAGATAATTGACGAAAAGAGTTCATGAAGAGCTCTTTTTAAAGAAGAGACTAAATTCTCCAAGTGGAAAATTTAAAGCCAACTGATTAACTCTTTCCCAAATTCAGCCACATGTTACAATACCAGATTTTATTATCTCAAATCACAGAACTAAAAGCCCATAGGTGTTACCTTTATCCTCTGTGACTCTTCTGTTCAGAAAAATCGCCCCTGGAATCCGTGCAGAAGTAACCAGTACACCTTAAGTCTATGAGAGCATCAGAGATATTCTTAAGTCTTTTTTGAGGCAAATGTAAAAAGGTGCTACATAGAGATATGAAACTTCACAACAGTGAAAAGCAAAGACCAGCTGAAATGTATAACTTTATAAGTGATAGTAACAAGAAGAACCCATTCTATAATGAACTCCTCTGCAGGGAACAATTGGTGACACACTCCGTGATGAGGAATAACCCTACTTGCCACCATGTAAACCTGCTGCCACTGTGAGGCCAGGGTTCTGCCATATCCTAGTTCTCCGAGCACAAGGTGATGCACCAACTCCAGGCAATCAGACAGATGGGGCTTCTCTCCTCAGCTTGCTAACTCTACGGAGTAAGCTCACTTGGCTGAACTCTACCTTTCAACATCCTGCATAATTTTATGAAGTACCTAATACCATTCACTAGATTTTATATATATATATATATATATATATATATATATATATATATATATATATATATATAAAAGGACTAGGAAACTCTAAACCAAATAAACTGTAAACCCAAAAAGTTAGAAAGGAAAACAATTACGTAAATACTTTTTAAAAAAAATAGAATCAGTTCTTTCAAAAGCAACCAAATTTGAGCACAGCCTTCTGGAGCCTTGTTTTCTTGGTCTAGCTCACTTCTTGATGTTGTGAACCAGATTTGGGACAGATAATTTGGCACAAATGCTCTGAAGTCTCTAGACCACTGCTGGCCACATGGGCTAGAGAACGTAGTGATGTGCTTTAAGTGTAAAGTACACATCAGATTTCAAAGGCTTGGGATGAACATAAAAATGTAAAGTATCTCATTCATATGCTTTATCTTGGTTACATGTTGATGTGATAATGTTTTTGATACAGAGGTAAAATAAAGTATATTATAAAATGAATTTTACCTACTTCCTCTTACTATTTTGAGTGTGGCCACTGGAAACTTTAAACTGCACTCATGGTTCACATTATCTTTCTGCAGCATTAAAACATGCAGGTGTCACTGGTCCCACAGCAGTGCTGCTCCTGCTTTGTCCGCGCTGTAGCCAGGGGACCCAGCTGGCTCTTTGAATTTAACGAAACTTTAGAAAAGTAAATTCAATTTCTGAATCACAGCAATTATATTTTAGACACTCAGGAGTCACATGTGGCTGTGGCTACCATACTGGATAGTGGAGATCTAGAACATTTTGTCATAATGGAAAGTGCAGCACCAGAGGTTAAGGGTAGGGCCTTCAGGGCCAAAGTTTTAGCTATTGCCACATGCCTTCCAGACTCTACTGCTTCCTCTTCGTTGTGGGCAGATTTCCGATTTTGTTTGGGACTTCACTTTAAATGCACTCAAGTGCTCAAGTTGACTCCTTCCCACAACCTGTAATTGCGTTAGATAAGGTGACCAACTTTTTATAATAAAAAGGAGGACAAAAATAAATTGAAGAAAATAATATTGTAAATAAAAGAAACATTTTATTCATTGCAACAATAATACACTATAATTTGAAGAATGCATAATAAAAACATTTGTAATATTTTAAATTGTAATTATGCTTACATGCCTATTAATTTTTAATAATAATTATAAGAAAAAAATAATAATGCTATCTAAATGAGTACTTTTCCATTGAATGAAGATTTTTTGTCAATGTATTATCTAGTAACAATATATTGGAACTATCTGAACTAGAAATATCCTTCATATTGAATTTTACCACAAATGCTGCAGCTATAGTATCAACACTCAATCTCGATTTCTCACTTGTCCAAAAATCATTAGCAATTAAAAACCTCTTCCAACCACTGCATTAGTTTCAGGGCAGCACAATGTAAATTGAACAAGAATAAATAAATTTTCATATAGAATATGTTCATTTTTGAAATGGCTGAATATTTCCACCCATCTTATTTTATCAATTTTGACATGTTCATTTTCCCATTGTATTAATTTTTTAGAATTTAAATATACATATTCAGTCTTCTAATTTCTTCAACAAGACAATTGTCATCTATTTTGATGTCTGTCATTTCTTTAGATAAAAACTCAAGACAAGATTCAATATCTGTCCAATATACTTGTGATTAAGTAAAAAAACACCATTGAAAACTGTTATTTCCGTGATGTTTCTTTCAGACCATTCTTTAATATATTGAAAACATGTCTGGTAAAAATTCTGCAATTCTTTGATAAACATTTCTGTTATGCCCGGATTTGATTCCTCTAAGTCTGACATTATTCTTTTTATAATTAAAAGAAGAAATTTTTCTTCAAAATGAGATTTATATTGAAGGATAAAGTCATTCAAAGTAAGAGTAACTTCCGTAGCTGAAATATGTTCACCTTCAATCTTTTGAATCCTTTTGTGAAAAATAGACGCTTGATTATGTGCAAAATACATTACTATCTCACATATTTTATTATTGAAAAACGATTCCAGGATTTTAGGACATTTGTCTAAACAATATCAATGGAAAGGATTAAATAATTAAAAAATAAATTAAACATATCAATGGAGAGGATCAAATAATTGCAGAACATGCTCTATAGCAGGTGTTAGAGCAAGCCATCTAACTTGAATATCCTGAAACATTTTGTAGTCAACATTTGCTTCTTCACAAAATTGTTTTAAAGTAAAACATGAATAGTAAAATGACTAAAATGCAAATAAACTGTAGTTATTATTACTTCTATATAAATTGGCATGGCACATGATGCTGTGTTGATTGCATTTGACAAAATATGTGCATTACAACCTCCTTAGTATTTTCCTTTGGAATAACTCTTGTAATTTTACATACACATTATTCACGCGTCTTTACCCACCAAAATTTGTGTTTGTATTATCAGTTGTTAGTGCAACAACTTTGGATTTCAAATTGTTTTCATTTATTACTCTGTAGAGATGGTTTGACAAAATTTCAGAAGTTTCGCCCTCAATGGATTCTAAATTTAAAATTTTTACTTGAATGCCCTTGGTAACATTAAAATAGCTTACTATTATTGGATACAATTTAATTTCATTATGATTTGATGCATCAGATAAAATCGTTACAAATGCTGCAATTTCCAAGTCCTCTGTAAGTATTTTGTCACAGTAATTTTTAAATACAGGTATTGATCGACTTACGACCTATGCAACTTTTGACCATTCGACTTTATGACCACAATCGCTAACCACAACTGCTCCACATCTGGCAGTGCAAGTGTTGCACAGCTGGGCGTGTGACAGTGATGGCCAATAAAATGTTTTGTACATGTTTTGCAATTGGGAAAATGTTTCCTATGGTATTTTTTAGATCTGTATTTTGTATTTTTGTATGCACCTGTATTTTGTAATTTTGTATGTTTTGCAAATATTAAACCAGTTGTACTGGTAATGCAGTGTTTTACTTAAACCTGATGAATGTAAAAATAAGAAACAAAATGGTGTAGAGATGATACAAATGGCATAAAATGAACAAAGAAAATTATGATATATGACAATGAAAGAAAATATGATAAAATATGACTTAAAGATTTTTATAACATCATTTCACAGTACTGTACATATAGCCTAATCAACTTACGACCAAATCATGTTACAACCGGTCTGTCAGAACCAATCATGGTCGTAAGTCGAGCACTAGCTGTACAGATTTCAAAATAGCCTCACATTTTGTCCTCGCACATGAAAATTTTGCATTGTAAAACTTTTTCAATAATTTAGTAGTACAATCCATGCTATAAAAACTTTGTGAATTATGGTATGAAATGCAAATGTTCCCTCCACTGCAGCCAACTGTTTTCATCTTCAGAATAATTTGAAAAAATTATTTTTAAATTTAAATTATTTAAAAAAAAACTTGTTACTTTACAACTGGAGGCTGATGCATCTAATGATTGCTTATGTTTGTTGGTGGTCAAGTGTTTCATTATCGCTGCTCTGCCCCCAACTGCAATACAAAATTCTCCACTGCAAATATTGCAGAAAACAATGGTATCTTTCTTTGATATGAGGAATGGAAATTCCTTTTTCAATTTATCGTTGAAATGGCATTTTCTTTTTTATTTTTCCATCCCTTAAATGAAATTAAAAATTAAAAATAAAATATAGAGCTACATGAATGATGCAAGCACATTAGAAACTGAAAACATTACATCATATTAGGTGAATTTTCCGGAAGCTAAATTAACAAAACTAAATATCAAACAAAACCACTAATTTGGAGTGGTATTCGGGTGTATTTGTCATTTTCTACTTAAAAAATGTCTGTTTTATGCAACTATTTAATCAAAATGCATTATTAATAGATATGATTTGAGGTTAGATTTCCATTTTAAAACTCAAATTTTAGGAAAATACTTGTAAATAAAATTACATATATTTGGAAATTAATAAATAGATAAATTAATAAAATATGAATTGTGCTTACCTGTCTGTGTTTGAATATTTACTGAGAAAGAAATAATCATGAGTCTACAATGTCGTATGTGCCGTGTTGTGTTTCAGTTAGAAGTACACAAAGCCATTTGCGTGCTCAGTGTATTGCATGCTCTCTCAAGATCTCTCATGCGGAGTGCATGCGTCTCATAATCGTGTCTCTTCACACTGATCCTTAACGAATCATCATGTCAAATACAAATACATCACATCACATGCAATGGATCGACTCTGCACCGATCCAATACAGATATTTACAGATTAGTCTTCCAATATCAAAAAGGGGGGCATGTAGGAGGACACTTTTCAAGGGAGGATGGACCTTACAAAAGAAGGACTGTCCTCCCTAAAGGAGGATGATTGGTCACCTCTAACATTTAGAGGATGGGCAAGGGGCCCAACTCTGGTCAAAAAGACATGAGAGTAGATTACTGAAGTTGCAGGGGCAACTTTGAGAAAGGTTTGGCTATTTTCCTGTGGGAATATAATATTTGAAGGGCCTCCAGCCATTTTGTGACTATGATGTGAAAAGCTTGTTCAATATGAAAGCCAATATTTGGGAAATGAGAAGGCTGGAAGCAGGGAAGAACGGTGTGCTTGGTGACAGAGAGCTGGTCAGGTAGCCAATCCTGGCCTTCTTCCACCCGTCTGGTTTTCATGTGAGGTGATCCACGTCCTTGTGGTTTTAGGACTTGCAGACATTTTCTCTGTACTTGCAGCCAAGAACATTCCAACCCATGCTCCTTGGTCACGTCACTGACCTTTTTAAGAGTTCTTGTCTCATTGTAGTAGGTAATGTGATAATAATGCAAGCAAACACTCATATCACGCTTACTAAAGGCCAGACTCTGTTTAAACAGCTGACTCATGTGACATGCGCAGAATGCTCAGGGTAGGATCCTGAACCTTACATATTCTCAATACATCATTATGATAGTGCTGTAACAGGAACCAGCCTATTAACTTAATGTCTGTTCCTAGACATTTTACTTACAGTGGAAAGAAGAAGCCTTTCTGGTCCTCCTCCCATTACCTGGGAGGAAGATTACAGGAGCATTTGAAAAATGGTTTTGCTCCTATGTCAGCTTTGGAAATTCAAATCCTGTCACAGTTGAATATCATAGGAATCAATGCATAAAAAAGTGTCCTGGTGTTCAGGTTGTAACACATGTGTTTAAAATAGAGTCACAGGCCCTGCCGGTTTGCTCAGTGGTAGAGCGTCGGCCTGAAGTGCAGGAGTCCCAGGTTCAATTCCCGGCCAGGGCACACAGGAGAAGCACCCATCTGCTTCTCATCCCTCACCCTCTCCTTCCTCTCTGTCTCTCTCTTCCCCTCCCGCAGCCGAAGCTCCATTGGAGCAAAGTTGGCCCGGGCTCTGAGGATGGCTCTGTGGCCTCTGCCTCAGGTGCTAGAATGGCTCTGATTGCGGCAGAGCCACGCCCCAGATGGGCAGAGCATTGCCCCCTGGTGGGCATGCCAGGTAGATCCCCATCAGGCACATGCGGGAGTCTGTCTGACTGCCTCCCCGTTTCTAACTTCAGAAAAATAAAAAAATAAAAATAAATAAATAAAATAGAGTCACAGTAAAAGTTCCTGCAAATCAATTTGGAAAGTAAAAGAGCTCATTGTAAGAGTGATGTCAGGTGGCTTCTAAACTTCTAGAGTTCAAGAATGAGGTTTTGCTCTCACATTCTACCTGTCAGCACAGTCTACCTGTCATTGTCTTGCACACAAAGTGAGCAATTTGTTAAAATCGTCTATTTCTTAATGCTCTATCAAGAACTAAGGAGGGTTGAAGGTTCACTGACTTGAAAGCTAGCCTACCACATCTCCTGGAATATATAAAAAGACAGGAGAGCCCCAGGTCAGAGGCTCGGACTTTATTACTTGGGCTACAGTGGGTGACATGAGCTTCCTTTTGGCATCAGTACTGTAATCCTAAGCTCAGCCCCCGAGTGACAGAGGCAGGTGGGCCCGAGTGGAGGCGGCACACAGTGATTTTCCATCAGAGTCGAGGAACCTTGGATTTAAGAAATCTTAAACTCATACGGAGGAATAGCAGACCTACCGAATCATCTTCATTATCCTGACCAGAAGACAAATCTGCCCGCTGCCCAAGGAGGACATATCGCTATGTCCGAAGGCTGTCTCCGAAGGCTATCGCTATGCAAACATCCTTGAGAAGATAGTCTAGAACAAAGTCTGCCACGCTTCAGTGCACACGATGGGCAGAAATTAATGGCAGAGGCATGAAGAATTGTTTCTCCAACCCTGCTCATTGCACCAGGCAAGTGGAAACCCCTATCTTTCCACCTCAAAGCTCTCCCTTTCTGTACACCTTATCTGTATCTAGCAGGGTCGCTTGCTATATGTATTAGGCTTCAAGCTGCCCCCAACCCAAAGTTTTATTTTTTGGTGAACCATCACTTTCTAAAACTATTCGCAGTGGTCCATGTTCAGATAACCAGGAAAGGGGATTTGGCTTGTCCAGCTTGGGTCCAGTATTCTGTCCTGGATTGAGTAGCTGTGGCCAGGGTTAGGATCACTTGATACAAACACTTTGCCCACTCTCTGAATGGGCAGGAAGGCAGACTTTCTTAGGGGAAGAACAGGGAGACAGCTTGAGTGAAGATACAGGCAAAAACCCATTGTATAAAGCATCTTTAGTAGTTTAGTTTCTTTAGAAATCTTACAAATCACTTATATTAAAAAACGTCACCAAATATGACTCAAATAACTTCAGCAGAAAATACTCACCAAATCAAGTCATTTAATTATATGGTCTGTGTTTTCTGAAAATTTAGATTATGCCATCCCGCTGAGTGTGTTCAGAGGCACACTTGACAGTTTCTTTTATTGGTATTGGCTTGCTGGGTTTATACTCTTTGGAAGGTGCCAGATCCTTCGTATTGTCTTTGAAATGCACTGTTTATGTAAATATGACTCAGAAAAGCAATTGAAAAATCAACCCAGCGGCCAGGGAAAAGGCAGCCCAGTGAAAGGGGTCAACAGGAGAAAGCATCAGAGTGCTGGAAAACAGCCTTTGTCTCAACAGAACCCATGACCAGGAGCTGTCCTTACGGACCACTCTGGCCCTGTTGTGCTGAGTGTAAATGGAGGAGGAGGACAGGTGAGATGGGTCCTCCTCACGCCGTCCTTCTCCTCTTCATCCATGGAATCCTTCCGGTTCTAACCGCTGGCCTCTCAGAAAGCAAGAGGCGCTGAGTTGTGAATGTGCACTTCAGTGTTGGATGAGTTTTAAATCCTGCATGATATTTTATGGATTTTTCTACATTTTAGTTATTCTCTCATAATGAAAGAACCATCAAAAGAGAGAAGCCTGACTAAAATTTGTTCAAGACAAAGCAAAGGGTAGGAGAGGGCCAGCTGTGCACGCACACTTGATCAGCAGCAGCCTCTGGTTTAGAAAATGTCAAAACCCCACACTGAACAGGGAAATCTGGGATAAAGGAGTGAGGCTGATTTATTCTGCCCTTGGAAGTACTTGAATCCATCTGGTTCCTGCCCTGCATCTCATAACTGGAGAGATCTATTCACCTATTAACTGCTTCCCAGATTTTGGGACTGGTCATTCACAAGCGGTGGATCCACTGAACATCATGTGTTACTTCTTCCAAACGCACACCAGAATGGACCTTACCTCACTCTTGTATCCAGACCTCACCTCACTGTCTGTCTGTGGCTTTCCTCTCTTCCCTGCCATATTGTCTCGGCCACCACAGCTTGGCTGTTTAGACACTGCCTTTCTACCTGTATCACCATTTCAGGGCTGGGTCCTTGGGCAGCTGTCCTTTCACTCATTTTTCTAGGTTTTTCCCAGCTCCACACATTGGATGAGCATTTTAAGAGATACAGGGATGGAAACAAAGACTGGTGTCTTCTCTTGAGAACTTGCCATCCGCTATGGGTGGGAGGGAGGCAGGTAAATAAAAAATTCTCCCACTGCGTGAGAAGGAGACAGGAGGCTGGATTACGGTTCCGAGAGCATGGAGGAGAAACATCCTTCAGTTTTGGGGGCCCTGGGCCGAGTTCACAATGGTGGAGAACTTGAAGACTTACTCAGACGTCTCCTGTCCATCAGAGAAGGAGTAGCAGAGCAAGGAGCCAGGAGTCTTGTGGGTAGGTGGGCAATCCAGGCACTTCACAGCTAGAGCAGAGGGCTCCCCTCTCCTGTCTGTTCCAGTCCCTGACAGCGCTTTGGTGGGCTTAGCTCATAGAGAACAGTTCTCCTCATCACTTTGGCAGCTAAAGTTAGATTCTGGGTGGTGCCTGCACTGGAGAACATTTGTTGACAGTGACCGAACCCTTTAATATGACTAGAAAAGTGGGTCTGTGGCCACATTCAAAGTAAAAGGAGGTGTATTTAAGGTTCACATGTGTGGTCTCCTCTGTCAGCCCTCGAGCAGCTGGATGGGGTCATCTTCAAAGGCAGCATCTGGAACAGCCCTGGGAGATGTGTTTTCATAGCATCAGGAGCAATTCCACCAGCAAATTCTAACTCGGCTGTTTTACTAACACAGTTTATGCTGAAAATCAATATTTGCGGAGTGATGATGTGACCCTCACCTCTCAGAGTGCCGAGACTGGAGCCTCCGCATTTCTCTAGCACGGTGCTTCTCAGTATCGTTTGGGCTGTGTTGTCAAGTGCAGGCCCTGCGGTCACCGCCGGCTGGAGAGCTCTGGGCTGGGATGGGAAGCTGTGGTCTGGGCTCTGCATTTTTAACACACTATCCAGATGATTCTGATGAACACTATAATTTTTTTTTTTTCAGAGGCAGAGAGAGTCATAGAGAGGATAGATAGGGACAGACAGACAGGAATGGAGATGAGAAGCATCAATCATTAGTTTTTCGTTGCGACACCTTAGTTGTTAATTGATTGCTTTCTCATATGTGCCTTGACCACGGGCCTTCAGCAGACCGAGTAACCCCTTGCTCGAGCCAGTGACCTTGGGTCCAAGCTGATGAGCTTTGCTCAAACCAGATGAGCCCGCGCTCAAGCTGGCAACCTCGGGGTCTCAAACCTGGGTCCTCTGTATCCCAGTCCAATGCTCTATCCACTCTGCCACTGCCTGGTCAGGTAACATCATAATTTGACAGCCCCGCTCTGGAAAATGAGTGAAAGGATCTTGTAAAAAAGATTAGGAATGGTCACAGTTAATCTGGGTGGAGGCTGCAGGAAGGATTTCCGGCACATTTCTCAAAATTTAATGTGCCTTTGAGATTTTCTGGTTAAAGTATAGATTCTTGAGTCTCTGTCTCCAAAAGCAAAAAGTTTTGAGATGGGCTAAATTAAATTTCAGTGACCAGAGAGCGAGAGGAAGAGGCAGGAATAAGTAACCAGTTCAGGGCTGGGGCAGCTGACAAGACTGCTCACGTTCCTGTCTATGTTGGAACTTGAGTCAACCTCCAGGCGTCTGTTAACTGACTGCAGAAGTCACACCATCCTTCATGCATGAACTTTCAGGATTGTTGCCTGTAGCCAATCAAAAGTAGCCAATAATTCTTCCTCACAGCCTGGGCTTCACCTTTTCCTACCCCTTATCTGTAGCCAATGTCAATTCTTTCAAAACATCCCTCTCCCCTAAGCAGAACATATGAAAGTGCTCATCCACTCACCCTTTCTACCTGGGGCCACTGCTGGTGGTTTGGACTTCACGCCCCAGGACCTGGTTCTTTCTATTGTGAGTCATGGGCCAATAAACCCTTCCTTTTAAGAACACGTTCAGCCTTGGAAATGAAGACTGTTGTTCACCAGCCAGACTCTCTGGAGCGGGAGCCCCAGGGTCTGCATATTTTATAAACACTTTGGTTATGTATGAATATGAAAGGGATGATTTTGGAGCAAGCAGCTGGAATAGATTTTCAATTTTTTTAACATCATAAATTTTTATTTTTAGTCTAAGCTCCATGATTGAAATGAGGTAATTTTTATAACAAATGGCAGTGATGTGGGGAGCTAAAGATCAACAGACTTGGGAAAGGTGGCCAAGGACTTCCAGAGGCAGCTGGGGACCAGACAACTCCCAGAGAAACGGGTTTCCTGTCTGAGCAGGACCTTGCTAGGTGTCATTCTAAAGAAGTCCAGATCAATGGTTCTCAAAATGGACCTCTGGAGCATCAGCCAGGGCCGTACTAGAAATGCAATTTCTGGGCCCCACCCTACTTGCTCCAAATCATAAACTCATGACCTGGGAGTTCATGTTTTCAAGAACCCTACAGAGGATTCTGTGTCTTGGTTTGAGAACCAGTGCTCTGGACTTCGGGGGAGAGTTGGAGGCTATCAGGTGAGCGCCCACTGCCTCTCACTGCTGTCTGACCAGACAGAAGGTGGGAAATGACAGTCTCCTCTGTCCACCTGTTCCAGAAGACCATCGGCATCAGGGCTCACATTGTCCTCACGGCCACCTCTCATCATCTGTGGGGGAGACAAGCAAAGTTCTGAGTCTCTTGTGGAATAGGGATGTTGTCCAATGTCTTAGTAACATTGTTCATTGATGTAAGATAAAAGACTAAGATTTTTTCCTGTTAAAAACTAGAGTATGAAAGGGGCAATAGTAATTTTTCAGTGGAGAGATCTGGCGAACACCACCTGGAACCAAGGGACAGAAGCTCCAATCAGCAATGCTGGGACAAATCAGCATCACATCGCACCTGAGAGGATGCCCTGAAGTGGACGAGGAACACGTCTGTGGTGTTGCTGCCCAGGCTGCATTGCCTGTCAGTTCATCAGGGAGCAGCAGGCAAACCCAACTGAAGAACATTCTACAGAGTCACTACCTACACTTTCTAAAACATACAGATGAAGAACACAGTGAGAGGGACGGAGTGGCTGCTCCAGATCAAGGAGCCGCGAGAGCAAGGACCCCCGAATGCACCTATGGTTCCGGAGAGGATGATAGAAAAAGGAAGGAGCTATTGAGGTCATCGTTGGGACAACTGAAAACATTCAGCTGTTGCCTATGGACGTGATCATAGTTTTGTTAAATTTTCTAATTTTGATAATTGTGCCTGGGTTATGTAAGAGAATGTCCTTGTTCTTAAGAAAACCCAACTAGAGTTTTTAGTAAGTATGCATGACATCCCTAACTCACTCTCAGTGATTTAGAAAGAGAAACAAAGAGAATCTGAGAGAATAAAAATAGGGCAAAAGGCAAACAATTTGATAAATCTGGGTAAAGGGTATAGAGAAGTTCTTGAAACTATTCTTACCAGTTTTCTGCGGAAAGTTAATTTTAAGAGGTATGTATAGGTATATAGAGAGAATATTCAAGTCTTGAGTGGTGAGATTATGGGTGTATTTCTTATCCTTTTTAAAAATGTCACTCCTCAATATTCTTTAATAAACATGTCCTATACTTGAAATCAGAGCAGACCAATGAAATGATAACATGATTCATTTTCTACACTCTAATGGTCATTTCTTCCTGCTGGCTGATGTATCCAGGTACTTCTCTGAAGGATTTGAGAGAGTGTGGAGCCAGAAAGATAAACAACCAACCAAACAGGACCCACGCCATATACTCATCCCCCCACTGACGACTGCTGCTTCGCCCCATACTCCTGGCAACTTGCATTGTTCCAGACCCCAGCCTACTGCTGCGTCTATTCCACGTGTAGACTAGCATGTTTCCAGGAGACTTTCACTATCAGAAGGGCATCCTTTCTTCTGTCCCTGTCCTGGCTGTGGTCACCAAGTCTTCAGGTTGGCACTTAAATCTGTTACTTTTGCTTTTCTTGCCTCACTACACATCTTGACAGCATTATAGAGACAGTCATCTTTTCTGGTAATTTTAGCATTGATACCATGTGAAGATCTCGAAAATACTTGGCAGATGCCAAATACCTGAGCTATTGCCTGCTATTTTCAGGATATTCCTTCTCTTCAAACAGGTTTACTAAGATAACAGGTGCAGACCACAGATTGCTGTGCAACCATGGTTTCTGAACACGTAAATGGCCCAGTAAAGGAGTCTCTGGATTGGGCTGTAGGGCTGTGCGGGAGGTCGGAACCCCAGCTCATTGTCAGTAGTGTCAGACAATGGTGGTGAGCCTGGAGGAAGTGTCCCAGGCTAGAATGCCCTGTCCTCATCATTTTTTATTGATTTTTTAACATTTTAATTAAATTTTTTTTTCCCACTGGTTTTGGGAGAAGGATAGAAAGGAATAAAAAACATCAACTCATTGTTCCACTTAGCTGTTCCATTTAGTTTTGCACTCATTGATTGCTTCTTATACATGGCTTAGTTGGGGATCAAATCTGCGACCTCAGTGTGGTTAGCCACCTGACCAGGGCTCACCTTGTTCTCATCTTGAAAGACAACAACAAGGTTGTCCCAGTCCACATCTGTCTTCTTCTATGTATATTTCTTTGTTTTCTTGAGATATAGTTATTCCTACTTTGCCAGTTGTTAGAAATAATCCAGTTTCTTAGAAATACTTGTTTGTGGTAACTTTCCAGAATGCTAGTCATGATCAAGAGAAGGTTCTAAATAGTTCTTGCTGCAAAATACACTCTACTTAATAAGCTGATCATAAAATGAGATTTTTTTTATCATAAAAGAGCTGGTTTTCTACAAGTTTGGCTCATAGCACACCTGTTCAACATACTTACTGAATAAATAAATAATCGAATGTGTCACCAGCTACTAGGAGCTCGCAGGCCTCATCTTCTTTTGAGGAGCTGGCCTCATGGACCACCTGAGTGGGAGAGGCCATTAGCCTTCCTAGGGAAACAGGTGGGTCCACGAGGCAGCAGTCTGACTTTCAGGTGGGAGCTGGTCGGAAATGCCAACCCTCAGCCCTCACCCTGGACCTCTGAATCAGAGCCTGCACTTCGACACAATCCCCGGGGAATCTGAGCTGGTTCCTGAGAAGACATAGCCTGCTGACCCCACCTTTGCTCATGAGCAGGGCTTGCTGAACAGCTGGGTGAAGAGCAGGCTGCTCAGCGGGGAAGCAAACGTCCCCTCTGAAAGGTACTTAAAAATAATACAGTCTTAAATATGTTAAAGATGGATGCTATTTGAAGGAGACTTCTGATAAACCTTTTTTGCAGGATGGAAGAGAGTTTATATTTTTTTTTTGTAAATTTTTATTAATGTTAATGAGATGACATTAATAATTCAGGGTACATATATTCAAAGAAAACATGTCTAGGTTATCTTGTCATTAAATTATGTTGCATACCCCTCGCCCAGAGTCAGATTGTCCTCCGTCACCCTCTGTCTAGTTTATTCTGTGCCCCTCCCCCTCCCCCTAAATCTCTCCCTCCCTCCCTCCTGCGTCCTCCCTCCCCCCACCCCTGGTAACCACCACACTCTTGTCCATGTCTCTTAGTCTCGTTTTTATGTTCCACCAATGTATGGAATCATGTAGTTCTTGTTTTTTTCTGATTTACTTATTTCACTCCGTATAATGTTATCAAGACCCCACCATTTTGTTATAAATGATCTAATGTCATCATTTCTTATGGCTGAGTAGTATTCCATAGTGTATATGTGCCACATTTTCTTTATCCAATCTTCTATTGAAGGGCTTTTTGGTTGTTTCCATGTCTTGGCCACTGTGAACAGTGCTGCTATGAACATGGGGCTACATGTGTCTTTACGTATCAATGATTCTGAGGTTTTGGGGTATATACCCAGTAGAGGGATTGCTGGGTCATAAGGTAGTTCTATTTGCAGTTTTTTGAGGAACCACCATACTTTCCTCCATAGTGGTTGTACTACTTTACATTCCCACCAACAGTGTATGAGGGTTCCTTTTTCTCCACAGCCTCTCCAACATTTGTTATTACCCGAAATGTTGATAATAGTTAATCTAACAGGGGTGAGGTGGTATCTTATTGTAGTTTTGATTTGCATTTCTCTAATAACTAATGAAGCTGAGCATCTTTTCATATATCTGTTGGCCATTTGTATTTCTTCCTGGGAGAAGTGTCTGTTCATGTCCTCTTCCCATTTTTTTATTGGACTGTTTGTTTGTTTGTTGTTGAGTTTTATGAGTTCTTTGTAAATTTTGGATATTAGGCCCTTTTCTGAGCTATCGTTTGAAAATATCAGTTCCCATTTAGTTGGCTGTCTGTTTATTTTGATATCAGTTTCTCTTGCTGAGCAAAAACTTTTAATTATGATGTAGTCACATTCATTTATCTTTGCCTTCACTTCTCTTGCCATTGGAGTCAAGTTCATAAAATGTTCTTTAAAACCCAGATCCATGAGTTTAGTACCTATGTCTTCTTCTATGTACTTTATTGTTTCAGATCTTATATTTAGGTCTTTGATCCATTTTGAATTAATTTTAGTACATGGGGACAGGCTGCAGTCGAGTTTCATTCTTTTGCATGTGGCTTTCCAGTTTTCCCAACACCATTTGTTGAAGAGGCTTTCTTTTCTCCATTGTGTGTTGTTGGCCCCTTTATCAAAGATTATTTGACCATATATATGTGGTTTTATTTCTGGGCTTTCTATTCTGTTCCATTGGTCTGAGTGTCTATTTTTCTGCCAATACCATGCAGTTTTGATTATTGTGGCCCTATAATATAGTTTAAAGTCAGGTATTGTAATGCCCCCAGCTTCATTCTTTTTCCTTAGGATTGCTTTGGCTATTCGGGGTTTTTTATAGTTCCATATAAATCTTATGATTTTTTGTTCCATTTCTTTAAAAAATGTCATAGGAATTTTGATGGGAATTGCATTAAATTTATATATTACTTTGGGTAATATGGCCATTTTAATTATATTTATTCTTCCTATCCAAGAACAAGGAATATTTTTCCATCTCATTGTGTCTTTTTCTATTTCTCTTAGCAATGCCTTGTAGTTTTCTTTATATAGGTCCTTTACATTCTTTGTTATGTTTATTCCTAGGTATTTTATTTTTTTGTTGCAATCGTGAAGGGGATTATTTTTTTGAGTTCGTTTTCTAATATTTCATTGTTGGCATATAGAAAGGCTATTGACTTCTGTATGTTAATTTTGTATCCTGCGACCTTACTGTATTGGTTTATTGTTTCTAGTAATCTTTTTGTGGAGTCCTTTGGGTTTTCGATGTATAGGATCATATCATCAGCAAAAAGTGATAGCTTTACTTCTTCTTTTCCGATATGGATGCCTTTTATTTCTTTGTCTTGTCTGATTGCTCTGGCCAGAACTTCTAGCACCACGTTAAATAAGAGTGGAGAGAGTGGACACCCCTGTCGTGTTCCTGATTTAAGGTGGAAAGTCCTCAGTTTTACGCCATTTAATATGATGTTGGCTGATGGTTTATCATATATGGCCTTTATTATGTTGAGATATTTTCCTTCTATACCCATTTTGTTGAGAGTCTTAAACATAAAATTGTGTTGTATTTTATCGAAAGCCTTTTCTGCATCTATTGATAAGATCATGTGGTTTTTGTTCTTTGTTTTGTTGATATGGTGTATTACATTAACCGTTTTGCGTATGTTGAACCATCCTTGAGATTCTGGGATGAATCCCACTTGATCATGATGTATTATTTTTTTAAAATGTTGTTGTATTCGATTTGCTAGTATTTTGTTTAGTATTTTAGCATCTGTATTCATTAGAGATATTGGTCTGTAGTTTTCTTTTTTTGTGCCATCCTTGCCAGGTTTTGGTATGAGGGTTATGTTGGCCTCATAAAATGTGTTTGGAAGTATTGCTTCTTCTTCAATTTTTTGGAAGACTTTGAGTAGAATAGGAACCAAGTCTTCTTTGAATGTTTGATAGAATTCACTAGTATAACCATCTGGACCTGGACTTTTATTTTTGGGGAGGTTTTTAATAGTTTTTTTCTATTTCCTCCCTGCTGATTGGTCTGTTTAGGCTTTCTGCTTCTTCATGACTCAGTTTAGGAAGGTTGTATTGTTCTAGGAATTTATCCATTTCTTCTAGATTGTTGTATTTGGAGTCATATAGTTTTTCATAGTATTCTACAATAATTCTTTGTATATCTATGATGTCTGTGGTGATCTCTCCTCTTTCATTTTGGATTTTATTTATTTGAGTCCTGTGTCTTTTTTCCTTGGTGAGTCTTGCCAAGGGTTTGTCGATTTTGTTGATCTTTTCAAAGAACCAGCTCCTTGTTTTATTGATTTTTTCTATAGTTTTTCTGTTCTCTATTTCATTTATTTCTGCTCTGATTTTTATTATCTTCTTTCTTCAGCTGGTTTTGGGTTGTCTTTGTTCTTCTTTTTCTAGTTCCTTAAGGTGTGAAGTTAAGTGGTTTACTTCGGCTCTCTCTTGTTTGTTCATATAGGCCTGAAGTGATATGAACTTTCCTCTTATTACTGCTTTTGCTGCATCCCAGAGTTTCTGATATGTCGTATTTTTATTTTCATTTGTCTGTATATATCTTTTGATCTCTGCGCTTATTTCTTCTTTGATCCATTCATTTTTTAGAAGTATGTTGTTTAGTTTCCACAATTTTGTGGGTTTTCTCCCCTCTTTTTTAGAGTTGAATTCTAGTTTCAAGACTTTATGATCAGAGAATATGCTTGGCACAATTTCAATTTTTTAAAATTTGCTGATATTGTCTTTGTGGCCCAACATATGGTCAATTCTTGAGAATGTTCCATGTACACTAGAGAAAAATGTATACTCTGTCGCTTTGGGATGAAGTGTCCTGTAGATGTCTATCATATCCAGTTGTTCTAGTATTTCATTTAAGGCCACTATATCTTTATTGATTCTCTGTTTGGATGACCGATCTAGAGCCGTCAGCGGTGTATTGAGGTCTCCAGGTATGATTGTATTTTTGTCAGTTTTTGTTTTAAGGTCAATAAGTAGCTGTCTTATATATTTTGGTGCTCCTTGGTTTGGTGCATATATATTAAAAATTGTTATGTCTTCTTGATTCAGTGTCCCCTTATTCATTATGAAATGACCATTTTTGTCTCTGAGTACTTTTTCTGTCTTGTAGTCAGCACTATTAGATATGAGTATTGCTACACCTGCTTTTTTTGGGGGTGTTGTTTGCTTGGAGTATTGTTTTCCAGCCTTTCACTTTGAATTTGTTTTTATCCTTGTTGCTTAGATGAGTTTCTTGTAGGCAGCATATAGTTGGATTTTCTTTTTTAATCCATTCTGCTACTCTGTGTCTTTTTATTGGTAAGTTTAATCCATTTACATTTAGTGTAATTATTGACACTTGTGGGTTCCCTATTGCCATTTTATAAATTGCTTTCTGTTAGTTTTGTATCTTGTTTGATTCTTCTCTTTTGTTTTTCTCTCGTTTGTTTTTGTTTGTTCGTATTCCATACTTCTTTCCTCTGTTGCTACCTTTTTTAAGTCAAGTGTTTTTGTGGTGGTTTTTTTAAGGGTGGTTACCATTAAGTAATGAAAAGGGTACCTACCATATTCATTGTAGTACCCTTTCTTTTGAGTATTTCTGAGCTTCATCGTCCTTTGCTACTGTTAATCTTCATCCTTTCTCCCCTTTTTTTTCTTTTGTTGTCACAGTTTAAGTTTGGTTTTATTGTTTTCTTGGTGGAGCTGTTACTTTTGGTTATGTTTTCTTTTGTTCTTTGAATCTGGTTGGAAAACCCCCTTTAGTATTTCCTGGAGTGGGGGCTTTCTGATGATAAATTCTCTCATCTTTTCTGTATTTGTGAATATTTTTATATCTCCTTCGTACTTGAAGGATAGCTTTAATGGGTATAGTATTCTTGGCTGAAAGTTCCTCTCTTTCAGGGCTTTAAATATTGGGGCCCACTCTCTTCTAGCTTGTAGAGTTTCTGCTGAGAAATCTGATAATAATCTAATAGGCCTTCCTTTATATGTTGTATTCTTCTTTTCCCTGGCTGCCTTGAGAATTTTTTCTTTGTCATTGGTTTGTGTCATCTTCATTATGATGTGCCTTGGAGTGGGTTTGTTGTGGTTAAGAAAACTCGGTGTTCTGTTTGCTTCTTGAATTTGAGGCTTTAATTCTTTCCACAGGCTTGGGAAGTTCTCATCTATTATTTGTTTGAGTATATTCTCCATTCCATTTTCTTTCTCTTCTCCCTCTGATATACCTATTATTCTTATGTTATTCTTCCTGATGGAGTCAGACAGTTCCTGTAGGGCTTTCTCGTTTTTTATTATTTTTGAGTCTCTTTCTTCTTCTCTCTGTTGTGCCTCAAGTTGCTTGTCTTCTATTTCACTGATCCTGTCTTCTATCTGGGCTGTTCCATTAGCTAAGCTTGTTACCTTGTTTTTCAGCTCTTGAATTGAGTTTTTCATTTCTGTTTGATTTGTTTTTATAGTTTCAATTTCCTTGGTAATATATTCTTTGTGATCGTTGAGTTGTTTTCTGATTTCCCTAAATTGCCTTTCTGTGTTTTCTTGTATATCTCTGAGTATTTTTAAGATTTCTATTTTAAATTCTCTGTCATTTGGCTCCAAGGCTTCCAATATGTTAAATCTTTTCTCCATAGATTTTTCCACATCTATTTGTGTTACCTCTCTGTCTTTTGTATCCATAATGTTCGATTTCCTTTTTCTTATTGGCATCTGAAGGTGGTCTTGATGATAGTGTTAATTAGAATTAATAAAAAATAAAAAGGAAAAGAAAAAAAAAAAGAAAAAAGAAAAAAGGAAAACACTCCACAAAAAAAAAAGTAATAATTTATTATTTCCCCCTTTTTTTCTTTCTTCTCTTCCCCTCCTCTCACCTCCTTAGGGAAATATCGTGATGACCTGTGAATTATATTATGCTAAATGGAACAAAAACTGCCTATAATGGAGGGCCTGATTTGGGGTAAAGAGTTCAAGGGGCAAAAAAGGGAGTAGGGACCTACTAAATATAAAAAATAAAAAAAAGGGAGAAAATCTTAGACAAGCATAAAATGATTTGCTTGTAAGTGATGGTCGACTAAGAGATATAATGAGAGGGATGAGAGGGAAACAGAAAAAAGGAGAGAAAAAACAATAATTAAAGAAGAAAAAAATAAAAATAAAAATAATAAGTAAAAATCTGTTGTATTAAGTGGAGCGAAGACTAAATACAATGGAGACTTTGGGTTGGGAGGAATGCTAGTGAGTTAAAAAGCAATGTAAAAAGTGCCCAAAATGCCACAAAAACAAACAAATAAAGGAAAACCAAGAACAAAAGCAGAAGAAGAAAAAAAAGAACAACAACAACAAAAAAAATCCACAAAAACTTGAGTCCCAAATTAAATAATTTGTTCGTGATTGAGGCTTAAATGGGAGGAAAAGTAAAAGGAGAAAAGAAGAAATGAATAGAAAGGAAAAAATAAGAGTAAGAGAGAAATGAAGGAAGAAAAAAAAGGAAAGGAAAAAAAAAACAAAAGGGGAGAGAGTGAGAGTTAAGGGTTTTGGAGTGTAACCCTAAAGGAGAGTTAGGATGATTTTAGAAAAGAAATAAAATGTAACACTCATGGGTAGTGTTGTTCAAGAAAAGGGTAGCATAAGATGGGTAGAGAGTAAAAGGACCGAGGTGGAAGAAATAGAAATAACAATAAAGGCAATAAGATAGAAGAAAGAAACAACAACAACAAAGAATTAGTGGAACAAGTTATAAAGTCTGTGGATTTTTCTTGATTTTGAGAGGTTAACTTCTTCCTTTTTTCTTTTCTCTCCCTCTTCCTGATCAGTGACTCTGTGCCCCAGGTTCTGCCCCTGTGTCACTCTTAGGTAGGAATTTGCAGTTGATGGGATTCTATGGCAATGTCATATAATTGGCTTTAGTCTCGCTGGTAGTCAAGGCTTGTTGGCGTCTGCAGAGTCCAACAATGAGAGAGTTTGCTTTCCTAGAGTCTCTTTCCTAGTCTCCCCTTCCTGAATTAGCAGCCTGGTGATCCAGCTATGAGGCTGCCACTGTTTCTGTCTGGGGAGTAAGAGGCTCAAAGAGCGGGGAAATCCCCACTCTATCCTCACTCAGCGCAAAGCTCTGGGTAAGGCTCTGGGAGTTAGAACCTCCAGCGTAATCAGGTGGGGCTGGGAGTCAATTGTTGTCAAGGTGACTGTTCAGCACCTATCATTCAGTTGGACCACTCAACCCAGGCTTTCCACACTTGGTAGCCTGTTTTGGCTGGGAAGAAGAAGCACTAGTTGCTGTTTGCTTTATGGATCTTAATATCTGCCAAGTCCCTCTTGTTAGGTATATCCCTGAATATGGAGGCTCTGTCAATCAGAAGTTGCCCCCGCCCCTTTAGCGAAAGGCACTGAAAAATATCATGCCTCTTGTCTTGGATCGCTGAACTGGGAGAGATCTTATCAATTAGAGCCCCGTGGGTGCGTAGATTTCGTGGGTTAAGCTAATTTCAGTGATTGGATCTGCAGCTGTGCTCTAGAAAGTATTTCAGGCTGCCTGCACGCCCCTCCCCCCAACGCTTGATTGTTAGCTTGAATGGCTGGGTGAGGTGCCCCGCCCACGGAGAGAATCTCCTGACTAGGAAAGACAGCCTTGGCGCCCCTCCCGGACTGCGACTCAGGGCGCGTGCGTGGTTTCTCCGCATGCCAGTGGTCGGACCGCGGCACGGAGGGGGGGGGGGGGGGAAGGCCGCGCGCGCCCGGTTTCTCAGGGTATGCTGGGGCGGCCGCCAGCGCCCAGGCTGCCGTCCTGGAGTGTGGGCGGGCAGCTGCACGTGTGGGTTGACTCACCACAGGTGTACTCCCTCCTCAGCAACAGTCCTTTTGCTTTCAGTGTGTGTGTGGAACTCCGGAATGCTCCGAGGATAAATTTTTCTGTTTCTAGTTGATAAATTTGTTGAGATTTTGGGGAGATCTGTCGGACGCGCTGCTCACCGCGCCATTTCCGTGACGTCACTGAGAGTTTATATTTATTGCAGCATGGATGCATGCTAAAGACTATGCTAGGCATAATATGTGTCTATGCATGTGTGCATGTATGTGTATGCACACAGTTATGCATGACTTATATGTGAATATGTGTATATGCATGTGAGTGTGTGTGTGTATCTATCTCCTCCCTCTCATCACCTCTGGCATTGGACTGCTCATCCCACCTGGCAGGTTGGGCAGCTGGCAGGAGGGTGAGAAATTCAGTAGGTGCATGTAAGGACTGAGGGCAGAGCAGCTGGGGAACAGGACCACCTTTAAGCACAGGCCCTGGGCCTCTGCCGTACATCCTCTGCTTTGCATAAAATGCCTAACATGAAGAATTCTTTTCTGGCCCTGAGCACAACCTGATCTGCAGATGGCTGGGTCATGTGGTGGGTGTGTGAGTGGGGGCCTACTGCTGTGAGATACATCACTGGACCGGCAGACTGCACCCGCGGCCCTGTGGGCTCCTGGAGAAGGGCCAGTGGGCTGAGCAGAGGCAGGGCGGGACCTGGTTGGGGGTCTTTGTTCCCCATCTTCCCTCTGCTCTGCGAGCTCACCGCTCAGCCCTTCTGCCTCAGTTTACTCATTTGAAAAGTGAGCTGTTAGTAGCAATGATTTCTATGACTACTGTTGAATAGTATCACTATCAAATGTGGTGAATATCAAAGCAGATAATACATATACTGCTTCTAATATCCTGCTTCAGACAGAATAGCCCCATGAATGGTTGCTGCTATTCTGGCTGTGATAATCCCACTCATACGAAGATGTTGCACTTATGGAAATGCAAAGAACAGTGAGCAGCTCTGAGTGCTGAGAGAGTACTGGGGAAGGACACATGGTGCCAGGTCTGGGAAGGTCACTGGGCAACCAGCTCACGGCAGGGGTGAGGAGGGATCCAGGCACTTCCCTCAGAACAGTTCCGGCATGAAGACATTCATCAAGCGTCCACCCCTCCGGGGGGCACACAGCAGGCTGGGCCTGGACAGACGCAACCATTGGTCTTTGGAGCCAGTTTCCAAGCACCCAATTATCTGATAGCCAAGTGGGGTGGGAAACATTACAGTCTAGAGTTTTCTTTTAATATAAGTCTTTAACTATACCTTTAAATATAATAATCTTCTTTTTATAAAAGTTAAATTTAATTAAACTAAGTCTCAGAAAGTGACTGTGAAGTGCTACGTGACTTTTCATCTGTTACAAAGAAGTTTCTAGTTGTTGCCATGTTCAGGTCTCCGGTAGTGTGGCCTTTTTTATATATTTATGTAAATGTTGGTGTGTGCTTTGTTGTTTGAATCTCATAATCAAGATATTCAGATAACTTTGTCAAAATAAACAGCCTATACTTATGAATTGCTAAATTAAAAGAGATGCAGGCAGTTTTTCAAGAGCTCTTGAAGAAAGGCACATCTTTTAAACGTTAAACCTGTGTTAAGTTTGTCGAGCCCCTGCTTGGACAGAAGCTCAGCAGCGTGGTCCTTCGGGTGGGCTGTGTCCCCCGAAACAGGCTGCTGTGCTGTCACGTGAGGAAGCAGGGTGGGGACAGCAGCCATCGTCTAGGACGGTCCTGTACAAGCTTGTTTGAGGGTTTGCGTTGATGACTACCGAGCGGCACTCACTCAAGGTGCCCTAATCCCTGGCTGTGGTTCCGTGCTGGGACGTGAATATGAGAGGTGGGGGGAAGCCAGTTTAGAGGTGCCAGTACCCTTCAGACCAGAGGTGACTTGCTTCCTTCCACAGCCCGTGGCCAATGACTGACTTGGGGCACAGTAGACACATCTCCTCTGCTTCTAGGAGAGGCAGAAGCTGGCTCGTGAGTGGTGGATGGAATGTGTGCTTGCAACTCAGAGGCTAGTGTCCGAACTGGCGCTATGAGGGAGGGCCTTGCTCTCACCCAGGACCCAGTGGGGGTCTGTAGTGCCACGTTTCATCAATAGCTCGCCAGTTAAGGAGGTTTTGCTTTCTTCCTCCAAGTACCCTGCAGAATGCTCTCCGTGTCTGCTGACAGTCAGAGGCTGTCGTTCCCTGTTACCAACTTCACTTATTTCAGCCCCAGCAGTGACTCTGTTTTGCTTCCAGTTGTAGCTAAAGGTGGGGGGGGGGACCTCATCTCTGCTCCTGACCTGTTCCCAGCAGGCCCACTGAGACCTCCTCCCCAGTCCCCACACCTAAGCACCTCGCTGCTTTGTGGCTCTCTGCCATGTAGAATGTGCTTATACTGGTGGCTGTGTTGTAACCACTGCTGAGAAAAAGGCAATTGTGCTATGAGAGATGGTTTTGCAGCTTGAAGAGTGAGAATTGGGGCTTCAGAGCCCAGCTGGCCCTGGCTTGACTCCTGGCTGTGACAGTGAGTCCTGAAGTCTGGGGGTGGCGGTCCTCGGACTTCATTCTTCTAGAGTTCTTTGATTTGCCTCCTTTGACAAAATTAGCTCCTTGAGGATGGCCTGGCCTCCTCCTCCCCTGAACCACTGCCGCCCGAGAACCCAGAACGCTGCTGACTGAGCAGCTCACTAATCATGAACTTCATCTTGGAGAGCATGACTGCAGCTGTCATGGAGCCGATGACCTTGGCCTCAGGCTGCCCAGTCTCCTCACAGACACCCAGTGTGCCAGCTGTGGGGCGTGGAGGAGCCTGTTTTGCAGTTTCTACTCCTGACTTTGACTCTGACTCAGTATCTGCAGATGGGGACGGACAGGCACATTTATCAGTAAGTACACACTGATTCCCCAGCCTAGGTTTAGAGCGCGGAGGGGCTTGTTCTGCAGTTTCTACTCCTGACTCTGACTCTGACTCTGACTCAGTATCTGCAGATGGGGACGGACAGGCACATTTATCAGTAAGTACACACTGATTCCCCAGCCTAGGTTTAGAGCGCGGAGGGGCTTGCCCTGCACATCCTGCTCTGATTTGTGGCATCCCTGCGCACGCGTGCTGCCCAGTCCATAGCTAAGCAAATACCTCCTGGCAATGGCTTCAGAATCACATGGTGGCTAAGAGAAATCTTCAGGATTCTTCTGTCAAGTCATTTTAAGCCGCACTTTCTTTTCTTGAGATTTGAAGCAATGAGTCTACTTATCCAAGTTCTATACAAGTAGATAGTGGCTGTGGAAAAAATAATCTTTAGACTTTGTACCAGTTAGAAATTGTACATAATAAACTTTAAAACCGTGTGGCTTACAACAGCAATGGCTTGTTACTTTTCACAGTGCTGTGGTTGAGAGCTGAGCTGAGCCTCGTGGCACTGGCTGACGTTTCCCGCTGGGCTGTGTTTCACTTGCTGCTGGGCTGGGATGGAGGCCCGGGAAGGCTGCACTCACATGACCAGTTTATTGAAGCTGCCCCCCAAATGGCTTCCCTATGTGGCTAAACTGAGCTCCTCGCAGCATGGTGGTCTCAGGGTGACCCACTTTCTTACATAGTGGTTTATATAAAAAATTATATTGGAAGCTTCCTGCCCCATAGCACATGGTCCCAGGACTGGCCGAAGTCAAAGCAGTCAAAGGCTAGCCCAGCTTCAGGGTGATGAACGTGGATAACAGGTCCTGACATGTCTTGATAAACAATGCAGCATGCATATATAAGAAGGAAAATGGTGGAAGCCATCATTGAAGACCATGTCCCACAGTCTCAGACCAGGCTCAGACGCCTGCTCTGCCGATGGGCAGCTGTGCTGTGCCAGGCATGACACTTAACCTCTCTGAGCAGAAGGAGTCTCATTTCTTTCTTTTTTTTTTTTTTTTTGTATTTTTCTGAAGCTGGAAACGGGGAGAGACAGTCAGACAGACTCCCGCATGCGCCCAACCAGGATCCACCCGGCACGCCCACCAGGGGGCGATGCTCTACCCACCAGGGGGTGATGCTCTGCCCCTCCAGGGTGTCGCTCTGTTGCGACCAGAGGCACTCTAGCGCCTGGGGCAGAGGCCAAGGAGCCATCCCCAGCGCCCGGGCCATCTTTGCTCCAATAGAGCCTCGGCTGCAGGAGGGGAAGAGAGAGACAGAGAGGAAGGAGAGGGGGAGGGGTGGAGAAGCAGATGGGCGCTTCTCCTGTGTGCCCTGGCCGGGAATCGAACCCGGGACTTCTGCACGCCAGGCCGATGCTCTACCACTGAGCCAAACGGCCAGGACCTGAGTCTCGTTTCTCAAACAGAGAGGACACTAACTGGATAGATTCGCTGGAGGGAGAGATACAATAATACACACAGTGGACATATAGGAGGCCTCTGCTAGTTATATTAGAAAAAAGACACCTTAGTTCTAAGTCGCACATGGAGGCAGGATCCAGCCAGTGTTCCCTTGGTCCACTGCAGAGCTCACCTGCCAGCTCTCACCAGCCTTTGCAGGGCAGGCCAGAAATGCCCACGAGACGAGTGCAGATAGGAGTAAGCGGGCTCATGTCTTCTCTCTCCACTCCTCCTTGGACAGCTCGGAGGCATGTCGGCGGGCATAGCCTCTCTCATCTGCAGGGGCTGCACTCCACTGGCTTCCCAGGGTGACCCCCTGAGCGCACATTCTGCTATCACACTCTCCCACCTCACTTCCCTAAAGCCTTAATGTCCTTCTCGGGATCACCACCCCCACAGACACTTGAACCCCAATTCTTGTCTCACGGCTGCTTTTAGAAAAACCAAAACTAACAGACCATTACAATTCTCTAAATATGTGATATGATTTAATAGAACCAATTGCCCGTGATTTATGCAGTTTACTTCTTGGTTTCCAGTTTCAGAGAGAAACCTGGTAGTGCCCACAGGTATCATAGCAATACCGCATTTGTGTTTCTAGGGCAAAGCAGTCATTTCAGTTCTCTGTTCTAAAGGCCAAAATGTGTAACAGCTAGCAGGATCTCCCCGTCAATTCCAACTTAGCCCTCAGGCTAAGGGCAGGGCAGTGGGGCTGGAGTAAGAAGGGAGTGTGTGAAAAGCAATGCTCTCACTGGGGGAGTGGCTGCTGAGGAGTGTTGTTCTTAGGTCTGAGCCATGGTTTCTTGTGGGGAGGGAATTACTTTTGTTCAGAAGAAAATTCCTTGATGAGCGCCAGGGACAGAGAGGAGGGCATGGGTTAGCCTGGGCTACAGGGCCCTGGCTTGGCTTAATCTGCTCTACCTTGGACATGCAAAGGCACCTGGAGACACAAAGAGAGGTAAGGGGAAAGAGCAAGTGGAGGAGAGGGGAGAGAACACCAGTAGCTCCATGGTGATTTGTGCACATGATCCAAGGACTTTAAAGAGTGGGACTATCTGGCCTGACCAGGCGGTGGCGCAGCGCATGGAATGTTGAACTGGGATGCGGAGGACCCAGATTTGAAACACCAAGGTCACACTGGCTTGAGCATGGTCTCTCCAGCTTGAGCGCAGGCTCACAAGCTTGAGCGCGGGGTCCCTGGCTTGAGTGTGGGATCATAGACATGACCCAATGGTCACTGGCTTGAGCCCAAAGGTCACTGGTTTGAGCAAGAGGTCACTCACTCTGCTGTAGTCCCCCCAACCCCAGTCAAGGCACATATGAGAAAGCAATCACTGAGCAACTAAGGTGCTGCAACAAAGAATTGATGCTTCTCATCTCTCTCCCTTCCTGTCTGTCTGTCCCTAGCTGTCCCTCTCTCTGACTCTCTCCATCATTGTCAGAAAAAAAAAAAAAAGAAAGAAAAAAAAAAGAGTGGGACTATCTATTAAGTTGTTTGCATTTCTTCATGAAAATTCTTTAATCCTTTTAAACATTTGTTAAAGTGTCCCCCTGACATAAATGATGTGTGTGTTTGTGTGTGTGTATGTGCACACACATGTGTGTATGTTGATTAAAGTACAGGTTCGAGATCTCTCCAAGGATCAACCAAACACGAAGAAGAGTGAGAACTGGGAAATAATTGCCCCAATCGCCGTGGTTGGCAGAACACCGGTGCATAGGTGTGTGCAAGTCTTGAGGAGGACACAGATTTTCCACAGATCATAGAGAGACTGAATGAAAACTTTCTGGGTGTCAAGAGGCAGCAGGACATGAGGTCTGGCTGAGGAATACAGCGGAATATCTGAGCCGCCACTTGAGTGCATGTTGAGTAGGGTCACTTTGCTAGAAAAAGCTCAGAGATAGATTTAGAGGTGAGTGACCATGCCCCCATCCCAGGGAGCATGAAGCACATAAGACTTTGGGGACGTCTGCCCCTCTCTCAGTGACTACTGGATCTTAGACCTTTTCTAACAGTGTCAGCTAAACCAACATAATTTGTACTTGTCTTCCTCCTGCTTCTGTTGACTTCACAGACTGGGGTAGGAATTGGTGGAAGAGCTGTTATACATGTATTTCTCAAACTTTTTAATCTTGCAGAGATCACATGGTGAGGTTAGGTAAAACTCTGTGTATGTGACATGAGTGTGAGAGACAGACAGCAGCATAGTGGAGGTGCTTGCCAGCCCCACTCGCTGGGCAGCATCCCTGCCCTGCTTTGAGAAATTCACAGTCCTCCCAATGGACTGCCTTTGAGAAAGCAAATTTTCAAAGACTCTTCAGAATTCTGGTGTGTGCTAGGTCAGCCTTCAAAGAGTCTGACATTGAAAGGGTCATAGTTTATGACCCCAAATAGCAGAGGAATTTACAGATTTGACACCAAGCAGGCTTCAAATGTATCAAGGATATCAAGCAAAGTGTTTTGTTGTTCTTTCTTTCTGTCCCAGAGTCACCCAGAAGACACGGGCTTGCCCACATGGCTGTGTTTCAGGCCACGTAATGTATAAGCATGAAGAATAAGACAGAAAAGAGCCTAGGACTGCTCATCCACAGGAACACCAACTAGAGGTGGTGAAAGGTACCTGGCCCTCTACTCCAGACCTATCTTCTATCCGTAGTCTTCAAAACAATTTTAAGCATTACCTCAGTTAGTGTCACCACTGGCCTGTGAGGTACCAGCAGAAAAGCTCATGACTCATTTTAGAGAGGAGAAGCCTACAGTTCAGAGGCACCCAGCCAGATCACGACCAAGCCTGGTCTTAAAAGGTCCTCTGATTCTATTCTTCCAGAAGTCACAGCCCACAAACCTACAGGGGCCAGGAAATAATGTAAGAGAATTAAATGAACAAAGCTATGGGGCACTAAGGAGTGGTGGGGACCACAGCCAATGGAGTAGTTATTATCTATCTAAGAAAGGAGCTGCTCTTTTGCCCCATCTGATGGTGTGCATGTAATGACATAGGCTCTGTTTTACTAGATTTTTCAAATTTACCAAAATTCATTTCCACAGAAAATTATTTGGCAATTACTTTTCAAAAACAATCAGGTGCAGATTAAACAAAACAAGTTTTAGGAGGTATTCAGCCCACAAGATGTGATTATTTTTCCAGCCCATACCTTGGTAGAAAGAGGTTGAGTGGGGGTGTGGCCAGGGCAGGTGAGCGGCAGCGGGTGATGACCCCTGCTCTGCATTCTCAACATTAGCCTGTCCCTGCTTGTTCTGCATGTACAGTTCTGCAGAGATGAGTTATAGGGCCAGGGAGTGGCTCCCCAGCCATAGTTTCTTTGAAGGGAAAGTAAAAAATTGTGACTGTTAACCTCATTAGCTAGGAAGGCTTAAGTACAGACTTGCTCATGTCCAAGCCCACCTCCCTCCTCCAGTCCAGCTCCCACCAGAATCCTGCCTCTGGCATTCACGTCTGCAAAGTCACTGTTGGAATTTATGGCAAAATGTCTTTTTCCTTAGTAAGGGATGCAGTTAATATCTGATGTCTGCTTTCATCAGTCAGTCTGCTTTTAGCCGTGTTATTTTTGTAAAGATGGATGACAATGAAAAGCCTTCACCTTATCTGCAGCTGTCATGTTGGGGCAGTTTATACTCAGTATCGAGACTCATTCCTCTTGAGAATAGTCCAGACTTGTGGGTGTGACTTTTTTGGTCTCTGACTGTCACTCTCTGTGACCTTATCCAGCTCCTTCCTCATGTGCAGGGAGACAGGTCAGTTTATCTACGGTTGTCCATCACTAGGCAACTTGGGTTTTCCTTTTCTTGTATGTGTGCTGCCCAAGCCCCCCAGATGGGTATTCAGCTTTCTTGGCAGTTGGATTTTTCTGGAAGGTCTATGTTTTTTTCTGTGACAATCAATGCAGTTCCAGAAAGAAGCCAGAAGCACACACTCCTCTCTTCTCCAAACCAACCATGCCTGAAGCACCTGCTCCATCCTGAGCCTGCTCCAAGAATGTGACACATGACAGGTGAGGCCAGGACTGGGGATTTCAGGTACTCAATGCCTCTCATGGAGCCTTTTTTCATCTTGCCTTAGCATTTCTTCTATTTAAAACAACAACAACACAAAAAGCTATATAATAATAATAATAATAATAATAATAATAATAATAATAATAAAAACTACAGCCACACTGGAGGCAGCTCTGGATAGGAAGAAGGCAGCTTTGGAAAGAATGTGGATTTGCCCCATCGATGGCTTTTCATTGTGAAAACACGCCAAAAGGCAAAAGAGAACTCTCTTTCAAAAATCTCTTTATTTTTTTTCTTAATTCTACTTAGGAGAGTGATGACAGAGAAATGACATTGTGCAGGAGGCTCCCAATATCTCCCCTTGAAATTTCAACAAATTCAACAACTAAAGACAGACAAAAAACCTCAGGAGCACCTGAAATATACACACACCAAACAAAGGTATGATTGGGCGAAAAGGTGGCTGAATATATAATCCACTCTGAAGGAAATAAGATGGAGAACAGAGTATTCTGCTTTCCTCGATGACCTGAGGAAGAGCCACATTCATCTGGAACCAAGAGAAACAGAGGATCTGGGGCAGAGGGAAGAAGCTGGGGTAGGGTGGATGATCAAGCAGAGGAGAGAGCGTGCTGGCTTGGCCTGAGATTGTGGATGCGGGGCTAGCATGGGTGGCAGGCTCTGACAAAGGTTGCCGGAGCAGGTTGCCCATGGAGGCCAGCACTGGAACAGCTTTGGGCTTTGTGCATTCCCGGGTCTGTGATCGTGGGAAGTGCGCGAGTGGCTCCACCTGGTGCCTCTGGCATGGGTGCCTGCATTTGCAGGCAGAGAGGCTAGGCCCAAGATTGTCAGTGGTGGACTTCTGCATGGGCTATAGCCAGCATTTCTGTGTGGTCCCGGTTCCCCAACCAACAGCACGGGAAGTGCACAAGAACTGGAATGCCTAGGCCTGGAGCTGTCTGGGTGGGGCACCTCTGCGAGCTGATACAGGTCACAAAGCTCATTCCTGAATTTCCAGCATTGACTGAGATCACAGGCATCGTGTGCCTAAGTGGGCGGGAGCAGACCTTTGTGTGTACTGCAGAAGTCGTGGGGGCTGGGTGTGCCATGTTGCTTGCTGTGGACTACCAAACATGGCACAAGGGAGAAAAGCCTGTGGAGATTAGACCCGTGGAGCATTGAGGCATACTAGACATGCCCAGGGACCCTTAGAAAGGTGTCTGATCAGCATTCGACTCCCAGCCCAGCCTGTTTTCACTGGTGGCTCTTGTTGGCACAGCCTTACCAAGAATTGTGCTTTGAGTGGTGCTGGAAGAAGGATCTAGCTGCTCTTAGAGCCTCTTGCTCTGCAAGCAGTGGCTGGGGAAACCTCACAGCTAAGTCCCCAGGCTGGTAGCTCAGGAGGGAGAGAGGGAGAGAGGCACCTGGAAAACTGAGTTTCCCATTGTCGGAGCCTGCAAACCCTAACAAGCTCCACCTATCAATGGGACTGAGGCCCAGCATATGTCATTGCCATAGCAACACTTCTACTCAAGGGCACCACAAGGGCAAAACCTGTAGCACAGCGCCACTGAAAGAAAAAAAAAAAGGAGCTACCTCTCAAAACCAGGAAAAAATTACATTTTTTATAACTTCTTTCTTTTTTTCTTCTCTTCCTTTTTTCGCCACTTTGGCCATTTTATCTTTTTTCTATTTTATTCTTTCCTTTTCCTTTTGAACTTCATTATCTATAGTTTTACATTTTTCATTCTTGTTTCTTTTATGAGGGTTACATTTAAAAAAACCTTAACTTTTTTTTCTTCTTTTTTCTTTCTTTTGCTTTTTCTCTCATTCAAATGTCATTTATCAACAAATTATTTTATTATAGATTCATATTTTTCTTTGTTGCATTGTGCTTGTTTTTGACTTCATATTTTATCTCTTTATTATCTCTAATTATCCCTCAGTTCTGGCTCTCCATTCTCTATAGTTTTTGTTCCATTTATCATAATAGAGTTTTCAGTTTTTCATTGTATCTTTTCAATTTTTATTTTATTTTTTAAATTATCTCTTAATAATGTCATTAACATTATCACTCTCAAATGCCATTAAGGAAAAAGAAATCAAATATTGTGAATACAAAAGACAGAGATGAGCTCAGATAGATGATGAAAAATCTTTAGAAAAAAATCTCAAAAGCCTGGAAACCTTTGAGTTAAATGACAGAGAATTAAAAATTGAAGTTCTAAAAATACTCAGGGAAATACAAGAAAGCACAGAAAGGCAATTTAGAGAGTTCAAAAAACAATTTAATGAACAAAAAGAATACATCACTACGAAAATTAAAACTATAAAAAGGAATCAAACATAGATGAAAAACTGAATACATGAAATGAAAAACGAGGTAACAAGCTTAGCTAATAGAACAGGTCAGATAGAGTAGACAATTAGTGACATAAAAGACAGGAATCTAGAGATACTGCAGAGAGAACAGGTGAGAGACTTATGAATTAAAGAAGTATGAGAAAGCCCTACAGGAATTGTCTGACTCCATCAGAAAGAGCAACATAAGAATAATGGGTATATCAGAAGGAGAAGAGGGAGAAAATGGAATGGAGACCATATTCAAACAAACAATAGACGAGAACTTCCCAGGCCTGTGGAAAGAATTACAGCCTCGATTCCAAGAAGCAAACAGAACACCAAGTTACCTTAACCCAAATAGAACTACTCCAAGGCACATCATAATGAAATTATCACAAATCAATGACAAAGAAAAAATCATCAAGACAGCCAGGGAAAAGAAGAATACAACATATAAAGGAAGGCCCATTAGGCTATCATCAGATTTCTCAGCAGAAACTCAACAAGACAGGAGAGTGGACCCCAATATTTAAAGTACTAAAAGAGAGGAACGTCCAGTCAGAAATACTATATCCATCAAAACTATCCTTCAAATATGAAGGGGAAATTAAAACATTCAGAGATATAGAGAAGATGAGGGAATTTATCACCAGAAAACTCCCACTTCAAGAAATACTTTGTATCTGACCAGATACAGAGAACAAAACAAAACAAAATCACAAGTAAAAGCTCCAACACAATCACAATAAAAACAAGATTAGTCTGTGACAACAAAAACAAAAAAGGGGAGAACACAAAAATTAACAGTAACAAAGCAGAATGGAGTGCAGAAGCACTCATGAGATAATGGACTACAATAAATATGATATATATCTTTTCTATTTCCTAATAGTAACCACCCCTGAAAAAATTACCACAGAAACACATGGCTTAAAAAAATAAGAAACAGAGGAAAGAATTATGGAATACAACCAAACAAAAACAAATGACAGAAAAACAAAAGAGAAGAACCAAACAAGATACAGAGTTATCAGAAAGCAATATGGGCCCTGGCCAGTTGGCTCAGTGGTAGAGCATCGGCCTGGCATGCAGGAGTCCCAGGTTTGATCCCTGGCCAGGGCACACAAGAGAAGCACCCATCTGCTTCTTCACTCCTCCCCCTCTCCTTCCTCTCTGTCTCTCTCTTCCCTTCCCGCAGCCGAAGCTCCATTGGAGCAGAGATGGCCCGGGTGCTGAGAATGGCTCCATGGCCTCTGCCTCAGGTGCTAGAATGGCTCTGGTTGCAACAGAGCAACAGCCCAGATGGCCAGAGCATTGCCCCCTGGTGGGCATGCTGGGTGGATCCTAGTCGGGTGCATGCAGGAGTCTGTCTGCCTCCCCGTTTCCAACTTCAGAAAAATACAAAACAAAAAAAGAAGAAAAAAGAAAGAAAGAAAGAAATATGTATAATGGCAATAGGAAACCCTCAAGTGTCAATAATTACACTAAATGTAAATAAATTGAACTCACCAATAAAAAGACACAAAGTTGCAGAATAAATCAAAAAAGAAAATCAACTTTTTGCTGTCTTCAAGAAACACATCTAAGCTACAAGGATAAAAACAAATTCAAAGTGAAAGGTTGGAAAATGATTATCCAAGCAAATAACATCAAAAGAAAAGCAGGTGTAGCCATACTCATATCTAACAATGCTGACTACAAGACAGCAATGGTAATCAGAGGCAAAGATGGTCATTTCATAATGATAAAGGGGACATTAAATCAAGAAGACATAACATTTCTTAATATATATGCACCAAACCAAGGAGCAACAAAGTATATAAGACATCTACTAATTGATCTAAAAATAAACATCGACAAAAATGCAATCATACTTGGAGACCTCAATACACTGCTGATGGCTCTAGATCATTCATCCAAACAGAAAATCAATAAAGAAATATGGGCCTGAAACGAAATACCAGAACAATTGGATATGCTAGACATCTACAGGACATTTCATCCCCAAGTGCCAGAGTGTACATTTTTTCTCCAGTGTACATGGAACATTCTCAAGAATTGACCATATGTTGGACCACAGAACTAACATCAACAAATTTAGAAAGATTAAAATTATACCAAGTGTATTCTCTGACCATAAAGCTTTAAAACTAGAATTCAATTGCAAAAAAGGAATAAACAAACCCACACAAATGTGGAAATTAAACAACATACTTCTAAAAAATGAGTGGGTCAAAGAAGAAATAAAAGCAGAGATCAAAAGATACAGACAAATAAAAATGACATATTAGAATCTCTGGGATGTAGCAAAATAAGTAAAAAAAAAGGGAAGTTCATATCACTACAGGCTTATATGAACAAACAAGAGAGAGCCCAAGTAAACACCTTAACATCACATCTTAAGGAATTAGAAAAAAAAGAACAAAGGCAACCCAAAAAAAGCAGAATGGAAATAATAAAAATCAGAGCAGAAATAAATGAAATAGAGAACAGGAAAACAATAGAAAAAATTAATAAAACAAGGAGTAGGTTCTTTGAAAGGATCAACAAAATTAATAGACCCCTGGCAAGACTCAGTAAGGAAAAAAGAGAAAGGACTCATATAAACAAAATCCAAGATGAAAGAGGAGAAATCACCACAGATATCATAGATATACAAAGAATTATTATAGAATACTATGTAAAACTATATGCCACCAAATTTAACAATATAGAAGAAATGGATAAATTCCTAGAACAATACAATTTTCCTAGACTGAGTCATGAAGAAGTAGATAGCCTAAACAGACCCATAAGCAGGGAGGAAATAGAAACAACTATCAAAAACCTCCCATAAAATAAAAGTTCAGGCCAGACGGCTATACTAGTGAATTCTATCAAACATTCAAAGAAGATTTGGTTGCCTGACCTGTGGTGGCACAGTGGATAAAGCGTCGACCTGGAAATGCTGAGGTCACCGGTTTGAAACCCTGGGCTTGCCTGGTCAAGGCACATATGGGAGTTGATGCTTCCAGCTTCTCCCCTCCTTCTCTCTCTCTGTCTCTCCTCTCTCTCTCTCTCTCTGTCTCTCCCTCTCCTCCCTAAAAAATGAACAAATAAAAAAAAATTAAAAAAAAAAAACAAAAACAAAGAAGATTTGGTTCCTGTCCTACTCAAAATCTTTCAAAAAATTGAAGAAGTAATACTTTCAAACACATTTTATGAGGCCAATGTAACCCTCATACTAATACCTGGCAAGGACAACACAAAAAAAAGAAAACTACAGACCAATATCTCTAATGAATACAGGTGCTAAAATCCTAAATAAAATACTAGCAAACCGAATAGAACACCTTATTAAAAAAAAATTCATCATGATCAAGTAGGATTTATCCCTTAATCACAAGGATGGTTCAACATACGCAAAACAGTTAATGTAAGACACCATATCAACAAAACAAAGAACAAAAACCATATGATTCTAACAATAAATGAAGAAAAGGCATTCAATAAAATATAACATAATTTTATGTTTAAAACACTAAACAAAATGAGTATAGAAAAAAAATCTCAACAAAATGAAGATAATTTATGACAACCCATTGGCTAACATCATATTAAATGGCAAAAAACTGAGGACTTTTCTCTAAAATCAGGAACAAGACCAGGTTGCCCACTCTCTCCACTCCTATTCAACATAGTGCTGGACGTTCTAGCCAGAGCAATCAGACAAGAGAAAGAAATAAAAGGCATTCATTTGGGGAAAGAAGTAAAAGTTTCACTTTTTGTAGATAATATGATCCTGTACATTGAAAACCCCAAAGACTCCACAGAAAGACTATTAGAAACAATAAACCAATAGAGTAACATCACAGGATATAAAATTAATATACAGAAATCTATTGTCTTCCTATATGCCAACAATAAAACATCAGAAAATAAACTAAAAAAATCCCTTTTAAGGTGGCAACAACAAAAAAAAATAAAATACTTAGGAATAAACATAACAAAGAATATAAAGAACATATATAATGAAAACTACAGCCTTATCTGTGGTGGCGCAGTGGATAAAGTGTCAACCTGGAAACGCTAAGGTTGCCGGTTCAAAAAAAACCCTGGGCTTGCTTGGTCAAGGCACATATGGGAGTTGATGCTTTCTGCTCCTCCCCCTTTCTCTCTCTCTCTCTCTCTCTCTCTCTCCCCCCTCTCTATAATGAATAAATAAAATCTTAAAAAAAAAAACTACAAAGCATTGTTAAGGGAAATTTAAAAAGATACAATGAAATGGAAAAATATTCCTTGTTCTTGAATGGGAAGAATAAATATAGTCAAAATGACCATATTACCCAAAGCCATACACAAATTTTATGCAATTCTCATCAAAATTCCAATGTCATTTTTTAAAGAAATAGAACAAAATACCATCATGTTTATATGGAACTATAAAAAACTCAAATAGCCAAAGTAATCCTAAGGAAAAAGAACAAAGCTGGAGGCATTACAATACCTGACTTCAAATTATATTATAGGGCCATGATAATCAAAATTGCATGTTATTGGCAGATAAATAAACACACAGACCAATAGAACAGAATAGAAAGCCCAGAAATAAAACCACATGTATATGATCAAATCATCTTTGATAAAGGAGCCAAAAACACACAATGGAGAAAAGAAAGCCTCTTCAATAAATGGTGCTGGGGAAACTAGAGAGCCACATGCAAAAGAATGAAACTTGACTACAGTTTTTCTCCTTGTACTAATATTAATTCAAAATGGATCAAAGACCTAAATATAAGACCCAAAACAAAAAAATTACATAGAAGAAAATATAGGTACTAAACTCCTGTATCTTGACCATAAAGAGCATTTTCTGAATTTGACTCCAAAGGCAAGGGAAGTGAAGGCAAAGATAAATGAATGGGACTATATCAGACTAAAAAGTTTTTGCACAGCAAGAGAAACTGACAACAAAACAGACAGCCAACTAAATGGGAGATGATATTTTCAAACAACAGCACAGATAAGGGCCTAATATCCAAAATATACAAAGAACTTACAAAACTCAACAACAAACAAGCAAACAATCCAATAAAAAAAATGGGAAGAGGACATGAACAGACACTTCTCCCAGGAAGAAATACAAATGGCCAATAGATATATGAAAAGATGCTCATCTTCCCTAGCTAGTCAAGAAATGCAAATTAAAGCTACAATGAGATACCACCTCATACCTGCTAGATTAGCTATTATCAACACAACATGTAACAACAAGTGTTGGAAAGGCTGTGGAGAAAAAGAAACCCTCACTATCTGTTGGTGGGAATGTAAAGTAGTACAACCATTATGGAATAAAGTATGGTGGTTCCTCAAAAAATTAAGTATATAAGTACCATATGACCCAGCAATCCCTCTACTGAATATATACCTCCAAAACTCAAAAACATTGGTACATAAAGACACATGCAGTCCCATGTTCATCGCAGCATTGCTTACCGTGGCCAAAACATGGAAACAACCAAAAATCCCTTCAATAGAAGATTGGATAAAGAAGATGTGGTACATATATACTATCGAATACTACTCAGCCATAAGAAATGATGACATAGGATCATTTACGACAACATGGATGGACCTTGATAACATTATCCTGAGTGAAATAAGTAAATCAGAAAAAACTAAGAACAATATGATTCCATACATAGGTGGGACACAAAATTGGGACTCGTGGACATGGACAAGAGTGCAGTGATTACTAGGGGGAGGGGAAGGGAAGTGAGGGAGGGAGTGGGGGGAGGGAAAGTGAGGAGAGGGAGGGGGTAGTGGGAGGGGGGGAGCATAAAGAAAACCGAGTAAAAGGTGACGGAGGACAATTTGACTTCGGGTGATGAATATACAACATAATCAAATGTCAAAATGATCTGGAAATGTTTTCTCTGAATCTGTGTACTATGATTGATCAATGTCACCCCGTTAAAATTAATTGTCTAAATAAAATTAAAATAAAATGAATCTACTTAGAGTGAGTGTACATGGGGTTATCAGACTTGTGCAGGAACAGTTTTTGGGAAATTACGAATGGCCGGCAGCATTTACAGCCCACATACTCAGGTATGCAAGGAATACATTTATTTCTATTTCTTTAAATCACTGCAATTGTGACCCAGGCTTCCCTCCCTCCACCCCTACCTGAGAACTGCTGTCCCAGCCTTACTGGGGCCCCTCCCCTCAGCCTCACAGAGAGCTCCTCCTGGTGGGAACAACAGGGCAAGGCTTGGGCATCTGACCTCTCTCATTCTGGGTCTCAGCGTTTGGCTCCTTGCACTTCTCGCACACTGCCTTCTGGTCCTGCCACCTACCTGAGTGTCCCCTGGGCAAGCATTGCCAGCCTTCCACCTCACGGCCGCACTTCTCATTGCCTCCCAGGCCAGCTGGTCAGTCTGCACAGCCTCTGCCTGTCTCCAGATGCAAGTGTGACCTCCACCATGCTAAGGCTGCAGAGACGCAGAGTCAGGCAACTGAAGTCTCCTGCAGACAGATTCTTCTGTCCCCCTGCCACAAACCTGTTCCAGTGTAAGGAAGCATAGGGCTTGTCTACCAGTGTAAGTGGGGGGAGTAAGAAGGAGAACGGCAGAGAAAATACAGAAATCGGTACCCCAAAAATTATCAGGACAGATATGGGGTACACAGAACAGACCAAAATGGAGGTACAGCAGTCACAGGATGATTCAAGGGGCTGCTGGGAGATCTTATCACTTAGAATCTTTCAAAGTACTATTCTGCCTAAAATTTCCAGCACAGAAATGCAGACAGTCTCTTGTGTTCAGGAAACGGCTCTTCCATTAAGTCATTATCTGTCCTCACCACCACAACATGGGCTAGTCACTGAAAATGAGCCAGGCTCTTCGTCACACCCCAGAACTCTGAAGGAAGTAGGACCCAGATGGGGCTGTGTTGTGGCAGCCTTGTCCTAAGAGAGTGTGTCTGGGTGGGCTGGGCAGTGCCCAGAGGTGGGCAGCAGAAGAATTATTTCTTGGTTTGAAGGAGAAAGTGTCCCAAGTAGGAGTTCACATTGTTGGAGGGGCTGGTTGCTACCTACATGGAAAAGTTATTTCCTAATACCTATGTGGTTTTTCATCTTCCCTTCCCATCCTGTCTCCATAGGTCTGTGATGGTGAACCTTTTTATAAAAACCGCCCACTTTTGCAGTGCTGGTCAACCTGGTCCCTCCTGCCCACTAGTGGGTATTCCAGCATTCATGGTGGGCGGTAGCGGAGCAACCAAACAGCACCGCGATTGGCCCACCATGAAAGCTGGACCGCTCACTAGTGGGCGGGAAGGACCAGGTTGACCGGCACTGTAAAAGTGGGCGGTTTTTATAAAAAGGTTTGCCATCACGGCCCTAGATCATACTTCCTTTAGGATTTTAAGTTTCAACTGCTTGGGTTTTTCCTTTTCTTAATCTTGAATTTATAATAATCTAAAGCTATATATACATGTACTAATTTTGATGAATAGTTCTAGTGTTATTTTATCTTTTAATTTGGAAATGGAAAACAAGCAATGCAAAGAGTCCAGAAGAGCAAAATGTCTAGAATAAATTTCAGCTCCCTGCTATTCCTGTTCATCCTGGGATCCACCCCACAGGTGGCTGCTGCTTCCAGTGTCTCTTCTCCCAGAGGTGGAAGCAGGTTCTGTGTCCTGGTCCGAATTTCCATTTGTTTTAGCTTGGCTTGGAGGCTAATTCATATCATGAAATAAAGTCACCTCACTATTTAATGATTGCATAGTATTACAATGTATTGGTATCTCACAATTTAATTAAATCTCTTTTATTTTTTTAATAAATATTTAGCTGTTATTTTCTTTAGTCTTAGGTATCCATATTAATGCTTTATTTCTCATTTAGTATCTCTGTATATGCATTCTCTTTGTATTCTTAACAATGTTTTCCTTGTTCCTGATTTTTTATCTCTATTTCCATTTGTCATATTGTTTTTCTTAAAAGTATTGTGAGTAAATGTGCGTGTGTCTGAATTGTAAGCCATACTAATTGTTTGTAGGCTGAGGAGAAGCAAATTAACCAATAAATATTCTCCTTCCCTGAGCAGTCCTTAGTGGAGTGAGATAGAATCACATTTCTTTCACATGACTCACACTCCCTCTGTGACTTCATTGCCAAATTACTTCATATTTGGTATAAATTTACTCTGAAAATTTATGGACCTTTCTGGCCAAGTGATAATCAGCCAGTCTCTCAAGAAGAGGCAAAGCAAAAAGTTGAATTCCATCGGTGTGCTTACTATTCACCTGCAGCAGAACTCTAACATTTTGAAGAGAAGTGAAAATACTGACCTGGGTAACTCATCACAGGTCTTTTCTAGATGACTGGGCCACTTACTTGGACATTGCTGGAGTCTTTGAGTCCCCCTGGCATCACCTGTAGTTTGGAGGACCTTCATGTTCTCAATTCTGTCTTAACACGATAATCACCCGAGCTTTAGAAACAGCATGATGCCTGGTCCCAGGCATTCCTCTCTGCCGTGCATCCAGACCTGGCAACCCTGGAACAGCATGGCCAGCGGAACCCTTCCCACCTCTGAATTCCTGGCACCAAATGACAATTGTCAAAGTTTGCCACACATAGAATTCAGGTCTTATAAAACTTAGTCAACTTAAGAGGTAGTTTGCTTTATCAGAGTTTTCATGTTTATGATTTTGAGTGTTATGAAATATTTCCTGAGATTTTGTAACCTTTTCGTTGCTTGGAGTAGAAAAGACAAAGCTTGGGCTCTAGGCCTTTCTGAGGGGAATAATAAGCAGGAACATAATTTTCTCAAGGTCGAGTATTGGGGATACGCTCAGCTGAGCAGCCAGGTGGGCATAACTTTCCTGCAACTGTGAGCAGATAGATCAGGGGTCGGGAACCTATGGCTCGCGAGTCAGATGTGGCTCTTTTGATGGCTGCATCTGGCTTGCAGACACATCTTTAATTAAGAAAAAAAAAACATTAAAAAAATAAAACATTCCCATGTATTTACAATCCATTCATTTCCTACCGCTCATGTTCATGGTGCTCCATGTGACAGCTTTCCTGAAAAAAATAGCAGACAAGCCAAAGAGAAGTGGGAAATGAATGAAAGTCAAGGGAGCAAAGAGCTGACAGTCGACTACCAATCATAACAAAAGTTTTGGGAACTATGACTTAAGAGCGACATTCGCTGTAAAGATCATAGATGCTCAAGAGAAGGTATAGTTCCAATTTTAGTGTTGTCAAGGTAACCATTTACTAAAGGCACTTGCCATCTTTTTTCAGCGAGTTAAATATCAGGGCTACCGGGTGATTAGATTTATGCTTGGAATGGTGACTGCCTGCTGTCACATGGAGGATGCAATAGCACGAGAAAGTCATAAATATGAAGTGGGAGGAAAGAAAGAAGTGGGAGTTCTTGGGTTTATTGGTCAGCTGGGGAATCCACACTTTAAAAAGAGCTATTAAAATTATTTCTCAAAGTATCCCAGTTCAGAGTTAAAGTGTGCCTATTATTGTGATATGACATGCTTAGTAACTTTAACAGGAAAACCTGACTTTGATCACAAGACTCTCGGTTTACATGAACCAAATTTCTGGCAAGATCTTGAAAGAGAATCTTATGTCCCTGAGAAATGGGTTCTCTCTTATCACAAGTAGAGAGAGGCCTCCCTCTTCCTTTTCAGCTTTGACTATGAGTCCCCAAGGGCTTGGGCAACATTATACTCTCTGGGAGTTGGCAAACTGGGCCAACCTCAACACTCCAGTGTCAAGTTAGAATGAACATGGAGGATGTAGATTCTGCATCGTCTTCTGGATGCGCTGAGCCAAAACTGGGCTGACTTGCAGCATAGCACAAGCTACTCTTTATTCGCTCTTGAAACAAAGGAAGATGCCAACAGAGAAACCATGGGATTGGATTCGAATCCTGAATCTGCCCTTACTCGATATGTTGAGAAGAATCCCTCCTCCCTCGGAACCAGTGCCTACCAAACGGGTGAGCAAAGGATGTGAAAATGCCTTACAGATGTTAAAGTATAATAGTGAGAGACATTTCCATTCTGTGGTAAAAAAAATGATGGCATATCAGCATTTACAGACAATCCTATTAATAAGATTGTATTATCAGAGTATAACAAAGCCACTTGTTGTCCTTGCTCACTCTACTCCAAGTGTAGTTTATGCACAGAAAGCATTTATTAACTGCCAACTGAGTAGCAAGGACTGTGTTAAGCACCATAGATATAAATAGAAAACACAGAACAAAAATCAGGGTCGAGAGAAGGGCGTATTCTGCCAAATAACCAATGAGTTTATAAATGTGACTATTAACAGGATGGCTCCCCAATTAATGAAGTTGACATGAACACTAAAATACTATTGTGGTTGCATGTAACAGAAACAACTTGAGTCGAAGTAAGCATCTCTCCACACATAGAATCGAATTTATCCCACAGTTTTATGGGGAATTGAGGCAGTGACTCTCAAGGGTAAGAATGTCACCACACACTGGGAAGCGATGGGAGCCAGAAGATGAAAGTTGTTGGAGCCCACACATCTCTATCTGTTGGGTCTCCTCCTCTTTGTTTCTCTTTTTCTGTTCCACAGACTCACTTTTCTGCTACTCACAAGGCAGGAGGAAGACACCTTTCTCACCTGTAATTAAATTTGCATGGGGCAGTACCCTGCCATCCAAAGATACCCAGTTCTAGAGTCCCAGGTGAGTGACTCTGCTTGGGTCAGCTGTCCAGCTGTCATAAGACTTTAGTGAGTTCGCCCTCAACTGCATACACACCTGCACCCCTACACAAAGCTTTCAGTGTTTTGTGTGCTGATCTATCAGTTGATTGATTTGGCTTAAGGGACTACCATATTAAATATATTGTCCTACACTTACTTTTTCACTTACTTTATCTTCGTTCTTTTCATTGTGGCACATATGGGATTGCATCATTCTTATTTAATAACTGCATAGTATTCTGTGGAATCTGTTCCACAGTCAATTTAACTTGTCCCCTGTTGACGGTTATTTCCAATTTTTCAAATTATTTACAGAACCACATTCATTACCCCCTTATAAATCTTTATGTATTTCTGGAGTAAAGAAATCTCAAGTGGAATGTCTGGATCAAAAAGTGTATGCATTTTGAATTTTAATAGATATTATCAAATTGTTCCCCCAAATAACCTTTAACAGTTAATATTTCTGCCAATATGGCATGAGAGTGAAAGTTTCTTGTCCCCTTGCTAACCCTATATGTGTGTCCTCTTGCTAACAGTCCAGTAAAAACACCTGTTTCATGCTCTGGTCCACGTGGATTGAATTATTGTTAAGGGGGGTGGTACTTCCCCCTCACTCCTGGACGTGAAGGAGCATAATGTCTGAGGCACCCACATCACTCTGTTGCTTTGCTTTGGAAGGCGTGCCTCTCAGCTCACCATTTGCTGACTCCAGCACAGGGCTCACCCAGGGCAGGCCTTGCTTCTGGGAGGGCCGGTGCCCCTGAGCTACCTGCCCACATGGGGCTTCATTAGTGTGGCTCTTGCCAGACACTGAAATCCTTTCAATTATGACTTTATCAAGCAAAACTAGAAAACAGCTGAGTTAAAGGTTAAACATTGTAACCTAAACACAATCCATTAGAATAAACATTTAACAAATTAAAATAGGAAGTTATGAGTAAGGTCCTTTTCATCTGTAACTAATGCAAGGCTCTCTTCCACTGCTTATATTCCTTTCACAGAAACCAACTGCAGAGCCCTCTCCCACCGCCTCCTGCCTCTTCCTGAAGCTAGAGGGGGGGCCTCCCAGTCCAGCCTGCCTATTCCCGGAAGCAGGGCTGAGTGTGGGATGCTTTCCTCTGTTTTCATTTGTATGATACTAGGGAGCAGAGATTAAAAATCTAGCTAGAAGGTAAAGGAAAAAAGGTATTTTCTTTCTTTCTCTTTCTTATTATTTTTTTAGCGCATGCAAGAGAAAGAGAGGGACAGACAGGGACAAACAGACATGAGGGAGAGAGATGAGTAGCATCAATTCTTCATTGAGGCATCTTAGTTGTTCATTGATTGCTTTCTCATATGTGCCCTGATCGGGGGAAAAGGGGTCCAACTGAGCCAGTGACCCCTTGCTCAAGCCAGCAATCTTGGGCTCAAGCTAGCAACCAAGCAGTCATGTCTATGATCCCATGCTCAAACCAGCAACCCCATGTTCAACCTGATGAGACCAAGGTTTTGAACCTGGGTCCTCTGCACCCCAGGCTGATGCTCTATCTCAGGGGCAGTCAACCTTTTTATACCTACCGCCCACTTTTGTATCTCTGTTAGAAGTCAAATTTTCTAACCGCCCACGGGTTCCACAGTAATGGTGATTTACAAAGTAGGGAAGTAACTTTACTTTATAAAACTTATAAAGCAGAGTTAGAGCAAGTTAAAGCATATAATAATAATTACTTACCAAATACTTTATGTCAAATTATCATTAAGTTTGGCAGAATAAATCTTTATAATACAACTTACTATAGTTAAATCTATCTTTTTATTTATACTTGGGTTGCTCCACTACCACCCACCATGAAAGCTGGAATGCCCACTAGTGGGCGGTAAGGACCAGGTTGACTGCCACTGGTCTATCCTGGTCAGGCAAAAAAGAGATTTTCTTTGTTTTCTATTTTTATTTAGTTCAACTGTTAAATGTAGGTTTTCAAAGAACACAGGCAGTCTCATCCATAGATTTGAATGGTATGGAGCTGTTGTTTCCATGACAGATTGGAAACAGTGCTGGCAGCTGCATGGTATTTGGTGACCAGAAGCAGCTGCGATCGGCAGCTGGCCCGTTCCCTGATAACACCACCCATGCTGCTTACTTTAGAAAGACCTTCCAAACAAGGTAGAACCCAGTGACTTCACTTAAGAACACATTGATTTTCTTTTCCATACAATTATAGGTAATATTCTTAACCACTCTTATATAAAGATATTTAATTGAGCTTTTCTGAAAATGCAAGTTGAAATGTGATGGAAAGGAGCCAGAAGCATGTCCTTTGACAACCCCCGCCTTAGACCCTAGCTGCCTGACCTTGGACCCATTCCATAACCAGTGGTCTTTGTTCCCTTAGCTGCAAAGTGGGATAACTCCTATTTCACAGGGTTGTAAAGATGTAGTTAAATAATACAGTATAACCTCAAACTGTTTGCTACATCTGGCACGAGGAGGTGCTCAAATGTAGGTGGAAAAAAAAATTAAATTTAGAGCGCTGTGACTTTTTTTCATAAGTAAACCACTTATTAGTTCACAAGCTGTGGGGTCAGCTCCACCATGGCGCCCTGGCAAAATTGCAGTGCCCACCCGGGCCACACAGGCAAGGGCACGGATGCTGAGTCTTGGCTGATACCTCGGTCCTCCTGGGCCACGAGACCATCCCCCCTTTATCTTCCCAACCCCCACAGGCTGTCAAGAGATGGTCTGGTCCTCACCGGGTCTTGACAAGGTGGAGGTTCCTGTCTTCTGTGCGGCGTACCTTTGACCCCTGCAACTCCCAGCAGTCCTTGCCCTCTTCACGATGATGTCGTCCTGTCCCTCTTCCTTTGGCTGCTCCTACATCTCCACACATGTGAGTTTCCCAAAGTGTCTGAATCTAAAGTAGCTCCCAGTCCTGACAGGCCTTGTTAGTCCAGCTTGGCCATGGCCTTCCCCTTCCTGGGCATTTGACACACAGGTGCTGGGGCACCGTCTCTGTGTGTGGTGCCGGGGACCCTGTGATGAAAATGCTGGTTGCAGTCTCTGCTCCTAGGACTTCTCCCTTTTGTGCTGGCAGACACCTCCGATGGGGAAGGGATACCACTGGCACTTCCCAGGCTCTCAGTGTGGCTTTGAGTTTGCCCTGAGTATGGAGATCCCCAGGACAATGGCCAGGCTCTCGTGCTGCCCCCATGAGCTTGGAGGCCACACTCGGGATGTCAATTGATGATAACCTCCGGGCTAGTTTCCAGAAGGAACTCAGGGTAATGATTACAGGTGATCCCTGCAGCCTCTCTCCATAGGGCTCTGATCACCCCTCCTCTGTGCCGGGCTCTCTACTCGGGGTCGCTGGTTGTGATTGAAGGGCAGAAGCACCTACAATAGGGTCACTCTGCACTGATGACTTCCAGGGGAGACATTGCTTCAGCACGTGCTTCACATCTTTCTCAAAGCTTTGTTTCTGCCTCGCTGAGAGGGCTTTCCCCAGAAAGCACAGGAGGCTTTTCAAGGGGAGCTCCTCAGAAGCAGACCTGGAAGCAAGGGTTTGAGGGGAAGTGGTTTGTCTGGAAGGTGAGCCCAGGGAACAGTGCAGAGGAGGCGGCCGGAGGCGGGACAGGGGAGAGTGCAGGGGAGAGGGAGGGAGGTGGGACAGGGGAGAGTGCATGAGGAGGGGGAGGGAGGCGGGACAGGGGAGAGTGCAGGGGGAGGGGGAGGGAGGCGGGAGAGGGGAGAGTGCAGAGGAGAGGGAGGGAGGCGGGACAGGGAAGAGCGCATGAGGAGGGGGAGGGAGGCGGGACAGGGGAGAGTGCAGGGGAGAGGGAGGGAGGCGGGACAGGGAAGAGTGCATGAGGAGGGGGAGGGAGGCGGAACAGGGGAGAGTGCAGGGGAGAGGGAGGGAGGTGGGACAGGGGAGAGTGCATGGGGAGGGGGAGGGAGATGGGACAGGGGAGAGTGCATGGGGAGGGGGAGGGAGGCGGGACAGGGGAGAGTGCAGAGGAGAGGGAGGGAGGCGGGACAGGGAAGAGCGCATGAGGAGGGGAAGGGAGGCGGGACAGGGGAGAGTGCATGGGGAGGGGGAGGGAGGCGGGACAGGGGAGAGTGCAGAGGAGAGGGAGGGAGGTGGGACAGGGGAGAGTGCAGGGGAGAGGGAGGGAGGTGGGACAGGGGAGAGTGCATGGGGAGGGAGAGGGAGGCGGGACAGGGGAGAGTGCAGGGGAGGGGGAGAGAGGTGGGACAGGGGAGAGTGCAGGGGAGAGGGAGGGAGGTGGGACAGGGGAGAGTGCATGGGGAGGGAGAGGGAGGCGGGACAGGGGAGAGTGCAGGGGAGGGGGAGAGAGGTGGGACAGGAGAGAGTGCATGAGGAGGGGGAGGGAGGCGGGACAGGGGAGAGTGCAGGGGAGAGGGAGGGAGGCGGGACAGGGGAGAGTACATGGGGAGAGGGAGGGAGATGGGACAGAGGAGAGTGCAGGGGAGAGGGAGGGATGTGGGATAGGGGAGAGTGCAGGGGAGTGGGAGGGAGGCGGGACAGGGGAGAGTGCATGGGGAGGGGGAGGGAGATGGGACAGAGGAGAGTGCAAGGGAGAGGGAGGGAAGTGGGATAGGGGAGAGTGCAGGGGAGAGGGAGGGAGGTGGGACAGAGGAGAGTGCAGGGGAGAGGGAGGGAGGTGGGACAGGGGACAGTGCAGGGGAGGGGGAGGGAGGCGGGACAGGGGAGAGTGCAGGGGAGAGGGAGGGAGGCGGGGCAGGGGAGAGTGCAGGGGATAGGGAGGGAGGCGGGGCAGGGGAGAGTGCATGAGGAGGGGGAGGGAGGCGAGACAGGGGAGAGTGCAGGGGAGAGGGAGGGAGGTGGGGCAGGGGAGAGTGAAGGGGAGAGGGAGGGAGGCGGGGCAGGGGGGAGTGCAGGGGAGAGGGAGGGAGCCGGGGCAGGGGAGAGTTCAGGGGAGGGGGAGGGAGGTGGGGCAGGGGAGAATGGAGAGGAGGGGGAGGGAGGTGGGACAGGGAAAACTGCAGGGAAGGGGGAGGGAGGTGGGACTGGGGAGAGTGCAGGGGAGAGGGAGAGAGGTGGGGTAGGGGATAGTGCAGGGGAGGGGGCGGGAGGCGGGACAGGGAAGAGTGCATGAGGAGGGGGAGGGAGATGGGACAGAGGAGAGTGCAGGGGAGAGGGAGGGAGGTGGGATAGGGGAAAGTGCAGGGGAGTGGGAGGGAGGCGGGACAGGGGAGAGTGCATGGGGAGGGGGAGGGAGATGGGACAGAGGAGAGTGCAGGGGAGAGGGAGGGAGGCGGGGCAGGGGAGAGTGAAGGGGAGAGGGAGGGAGGCGGGGCAGGGGAGAGTGCTGGGGAGAGGGAGGGAGGTGGGGCAGGGGAGAGTTCAGGGGAGGGGGAGGGAGGTGGGGCAGGGGAGAATGGAGAGGAGGGGGAGGGAGGTGGGACAGGGAAAACTGCAGGGAAGGGGGAGGGAGGTGGGACTGGGGAGAGTGCAGGGGAGAGGGAGAGAGGTGGGGTAGGGGATAGTGCAGGGGAGGGGGCGGGAGGCGGGACAGGGAAGAGTGCATGAGGAGGGGGAGGGAGATGGGACAGAGGAGAGTGCAGGGGAGAGGGAGGGAGGTGGGATAGGGGAGAGTGCAGGGGAGAGGGAGGGAGGTGGGACAGGGGAGAGTGCAGGGGAGAGGGAGGGAGGTGGTACGGGGACAGTGCAGGGGAGGGGGAGGGAGGCAGGACAGGGGAGAGTGCAGGGGAGAGGGAGGGAGGCGGGGCAGGGGAGAGTGCAGGGGATAGGGAGGGAGGCGGGGCAGGGGAGAGTGCATGAGGTGGGGGAGGGAGGCGGGACAGGGGAGAGTGCAGGGGAGAGGGAGGGAGGTGGGACAGGGCAGAGTGCATGGGGAGGGGGAGGGAGATGGGACAGGGGAGAGTGCAGGGGAGTGGGAGGGAGACGGGACAGGGGAGAGTGCAGGGGAGAGGGAGGGAGGCGGGGCAGGGGAGAGTGCAGGGGAGAGGGAGGGAGGTGGGGCAGGGGAGAATGGAGAGGAGGGGGAGGGAGGTGGGACAGGGAAAACTGCAGGGAAGGGGGAGGGAGGTGGGACTGGGGAGAGTGCAGGGGAGAGGGAGAGAGGTGGGGTAGGGGATAGTGCAGGGGAGGGGGAGTGAGGTGGGACAGGGAGACTGCAGGGGAGGGGTAGTGTAATGGGACAGGGAAGAGTGCAGGGGAGAGGGAGGGAGATGGGACAGGGGAGAGTGCAGGGGAGGGTGAGTGAGGTGGAACAGGGAAGAGTGCAGGGGAGAGGGAAGGAGGTGGGACAGGGAAGAGTGCAGGGGAGAGGGAGGGAGGTGGGACAGGGGAGACTTCAGGGGAGAGGGAGGGAGGTGGGACAGGGAGGAGTGCAGGGGAGAGGGAGGGAGGTGGGACAGGGGAGAGTGCAGGGGAGAGGGAGGGAGGTGGGACAGGGAGGAGTGCAGGGGAGAGGGAGGGAGGTGGGACAGGGGAGAGTACAGGGGAGAGGGAGGGAGGTGGGACAGGGGAGAGTGCAGAGTAGGGGGAGGGAGGTGGGACAAGAGAGAGTGCAGGGGAGGGGAGTGAGGTGGGGTAGGGGAGAGTGCAGGGGAGAGGGAGGGAGGTGGGACAAGAGAGAGTGCAGGGGAGGGGAGTGAGGTGGGGTAGGGGAGAGTGAAGGGGAGGGGGAGGGAATTGGGACAGGGGAGAGTGCAGGGGAGGAGGAGGGGGGTGGGGCAGGGGAAAGGCAATAGAGTGCTAAGGAGAAGATTCCCACTGATCAGCAGCAGAAACTTCCAATGGACGTACTTTACAGTTTTTAAATTTTTAAAAAACACTTTAAGTTGTCCATGTGTCAGAATGGTTCTCAGCAGCTGCTCCCCGCCTGGTGGCCCTGTCTGTCACCGGTCTATCAGAGCACTCCGTTCATGACTGGCCTGGTGCAGTGCTCCGTGCAGCTCAGCGACACCTGCCCTGGCGCGCACCTGGCAGGGAGACACTGAGGAGGGAGCGGTGAGCCCCGCGGAGGGAATTCCAGCACTGGGTGTCTGGCTTTGTGGCGGCCTGTTGACAACTGCCGTCTTCCTCGTGGCTGGGGGCAGACTTCTACAGGCCTGACAGGAAGCAATGCCGGAGCCACCTCCCTGCTTGCACCCGGCCAGCCTCGCCAGACCCCGACCACATCCAAGCCAGTACAGAAAGGAAAGGGCAAGGGAACAAGAAACTCTACTGAATACCAGAATTATTGCTAGTTCAAGAAATTAAAATAAAGCCAGACGACTCCCAAGTCACTTTTTGGTAATTTCAGTGCCCGGCACATGCTCGGCAGACGGACACACAGCCCCAGGACCACTGCACACGTGAGCGTTGCTTCTGCGTTGGGTTTCAGCCACTGGACAGAAACGACTTTTCTTTCTTTTTTTTTTTTTTTTTTACAGAGACAGAGAGAGAGTCAGAGAGAGGGATAGACAGGGACAGACAGACAGGAATGGAGAGATGAAAAGCATCAATCATTAGTTTTTCGTTGTGCATTGCAACACCTTAGTTGTTCATTGATTACTTTCTCATATGTGCCTTGACTGTGGGTCTTCAGCAGACCGAGTAACTCCTTGCTCAAGCCAGTGACCTTGGGTCCAAGCTGGTGAGCTTTTTGCTCAAACCAGATGAGCCCGTGCTCAAGCTGGCGACCTCGGGGTCTCGAAGCTGGGTCCTCCACATCCCAGTCCGACACTATACACTGTGCCACCGCCTGGTCAGGCAGAAAGGACTTTTCTTAATGATTGATGCTATCCTAGGAAAACTTCTGGCAGTAATCAGGCAGAGGTAGACCCGATGGTTCTATGCCTTATAATAAATGCCCGCAGCACTGTCCCACCCACGAGTCTCAGGCAGTGAAGTAGCTGGGATGGGTTGAGGTGGCCACTTTTATAAACTGGTAACTTGCCCCAGCGCTGCACAGCAGCTGTGAGCTACAGAGCTAGGGTTTAAAGCCAGCCACCCAACTCCAGGGCCTTTGACTTGCTTAAAACTTTGCCTCTGTTCTGGGCTAGCATTAAGAGATTTTATAAAGGAGAACTGTGGGAGCATACTTTTGCATAGCTCTCCATCAGTTCATACAGTTGGAGAGGTGCCGATTGTGAACTCAGAGTCCTCCCAGCTCCATCCTCTGTGATGGGGTAGAACACTGCTGACCCTTTACCCAGGAACCAGCCCGGGAAGGTGCAGTGCGCAGGCACCACCTGTGTGGAAAGTAATGAACTTCCCCTGTGTCTCCCTCCAGCCTGATTCCATTCTCTACCTTCTGCGAAGCTCTAATAGCAGGATGAGCATAGGATCTGAACCTCCTGGTCTTAGGTAAAGTCCTGTTCACAGCACATGATCCCACAGGGGATCTTCTGCTCCACCCAACTGCAGCGCCATCTGGTGGTCAACCAGCCCTTGGGTCAGGGTTGTGCCGACTCTTCCTGTCCCAACAGTTTGGCATAGTGTATCTCAGAACTGGATACCGTGCTGATATTAAGACAAGTGAACAAATCCTTTTATCCCAAATCACACGCCTGTGGCTGACCACTTCCAGGCAGAGGCCACGCAGTGATGACTTGGGGGTTGAGGTCCCAGCCCAGGTGACTCCCACAGGGATCTATTCATGAGCAACAACACCTGTGCCTTTCCTGGGACCCAGCTTCTAATCCCTGGAGCTCCAAGCTACCAGGAATATACAACACTGGCTTGGCCAAACCCTGGGTGTTGTTGGTTACAGCGGGGAAGTTCAGTGGTCTCTCCAAACGTGTACAGACACACCATTAATACAGACTTGCCTTTACAATGAATAAAGTATAGCTCTTTGTGGAGAGGAAAAATGAAAAATGACCTGCACCACTGGGCAGCAGGATCAGAGCCTCTCCAAAGGCTTGTCAGCCACCCAGGGTGGGTCTGAGGCTGCTCAAGGACTTGCATTTCAAGTACGTGAGGCCCACTGGGCAAACAGAGCAGTGTGATGGCTCAGGGCCTCGGCCAGTCCTCCCTATAGTGCCAAAGGACCCGTTCGAGGGAGGCCAGTCCTTAGAGTGTTTCAGATATCAAAATTTTGAATAGCAACTCTGGGTTAAAGACGGGAATTAATACACAATTTGGGTTTCCACAGTACAGCAGCAAATTAGCTTCTTGGAATACAGCAGGACCAGCACCTGATGTGAAGCACAAGTCTCTCTCTGCATCCACTCCCCCCCACAATAAACAGAAGAAAAAAGCTAGAATATGAGAAGTAATAAAGGTGGATAATGAGATTTATCTTTAAATCTAAGTTTTGTGTTTCTAGAAACACCTGATCAAATAACATCTTTTATAACTGTAATGGAATATAAAAAAAAAAACATTTGAACTTTCTTCAGATACTGTGGTCATCATACCAAGCCACAGTAAGATGAATCTTAGCTTTCCAATTTCAGAAACTGTCACAAATACTATTTGGAGTAATTTTTATTTGGGAGTTGCCTAAAACTGGCCCTAATCTCTCATACTTCAGGATAACATCATAGCATTGTGATATAAACCTATATCCCTCAAATTAGGTTAAAAGAAACCCAATTTTTTACAGAGGTAAAGTTCTTTTCACAGATTATGTCTTAAATATGTTCAGACACAAGCAATTCAACCTTTCCTATTCAATATGAATCAAACTAAATTTCTACATTTTTAGAACTGTATTAAATTATATTTTATTCTTCAGTTACACATAAAATTCAATTACCATTTCATTGTGGAAGTTTTAATATTGTGCATAGGTTAAAGAACATAATATTTAAAATGATATATTACTACTTTGTAAGAAACAATAGAAATTCAACTTTCTAAAGCTCAGCCCAGAACTGCCATTGGAGTGCAACTCTTCCCCTAACAGAATATGTTCCGATGCAAACATAAATGAACCGTACTTTCTGCAATAGATCGACTTTCAAAGGTTGTGTGTACAGAATGTCTACAAAGTAAATTACTAAACCTTTAAAGCAAGAGATTAGAACTGAAGCCAAATCTAGGGGGAAAGAAATCACCCTAATTGCTGATCCTCAGACTATTTTCTGAATTAAAATGTTTTAAATTTTTAGCCAATTAGTTCACGACTGAAGTTTTTGTGTTTTCAGAAAGAGTTAAATGAGAACAATGTAACTAGAATAATTTACCGATCCAATTCCAATTTTGTTTAGGTATCTACTTCTTTCCTGTGACCCAAAGGCAATGACTCCCTTCCAATCAGGGACGTGTGGCTGGTCTCCTGTCCAGACCTTTTCCCTTCCCATAAAGATGTCTCGAGGACTGAATGGTCCCACTTGGAGCCAGTGGGACATTAAAGGGCTTTTGGGGGTCTTCTATGAAATTGTCCCAAGTCATCCAGCTAAGTGGAGAAGCCAAGATTTGTGCAGGGCGTGTAACTGTGGAATGCAGGCTACTGGCTGTGGAGTTGGGGACAGAGGGAGGGAGGGAGCGAGACAGGGAGGACAAGCTGTGAGATGGCATGGTGGGAGCTGCCAACGCACGGTTTTTTTCTAGGGCCATCCTCGGCCTTACCACTCAGTCATCTCGTGGTATCCTTTTTGGCAGCTGTAATTATTTTTTTCTTAAGTGAGGAGAGGAGAAACAGAAAGACTCCTTCATGTGCCCCAACTGGAATCCACTCAGCAAGCCCACTAGGGGCGGTTCTCTGCCCATCTGGGGCTGTTACTCCATTGCTTGGCAACTGAACTATTTTAGCACCTAAGGCAAGGCCATGGAGCCATCCTTAGTGCCCAGGGCCAACTTGCTCCAACTGAGCCATGGCTGCGAGAGGGGAAAATATATAGAGAGAAGGGAGAGAGGGATGGGTGGAGAAGCAGATGGGCGCTTCTCCTGTGTGCCCTCACTGGGAATCAAACCTGGACATCCACATACCAGCCCGATGCTCTACCACTGAGCCAACCTGCCAGTGCCAGCACTTGTAATTTCAATTGAGCTTCCAAGTTATGTCATTTGAAGAAAATGATGATAGAAGACCCCAATTTCTTCTCATTATTTCTCTAACACATTCATTGTCCTCACTGTTACTTTTATAACAACCATAGGAACAAGTTTAGAAATTTTCTGTATAAATTAAAGAAAATCTCATGCAAGCAGTTTAAATAATAAAATTCATTTATTGGTCTCCACACTAAGAAATCCCAAGGACCACTAAGCCCTTCCAATTTAGGTTTAACATCTGCCTTCTGTCCTGCCTTCCCCCTGTCTTCTCTCCTACCTTTTGTCTTGCCTTCCACCTGCCTTCTGTCCTGCCTTCCCCTGCCTTCTGTCCTGCTGGCTTTCTCTCAGGGCCCTTGCTTCCTTCCTAGTGTGGCGGTAACAGGTTTTTGTTTGTTTGTTTTTTTTTGTATTTTTCTGAAGCTGGAAACGGGGAGAGACAGTCAGACAGACTCCCGCATGCGCCTGACCGGGATCCACCCGGCACGCCCACCAGGGGCGACGCTCTGCCCACCAGGGGGCGATGCTCTGCCCCTCCGGGGCGTGGCTCTGCTGCGACCAGAACCACTCTAGTGCCTGGGGCAGAGGCCAAGGAGCCATCCCCAGCGCCCGGGCCATCTTTGCTCCAATGGAGCCTTGGCTGCGGGAGGGGAAGAGAGAGACAGAGAGGAAGAAGGGGGAGGGGTGGAGAAGCAAATGGGCGCTTCTCCTATGTGCCCTGGCCGGGAATCGAACCCAGGTCCCCCGCACACCAGGCCGACGCTCTACCGCTGAGCCAACTGGCCAGGGCCATGGTAACAGTTTTGAGCAACACATTCACATACCTTGCCGTTGAAAGGGAGAGGACTTTTCCAGGGGCTTTGTTCTCACGTGCCATTGTCCCAAACTGGGTTATGTGCTGGTGTGCCAGCCCATGCTAAGGACCCCTGATCCAATTTAACTCGACACTTAAGAGCAACTGGTTTATAGCTACAATAGCAAGTAGAAAATTCTTAGAAGCCTCAGCAGTTAGGCTCAGATCTAATCTTGCTAACAGAGGCAGGATGCGTTCTTTGTGCTTCAGCCTTGCAGACATTGCAGGAAGGCATTTTATTATCTTTAGAACAGTGGGTACTTTTGCAAAGATATTGTACAAACGTGCTGAAACAACTGTAACCTTGTAGTTTTTGCCCTTAAATACCTCTCTCCCCCCAAGCTGTTCGCTGTTCCTCGATTCCCGGTCAGGGAACCAGCGGACAGACACCGGCCGGCTAATAAAGGCTCTCCAAATTCCTAATCAGTTTGGGCTCTGGTTCCTTTCCCCACGGGTTGCACCACAACAGGTTACATGTCCATTCTTAAAGCAGGACGTACAGAGGTCACTATAGCAGGGGAGGGTGGATGGCTGTCCCTATTGACTGACTGTCAGGCCCCTCCCCACAGCTGTTCCCCAACAGAAGAGAGGGAAGAGATGCCAGTGGGAAAGCAGCTTCTCCATGGCTGTGTGCAGATCTCTAGGTGGTGTCATGCTCTACAGGAGAGTTTTACACAACATAGCATTCTTGTTTTGATTTTTAAGATCAGTCACTTTTAACCTCATCCATTCGGAAGGGGCAGTGGTAAATTGGTCATGCATAAATCATTCCTTGGGCCCCCACCTCATGGAGCCCCCAGCCTCCACTCCATGCCCCACTATCCCCAGGCTCAGTCCTTCTGTGATTTCTCAGAGCAAATACACTGTCTCCAAGTGCACTATTCATGCATCGAGGCATGAGAATGATAAAAAAGTGTGAGACTCACAGGAGACATCTAGACTGACATTGAAGCATGAAAGTCAGAGGGAACCTTGAGTGTCCGGGAACACAAAGAGAGCATGTGGGGGAGTTAATGCGAAATAAACACTTCCCTCAGATGATTGTGGGGTGCGGGTCTGACTGCCAGGTCCTTCTGACTGCCAGGACGTGTATGTTTATTGTAACTCCAGAACCCAAGGCCAGTTACATGCTTGGGGTGCTGACCACCAGCTAGCTGTCCTTGGCAATAGGCACAATATTTTTCCTCCACTGAACCTCTGTCTGACCATGACTACAACCCTGTTGCTATGCAGTGCCCCCTGGCCGGTCGGTAGATTCCAGGGCACCTGAGTCCCAGCAGCAGGAGCTCATTCAGCATTCTTCTCCAGGTCAGCTGTGTGTCATCCTAACTGCCCCTGCACTGACCTTTACAAAGCCTGAGGGCTTCTCAAGGACCCATGGTCTCAGGGACACGGCATGACTCATCTGCATCACAAGCATCAAAAGCACTTCTGGGTTTCAGTATTCTGCTTCCAAAATAAATCTTATGCCCAATTTTGAAAGTACCAGATATTCATTTTGAAAAGTATGGAAAATACAACAAAATATTTTTTAAACCCATCACAAAAATAAAAGTTTGACATATGATTTGGTGCATTTTCTCTCTTTCACGTGTTCTCACTTTGGTAACAAGTCACGCACGTCCTCCTTTCCTCATTCTCTAATGCACTTCGTGCTTCCTGCGTTGCGTGCACAGGCCGTCGGCACCTGGTGCGTTTTCACTCCCTGCTTCTTCCGCTTGCCATCCATCTGCACGCCCCAGACTTTCACGAACATGGCTCTACCAGCTGCGTATTACTTAACTGTGTACATGGACCACAACCAACTCAGCATCTTTTATGATGACATGTAGGTATTTGCAGTTGTTTTCTATTTTATAAATATGGCCGACTATTTTATGAAAAATGTCACTGCAGAATGCAGCTCATGCATTTCAGATTTCTCCTTAGGATGAGCTCCCCAGATGTGGAATGAATGAAGTGAAGGTACGGTTTAGGAGTTGTTTAGATGTGCAGTGAGAGAGGACGAGGCAGGCCAGGGGTCCTGGGTCTCCGGGGAGAGTACTCAGAGTCAGTCTCTAGGCTGGAAATTCAGCAGACCAGATGTTTAATGCTGTTGATGCTTTTGATCAAAGTCACAAAAAAATCTTGAAATTTATATTCTCAATTTGTATAAAGCCTTTTGGCAATTACTAAAACTTTCCATTTATGATTTATAGTTGGTTATGGTACGGTCTGTGGTGCCGTTTCTTTTGAGGGTGGGATGAAGGAAAGACTGGTTCCGAGTGGCTTCTTTCAGGGCGGTGGTGGCACTTCTACCCATGTTCCTCCCACAGACCTCTCTCCCCCCAGATGGCTCTAACATGCTCATGGGTGTGCGTGCACACACACACACACACACACACACACGTACTGACGACACCACTGCACACACTCACATTTACTAGATTGCCAGGTAAAATACAGAAAGGCAGAGGATGCCAGTTTAAACTGAATTTTAGATAAATAATGACTAATTTTCATATATGTTCTATGCTATATTTAAGACATAGACTAAAAAATTATTCAAGGTGTACCAGAAACTCAAATTTTACCAGTGTCCAATGTTTGTATTTGCTAAACCTGGTGATTCTAACACTCACATGATCACACACCCAACACTACTTGCCCGCACCACACGCACTCACAGTCACACGTGCTTGCATCACACATCCCTTTCCTCTTGTATTGTACATTCAGTTTACTTGCTTATTATAACATAAATGTATACCAGAAACCATCAAATAAAAGGAAAGCTACAGGAAAATAGCTTAACATATACTTTTAAAACAATTGGTTTGCTAAAACCGCAGATGAATCTCATGGCTTACAGGTGAGTCTCTTGGAGCGGTAGAGATTGATCCCAGTGTGGAGGGAGTCCGCGTCCACGCTGAGTTCCAGCTTCTGCAGTTTGGCCCTCCTCGCAGCGGAGGCCGGCGGAGACAGCACCGCCTAGTGCCCTCGGCTCCTCCCGGCAGCGCTCAGATCACCCTGTAAACACTTCCCCTTGCACTTCCTAAGTTTTGGGCGTGTTTATTTTAAAGAAAGGGGTCTCAGCCCATCTGGGATTTGTTTGGAAGGGATTGCCTCTTTCCTTTCCTTGTAAAAATAACCTCATGTCCTTATGTAGCTGGGCCGGACCATCACTCCGCAGCCGGGCCTCACCTCTTCCTGGGTGTGCTCCTGGCAGCAGTGTGGCGCTGGGTAGGTTAACCATTGCTGCGCACTGACCCGGCCTGGCTGCTCCACAGCCCTGGGCCTCTGCCCCTGTCCCGGGACCCTCAGGAATGCTGGGCCAGCTTTATCTGTGACAGTGAATGAGTGAGGGAGTAAACAGGACATCAGATTGCAGCTTCTTTTGATCTTTTTTGCAGCTTATAATTCTGATCCTGGAACAGCAACGCTCCTGAAGTCAGAAACCATTTTTTTTTATCTTAATTTTGTGAATAATGCCAAGAATAATTTTAGGAAGAGCCCACTCGCTCTTCCTCTGTAGGTACGTGGTGTTGCAGTGAACTAGGCCGAGCAGCCAAAGGACCTCATCTTCAGATATTTGCATGCATCTGCTCATGCCAATAACATGCAGGAAATGAAAAGAAAGGAAGCCCAGCATGTGAACACAGGAGGTGGTCCTGTCACTGGACCGGGACCTGGTCCTTTGGGTCAGCCTACGGCCGGCCAGTAGTTTGGGTTCTTGACTTCATGCAGGAAAAATTCCACGACATGAATCCAGGTAATTTTGAGAGTATGTTTTCTAAAGCTGGGGATGGTGAAACAAGGATGGGCGAGAACAGAAGAAGCAGCAGGGAAGCCTCAGCAGGGCGGCCTTGGCTCCTTAGAGACCTGCGGGAAAGACATGAGGAGAAAGGGGCTGCTTCAACTCCTTAGAGACCTGTGGGAAAGACCCCCGAGCGGAGAAAGGGGCGGCCTCGGCTCCTTAGAGACCTGCGGGAAAGATGCGAGCGGAGAAAGGGGCCTTGGAGACAGGTCCGGGTTCACCGGGACGAGCTGCTGCTGCCCACTGCTCCCTGGATGCAAATCTTCTGAGGACCCTTCGAGTTGAGGAGGACACTTTGTGGGGGAAGGAAGAAGAGGGGGAAGGGGAGGAGAAAGGTGAGAGGCAGTACACTGCGTCCTTTGTTCTAAGGGTTTAAAGAGTGGGAGTTTAGGAGAGGATTTCAATAGAATATTCTTCAACTTTTCCAGATGTAACCCCACACCCCCAGGGCTTCTGTCTCCACTGATGGTCAACCCCAGGGCAGGGGCCATCAGCCACCCAGCCAGTCCTGGGGCTTGGGGGTCTAGCCCACCTTCACTTGGAGCCAAAACACAGTTGAAGCCTAGATGTTATTCCTAAGGAGGTGACCCTCTGCTTCGGGCTATAAATTGCTCAGCCAGTTTGTTCAGCTGTCTGTTTTAGTTTCTCCATTCTACCAGGCAAGGAATGTCCGCAGCCTCTTACTGTCCTGACTCAGTCAAGAGGACAGTGACCACCCGGGGGGCAAGCAGGTGTGAAGACACTCCTTGGGGTTGCTGAGGGAACTAAGCACACTGTCACAGCTCTTCTAAGGGCTGTTTGCACTCACACTGGTTAGTGCTACAGGGAAAGTCGCCCCTTTTACTTGTACTCACCAACTCCATCAATTTGGCGACACTGAGGAACTGTAGCTGTGGCTTCCGACAAGGCAGCAGCCGCCAGAGCGGACCGCCCACTAGGCCCAGGGCTCCTCCTTCCCCAGGGAGCTCCCCCAGCACTGGTTCCTCAGCCCCCAGGAGAGCCTGGTGAGGTAGAGAGCTGCCGAAACCTGCCATCCTTGTCCCTGCAATGTAAGACAGAGGTCTGAGCCGCCTGGGGCAGAGGAGACGCACAGAAGACCCTGGTGTCTTCGCCCAGGCACAGGGCTCCAGGTTTTCAGTTCTCCTTCCTCAGGCTTTTAATGCCAGAATATACACAGTGCCTTTCAAACAAACATACGGAGCAATATCTACTCACCTATGAGGAGGCTTTGACAAATCTGAGCCATCTAAATCAGTTGCAATTTCCTAAAAACAAAGACAAAGGTGAGAGGAGGCCTTAAGGAGGTGTCACCCGACTCTCCATCCCCGAGTGTGGATGGCACTTAGTGACTTGCTTCCAAAAGACAGAATATGGAAAGGGCAGGAGGAGCTGACCAAGGTCACCACCACCAGACCAGTTGCTGACATGTCCCCTTGACTGATGTGTTGAGAAGCGCAATTTGCCTCTGTGGTCTCTCTCCCCAAAACCCTACAACCCTCGTCTATCCAGGAGAAAAACACCAAGTTGAGGGACAAAATGCCTGCACACCACTCTTCAAGGTCATCAAAACAAGGAAGTTGAGGGATGGTCCTAGACCAAAGGAGGTTAGCAAGACATGATGATGCAATGTGATGTGGTCTCCTGGATAAGAGCCTGGAACAGAAAAAACATCAGGGAAAAACAAACCCTAGTAAAATCTGAATCAAGCGTGACTTTAGTAAATAGTTGTTTACTGATGTTGGTTCCTCAGTTATGACAGATGCACCAGTAACATAACATAGTAGCAATCAGAAAAACTGCTGAGGGGCCCACTGGACCTTTCCATACTATTCTTCAACTTTTCCAAAAATCCAAAATGATTCTAAATTAAGAAGAAGATTTAAATAAAAACAATAATAGAAGATGGTCATAACACAAGCAGTAAATAAGGCCAGTGCTCGCAAAGTGTTTTTTAAGAATTTCATATAAAAATAAAAGCTCTTGAGTTATTTCTAGATTATAGTAGACAAGAGGGTTTTGAAGGAAGCTGGAGATAAAACCCTCAGGAAAAAGAGCAGTTACATTATGCTAAAAAAAAAGTACAATTATGAATACCTAATACTGAAAGAATGTGAAGCCCAGCCTCTTGGTTACAATGTTGCGATGGCTTAGGCACTAACTGCTGAGGACTCCTGTAACACAGGGACTGCAGGATGTGCAGAGCTCACTCCCATAGGTGGTGTGAGCCTCTGATAAATGTAGTGGTGACCACAGCTTTTGTCTTACTCCCTCTCAAAATCACCACAATGATGGTAAAAAAAAAAAAAAAAAAGGGGAGGGGGGAGGATGATAGACCAATAAGAACAAAGAAAATGAAGAAGGAAGTGTTAGCATAGGTTGAGAAGGGAGCAAAACTGGCTAAGCTCAATTAGGTCAGAAGCACTAGCTTCAAACACATGACGGAGGACTCCTGCATTCTTCACCCTCGGGACACAACCTCTAAAGCAGACAGGAGGATCTACACCGGCCATTAGCCAGGATTGCCCAGGGAGAGAGAAAACAATAAAGGGAAAGTCCTCTGCTGGGCACATGCCCAGGAGAAGCCAAGAGTGGTCATAAGGGGCAGAGCCTAGCTTGGGAGAGGGATGGGATTCGATAAGGGACACAGAACCCCAGAAGACCTGAGAAATGAGTTGGTTAGGGAGAGGGCCCAGCACCAGTACTGAAGGTTTGGGAAACTTGACTGGTTAATTTGAAAGAGCACCTGGTCCTTCCCAAGCCCGAGATAATATTATCAGAACCTGTAAAAGTTGAGCTCTCTCTTTCTCTCCACTCTCCACCCCCACCCCGTAACACGTGTTAACACACATTCATTTTCCCATTGGTTTCTGCCTTCTCTCTCCATAGTAGCCTTGTGGGCATAGCAGGCATGTGGGCCCTAGCCTGGGCCCCAGCCACAGGCCTGGGTACAGCGACATAGCCAGCCGAGCACAGCTGGGAACAGAGGCTAAGCTAGCCACATGGGGGCAGAGACCTCATTAAGTATTGGCATGGACTAAGAACCAATGGCACAGCATTTCTGGCCCTTGTCCTTCTTCTGGGCTTGATAAAGACAAGGCTGGACCTCCTCCATAGCAGGACGGAGCTGAACCCACAACAATCCTTAGTACCTGCCCCAGCTTCAGTAAGCCTCACCACCATTCCTTATCCTCCCATGCGTGGTCTCCATAATGTTTCTCTCTCACATCTGGGAGGACCCCATTTCATCTGACAATGTAGAAGCATCATCCATGTAATGATAATTTGGATGAGAGAAACAGCTCACGTTGACTGAACATGTACCAGTCTAAATTATTTTTTTTATTTTTTTTCCTATTTTTAATTGATTTTAATTTATTGTGTTTACATAGATTCTAGTGTTGCCCTGAATGCATCCCCCCCATATTCCCCTCAACATCTCCCTTGCCCCCCTCCCTATAGCGCCCTGTCCCCTTCCCTTCAGGTTTATCCCATCCTATCATCCCCTTTCCCTCTGTCCTCTTTTCCTCTGGTCCCTTTGATCTCTCCTCTGTATTAATTCCAATCCTCAGTTCACATTGTTCATTGGATTCCTCAAATGAGTGAGGTCATATGATATTTTTCTTTCTCTGACTGGCTTATTTCATGTAACATAATAGTTTCCAGGTCCATCCATGTTGTCGCAAAAAGTAAGATTTCCTTCTTTTTCATGGCCTCATAGTATTCCATTGTATATATGTATCACAGCTTTCTATTTTTTTATTTTTTGTGTGTGTATTTTTCTGAAGTTGGAAATGGGGAGGCAGTCAGACAGACTCCCGCATGCACCTGACCGGGATCCACCTGGCATGCCAACCAGGGGGCAATGCTCTGCCCATCTGGGGTGTTGCCCTGTTGCGACCAGAGCCATTCTAGCACCTGAGGCAGAGGCCATGGAGCCATCCTCAGCGCCCGGGCCAACTTTGCTCCAGTGGAGCCTCAGCTGCGGGAGGGGAAGAGAGAGACAGAGAGGAGGGAGAGGGGGAGGGGTAGAGAAGCAGATGGACGCTTCTCCTGTGTGCCCTGGCTGGGAATCGAACTCGGGACTCCTGCACGCCAGGCTGATGCTCTACCACTGAGCCAACCGGCCAGGGCCTTGTACCACAGCTTTTTAATCCACTCATCCACTGACGGACACTTGGGCTGTTTCCAGATCATCGCTATTGTGGACAATGCTGCCATAAACATGGGGTTGCATTTCTCCTTTTAAAACAGTGCTATGGTAAATTATTTCCATATGGTAATTCATGGCTGAGCTGGTGGTAACATACTACAAAAAGCAGAACAAACAAACCAACATAAGATCCAAGTGCCTATGGCAGTGGTTCTCAAAGTGTGCACCAGGGCACACCGGTGTGCCCTAGAAAATTTCCAGGTGCGCCCTATGGTATTCCAGAGAAATGTGTGCCTTTTGGGGACCAAAAAACCAACAGGATTTTTGGAGTATAATTTTTGGGGACAGAGGTGTGGGGAATTGGCTGTAAACTGACAGTCTGCCCAACCCCCTACCTCACTTGCCTGATTATGTTGCAAAAGGCTGTTAAACTGTGGTGCTGGATTGTTTATACTACCCTTCATGTTCCTGGGAAAGACTGGAGGCAAGTTTCTTCCATCTTTTGGTGTAAAGTTGATATATTGATTTGCTAATGGCCTCACTTTGCCATATAAATAAAACAAGATGGGTTTTTGGGTGCACTTTGTTCTTGTCAGCAGCATTTATAGGACCCTCCTGACCCTGTATTTTCTTAATTTCACATATTTTCTTAATTCCCACTCAGGACCTGGAATTACTAGCTGTGCTGGTTTGCGGCATGTGCCCAGATAGGAAAATAAATATAGTTACTCTATTATACCATTTCATTATGGAAATACTGCTCTTTTTTGTTAACACATCATTATTATATTTATTATTAACACATTATATTATTTTTAGATAAATACATCCAAATAAAATAGATAGATTTCTCAAAAACAAGCATGATATTAAAGAATCTGATTCTGGAAGTGAGCAAATGTTAAGTGTAAATAAAATAGGACTTGAAGGCTGACGGGCAGAATTTAAGTTATAGCATTTTCCATCACTTAATACTGAACAATATAATTGGACTAGAAACCCATTCATGGAAACTTCAAGTGATTTTGATTTAACATTAACAGAAGAAGAAGAACTGGCAGCTATATCCACTGATCATGGATTGATGATTAAACATAAGGAATTGTCTCTTGAAGCCTTTTGGATTTCTATAAAAGAAGAATATGTGGCAATATCTAAAAAAGCTTTGAATATTTTACTACAATTTTCAACATCCTATTTATGTGAATTAGGATTTTCTACCCTCAACACAATTAAGAGTAAAAAGAGAGGAATTCTTCAATGTATTAACGAGGAAATGAGAGTTTGCTTTTCAAATATATGCCCAAACATTGAAGAAATCGCTAGGACACATCAGGCTCATGTTTCTTATAAACACAAGAATGAAAAAACAACACATTTGCACCAGGACCTGCCAAATTTACTAAATCTTATGAAGAATGTATCTACATATATAAAAAGATAACTATTTTGTCATTTTTAAAATTTTTAACCCCTCTTTTTTACAAATTCTAAAAAGCATAACTCAAAAAATATAACATAAAATGTTTTTTTAATGTCAGAATAAATTTAATTTTGTTGTATTTATTTTGTTTAATTACCGTAAAAGCACACTTGGACTTTATATTTTTTTCTTTAGTATTTGACTTAATTATTATAACATATTTCTCAGAAATTTATATATAGTATGCCTACAATTATTTGTAGGATTTTTTTATTTATTTATTTTTTACAGGGACAGAGAGAGGTCAGAGAGAGGGATAGATAAGGACAGACATACAGGAATGGAGAGAGATGAGAAGCATCAATCGTCAGTTTTTTGTTACGCGTTGCAACACCTTAGTTGTTCATTGATTGCTTTCTCATATGTGCCTTCACTGTGGGCCTTCAGCAAACCAAGTAACCCCTTGCTCGAGCCAGCAACCTTGGGTCCAATCTGGTTAGCTTTTTGCTCAAGCCAGATGAGTCCACGCTCAAGCTGGCCACCTCAGGGTCTTGAACCTGGGCTCTTCACATTCCAGTCCTCCACTCTATCCACTGCGCCACCGCCTGGTCAGGCTATTTGTAGGATTTTAAATGCTCCCCGACTTCAAAAAGTTTGAGAACCACTGGCCTATGGGAAGAAGTAGGAGCAAGAAGTCAGTCAGTCCATCCTGTGGAAATCAGAACAACCAAAGTGTCAGAGGCATCAAGAGGGCAGGGCTGAGGAACAGGGCTGAGGGCGAGGACAGTGGTCCCTCCAGAACCCCAGGTTGTGTGGCGTTATCTTCCTCCACCCAAGGCAGAACATCAGTTTATTCTCTAGATACATTAAACCAGGCTGGGTTTGAATTCTGGAGAAACGGTGGAAGGGCAGTCTTAGTGCCAGGGCTGACTGCCTGACAGTCACAGAAAGCCTTCATCATGAACCGTGGGACCATTTTCCAAGACCTGTTCCCAAAAACCTATAGTCTGACACATGCCCTCCAAACTGTGAATTAGAGAATTTTGAGGAAACAGACCTCAATGTACTTAACTACCCAGAAAGACAGTCCAGATATGGATTATTCTAGCCTGAATTTTGGCCTCCCAAAATTTATGTGTGATGTCTTTACCCCAAATTTCTCAGAATGTGACAATATTTTGAAATAGACTTTCAAAGAGGTGATTATGTTAAAACCAGGCCATTAAGGGTAGACCCTAGGACCTGGCTGGTTGGCTGAATGGTAGAGCATCAGCCTTGGGTGTAGATGTCCTGGGTTCGATTCCCAGTCAAGGTACAGAGAAGTGACCATCTATCTGTTTCTCCATTCCTCTCTCTCTCTCTCTCTCTCTCTCTCTCTCTCTCTGTGTGTGTGTCTCTCTCTTTTCCTGCTGCAGCCATGGGTCAGTCAGAACAAGTTTGCCCCAGGCACTGAGGATGGCTTGTTGGCCTCACCTCAGGCACTAAAATAACTTGGTTACCAAGCAACAGTGGAACACCCCAGATAGGCACGTGCAGGAATCTGTCTTTCTGCCTCCCCACTTCTCACTTAAGAAAAAAAAATAGGGTGGACCCTAATTCAATCTGGTATCCTTAGAAGAAAATTAATAGAACAGAAAAGAGAGCCCAGAAATCAACCCACACTTACATGGTTAATTAATATTTGACAAAGGAGGTAAGAGAATACAATGGAGTAAAGACAGTCTATTCAATCAATGGTGTTGGGAAAACTGTACAGATACATGTGAAAAAATAAAACTAGACCACCTTATTAACCATACACATAAATAAACTCAAAATGGATTAAATATTAGACAAAAAATTATAAAAATCCTAGAAGAAAACAGAGGCTGTCAAATCTTAGACATTTCTTGTAGCAGTATTTTCTCAGCTATATCTCCTCAGCAAGGGAAACAAGAGAAAAGATAAACAAATGGGACTATCAAAATGAAAAATTATGGCACAGCAAAGGAAACTAACAACAAAATGAAAAAATGATCCACTGAATAGGAGAACATATTCACCAATATATCTAATAAAGGCTTGATATCCAAAACTTAAAAAGAACTTAAAAAGTCAACACAAAAAAACAAACAATCCAATTTAAAAATGGGCAAAGGGCCTGAATTGACATTTTTCTGAAAAGGACATACAGATGGCCAATAGACATATGAAAAGATGCTCAACACCATTAATCATCAGAGAAATGTAAATTAAATAAGTGTTGGCGAGGATGTGGAGAAAAGGGACTCTTCATGCACTGTTGGTGGGAATGCAGACTGGAACAGCCACTGTGGAAAGCAGCATGGAGCAGCATAAATTAAAAATGGAACTGCCTTGTGACCCAGTGATCCTACTTCTGGGAATTTATCTTAAAAATCCTAAAGCACTATCATTGCAGCATTATTTACAATAGCCAAGATTTGGAAGCAGCCCAAGTGCCCATCAGTAGATGAGTGGATAAAAAAGCTTTGGTATATTTACACAATGGAATACTATGCAGCTATAAAAAAAAGTAGAAAATCTTACCTTTTGCAACAGCATGGTTGGACCTGGAGAGCATTATGCTAAATGAAATAAATCAATCAGAGAAAGACAAGTACCATATGATTTCGGTCATATATGCAACCTAATGAATAAAACGAAACAGACTAATGCACAGACAGCGGGCTGACAGCTGTTGAGGTGGGGGATGGGTGAGGGAGGTGGAAGGATAGAGCAAAAAGACAACCATGGACATGGACAGCAGTGCGGTGATTGCTAGGGTGGGAGTGGAGAAGAATACGCGGGTGAAGTGGTGATCAGCAAAGATTTGACTTGGGGGTGTGAACAAACAATACTGTGTACAGAGATGTGTTGTAGAATTGTGCACCTCAAACTGGTATAACTACGTTAACCAGTGTCACACCAACAAAATTCAGTTTAAAGAAAAGAAGATGGAACTTGTTCTTACAGAGACTCCAGGGACGAGTATACGCAGAGGAAAAGTGGTGTGCGAACAGAGCGAGAAACCGCTGTCTGCAGCCAGGAAGGGAGGCCTGGGAAAGAAACCAGCATTGCTGGCACCTTGATCTTGGACTTCTGACCTCCAGAACTCTGAGAATATCAATTTCTATTGTTTAAGACCCTCGGTCTGTGGTGCCTTGTTAGGGCACCTCCAGCACACTAACACATGGATATTTGGACGTTTCCCAGTGAGAAGGCCAATCATGGTGCTCCACCAGTGGACAGGCCTTGCCCATGTGTACAGAGCTTCTGTATTGATTGGAACCTTGGCAAAAAATACTGATGACACACTCAAAACAGAGAAAGAAGGGAGTTTTATAAAAGGCCAGTTACAGAGGTGAAGGTGTGGCTAAGAGAAACTAACAAGAAGTGGTGAAGCCCCAGGGTGAGCAGCAGACGTGGCTGTCATTACCCCAGGCTCTGATGGTCAGGGTGGCAGTGGTCACTAGAAACTAAGGGGGGCTTTGGCTGTGAGAGGGATTCACCGAGCAGGAGATGCCTGTCATCAGTAGTAGAGGAATGCAATCCTGGTCAGACACAAACAAGGCCTCCACAAAACCTGGTCCCTCCCAGATAGGGAGGAGGGGTTCAGGGACACCTATTCCTCAAGCATTCACTCTCTCTTCTTGATGTTGGGTTCCTGGCAGTGTCTCTCATTGGCTAAATTCTAACAGAATCCAAAGTAAAGGATCCCAGGTGATACAATGCTGATAGGGCGGCTTCCAGAAAACGGAGCAGGGGGAAGAGGATGAAACCTGGAGAGGCATGTGCAAAGTCACAGCTCATTTTCCAAGCAGCTTTTCAATTATTCTCCTTTAAATATGAACAGGCTCCAAGGGTCACTAGATAGGTAAGGTCCTTCAACATGAGAGACCAAAAACAAAGAAGCACACAAACCTACAAATAAGCAATAAAAGGGAAACTAGAGGAGATGGCAATGCAGTAAACAGAATACATTTTTAAAGTAACCCAGAAGAAATAATGTAGCAAGTAATAATATATAATACAATATAATGTAACATAACATAACAATATTTCATATTTTATGTATATATATTAATTCCAAGAATCCATAGATGTCTTTTTATTCTCAAAAATGTATTATGAAATATAGAAAAATTAGATAATGTAAATAAAGTCTTAGAAGTTAAAAAATATGATAGCCATAAGAGTTAATAGGAGGATTGAGAGATTGAAGAATTTTCTCAGAAAGTAAGACACGCAAAAGAAGATAAAAATTGGGCAAGGAAAGCTAATAAACTTAGAGAAGCAATCCAGAGGACACGATATTTGACTCTTCATAAACTCAGAAAAAGTGATAAGGACAAAGGAGATGTACCCACTGAATATTTCATGTGGTTTTAGAATGAGAGAGAGAGAGAGAGAGAGAGAAAGACAGAAAGAGAGGGAAAGAGAGAAATGAGATCACATTTAAAGGAAATAAAATTAGAAGGTAACACTGGAAGAGTAAAAGTTGAGCAAAACCTTCAAATTCTAAGGTGCAACCTAGAATTCTATAACTGCACAAATAATAAAGAGTAAGGAAAAAGAAACATATTTCAAAAGTATCAGGACTTCTTGATATTCTGGGAAGATGACATACACATATTTTCCCCTTTCCTCTTGCTAAAATTCAGGACATTAATGTAAAGTAAATGTAAGAAGACTCTGTATAATGTTATCAAGGTCCATCCATGTTGTTGTAAATGATCTGATGTCATCATTTCTTATGGCTGAGTAGTATTCCATAGTATATATATACTAGAAAGCCTGGTGGTCATATGAAATGACCGCTGTTCTAGATATTATAAATTGTAATTAAAATGATTTGTGCAAAGGTGTCTGCTAATTCAAACTGAATTACCCAGGGCAGGTGGCGAGGACGCCCCTTTACTTACTGCCCCACAGGGTTTCCCCCTTCTACTTGCTTAATTGCTTAAAGTATAGTGCAATGAAGGAAACCACTGGCGGTACATTTCTTAAGAGCCACCGCTAGCTCAATAAATAAAGGTGATTTAAATAATAAAATGTTAATTCACATGTCAAAGATCTCTTTGTACACAACATTTCTTGTGTAGATCTTTCCATCATTTTTAAGCTCGCCTTGCAGAGGACCATCAATTATTTTTAATTTTACGTCTGTTCTTTCATGAACTCTTGAACAGGCAACATAAAGTTGACCGTGTCCAAATGCAGGCTCAGGTAAAAAAAATGCCAACACGCTTAAGCGTTTGGCCCTGAGACTTATTGATGGTCATAGCAAAGGCAAGTTTTATAGGAAATTGTCTACGTCTCAATTGAAATGGCAACCCTGTTTGAGATGGAGCCAAATCAATTCTTGGAATGACATGTATTTCACCTTTAGAGGAGCCAGTCAAAGACTTCGCTATTATGACATTATTTTTCAATTGGAGAACCTCTAGTCTTGTACCATTGCAATGACCCCTTCTGGTGTTAAGATTTCTTAACAGCATAATAATTGCTCCAATCTTTAACCTCACTTTGTGAGATGGCATGCCAGAAGGCCACAGACTATTTAAAAATTCCGTCCTGGTCCAGGCAAGTCAATTGGTTTGTTTCCTATGGATGCAAAAGCAAATGAACTATTAATGGATCGAATGCTATCCATGTACTGTTTGCTATTTGGATGCTGATTAGTCAATAATTTATTCAAGAGTGGTGGATAATTCTCAATTAGTGGAACTACAATGTTTCTGTACTTGCAACATTGAGAAAATCCTTTCTTGCCACGGTCAAATCGATTAGTTTCTAACTTGAAGTTTAAGGACTGACAGTGTTCACATTTAATATGCATGTCACCAGAGGAATGCTCAAAAATTAAAGTTTCTCCGTTTGAAACTGTTTTAATCCTTTTTGCGTTTCGGTCAGCATTACTCTGTCGTTTTTTTTGCATTTCTCTCCTGCCTTTGTTCAAAGGACTCATTTTGTCAAGACAGGCTTTTTTGTCTTGCATCTGAGGCAAGCCTTGGTTCTCTATGCTCATCAGTCTCATTTTGCCGAGAAAGACGCATTTGCTCTGCAACTGAAGCAAGCCTTGTCTTTCTCTGCTCAGTGGTTTCTTTTTGTCGAGAAAGCTGTTTTTGTGCAGCTTTAGCTCCTTTTCTCTCCTCTTCAGTGCTGTATTTTCTAGGAGGCATTCTTAAAAGAAATTACGTTAAGACGTAGTTTTTATGTAAAACATATGATTGCCAATGCAAACAAATGTTCACCTTCCCCCTGACACGCTCAATTTGCGTTCAGCCTTAAATTGTTTCAAAAGCAGATGATTGCCAATGCAAACAAATATTCACCTTCCCCCTGACCCGCTCAATTTGCATTCAGCCGTGGCAACTTCACCCCATTGGCTAGTACAGTTACGCAAGCAACCAATAAGCTATTGGTGACAAACAGACACTTAAGCCGCATATAATAAAGATGTACCAAAGCTTTTTAATCCACTTGTCCACTGACGGACACTTGGGTTCTTTCCAGATCTTCGCTATTGTGAACAATGCTACCATAAAATTGGGGGTGCATTTCTTCTTTTGAAACAGTGCTATGGTGTTCTTGGGGTATATTCCTAAAAGTGGTATAGCTGGGTCAAAAGGCAGTTCAATTTTTAATTTTTTGAGGAATCTCCATACTGTTTTCCACAATGGCTGTACCAGTCTGCATTCCCACCAGCACTGCAGGAGGGTTCCCTTTTGTCCACATCCTCACCAGCACTTATTCTGTATTGTTTTGTTGATGAGCGCCATTCTGACTGGTGTGAGGTGATATCTCATTGTGGTTTTAATTTGCATTTCTCTAATGATTAGTGATGTTGAGCATTTTTTCATATGCCTATTGGCCATCTGTATGTCCTCTTTGGAGAAGTGTCTATTCATTTCTTTCACCCATTTTTTGATTGGATTGTTTGTCTTCCTGGTATTGAGTTTTACAAGTTCTTTATAAATTTTGGTGATTAACCCCTTATCAGACATATTGTCAAATATATTCTGCCATTGTGTAGTTTGTCTTTTTATTCTGTTCTTATTGTCTTTAGCTGTGCAGAAGCCTTTTAGTTTGATATAGTCTCATTTGTTTATCCTGTCTTTTATTTCACTTGCCCATGGAGATAAATCGGCAAATATATTTCTGTGAGAGATGTCAGAGAGCTTACTGCCTATGTTTCCATCTAAGATGCTTATGGTTTTACGGTTTATATTTAAGTCCTTTATCCATTTTGAGTTTATTTTTGTGAATGGTGTAAGTTGGTGATCTAGTTTCATTTTTTTTGCAGGTAGCTGTCCAATTTTTCCAACACCATTTGTTGAAGAGGCTGTCTTTACTCCAATGTATGTTCTTACCTCCTTTGTCAAATATCAGTTGTCCATAAAAGTATGGGTTTATTTCTGGGTTCTCAGTTCTGTTCCATTGATCTATATGCCTGTTCTTATGCCAGTATTAGGCTGTTTTGAGTACAATGACCTTATATTATAACTTGATATCTGGAAGTGTGATACCTCCCACTTTATTCTTCCTTTTCAAGATTGCTGAGGCTATTCGTGTTCTCTTTTGGTTCCATATAAAATTTTGGAATATGTGTTCTCTATCTTTGAAGTAAGTCATTGGCATTTTAATCGGTATTGCATTGAATTTATAAATTGCTTTGGGTAATATAGACATTTTAATGATGTTTTTTCTTCCTAATCATGAGCAAGGTATATGCTTCCACTTGTTTGTATCTTCCCTGATTTCTTTTATCAATGTTTTATAATTTTCTGAGTATAAGTCTTTAATCTCTCTGGTTAAATTTATTCCTAGGTACTTTATTTTTTTGGTTGCAATGGTGAAGGGGATTGCTTCCTTAATTTCTCTTTCTGATAGTTCATTGTTAGTGTATAAAAATGCCTCTGATTTCCGAGTATTAATTTTATATCCTGCCACCTTGCTGAATTCATTTATCAGGTCCAGTAGTTTTTTGACTACGACTTTAGAGTTTTCTATATACAATATCATATCATCTGCAAGTAATGATAGTTTTACTTCTTTTCCAGTTTTTAATCTCCCTTGATAACATTATACTGAGTGAAATAAGTAAATCAGAAAAAAGTAAGAACTATATGATTCCATACATTGGTGGGACATAAAAATGAGACTCAGAGACATGGACAAGAGTGTGGGGGTTACAGGGTGGGGGGGGAGGAGAGGGAGGGGGTTGGGGGAGGGGAGAAGCACAAAGAAAACCAATTAGAAGGTGATGGAAGACAATTGAACTTTGGGTGATGGGAATGCAGCATAATCAAATGTCAAAATAACCTAGAGATGTTTTCTCTGAACATATGTACCCTGATTTATCAATGTCACCCCATTAAAATTAATTTATAAAAAAATAATAACAAAACAAAAATAAAAAAAACCGAATCAGTTGGAGTTGAGCTGTCTCTGAGGTGTAAGCAGAGGAATCACAGCCAGATCCTCAAAAGGCAACAGGGCATGACAAAAACTGCCACTTTTGAACACTAAATTCCTGGATTACTATACAGGGAGAAGCACAGAATTCTGGGAAGGAACCACATGCTCTCTTGCAGATACTGTGACACCATCTCCCTCATTTTCAAGCCCTTTTCTGGAATATTTGTTTCTTTGTTTCCATTCCCACCTTGCTATTCCTGCTTCCATACATGAACTTGAAATTTTTCATTCTTTAGACTTCCTAGGGACTGGTGTAAAACCAATAATATAACATCATTTTAATATGAATGAGATATATTGATGAACTAAACCAGTTTATACAAATCATTGAACAAAAATATATGTGCAATAACCTTTGAATAGCATCTTTTAAAATTCAACTCTTCAAAAAGAGAAAAACTGTCCATATACCAATTCTGCAGTCTTCTTCTCTTTGAGCTTGATAAAGTAAATCAGTCCTGCAGAGGCCATCCATACTTGCAACTTGAAAGTCTCCATTTCCAGACACCAAAGTAACTGGGATTTTTATCCTTAGCCACATTTTGGAGTAAAATGTGAAATTAGATAATTTTGAAGATGCTTTTATTGTTGCTATATAGCAGAGAAAATAATTTACATTTTCATAGGATAACATTTAAGAGGTTATTGCAAATAAAAATGCTATTAACAAAAAAAGAAAAAGAAGACTCTGGACCAGGCGTCCCCAAACTATGGCCCGTGGGCCGCATGCGGCCCCTTGAGGCCATTTATCCGGCCCCCGCTGCACTTCCGGAAGGGGCACCTCTTTCATTGGTGGTCAGTGAGAGGAGCACTGTATGTGGCGGCCCACCAACGGTCTGAGGGACAGTGAACTGGCCCCCTGTGTAAAACGTTTGGGGACCCCTGAAGAGAAGAAGGCTGATTGTCTAGGACACTCAGGACCCAAGAGAAAGCTTAATAGTAAGTTCCAGAGTTTTCTTCTTGCCTCATATGTCCCAGAATTGAAGATGAAGAAGCCAACACACAGAAATGCCAAGCAGCATGGACAAGCAAGGGCTCCACAAAACTTCTCTCTAGGCAGAGGACTAGGAAAGTGGCAGCCTAGAAACACAGAATCCTTTTTTTTTTTTTTTTTGTATTTTTCTGAAGCTGGAAACGGGGAGAGACAGTCAGACAGACTCCTGCATGCGCCCGACTGGGATCCACCCGGCATGCCCACCAGGGGGCGACGCTCTGCCCACCAGGGGGCGATGCTCTGCCCCTCCGGGGCGTCGCTCTGCCGTGACCAGAGCCACTCTAGCACCTGGGGCAGAGGCCAAGGAGCCATCCCCAGCGCCCGGGCCATCTTTGCTCCAATGGAGCCTTGGCTGTGGGAGGGGAAGAGAGAGACAGAGAGGAAGGAGGGGGTGGGGGTGGAGAAGCAAATGGGCGCTTCTCCTATGTGCCCTGGCCGGGAATCGAACCCGGGTCCCCCTCACGCCAGGCCGACGCTCTATCGCTGAGCCAACCGGCCAGGGCCCAGAATACTTTTTTGACAAAAAAAAACCCGGCCTGACCTGTGGTGGCGCAGTGGATAAAGTGTCGACCTGGAAATGCTGAGGTCGCCGGTTCGAAACCCTGGGCTTGCCTGGTCAAGGCACACATGGGAGTTGATGCTTCCTGCTCCTCCCCCTTCTCTCTCTGTCTCTCTCTCTCCTCTCCCTCTCTCTCTCCTTTCTAAAATGAATAAATTAAAAAAATAATAAAATAAAATTTAAAAAATCCAACAACCCCCCCCCCAAAAAAACAAACAAACAAACCAGTATTCTTCAGCCAAACACTGCAGAAAAAAAAAAAATGTGGTCCCATCCTTGCCCACACCAGGCAATGACGTGAGGTGGGAGCTGGACTTCCACTATCACTGGGCTCAACAGGGACTCCCCAACCTCCACAGTGGAAAGGCCTGAAGCAGGTCAGACTGTCAGAAAAGGCCAGGAGCCAAGACTTTTCCCTGCCAGCCAATAAAAAGTCCCGCTCCCATGCTGTCAAGAGAGACCATGTGTTAAAACTGGACTTTTGTAGAGGTTCTCCATAAAGCTGAGAAAGTTCTCCTCTAGTCCTGTTTATGTGAGAGTTTTTTTTTCTTTTTATCGTGAATGGATGTCACATTTTGTCAAATGCTTTCCCCCCTCATCAGTTGATATGATTATATGACTGTTCTTTCCTAGCCCATTAACATAGTAGATTTTATTGATTCATTTTCAAATACTGAATCAGCCTTGCATTTCTGGAGAAATATCCACTTGGTCATGGTGTCTTGTTATTTTTATATATTGCTGAATTCTATTTGCTAATATTTTGTTGAGGATCATTGCATCTCCGTTTATGAGGAGTATTGACCTTTGGTTTCCTCTTTTTATAATATCTAACCTGCATTTCCTATCAGGATTAAACTGTCTTCATAAAATGACAGTGACAGAGCATTCTTTCTCAGCATTCTTCTGGCCAAGAAATTACAGCCCAAATTCCATAGAAGAAATCATTGGCTCATCTCTCATTGGGAGGAGAGAAAAAGATCTTGGGACCACACTTTAAAATCAGCACATCATTATAGGAAGGTATTTGACATCTGAGTTTCAGTTTAAAATGCACTATTTCAGGGACACTTTACTGGCAAAATAACAATGTGCTTCCAGAACATCAGAGCTTAAATCTTTGTTTACTGGGTGGTGAGGCAGGAGCCCTCTGCCTCTGCACCTCCTTTGTTTCTAGGAAAATGTGTTTTGAGTTCTTGAAGCAATGCTCAACCATTTGTCACCCAGTCCTTTCTTTGTTGTGCTATATTTCTTAATTATGCAATTTAAAAAGTTCATTGCAGGCAAGCTGTAAAATACAACTGGAAGGACTCAATGGAGCCCGAAGAGGAGTTGGTTAAGAAAATAACAGTGGTCAAGGGACAGGGTATCAAAAGGGTCTGAAATATTTAGTCCTGAAATCCAAGGGTGAGCTGTGTCTGCTCTGTGCCATCCCAGGAAAGGAACAGCCAGCCAAGAGTGCGGATCATCCCAGACCCAGGAGCCAGTGTTTGGAGACAGAGTGAGGTTTCTTGGTAAGTGTCTACTCTTTACACAGCTCTGGTCAACAAAAGAGCATCCCCACGCTTTCCCACAAACTGGCTGAACATTGTGCAGTTCGACATTCTTATATGTATACAACTCTATTATGATACCTCTCATTTAGAACAGCCCGATATCAGTTACAGATTAGTAAAAATAAAGATGTAATTTCTTCCCATTCAGAGTCCTGTTTTGAATCTATCCATGGATCCCAGGGTAATGGTCTCTACCCCTAATAGCAAAATTCGTCCCAGGGTGAGACCTGCCCATTGATTTGTAAGTGGGCCTTAGTTGTGCAGAGACCCTGAGCTATGCAGCAGAATACCAGGGAGCTGCTGATTAGCATATGAAGCTGAGCTGGATTTCTTTTTGCTCCAGGAAGCCTGGATTCAAAAGTATCCGGTGATTTGGAACAGGAGACAGAGGGTCAAAGGAGAGCCTGTGTGAGAGGGGTTTGGAAAAGGGACAGGACCTAGGTCTCCAGCAGGACTGTGGGAGGGTGAACAAGACCTGGAGGAAGAAAGGCCTCTGCTCAATCTAAGCTCACTCCATTTTTTTCTGTCATCCTCTCTTCCTGCACTCCGTACAAAGGTCCCTTATTAAGCATGGAGGAATGATGGAGAGGAAACCGTGTCTGTGCTTAGAGGAAATGAGAACTACAGAAGCCAACAGGAAAAAGAAGAAAAGGCACCTAATCCCTTTGGCCACACTTGACCGAACACACACACACACACACACACACACACACACACACACACACACACATTTCTTATAAAAGCTTCTGTGAGAGCTCAAAGCAAGATATGAAATTTGATAATGAGGAGTCTGTAAGCATCCGTTCTCACTGCCTTTGGGAGTGTTTGGCTCAGCAAAGGCTCCTCTCATTCTTGTAGAGAGCAGAACAGATGATTCCAGAAAGGTAAAAGATGTGATTTTGAAATGGTTTACCTTTGATTTCCCAAGTTAGCTCTTTATTTGGAGTCCTGATCAAAGCAGATACTTAGAATGGCTGACAGAGGTCACAGGGGTCTGCAGCAGCATCCAGTTAAGCACCTCTGCAGAAACTTTGGGCCCCGGGCACACAACTTGAGGACCTCCCCACTTGATGTATCACTTTTTGAGACTCTGAGGAATGGAGCCATAATAATGCCAAGGTAATGGGTCAAGGTCCAGCATAGTCTGTGATCCAGGTCTGGTCCTGCTGCACCTCTCCCTTACTTTGAGCCTCTTCCTCTGAGACATGGAGAATACATCTGGCAGGGTCCTAATGTGTTTTTGATGGCTCAGCCACCCGGGTTGCTGGGCCTGCCCGACTCCCTGTATGAAGCCTGAAGAGCCAATGCTGTGTGGGGAGGGAGAAATTTTTATCTACTTTCTAGGTTCTTCTGGCTGGTCTCATAATTCATTTGACAGAGACAGATTAACAAGAAACACATCACCAAATTCAGTTAAATACATACACATCGGAACCCCACAGACATGAGCAGTTCAGAGACAGAAAGGTAAAGAGAAATACACAGCGTTCTGAGCTAGGAGTGAGGGAAGACGCTGGGCTTCAGAGGGCAGAAGGGAAATTCTCAGGACGATAAGAAGAGCAGGTGTTCAGTTTGCCCTGCCTGGTAGAGAGGCTGTAAAAGTTATTTCTGGTAATAAGTCATATTTTCAGCAAGACTCCAATTTAAATACTTCTAAGTAGTTAATTAAGGGAGAAGCAGAGTTTCTAGAGAACCCACGGGGTCTCAACTTCCTTCAGCTCAAAATAATGCATGTGCCTAAGTAGTGCATCCCAAGAGGTCAGTGACGAACCTCTTCACTTGGAACCCGGAATTTCCTAGAAACATCTTTGTCAATTTTGCTGCACTTCTTTTAGGATCTTCAAATTGGAATCTTTTTGGTGACTCCCTGTTTTGGGGCCTTGGAAAGAGGCAGTGAATCAACCAAACAGTGGCCAGGTTCAAAATGGTTATTTATTGTTCTTAGCTACCTGTAGGTTGTGGGATTTGGACTAGGTGCTTTGTTTTTATTATATTTGTTTTTTACATCACCCCATTTCATGTCAGTGAATATTTGAGATGGCTTTTAATTGTTTTCATTGTAACTGATGTGCTAGTTACAATTGAATAAATTGGGGAAGATAATCAAAAGATAATGACTTAAGAGGAAAACTTGTCAGGAGTAAAAGTGGTAAAAATATATCACATGCTATAATTACTTTAAAAGTTAAATTCATAATTAAGCTCCCAAAAAACAAACCTCCAGGTCCATAATAATTTCACCAAACATTCAAAGCCAAGGTAACACCAATCCTACATATTTCTTCCAAAAAATAGAAGAGAAGGGGACATTTTACAACTCATTTTAGGGGGCCAGAATTACCTAAATATTAAACCAGACAAAGAGAGATAAAAAAACCCCCACTAACTAGCATGTCTCATAAACTTAGCTATAAATATCTTCAACAAAATATTAGCAAATCCAACCCATTCATGTATAAAAGGAATAGTAAACCATGGCCAGGTGTGATTTATTCCAGTTATGTAAAGTTGTTTCAATATTTAAAAATCAGTCAGGCCCTGGCCGGTTGGCTCAGTGGTAGAGCGTTGGCCTGGCGTGCGGGGGACCCGGGTTCGATTCCCGGCCAGGGCACACAGGAGAAGCGCCCATTTGCTTCTCCACCCCTGCCCCTCCTTCCTCTCTGTCTCTCTCTTCTCCTCCCGCAGCCAAGGCTCCATTGGAGCAGAGATGGCCTGAGCGCTGGGGATGGCTCCTTGGCCTCTGCCCCAGGCACTAGAGTGGCTCTGGTCGCGGCAGAGCGACCCCCTGGAGGGGCAGAGCATCGCCCCCTGGTGGGCAGAGCATTGCCCCTGGTGGGCGTGCCGGGTGGATCCCGGTCGGGCGCATGCGGGAGTCTGTCTGACTGTCTCTCCCCATTTCCAGCTTCAGAAAAAAAAAAAATCAGTCAGTGTAATCCACCATATCAAGAGGCTAAAAAAGAAAAATGACCATATCAATTGTACAGGAAGAACACTTGACAAAATTCAATGCCCATTTGTAATAAAATCTCTCAGCACAGTAGGAATAGAGAACTTTCTCGGCCTCATAAAGAACAACTACAAAGACCTAGAGCTGACATCAGCCTCTTCTGTGCTCTCCCCCAGTCCCGCTGGTGCTCGTGTGGCATGAACACCACCCAGGCAACTGGCTGGGTTCAGGTGCCCACTATGACTGTGGCATCTTGCAGGAGCAGTTACCATGGCATCACCTTTACATCTGGATAGGCTGCCACCAGGAAACCATTGTGCTGATGAGCCCCTGGACTATACCGAACAAAGGAATAAGCTTAAGAACTTTTGTACTTTTTTTTTTTTTTAAATTGATTGTGAAAAAAGAGAAGGCTGAAGCTGAAAAGCATTCCCTTTGCTAGGGTTTCTTTACTGAAGCTTACCTGTGGGTTCCATCTGGGCTGACCTTCATTTAGGAGCTTATAAAAGGGAAATCAGTATGGTGGGTGCAGTGGTGCAGGTGCTCACCTCAGTGCAGAAACCCACCTGAGGGGGGCTAATAAGATATGTGATGCCAACATTAAGGAGAGAGAATGCTCTAAGTCTCCTGATGGCATAGAGGCAACAGTGAGCAGTGATGACAGTTTGACTCCCCTACGCAAGCTGTTGGAGTTAGCTGGATCTGAAAGCACACTGGTACCCATGCGGAGGAGCGAGGGTGAAGGTGGCAGTGATAGGGAGCATCGCTGAGCTCCCTGTGCCCGGTGATCACTGCCTGTATCCACGTGGATGATGGCAAGCAGAGTGCTTCAAACACGCCAGCTTCCTCCTTTGCTCAGGATCCCCTTGGAGCTAGTACTGTCCTATGAGGAAAATCCAAGCAGTTTCTCCCTCCTCTGTACAGTAAAACCCGGTGCTTTTCCCCTTCCTTCCCCATGCGTTTCCTTCACTGCTCACACAGAACACCCACTTCTGAGTCCCCTGGTCACTACATGTATGTGGGTTTTCACAAGCACCTACCTGACACCAGCTAAGCATCCTACAATTTAATTCAACTGTGGCATTATCTACCTGGAGACAGTATTCGATGCCACAGAGGAAGGGCTCACTCCCGTAAGACTGCTCCCCCACACTTCAGATACTAATCACAAGTAGTAGGTCCCAGCTTACCCATAACTTCTGTTTGATTTGACTACCAATCAGAGGTTCTCATAACCCCTTCCTCCAGCCCCTCTCCTCTCTCTGGACAGTGAGGATGGGGCTAAAAATTCCAAGCTGCTAATCAAGGCTGATCTTTCTGGTGACCAGCTGTCACCCAGAAGCCCACCAGGAGCCACTTCAGTAGAACGGGAGATGTTCCCAGTGCTCTAACCACTTGAGAAACTACACAAGTTTAGGAGCTCTGGCAGGAACTGGGGAGATGGATATATTTTCAGTTATGACAGGTTAAAACATATATCTTTGCAAATGCTCAAATTGCCCTAACTGCAAATGTTCATCCCAGACCCAGGTGTATTGGGGGAACTCTAGGTTTAATTTGCTCCAAGCTCATTAAGAACAAGATGCTGGTAAGTGGGGACACTTGAGGATGCCGGAGCCAGCTGCGAGCTCCAGCACTTAGGCTCTAAGAGCACCAGCCTGGGTCAGGCAGACACACCCAGCGAGCCAAGACATGGACCGAGTGTCTGCTGACAGACAAATGGATAAAGAAGCAGTGTATATGTACAGGGTGGGCAAAAGTAGGGTTACACTTGTTTATCTGGGAAAAGACATACCAGTTATGATTATTACAATAGCTTTATTAACTCTGTTTTGTGTACTCACAGCTGTAAACCTGCTTTTGCCCACTCATATACAATGGAATATTAACCAGCCACAAAATAAAAAAAAAAATATTACTATTTGCAATAGCATGGATGGACCTAGAAGGTATAATGCTAAGAGAAATAAGTCAGAGAAAGCTAAATGCCTACCATATTATTTCACTTATGTGTGGAATCTAAAAAAAATAAAATAGACAAACAAAACAGAAAGAAACTTATAGACACAGAACAAAATGACAGTTGCCAGATGGGAGGGGGTTTGGGGGACTGGGTGACAAAGGTGAAGGGATTGGTAGTTACAAAGCAGTCACCAGGATATAAGTACAGCCTAGGAACACAGTCAATTACACGGCACTATGTGTAGTACCAGGTGGGAGTGGGACTTGTCAGGGGATCACTCTGTGTCAGCTCATTAATATCTGAGCACTGTGCTGTACACCTGAATTCAATACACAGTATTGAATGTCAACTGTAACTAAAATTTTTTTTAATTAAAACAAAATTCAACAGAAGAGGATGTAATGCCGGTTGCCAAGGCCAGGCAGGTTCTCATTGAATTCAGGCAGACAGTAGAGAAACTGAAGAGCTAGAAAGTGTTAGGGCCATTCCGTTTAATAGAGTCTCACAACAGTGGATGTGGGGCAGCTGTGTTAGGCTTGCTCGCAGGTTTACCTGCTGCAAGCACCACTTTGCCTGATTGGTGTGTGAGTGTGGGCTGCACCACGTGTGTACGGCCTGTGTAAAGCTACAGGTGCTTGCGCTCAGGGGACTGTGGATGGTGGATTGCCTGCCTGCCACTGGGAGGGGCCATTTTGATGTTTGTTTGCCTGAGAGGCGGTTTCCCCTGCCTGTGTGCTTGTCCGCCATTGTGAGACTTTATTAAACAAATTGGCCCAATGCTTTTCCGGTTCCACAGTTCTTTTACCATCTGCTCGAATCCAATGTGGACCTGCTTTACTTTGGCCACTGGCATTACAGAAGGGAAATGGGTAGGGGGGAAGTTGAGCAAAGAAACAGGATACATTGTACCTGGGGGCGAGAATAGCTTGCATGGCATCAGACAGTGTTCCCAATCCTCCTTCCATCAGAGGCCTGACTGCACTACATTCCCTGCCTCCTTCCCTGAAGTCTGTTTCCTTAAATAGGTCCCTTTATCTGAGCTGTCTGAGGGAGTCTCTTTCTTCAACTGCAGGGGACCCACCTAAAAGAGTTCTGCATGAGGACGGAGTCTATTCGGAGTCTAGTAGGTATAGATACTCTTCATCTTTCCCAACCTTGTGTTCAACTGCAGTGTGTAGGACATTACACATGCTGGCATCTGCCCGCCTCCAGTGCCCTAAACCATCTGAGCCCCTCTGAGGATTTTCTCTAGCACCTGTGCACAGGAGAAGCCTGGAGAAGGTGTGGGGGAACCAAGTGCCCCCAGAAGCCACCCTGGGCCCACGTGGAATGGGAGTCAGTGACAATATCTCAAACTCCCTGTCCTTACTAGAGCAAGCCTGAGGGTCTCTGAGGGGTGCATACAGTGATAGCCTGCCCACAGCGATAACCTGCCTACTCATTTTTGTGTCCCACATTCCACACTTGCTCCCAGTGGGCCTGTGGGTTATCTCCCAACTTAATTGCCTGCAACTAATCTAACTCACAATTACATTATTTGCAACTCATCTACCTTCCAACTTCACTGCTTGCAACTACTTTACCTCACGCTGCACCACTTGCAACTAATCCACCCCTGTCCTGAACTACCAGCACTTAGGGCCTTGACTCAATATGAACTCTGGGGACAACACTGCTAAGACAGTTGGGGTCCTCCCTTTTCAAAGCAGAGTGGGACAGTCTCTGAAGCTGGTTCTATTGCTTCCAGGAGCCTTGGAGAATTGGTTGGTAATGAATCCCTTTGTTTACTCCCCTCCTCTTTGCTATTCTTTTCATGATTCCTACTTTTACTTTTAGTGTTTTGTTTTGTTTGCAATCCAGCTCATTTGTGGTTTAGAAGCACCAGGAAAAGTTTCCAAAACAGATTTCAGGACCAAATCCGGAGGAAACCTATAAGTAATGAAAGGCTAGTCTTCCCAACTGTAACTTTTAATATTTTTTGTACTTTTAAAATTTAATTTTAACAACTTTTAAATATTTACTGACACCATATCTTGTCCCTGAGCCTCTCCTGGCCTTCCCTGCAGTAGTTCTCATTCCTATCCTATGCCAAAACTACAGGGAGCTAGGTGTCTTCCTGTCCTCATTGCTGCTTCCAGACCATTTCTCCTCCCTGCTCTGTGAAAACCTGGCTTCCCTGATGTACAGACTGTGAGGCTATACCATCTGCCCTCGTTGATGGAGTGTTCTAATACCTGGCTTGCTTTTGTCTTCACCCATATATGTTCTCATCCTTGAAGTCACTCAACAATCCAAGCAGCTCACCCATCCATGCCCTGGCTGCTCAGTTCCTCACCATCCTCAGGATCAATTCTCCTCTCCACTCCATCTCACCACCCCCTACCATGACTATACCATGACACCGCCACAATCTCAACTGAGTATCACACTCTCAGACTTCCATCTCCTCTTTACAGCTCACTCACTTCTGCAACCCTGCATTGAACAATGATCTCCATGGACTAAACCACCATTTTCTTACCATTCGCCACTTCCTCCTGCCTTCACTCCCCTGCTCCCTCAGTCAGGGTTCCCGGCCCTCCTCCTCTCTGTTCCGGGCACCATCCTCAGTTCCCTTCATTGCTCTTACCTGGAAAATCCCAACGCAGTTGGGTTAAAGGCGGTTTTTTTCCTAATCCACAACCACAGCTGAGGACTGCTGGTCAGGACAAAGCCCGCACCAGTGCTGACTGCTCACATTTGTTTTAGACTTTTAAAATTTGAATAATTGTAGTTTCACATGCAATTACAGAAACAGTACAGAGATCCAATGTACGTGTTAGCCAGTATCACAACCAGGATTTAACCTCAATGTGGACAAGATACAGAACATTTTCATAACCACGAGGTTATGAAATGGCCACACCCATTTCTCTTTCACACACTCCTCCTTCCTTAATGTCTGGAAACTACTAATATGTTCTCTATTCCTTTAAATTTCAAGAATGTTATATATGTTATATAAGTTGAACCATAATATGTGACCTTTTGAAACTGTCTTTTCTTTCTTTTTTTTTACTTAGAATCATTCTCTGTGAATTAATCCAAATTATTGTGTAAATCAATAATCTGATCCTTTCCGTTGCTGACTGGTAGTCTATGGTTTATTTTAATTTTATTTTTTTAAAGATTTTATTTATTCACTTTATGAAAGAGAGAGAGAGAGAGAGAGAGAGAGAGAGAGAAGGAGGGGAGGAGCAGGAAGCATCAACTCCCATAAGTGCCTTGACCAGGCAAGCCCAGGGTTTCAAACCAGTGACCTCAGCATTCCAGGTTAACAGTTTATCACTCAGGTCTATTGTAAATAAAGCTGCCATAAACATTTGTGTACAGATTTTTGTGCAAACATGTCTTTATTTCTCTGGGATAAATGCTAGTTGTGTGACTGTTGAGTCCTATGGTAGTTGCATATTTAGACTTTTAAGAAACTTCTGAACAGTTTTCTGGAGTGATCCTACTATTTTACATTTCTACCAGCAATGTTTAAGTATCCCTATTTCTCTGCATCCTTACCACTACATAGTATTGTCATGATTTTTTATTTTAGTCACTCTGATAAGTGTGTACTAGTCTTTCACTGGGATTTTAATTTGTATTTACTTAATGGATGGTAACACTGGAAATCTTTTCATGTGCTAATTTGCCATCTGTTCGGTGAAATGTCTGTTCATATCTTTTGCCCATTTTCTTTTTCTTTTTCTTTTTTTTTTTTCTGAAGCTGGAAATGGCTAGAAACAAGGAGAGACAGTCAGACAGACTCCCGCATGCGCCTGACTGGGATCCACCCGGCATGCCCACCAGGGGCGATGCTCTGCCCACCAGGGGGTGATGCTCTGCCCCTCTGGGGCGTCGCTCTGTTGCGACCAGAGCCACTCTAGTGCCTGGGGCAGAGGCCAAGGAGCCATCCCCAGCGCCCGGGCCATCTTTGCTCCAATGGAGCCTTGGCTGCGGGAGGGGAAGAGAGAGACAGAGAGGAAGGAGAGGGGGGGGTGGAGAAGCAAATGGGCGCTTCTCCTGTGTGCCTTGGCCGGGAATCGAACCCGGGTCCCCCGCACGCCAGGCCGACGCTCTACCGCTGAGCCAACTGGCCAGGGCCTGCCCATTTTCTAATTGAAGTTTTTGTGGGAGGAGAAAAGAGAAAGAAGGAGAGAGTTTAAGAATTCTTTATATATTTTAAATACTGTCTATTATTGAATATGTTGTTTTCAAATATTTTCCTCCTGTCTGTAGGTTGCCTTTTCATCCTCTTAATTAGGTATTTCACAGAGCAAATGTTTTCTGTTTTGATGAAGTATCATTTATCAAATCTTCCTGTTATGATTCATTCTTCCTATCAAGTCTAACAATCCCTTGCTTTCTCTTCAAACCAGAAGATATTTTATGGTTTTTTTCCTAAAAGCTTTATAGTTTTACATTTTACATTAAGTACATGGTCTATTTTTACATGATTTTTATGTAAGGTATGAGACTTAGGTTGACACTTTTGTCATGTTATATACACTAGCTCCAGCACCATCTGTTGAAATGGCTAACTTTCCTCCATTGAACTGCTTTTGTTTCTTTATAAAAATCTGTGAGGCATATTTGTGTGGGGCTTTTTCTGGGGTCTCTGTTTTGTACCCTTGATTCATGAGTTCATCTCTTTGCCAATAACACTGGTCAAGTTGGAAAGTAATTTGCATAAATCCCAGTTGATCTTTAATAATGCCCATTGTGTATCCTTATTTGTTCTCAGCCTTACAAGGATAATAACCATTGAACATCTCTTGCTCTTGATAAATTTCCATCACCCCTCCACCCACATCTCCCTCTGTTTCCTCACTTCTTATTTGCTGAGGAAATTAAAGACAAAAGAAAGACACCTGATCTCCACACCATCATGTCTACTGATCCCCTGTATGTGGCTCAGGACTCCCTTCTCTCTGTTGCATTGGGAAGCTTCTCTAATCCTAGCCTTGTGTCCTTCTCAAGTATTCAGCACTGTGTTCTTGCAATTTTCCTCTCTTCCTGCTGAATCACCAAAATTTCCCCATCATTCATTCCCATTAGCATGGAATGTCATAACCTCTCTCCTAAACAACAATTGCACAAACTTATATAGAAAGAAATTGTGACATAGAAAAAGTTTACTGCCTGACAAGGCAGTGGCACAGTGGATAGAGTGTTGAACTGGGATGCAGAGGACCCAGGTTCAAAACCCCAAGGTCACTGGCTGGAGCGCGGGCTCATCTGGATTGAGCACATGCTCACCAGCTTGAGCACATGATCATCAGCTTGAGTGTGAAGTTGCTGGCTTGAGTGTCAGATCATATACACAATCCCATGGTTACTGGCTTGAGCCCAAAGGTCACTGGCTTGAAGCCCAAGGTCACTGGCTTGAGCAAAGGATCACTCATTCAGCTGTAGCCCCTCCCCCCCAGTAAAAGCACATATGAGAAACCAATCAATGAATAACTAAGTTGCCGCAGCAAAAAATTGATGCTTCTCATCTCTCTTCCGCGCTGTCTGTCTGTTCCTATCTGTCCCTCTCTCTGTCACAAAAAAAAAGAAAAAAAGAAAGAAAGAAAGAAAGAAAGAAAGAAAGAAAGAAAGAAAGAAAGAAAGAAAGAAAGAAAGAAAGAGTTTACTGAGTCTCTTCTATGGAAAGCAGAAATTTTTTCTAAATACACCCTTCCTAGTTATTCCATTCTCAGGAGCTACGTATCTTTTATTGTCTTTGGGCTATGTTATAACTCTGTAAGTTGCAGAAAACTGATAACAATGAAAATGATATTGGTCCATCAATATGCAAAATCTTTTTTGTGGAAAGATATTTACTTTTCTGTCTTTCCTGTGAAAAAAGCCAGTTTTGCATCTATTTGTAAATTCATTTTAGGATTCCTGATTTAGCTCTTTATGTGTGGTATTTGAATTCTCCTTGGAACCATGGTAACATCTTACTAATTTTCTCATTAATTAATGAATTAAATAAAATAATTGACACATTTATATATTTGAGTTAATTTAAAAATTTTTTAATTATTATTCTTTAATTCTTTCTAAAATCCTTTTTCCCCTATGGCAACAGTTCCATTTATCTGGCTATCTTTTACTAAAAACTCTCTTGAAAGAGTTTGCCTATATGTGTATGATTTCTTACATGCCCTAATAGTGGACTGAGATTTGTACATGTGTCTGTCTTGTAATGATGTCATGATTAATCCATAACAATACATAATCTTCTATATATATAAATATAAATACTTAAACATTTTCAAGCCCAAAGGACCTATCTTGTTTATAACCCAGAAACTGCCTGCATTTAATTATAAGTTTGTAATTAAATAACATTTAAAATCGATTTCTCAATGCACTGGTCAAGTGCTTGATAGCTGCATAAGGTTAGTAATGACTATATTGTGCAGTGTTGATATGAAAGTTTCCCATTATCACAGAAAGTTCTTTTAGACAACCATGAGCACTAAGTACCTCAAATCCTTTGTCCCCACAGATTTTGATATATTGTCTGTTTTATTGAGCTGAGTTCTTTCACATATCTATTATTTTATCTTCTCTTCTTCCTACCTATACACCAATCTATATTGGATTAGTCTTAGATTTTTTGACTTGTCTTTTTCAAGTCATAATTGCTAAATATAATCCATTGAATAGAGCAGAAAAGTAGTGGGCTGAGCCCACACTTGCTATTCAGCTGAGATAGTGGGGATCCCCTTCCTTCATGACGTGGAGACACTGGAGTATAGGTTTCTCCTCAACTTCCGCCCACTTGACAGGGCATCTGTGCTGTTCAACATGGAGCCCTGTGAGGGATGTTTAAAGCCTCTGGGGGGTGTATGGCTGTGGAAGTGCTCTCTTTAGCACTTCCACCAATGCTAGGTGCCTCCTTCATTGCAAAATTAAAGGACGCTCTACTTCCCAGATGCAAGACAATGCTGATGGGTTAACCAGTGCTTGAGTTTCTGATGTAAAAGCAAGTACACCCGGAACAACAGATCATCAATTGGAAGTCACATCTGTGCCTCGTCACACTTTCTGATGTGAAAAGGAAACTTATTTATTATTCTGTTAAAGTAATCAGATTAGGCCATAGAGGCAGTCTTCCATGCTAAGACCCATGTCAACAAATGGAAACTTAACTAAGTTTCTATGCTCTGTTCTCTCAGAAAAGAAGGCCCAGGTTAACCAGTTGGCACTGGCTGACTCAGCACAAGTTACATGACCCAGCTACAAAGTTTCCCTTTGCTCTGTGTGAGAAAAGTAACCCTGCTTTAGCAAATCAACAAACACCCAGCAGTATAACTTTGCTTGTTCCTGTTTCCTTTGGTCTATAAAAATCTCTCAAATTGTAGTATTCGTCAGAGTTCTTTTCTATCTGCCAGATCGGACTCTGCCTGGCTTATAAATCACTGAATAAAAGCTTACTAGATCAGAAAATGGTGGAAACTTTTTTAACAATTTGGATTTCAACTCAAGTCTCTTTTATTCACAGAACGTAATTTTCTATCTGTTAAGTGCAGTAATCACACTCACCATGTGGTTGTGAAACTCTTCCGTTAACTGAGAACGTGTGTCATGTTCTTAGCACAGAGTTGAGTTCTGACTCAATGAGTTGAAAAGAGTTTTTTTTTGTCCTGAGTTAAAGTCTTCTTCTGACTCTAGGGGTACAGATGTTCATGTCCTGTGAAGCAGCTGCTTTTTAATGGGATGACTTTTCTTTCTGCCTGGGTTATGAGCCCCTTAAGAAAGGGTGCATGCATCTCATGTGCTTTGATGGGCTTTGTATGTTCAGACTATTGACTAAAGACAAATATTTACTGATAGACAGATTATTGCATAGTTAATTGGTGTCATTAAATGTGTCTTTATTGAGTGGAAGGCTGGCTTATAGTCTCAGAACCACTGGGAGACAATTTACTTAACCAATATTTAATTTACATTTGTTGCACAACTACATGGCATTGTGGGAGAGAGGTAAATATAGCTTCATTTCTGCTGGTGGAAACAATAAACTTCTGTCCTGAGAAAAGCCTTTAATCTTGGTTTATCAAGAATAAAATGTGGTTAAATTTCACAGAACCCTTTTGTGAAATGAGAAACTTGGAGAAGCCCCGAGCCAACAGTGAGTGTCTGAGGTCTACTCCGGCCCTGTGGTTTGGAGGGACACTGTCTATGGGTTTGTAATGATTGTGCCGTGGGTTGCCTTGGCTCTAAGTTGCAGCTGATGAGAGAGCTCTTACAGTTCTACTTTGTTTTGCTTTCAGCATAGAGTAGAGGGGAGAATGTTAGACAGAATCAGGACAACTGTGTTCCAAGCCAGATCTTCCATTCAGATGTCAGACCATGGCCAGGCATTTGGTTGCTCACACTACCATTTTGTCATTCAGGAAGTGGAAACACCAACCCTCTCTATTCTTGTCAAAGAGTGAAATCACAGGGGAAAATAGGTATGATAAGTGTGCAGATACTCCATAAATTTATGCATACTTTTTTTTTTCCTTTGAACAAATAACTTGGTTTATTTGTTTTTCTAAGTGCAAAGTGCAGATGATATTATTTACTCATTCCTAAATACCTGTTTTTCAGGATATAAGTAGTTTTTTTTTTTAGGAGAAAAGAAAAGGGAACTGACTTAATGCCCATTTGTATGTGGAGTCAGTTTTCTCATATAGATGTGGCCAACACTAAATTCTAGTTTCTACAAACAGAAGCACTCACACTTCTCATCTGTCTTTTGCAGGCAAAATAATTCAGATTGGACAAAGGACCAAGAACACCAACCACTTAGAAAAGAAAGACGCCCTGGCCGGTTGGCTCAGTGGTAGAGCGTCGGCCTGGCGTGCAGGGGTCCCAGGTTCGATTCCTGGCTAGGGCACACAGGAGAAGCGCCCATCTGCTTCTCCACCCCTCCCCCTCTCCTTCCTCTCTTTCTCTCTCTTCCCCTCCCGCAGCGAGGCTCCATTGGAGCAAAGATGGCACGGGCGCTGGGGATGGCTCCTTGGCCTCTGCCTCAGGCGCTAGAGTGGCTCTGGTTGCGACAAAGCGACGCCCCAGAGGGGAGGGGCAGAACATCGACCCCTGGAGGGCAGAGCGTCGCCCCCTGGTGGGCGTGCCGGGTGGATCCCGGTCGGGCGCATGTGGGAGTCTGTCTGACTGTCTCTCCCCGTTTCCAGCTTCGGAAAAATACCCCCCCCCAAAAAAAAGAAAAGAAAGACAATGTTGAGCAACAATTTAAGATTTATTTTAGTTTAGAGCTTTTATTTTCCAAGATTTTTCAGTTAAAAACTACCTAATGCCTATGAAGCATCTTCTTCACAAGGATAATTGGTGTGCTTTTTTATTTTATATTTTTTTAATTAAGTATGGCTGGCCAAGAAATCTATGAAAAAAGGTGTTCAACATATTTGCATCAAATAGATGTAAGCCAAAACATCAAGGAGTTTGAGTGAGCAGACTGGTACAGGTCACAGGATGAATAAGCACACTGCTGAGGTCTGTGTGGGGACATGTGCACCCTCAGGCTGGCAGGAGAGGAAGGACTGTCCGCCCCACAAGTGCACCTGTGAAATGTGCCCGTGGCCTTTCCTGGTTTCAGGCACTTCTCTAGAGAGCAGTGCAGGCTGCCCTTCAAAGCAGGAAAGAAGGTAAGAATATGCCAGTGGAGAGGCAAGTGCTTAAACAAACTACTTTATAAATATATTGTGGGTTACTATGAAGCCCATGATGATGGATATCTATATTTGATGATGAGGAAAGATTTTGATTTGAAAATAAGAATAAACCAAAGTAAAAGCAATGCTTTCTGTCTACCATTCATGTAAAACCTTGTCTGTAGACACCAAAGGACGCATGACACAGAGAAAGGTGCCTGTACCGAGGGCTTTCAAGTGACTTTCGCTTGTCTCTTTATGAGTTTATGTTTTATAAATTTATATTATCTAATGAGAGGAATTAAGCATCTATTATTTAAAAATCTATATAAACATAATTGGTAGTTTACAGCATGAAGTAGAAGCAAAGAACAGCTTTCTCACAAAAATTGTTTCACAGTAAGTGTATTAATGAAGGATATGGACCTAAGAGGTCTTTTTTGAAGATTTTTGGAAATATGTGGTTGCTATGGACTGAAATTCTGTGTCCCCCAAATCCATGAGTTGATGCCAATTAACAGCATGATGGTATTTGGAAGTGAGGCCTTTGGGAGATAATTTCATTTAGATGAGACCATGAGGATGGAGCCCCATGAGGGATGAGTGCCCTTATGAGAGACAGAAGAGAGCAGAGTTCTCTCTCTTTTGCCACCATGTGAAGACACAAAAAGGTGTTGATCTATAAACCAGGAGGAGGGCACTAAACAGTAACCTGATGATGCTGGAACCCTGACCCAGGACTTCCAGTCTCCAGAACTGTGAGAAATAGATGTTTGTTGCTTAAGCCACACAGTCTATGGTACTTAGTTATAGCTGAGACAGTGGCCCAGGCTTCCTTTCCCATGTCCAAACTCCTGGGTGACTGAGGTGCCCTTTGGCTTGGCGGTCTGTGCCAGACCAGGTATGCAACAAGCCTGCGGACTCTTCACCCAGGAAGTCTGCAGTCACAACACTGCTTTCCCTCATACAGGAGGTGAAGGCTCAGAAACACTTAAGGGGGAAACCCCTCCAGTCTAGCCCTGACTCGTACATTGTATTGCTCTAGCCTCCACAGATCCTTGCTGAGCCTGAGTGATAATGTAATAAAATAACTGAATATCTTGTTCTAATTCAGAAAATGCCACCAGGACCCAGACAGGCTGTGCAGCTCCAACTTTATAACAAAATTTAAGTGTTTCCCTTACCTGAAATAAAAATATGAGGCATCAGGAATGCTCAATTTACCCTAAAATTCAGCGTATTGGACAAATGCAGGCTAGAATTAGAAAAAATACTAATTTCTTTAGTCACGTGATTCATATGAATGCAAGATTCTCAAAGAATCTTTTTTGAGCACTGTTTTAGTGTCATCTAAAAGTGAACAAACTATTAGATTTCAATCCCTGATTAAACTAGCAAAAATACCCTTCTCCTCTCAGGAATTCATGTGGGCAGTCACTCTCTAGAGTCAACTGAAAAAAATACAAACAGGTGTGTTCTGATCTAACTTCTTTCTTGGGGAGGAGGTGAGCATGACATCCTTTAAAATGAAAATTGAAAGAATACACTACGATCTGTAAATGACAGGGCTTTTGCTTGATGTGCTATATGTCTTTTTATAAACTTTACATAGAAAAGTTTCCTTATAAATCCAGTTTATACCACTTTTCCACAAAGAATGCTATTGCTATAGAGACCCTATTATGGGTGGAGGTCTTAACTAGGGGATTCATTAGCTCGGTGGTGAACAGAACCTACAGCTCTTCTTCCACTGTAGAAACCTGAAATGTGCTTCCATACAAATGTACCTGGCAAACAATGATGTGAGCAAAACTGGGGCTTTCTGTCACCTAAAGATCACGGGAACTTTCATATCACATCACAGTTGTCACAAATATCTGGACTCATTCTTAACACTCATCAATGCCTTAAAATCATAGTACGAGATCCCTGGCTCACTATTTTTCAGTTTGTTAGAAACATTATTGGTATATCACAGGTGTTTTTTTTTAATTGGTTTCCTTTGTAATCATGTGAGTTTTCCACATTGAAAAGCATTATTCTGAGAGGGGGCCTGTAGGCTTACCAGAGGGTTCTTAGCACAAAAGAGACTGGGGCAATGCCAGAGGCCAGGGAGGGCTCCAGGATGTCTTGGGGTGTTGGGCAGGTCCCACTCCCAAAGGAAAGATTCATTCTATGGAAATAGGTGTGAGTACAGAAGGGGTCCATGCTGGATGTTTGCTGATGAATGAAGAGGCCCATGTCTACTGTTTTTCTTAATGTCTCTCCTTACTCAGCTAACCCCAGGCTCCAGTTTCCTTGGTTTTCCAAAGGGGTTGCAGTGTCCATCTGGCAGGTTTTCTTAAAGAGCAGAGTGGTAAAGAGCATGTGACTTGTCACCAGACAGCTCTGGTTTTGAATCAGAATACTGACATGTACTAGCCATATATATCAAGGGCCAATCAGTTGATGCTTCTGTGTCCCTTCTTGAAGGGCAATGTCATCACCACTTTGTGGTATGAGTGGGAAGGGCTTTTAGAACTGATCTGCTATATTTCAGCACAGCATCTGACAGGTGACCAACACACTGATACACACACATGGAGTCCCCGTGCAGGTGAAACCTTGGGGCTGGAGAGAACAGGGAGCCCACCTGCATGGCTCTTCTTTCTGTGGTTTTCTCTAAAGACTGCATTCTTCTTGAAGACATTTTTTTTCATCTCTTTTCTGCTAATTTCTACCTTCAGCACTGATTCCTCTACTCAGTAGGTTAAGACAAGAAGATTTAGGGTCGGAGTGTGTAGTAGATATTATTTTGGGATGCCTTCCCAATATCCATTCTTCCCGTCTCAAACCAGCAATGTCTATATTTCTCTCTCCAAGCTCAGAAATAAATTATGTGTATGGTTGATCAACTTGGAATTGGACCGACTTAGCCAGTGATTGATGGAGGAATGTGCATGTGAGCTCATCTGGACCAATGAGACTGATTCATGACTCTTCTGAAGCTACTAAAGAAAGTTTTTCTCAATTTGGACAGGGTGGTATAAAGGGACTAGGGCTGGGGCAGCTGCAGCCATTTTACTACTATGAGGTTAGAGCCTGATGCAAATCATGAGAAACAAAGCCAAGAGCCAGAGAAAACCAGTCTTTTGATGACAAGGTAAGATCAAGCCCCACCTAGAGCTACCTAACCTGGGTTTGCAGTTAGTGACATCTTTTATTGTTCAAGCTATTTAAAAAACTATTTGTTATAAATGAGTATTAGGAGGCAAACACATTTGTAATTACCCAGGCCAGAAAATGGAATTTTGCCTGTCAACTCAGAAGCCCCTAGAATCTGAATGTGCTCTTCCACCAAAATGTAACCAGTATCTCAAATTTTATAGGAATCATGTCCCTGTGCTTCTTTATAGTTGGGTCACAAAATGTGCACCCTGACACTACACTTTAATATTTCCATGACTTTTAATTTACTTTGTTATTTTAGTATCTTTTAGTGCGTTGGTTGCTTCTCCATTCTTTTCTTTTCCTTTCAGTTTATCATTAAACAAGCTAAACCGGGGCTGTTTGATCTGTGGATTATGCTGATTGCACAATTGTTGTCAGTATTTACACAATTTAGCAGCTGGATCCAGAGGTTGCATTGGACTCAGGCTCAGACTTTTTAGCAGGACTCTTGTGGTGATCTTCCATCAGAAAGCCCTTACTATCTGGTTATCTCCCATGTTAGTGACCATTAGTGTGATGGTGTTTCAGGACATACATTGTCTATGAGGAAAATGAGAGTAATATCGGGGACCCAAAGTTGATCTGCCATTTATCATCAGCACACATGAAAATCCTAACCACTGCAATGACACTCCTTCCCACCTGATGGGCCCTCCCGTCGGCACCAGCCTTATTGGGAGACCGGGGTTCCTCTATCAGACACCTCGCCTCCTTGTTCTGTTCTTTCCCAGACACAGAATGATAGTATTCAGCACTTGTCTCTGTTGGTTCATCTGCTTATGTTTTGGAACTTGTAGGGGTCTTATCTGTCTTAATGCAAGGACATGAAGAGACTCAAAGACTACATCACCATCATTGCCATCTTCTCAGAATCTCCCTTGTTCAAGTCAGTTTGGTTGGTTCCCTGATGTGTGAAACTGAAAGATGTCTGTCCTAAGCATGATTAAAGTGTCTGATCTAGTCACCATACTATGAGCTGAGAAAAATTATGTCCAAGGAGATTGTGATTTGAACACGAGTCCATGGGCTGCTATTCACTGAGCTGGGATGTCTAAATCCAGCATCACTGTTTTTCCCCACCACGTTCTCCCAAAGTGAAGAGGCAATGGATTGGTGAGCTCTCAGGCAAGTGAGTGTGGCAAGCTCCCAGGCACCAACTTGCATCTCCAAGCTCAGATAAGCTATTTCCTTCCCTTTATATTTCACAATTTGATGACATCTTTCCAGAGCTGTTGACATAGCTATTTATTGTCTCCACATGGTCTGAAAGATAACAATTTTTTTTTCTGCTGTGTGTATCTTTTAGAACAATTCCTCTTAATGCTTTGGGAATAAAAAAAAAATGAAGAATGATTTAGAAGTTGCCACATAGGTGAGAATCCTGGTCATAATAATTCTTTATATGTTCAAAAGAAGAATGTGGTACTTAACTATGTCTTGCCTGAATAGTCAGGTTTTTTATTCTTCCCTCGAAGATCTCTGTTGTGGGTGTTGATAGTCCTATTTTCTGCTGCTTTGTTTAATATATAGTGTTTCTTTTATTCCTCCTACCTCAATGCCCCACTCATATTTCAGGCTGGGACCTACTCCTAATTTAGAGCTCTCTTTCCCCCTTTTGCCAACTTCTATTATGCATCTACCTTTGCCACCCAGCTTAGTGTATCCCAAGGTTCTCTTTACCATGTCTCTTTACCAGAGCTCCAGGGAAAAGCAACCTGGTCTCATCTCTCCAGGCAGAGGAGAACAGAAGCTCCATATCCACACATGCTGCAGATGGCTCTTCCAGTCTACCTGAATCATTACCAGCTAGAAGCAGCGGTCATTGGGACTTGGACGTGAACTGCAAAGTATAGAATTGTGACAACAATTCCAGTGCCATGCAGACTTTTCCTGGATGTGGACTTTTCCTGGACTCCTGCTCCTTGTGACAGCTCCTAACAGACTGAACTGGGGTTGGGTTGCATTTTTCAGGGATTTGGCATGGTGTTGGGGCCAACTTGGACTTGGTGAACATGTTAAGGACACTACTCTTTTGTGGATTCTTGCTGTATTGGCCAAGAGTTTGCTTAAAGGCTTTAATACTGTAAAAAAAAAATAGAAGACTAGATAAAGAAGATGTGGCACATATACACCATGGTATACTATTCAGCCATAAGAAATGAAGACATCGGATCACTTACAACAAAATGGTGGGATCTTGATAACAATATACGAAGTGAAATAAGTAAATCAGAAAAAAACAAGATCTGCAGGATTCCATACATTGGTGGGACATAAAAATGAGACTAAGAGACATGGATAAGAGTGTAGTGGTTACGGGGGGCAGGGGGAGGGAAAGAGGGAGAGGGGTAGGGGAGGGGGAGGGGTACAAAGAAAACTAGATAGAAGGTGATGGAGGACAATCTCTCTTTGGGTGATGAGTATGCAACAGAATTGAATGACAAGATAACCTGGACATGTTTTCTTTGAATATATGTACCCTGATTTATTGATGTCACCCCATTAAAATAAAAATGTATTTATAAAAAAAAAAGAATGTGGTATATAGTTTGATTTAAGCAAAATCGATGTATAAACTGCATTTTGCCTTAATGGGCTGAGGAAGACAGGGCTGTCCCTATCCAGAAGCATTTTGCTCATGGGTTCTGTGGTAAACTTTACAACCTGGGTTTTCAGGAGCATGGAGAATCCAGCAAGAACATGGAGAAGCCAGCAAGGATGGCAGAGGCTCCCTGGGGCATAAGAGGAAAGAAACTAGAAACTGTTGGGCTTCAGGCTTGGGCTAATTTTATAGAAAGACAAGCTGCATAAAATGCAAGCCAAGTTTCTTTGCCAAATGACAAAATAAGAAAGGGGAAAAAACCCCCAAAACACTGCCTAATGAACTTAATATGAGTGAAAAGATTTATAAATTCTCAGAAAAACATTTATTAAGTAAAGGACCTCTCCTTCCGGTTATTTTATTTTAGGGACTTACATATGCCTTTAATAACACTTCTCTTGGCATTGAGGCAATAGCTGGGAATAACTGGAAAACTGAAGGACTCTGGAAGCTCCCAAATTTTCTGGAAATAGTTTTTATGAATAAAAATACTTTAAAGATTTTTAAAGCAATTCTAGACTTATCGAAAAGTTACCATGGTATATAACTTTCACCCAAAGTCTCCAAAAGTTAACATCTTTCCATATTTGCATTATCATTCTATCTGTGTATATATATACAGTTTTAGCATTTATTCTAAATCATTTGAGAGTAAGTTACAGAATGGCATATGATACATTTATTTTATTCTTAAATACTTCTGAGCATATTTCCTATAAACAAAATTTTTCTCTTATTTAACCCGAGGATATCATCAAAATCTAGAAATTAACATTGGTATAATGTTTCTAATTTAAAAAAAAACTAAGATTTTGAAAATCTACTCCAAAATTTATTGTATCGCACAAGAAAAAAAAAAAGAATGGCTAAGGACCTTATAGAGACCCTTTCGTCCCCTTTCAGGAGACACAGTGCTACATTTTTCTTTCCTTTCTGAGTACAGGCCAGATGCTGTATGAATGCCCTTGGACCTGGTTTGTCTGGGTTCCCTCATATTTATATCCAGGTTAAGCCTTACTGATAAGGGTGTGTCCTTAGTGCTTCCCACCCCTGGGGCATACCACACTGAATTGTCCAGCACTGGCCACTTTAATTCAGATCATTTGGTGAATGTGGTACCTTCCAGGTTTTTCTACCTCTGCAATTAATAATATCTTGATAGTAGATGCCTAACTGTAAATTCTTGTTGCTCATCAAATTTTACCACTGGTTTTATCATCCATTGATGGGCCTCATCTGAATCAGGAACTACCAGGACAGAGATTTATTTGGTTTTTCCTCACAGTGGCCCCTCCTCACAGTGCACACTCCTCACAGTGCACACTTCTCACAGTGGCCCCTCCTCACAGTGCACACTCCTCACAGTTGCTGTCTTTCTTCACAGTGGCTTCTAATGCCTGGTAAACAGTGCCACGAACCAGCGCGGCTAATAATTCCAGGTCCTGAGTGGGAACAGCACAGAATTAAGAAAATTGGCTTAGAGGTCTCTTTGCAGGACAAGAGATAGCTTGCAAAAAAGCAAAGCTCCATTTTCCCAACCTGCTTTATTTGTAGGGCAAAGAGAGGCCATTAGCAAATCAAAAAGATCATTAAAGCAAAGTCATATTTCCAAGGCATCCCAAGAATTCTCCCAAGTGCAGAAAACCCTCACCATACTTAACATCTTAACTTCACAAGACAAAGGATAAAAGAAACTTGCCTCCAGTCTTTCCGAGGAACATGGGGTATAGGATGAGTATAAACAATCCAGCACCATAGCAAAATAGCCTTTAGCAACTTCACAGAACAAGTGAGGTGGGGGGTTGGGCAGAGTGCCAGCTTATTGCCAGTTCCCTACACCTCTGTTCCCCCAAAATCTAAACTGCAAAAAACCTGTTGGCTTTCAGTCCCCAACAAAACAGTCTCCAGTTAAGTCACATCATCTCTCCTTCCGTTCACCTTAAATCTCTACCTCTGTCTTGTTAACTTTGCTAGTGCTTGACCATGCCAGGCTTGCTTCTCTGTTCTTTTTGTCTCTTTTTTTTTTTTTTTGCTCTTTTCTTTTTTTTTATTCTTTTTTTTTAATTTTATTTATTTTTAATGGGGTGACATCAGTAAATCAAGATACATATATTCAAGGATAACATGTCCAGGTTATCTTGTCGTTCAATTATGTTGCATACCCATCACCCAAAGTCAGATTGTCCTGTCACCCTCTATCTAGTTCTCTTTGTGCCCCTCCCCCTCCCCCTTCCCTCTCCGTCTCCCCCCTCCCCCCGTAACCACCACACTCTTATCAATGTCTCTTGGTCTCACTTTTATGTCCCATCTACTTGTCTCTTTTTTAAAAGAATTTATTAGGGTGATACAACTTAATATAACTATTCTGGTTTTAGGTGCTGTTGGGCAGATAAAATATATTATACTCACTTTTTAAAATGATGGCACTGCCCACATGGAAGCCCGTTGCCCAGGTGATATTAATGTGTGTTGGGGTTGGGCTGTGGGCAGGCAGGATCCTTAGTTTTAGGACTAAGCCTTTCCCACCCCTTTTGATGTGGGGTGGTACAATCCCATCATGATTCAGATATGTGACTTTGTATTAGAGACTTGCCTATTTTGTATACTGGATTAAAGGTTTTGATTTCTACACTATAAAGTGGGGCAGAATGAGACCTTGCTCTCTTAGTTCCTGAGATTAGCATTAGAGGAGAGAGCAGAGAGAGGCCATGTGGGGGAGATCAGGAGAAGCAGCCAAGATGGTGGAGTGCTGAGTGAGAAGCCAGTTTGTGCAGAGTTTGTGCAGGGAGAAGGAAGGAGATGGGGAACAGAGGTGAATAAGTCTGGTGAGCTAGAAACCTTTGATTCTAGGAAACTTGGAAAAGTCAGTAGCTTTGTGAGCACTGAATGAGTGGGTTTTGGAGCCCAGTGTGTGTTTTTACTTGCCCGCCAGGTGCAAGCTAGGATTAAAAATGATGGCTCACCAGTTCTTGGCTCCATTTTTTCTTTACCGACTGTCCGAATCCAATGAGAACCTTCATGGGCCAGGCTGCTGTGATGGTGGCCGTGGCAACTGGCTTTACAGGTGCCTAATTCTATAGCACATCTTTGTTCAGCATATTGTGTATTCAGCCCCCAAGTCAAGTCTTAAGTCTATCACCATTTATCCCCCTGTACCCTCTTGAACCTCCCCCTGGCAATCACCACACTGTTGTCTTTGACCATGAGTTTGTTAATCCAAATTCGGAGGGACCTGAATTATGGAAGACAGGAGCAAGGTCCATCGTTTACACATTAAAGCTTTATTGTCTAGCTTGGCCAAGCGGCGGGAACTCCGACAGAAATCTGACGGAGAGTGCGCTGGCCCTTTGTTCTACTTAGTTTTTATAGTTTTGTAAGTGGGAAGTACAGAAGCAAAAATTGCAATTAGGAGCCCCTTACTGCTATTGGTTATAGTCATATGTCCTTTAACATGATAGGACCACGATCAATTTGCAAACCATACATCATTTTGGAGAAAACAAAATTTACAAGTCAACACAATGGTAGAAAGATATCTCTTTACATATTAAAAGGCCTTCCTATATTTTCTAGTGTTCATCCGCCATCTCTCTGTCCAGAGTCAGACATATTAACCACATGCATTTACATAAGAGAGGTAGTTTCTGTGGGGACAAATGCCTGCAAATGGCTCATAGTTATAAGAAAAGGTTTATTTTGGCTTTTCCCTTCCTGCACCTGGCTAGCCATTCACTCCTTTCCCCACAGGTGTGGTGGAATGTCAGGGAATCTATGCTTTCCTTCCCTTTTCATTTACAATACAATGCCAAGGGCCATCCTGGTTATGCTAATCACACAGTACAGAGACTATTCTCACAATTTCTCTGCACACCTTAACCCAAATTAATAAAATGTTCTCCAAGCCTCCTAAAATATTAATATTAATTCTGTAGCCTTTTGGTACTTTACAACATCTGCAGGTGAAATGGCTCAATGGCTCCTCAAGTTGTTGTGGGGTTTTTTGTCCTTTTTTGCTCACTCCATCTACTTCCCTTGCCAATCCCCACCCCCATAGCTGTTAGCCTGCTCTCTATGTATGAGTCTGTCTCTATTTTGCTTAATTCATTTTACTCATTAGGTTCCACAGATGAGTGAAATTATATGGTACTTGTCCCCTCTGAGTGGCTTATTTCACTTAATGTAATGATCTTCAGGGGCACGTATACTGTCACAAAAGCTAAGATTCCTTCCTTTTAATGGCCTCATAGTATTCCATTGTGTAAATGTACCACAACTTTTTAATCCACGCATCTACTGATAGGCACTTAGGCTGTTTCCAGATCCTGGCTATTGTAAATAACACTGCAATAAACATGGGGTGCATATATTATTTTCAAATTAGTGTTTCAAGATTCTTAAGCTATATTCCCAGAAGTGGGATCACTGCTTCAAAAAGCAGTTCCATTTTAAAAGTTTTGAGATAACTCCATACTGCTTTCCACAGTGGCTATACCAATCTGCATCCCACCAAAAATGCACTACAGTTCTTTTTTCTCCACACCCTCACCAACATTTGTTTGTTGATTTATTGACGAGCGCCATTCTGACAGGTGAGAGGTGATACCTCATTGTGTTTTTAATTTGCATTTCTCTGATGATTAGCAATGTTGAGATCTTTTCATATGTCTATTGGCCATTTCTATGTCTTCTTTAAAAAAGTGTCTATTCAGTTCTTTTACCAATTTTTAATGGGATTTTTTTGTGTGTGTGTGTATTGACTTTTTAAGTTCTTTTTAAATGTTGGATATTTAGCCCTTATCTGATCTATTGGCAAATATGTTCTCCCATTCAGCGGGTTGTTTTTTCATATTGTTGATGGTTCCCTTTGTTGTGGAAAAACTTTTTAGTTTGATGTAGTTCCATTTGTTTATTTTTTCACTTGTTTCTCTTGCCTGAAGAGATATATCTGAAAAAAAAAAAGTTATGACTAATGGCTGAGATTTTATCACTATGTTTTCTTCTAAGATTTTCATAGTTTTGAGTCTAATTTTTAAGTCTTTAATCCATTTTGAGTTTATTTTTGTGTATGATATAAGAATGTAGTCTATTTTTATTTTTATTATTGCACATATCTGTCCAATTTTCCCAACATCAATTATTGATAGGCTGTCTTTACCCCATTGTATGTTCTTGCCTCCTTTGTCAAATATTAATTGACCATATAGGTGTGGATTGATTTCTGAGCTCTCTTTTCTGTTCCATTTATCTATGTGTTTGTTTTTATGCCAGTGCTGTTTTGATTACTATGGCCTGTAAGTACAGTTTAATATCAGGTAGCATAATTTTTCCAACTTTGTTTTTCTTTTTCAAGATTGCTAAAAGGCTTTTCAGGGCCTTTTGTGTTTTCATATTAATTTTTAGAATATTTGTTCTGGTTCTGTGAAACATACTATTCCTATCTTGGTAAATATTATGTTGAATCTATAGATTGCTTTGGGTAGTATGAACATTTTAATGATATTAATTCTTCCAATCCATGAATACTGTATAGGCTTCCACTTATTGGTATATTCTTTAATTTCTTTCTTCAGTGTCTTATAATTTTGTGAGTACAGAGCTTTTACATCCTTGGTTAAATTTATCCTAGGTATTTTATTCTTATTGAAGCAATTATAAATCATATTGTTCTCTTAGTTTTTCTTTATGATAGTTCATTATTGGTGTATAAAATTGTAACTGATTTTGGCCCTGGCTGGTTGGCTCAGTGGTAGAGCATTGGCCTGGCGTGTGGAAATCCTGGGTTCGATTCCCAGCCAGGGCACACAGGAGAGGCACCCCTCTGCTGCTCCACCCTTCCCCCCTCTTCTTTTTCTCTATCTCTCTCTTGCCCTCCCACAGCCAAGGCTCCATTGAAGCAAAAGTTGACCCCGGTGCCGAGGATAGCTCCATAGCCTCTGCCTCAGCTGCTGGAATGGCTCCAGTTACAATGGAGCAGCACCCCAGATGGGCAGAGCATCGCCCCCTGGTGGACATTTTTGGTCGTTCCCGGTCAGGTGCATGAGGGAGTCTGTCTGCCTGCCTCCCTGCTTCTCATTTCGGAAAAATACAAAAAAAAATTGCAACTGATTTTTGGGTAGTTTTTTTGGTGAACTCTTTATAGTTCTCTAAATACAGTATCATGTCATCTGCAAATACTGACAGTTTTAATTTTTCCTTTTTAATTTAAATGCCTGATTCTTGTCTGATATTAACAGAAACACTTGTAGTTTTTGCCCATTGAATATGATGTTGGCTGTGGGTTTATCACAGATGGCCTTTGTTACATTGAAGTACGTTTCCTCTATTCCCATTTTACTGAAATTTTTAACAAAATGGGTGCTGGATATCATCAAATGCTTTTCCTGCATCTATTAACATGATTATGTGATTTTTTACCCTTTGTTTATGTGGTGTATCACATTTACTAATTTGCAGATATTCTACCAACCTTGTATCCCCAGAATAAATCTTACTTAACATAATGTGTGATATTTTTAATGTATTCCTAGATCTGCTTTTCTAATATTTTCTTGAGGATTTTAGCTTCTATATTCACCAGAGATATTGGCCTATAAATTTCTTTCTTTGATGTTTCTTTAACTGGTTTTGCAATCAGGATAATGCTGACCTCATAAAATGAGTGAAATTTTTGAAATAGTTTGAGAAGAATAGCTGTTAGATCTTTTTTGAATATTTGGTAAAACTTACCTATGAAAGTAGTCTTTTGTTTGTTGGGATTTTTTTATGACTGCTTCAATTTTACTGGCTGTAATTTGCCTATTCAGATTCTTTGATGCTTTCTGATTCAATTTTTTAAAAAAATTTTATTTATAAAATTAAATTTAATGGGATGACATTGATTAATAAGAGTACAATGGTTTCAGGTGAACATCTCTATAGCATTTAAACTGTAGATTGTGTTGCATGTCCATCACTTAAAGTCAAGTAATTTTTCTGTCATTGTATGTTTGTCGCTTTTTATTCTCCCCCCCAAACCTCTTTCCCATAGGTACCATTTCCATTTTATCTGTGTCCATGAGAAAGATTGTGTGTTTCTAGGAATTTATCCATTTTATTCAGATTGTCCAATTTGTTGGCATATAGTTGTTCATATTATTTTCTTACAATGCTTTGTATTTCTTTGGTGTCTGTTGTTACTGCTCTTTCATTACTGATTGTAATGATTTGGATCCTTTCTCTTTTTTCCTTGATGAATCTGGTTCAAGGTTTGTTCATCTATTTGTCTTTTCAAAGAACTAGTTATTAGTTTCATTGATCTTTTGTATTTTTTTTTACTGTCTATTTCATTTATTTCTGTCTGGTCGTTACTTTGTCATTTCTTCTACTCACTTTGAGCTTTGTTTGTTGTGTTTTTTAAAGTTCCTTTAAGTGTAGATTTAGATTGTTCATTTGTAATTTTTCTTTTTTCTTGGGGTAGGCTTGTAATGCTATAAATTTTCCTCTTAAGACTGCTTACACTGTGTCTCATAGATTTTTGTTTTATTCATTTCATTTGTTTCAAGATATCTTTTGATATGTTCCTTGATCTCATTGTTAATTGTTTAGTAACATAGTTAGCCTCCATGTCTTTGTGTACATTTTGTTCTTTTTCTTGTGATTTATATCTAGTTTTTTACCATTATGGTCAGAGAAAATGCCTTATATGATTTCTATCTTCTTAAATTCATTGAGACTAGTTTTGTGTCTTAACATATAAACTATCCTAGAAAATGTTCATTTGCAATTAAAATAAATGTATATTCTGCTGCTTTGGGAAAAAAATGCTCTAAAGATATCAATTAAATCTGTTACTCTAATGTGTCATTTAAGTCCACAATTTCCTTATCAATTTTCTGTCTGGATGATCTATCCTTTGATGTCAATGGTGTGTTAAAATCCCCTACTATTACTATATATATCGCTGTTGATTTCTCCCTTCATTTTCATCAAGATTTGCTTTACATATTTAGGTGCTCCTACATTGGATGTATAAATGTTTACAAAGGTTATATCCTCCACTTATCATTATGTAGTGTCCTTCTTTGCCTTTTAATATAGCCTTTGTTTTAAAGTCTATTTTGTCAGATATAAGTGTTGCTACCCTAGCTTTTTTTTATTTCTATTTGCATAAAATATCTTTTTCTATGTTTTTACTTTTATTCTGTGTATCTTTTTTTCTTAGGTACATCCCTTGTAGACAGCATATATATGGGTATTGTTTTCATATCTATTCAGCTACCCTAAATCTTTTGATTGGAGAAGTCTTTACATTTTAAGTGATTATTCATAGCTACATATTTATTGAAATTTTATTTCTTTAATGGTGTACCTCTGTTCCTCTTCCCCCTTTTTTTCTTAAAACAAGCCCTTAAACATTTCTTGTAAGCTGGTTTGGAGGTAACAAGCTCCTTTAGCTTTTTCTTGCTTTGGAAGCTTTTAATTTTTTCCTTCAATATTAAATTATAGCCTTGTTGTATAAAGTAGTCTTGGTTGTAGGTTCTTGCTTGTCATCATTTTGAACATTTTATGCTAATCACTTCTGTCCTGAAATGTTTCTCTTTGTTTTGACTGTCTAATGGCTTTTTTGGGTCCATCTTGTTTGGGACTGTCTGCACTTCCTGGATTTGAGTGTTCTTGTTCTTCACCAGATTAGGGACATTTTTGGTCATTATATTTTCAGATAACTCCTGATCCCTTGCTCACTCTCTTCTTCTGGTACCTCTAAGATATAAATGTTGTCATGTTTCATATTGTCCCAATTGTTTCTAAATTCTCCTTATTGTCTTTAATAATTATTTTTCTTTTTGCTGCTCTGATTGGATCTTCCAATCACTACCTTGTCTTCCAAATCACTGATTTGAGCCTCTGCTTTATCTAACCTACCCTTTTCCCCCTCCAGTGTATTCTTGATATCAGAGATTATATTCTTCATTTGTTTTCTTTTATATTTCTATGTCTTTTTTATGTTTTCTATCTCTTCTGAAATTCTCACTTTGTTCCTTGGGCATCAGTATAATCATTACTTTGAATTTTATATTTGATAAATTATCTTCCTTTCACTTAGTTCATTTTGTGGAGATTTCTCCTGTTCTATCATTGGGGCCTGCTTCTTTTTATCCACATTTTGGCTGACTGTTTGGGTTTGTTTCTTTGTATCAGATCGATCTACTATGTTTCCTAGTCTTTGTGGGGTGACCTTATGTATTATTTTTTTCTGTTAGGTCCAGTGGTGCATTTTTCTAGATCTCCTGAGCGGGGTGCTTCAGGAATATCTTTTGTGTGGGTTATGTGGACCCTTCTATTCTAGTTGAGTCTTGTGTGCTGTTGGTTTATTATGCCTGAGATTGACCTTCAGGCTGATTTACGGTGAGACTCTACCTTAACCAAAGCATGCACGCTGCTGTGCAGGTGCTGACCACAAGAAGTGGAATGAACCTCAGCTGGCTTTGGTGCCTGATGAGCTCTCCCTTTGGATATGCTGCTTGTGAAGCTAATTGGATCCTGTTGTGATATTTTCTGAAGCTGTCCACTGGGTATGTTGGTCTGAGCTTTTTGCGAGGCAACTTGGTATAGACCAATATAAGTTGCTGCCTGTGCCTGGCTCTCAGTCCTTTGTTTAAAGTTACAAACAATACAGTTTGTGGTAGCATCTGCTAAGATTAAGTGTGCATATAAAGAACCAAGCTGCCCACTACGGCCAGCTTTTACTAGCACCTGACCCAGGGGCAGGTCAGCAAAAGTCCCAAGGCACCCTGAGATCTGGCTCTGGCTGCCTCTGCCTGTTGACTTCCTGTTATGCTCTGTCACTGAAAGAGCCTCTGGTGGAATCAGTAGGATGGGGCTATTGGATCTTCTGTGGGAGGGAAGTGCCAGTCAGGCTTCTAGAAAGATGGTGGGTGTGCCTTACCCCAGAGTTACAGGTATCAATCTGTCCAGAATTTTGCCCCAACCTCAGCAGGTCAGAGTCACTGATAGTCACTAAGAGTCATTAAGAGTCAGGCAGGTGTGGCCTTGGAGTGTGGAGTGTGGGTCTTCGGGTAGCCAGGTGGGTAGTTCAATTAAACCTCCCATGAGGGGAAGCGCCAGTCAGAGTCACAGGAAAGTCAATGGAATGGCTTCCGCTTCAAAGTCAGACAACTGAGACACAGCCACTTCTTGTGTTTGTCCAGACCTCTACTCCCTGGCCAAGGCCAATGACTCCTCAGCAAGACCTGTTCTATACAGGGTGGGGCAAATTTCTTTCCCCCAGGCTGATTCCACAGGGAGGGTTGTGCTCTGCCCAGGAATGATGGTGACTATAGTAATTAAGACTCAGCACAGGGATTTTGGTAGTTGTCCCCCTGTATCTCTCCCTGAGCCACAAACCAGAGACTTTCCTCACCAGACTCTAGTCAGCTCAGCCTTCCTTTTACCAGAGCCCAGGGTAAGTGGCTACAAAGGAGACTTTTGTTTTGACACTTTAAGATGTTGCCTGAGTCTCTGCAGATTCCTGTCGCTTTCTGGTTGTTAGAAACCTCACTGCTTGTCACACCCAAATGCTATGTGGCTTGCTTCTCTTTTAAAGCCTTTGTATTTTCCTCTGCCGGAAACAGTCTCCTTAGGTATCATCATGGCTAGCCTCCTTGCCTCCTTCAAGACTTTATCAGATGCCATCTTCTCTATGATCCCTACCTCACATATACTTTTTTCTTTATATTGTTATTACCTTCTAAACTACTATGACATTTACTTATTAAAGTTCATTTTTGTTTCACTTCCCACTGCTAGAATGCAAGTTCCATGTGGCAAAAAGCTGGCACCTTTTTAAACCACTGACTAAGAACAATGTCTATTATATAGTATTTGCTCAAAAGAATGTTTGTAGAATAAATAAAAAAGGGTAAAATTTTGTATTATAAAAAATGGTTTTATATTTAGACAATATTAAGGCATTCTTATAAATCTATTAGGTAGGTCTTCAATCTCTCTAAATTATTTCTAAAATGTCTGGCTTCTATCATTCCAGATCCTCTCTTTAGACAACCCCTTCCTCTCCCATATTTTAAACACAAACTTTAAACCCATGCCTCCTGCTCTGTGCCTTTAGTTCAGAACACTCTGCAGTTCAGGACTCTCTAGGCTTCATTCTCCTTCATCTCACCCCTCAGGTTCTGCTTGTCTGCTTTCAATCTCCACCATCCAATTTTAAAAACTCATTCTTCATCTGAACTTTCTACTCAGATACAGTCATTTTCAGATGACCAAAACAGACCAAGAAGTCATTCATATTACCTTTCGTCCTCATCAAACACTGGGTCCTTGGGATGATACTTGATATTCACATGACCTCCACCATCTCTTCTATGTTCCCTGCCTTAATTTTCGGCTTCAGTATCCCTTACCAAAACCACAGCAATATTCTCTCAACCCTAATGTAACCTCAGCAAAAAACTGAGGTCACACCCAAACTGGGTAGTCTTTTGTTTTCTTTTCTTTTTGTATTTTTCTGATGTGAGAATCAGGGAGACAGAGAGACAAACTACTGCATGCACTCAACAGGGACCCACCCAGTGTACCCACCAGGGGCGATGCTCTTTCCATCTGGGGCGTTGCTCCATTGCAACCAGAGCCATTCTAGCATCTGAGGTGGAGGCCATGGAGCCATCCTCAGTGCCTGGACCAACTTTGCTCCAATGGAGGCTTGGTTGTGGGAAGGGAAGAGAAAGATAGAGAGAAAAGAGAGGGGGGATGGGTGGAGAAGCAGATGGTCACTTCTCCTATGTGTCCTGGCTGGGAATTAAACCTGGAAATTCTACACACCAGGCTGATGCTCTACCACTGAGCCAACTGGCCAGGGCCCCAAACTGGGTAGTTTAAAGACAATTTAATAAAGAAACCATTTGCAAAGTTGTGGGCAATTGGTGAGGAAACCACAAAAATTGTACTCTGAAGATAAAAACAAAGAAAAATATCATCCCCTCTCTCCCCAGTTTTAAAGATGCATGGGGAGGATGTTCAGGGAATCTGGATACACGGTTGTGGGTAAGGATTCCACCTGGTAAGCACAAACCCACAGGACATTCTAGAGAGTGTAAACCTCTCTCTCTCTTTCTGCCCCCATATTTCTGGGATGTTCACCAGTGTTTGAACTGAGCTGGAACCAGGGGAAAAAGAGGTCTGATGGTACAGCCCCCCAGGGCACACTCCCAGTAGACCAAGCAGAGCAGGAGGAGGAGAGGGGCAGGCAGCAGAACTAGAGGGGAAGACAGAAGGGTTTTGGTGAAATATTAGGCCCTCCCTTGCCCACCTCATCATAATACCATGTGGCACCCAGGACTACATTAATGGTTTTGCCACGACCTGACTTTGAAACAGGATGCCCCTCTACTTTGAATGCCCTTTGGTCTTGATCCTCCTGAAACATTCTTATATTTACAATCTCAGTTTAGAAGCCCTTCCCTGAGGAGGGCTTCCTTTACAGTCTTAGTAAATGTTCTCACCTCCTCTGAGCAGACTTAGGCATTTGTTGTAAAAGATCTAACATGTACTAAGCTGTTGTGAACCATAAAGGGCAAAAAGCCTTTGTAGATTCCAGGCTTAGCAAAAGGCTAAGTTCTCCCCCCTCCACCTCCATATTGGCTGTAATGCTGAGTATTTGCACCCACTTGACTTGCTTGCTTAAGTTGCTGGAAGCAATTTACATGCCCTTCCTCTTATTCTTTGTTTGTTCAGATGTTGGTTGATTTTCTTATGCATGGTGGGGGGAATCCTGTTTATGCCTTGGGAGAGTTCCTGTTTTAGCCTCAGATGTGTAACTTTGTATCAAGGACTTCCTTGATTTGCATATAGCTATATAATAAAGCAAACTGGGGCTATAGAGCTCTCAGATATTGCCATCAGCATTGAAGAATCCTCCTGATCCCATCCTTTTTTTTTTTTTTTTGTATTTTCCTGAAGCTGGAAACAGGGAGAGACAGTCAGACTCCCGCATGCACCCGACCGGGATCCACCCGGCACGCCCACCAGGGGCGATGCTCTGCCCACCACTGGTCAATGCTCTGCACCCCTGGGTAATCGCCCTGTTGAGACCAGAGCCACTCTAGCACCTCGGGCAGAATGCAAGGAGCCATCCCCAGTGCCCGGGCCATCTTTGCTCCAATGGAGCCTTGGCTGCAGGAGGGGAAGAGAGAGATAGAGAGGAAGGAGGGGTGGTGGAGAAGCAAATGGGTGCTTCTCCTATGTGCCCTGGCCGGGAATCGAACCTGGGTCCCCCGCACGCCAGGCCGACGCTCTACCGCTGAGCCAACTGGCCAGGGCCCCATCTTTTTTTTTAATGACTCTGTTTTTTTTTAATTCTGCACCGTTCTCACTCAAAACCCAAAATTAGGAGTCGCGCTGGTCCGTGGCAAGTGGCACCCAAACAGAAGACTTGAGTACAAGAAAACTAAACTGAAGGCAGGTGACAGAACTCCCCAAGTGAAGTGTGCAGTGAGTAAAGAAAGTTTTTGGGGAAAGTGTAGTCAGGAGTAAAAAATTATGGGGCAGTTAGGGTAAAAAATAAGGGACATTTTGTAGAAATGTTTCTGTATGAGGACAAATCGTTGTTTGAAGAGTATCAGGGTGAGCTGGAAAAAGAGGGATGTGAATAAGAGGACAATTTGGAGTCTGAGGATGACTCGGGGGATAAAAAATTCGTGGCTATGGCTGCCTTAGCTGTGGGGCCTCTGCTGCCCTTGGCTCCTTCCTACGTTCAACCCTCTGCTCCTCCGTTCCCTTATTGGGCTGATTGTGGAGTCTATAGCTCAAAATCTGGGAAATCCCCTCTCCAACAATCTATAGACCAGACTTGAAATATAGGGGAAACAATAAATGGCTTTACTTGTTTTCCTGTTGTAGAAAGACAGGATGATACAGGGAGACTAGTGCGGGAACATGAACCTGTACCTTTTAGAACTCTGAAAGAGCTTAAACTTGCTTGTGTTCAGCATGGGCCTACTGCCCCTTTTTCACTTGTTTTTTTAGATACTATTAGTGCAAAGGCTCTTTCCCCAAATGACTAGGAGGCGATTGCTCGTGCTTGTCTCTCCGGGGCTGATAATTTACTGTGGAAGTTGGACTTTCATGAAGGGGCTGTTGAGGTAGGAGAAAAATCTCAGCATAGTCAACCTGAGCCACCAGTTACAGCGACTATAGAATTTGAGAATGGATAGGAGACTCAGGTATTAGGATAGTTACAGCTTTTCCTGTTATGGTCTGATTTTCTTTAATGTTCTAAGTACAATCTTCTGAATTATCATTTTGTTTTGTTCTTATTCTTTGCTTGGAAATAAAGGCAGGGGACCTGTGTTGGATCTGACTATGGAAAATATCCCAGCAGCTGCCGAGAGCAAATTTTCTCAGGGAGATTTTGTTTAGTCCCATCCTTTAGTCCCTCTGTCAGAAAATGCCCTGACTAAAATCAGGCAGGAATCTTTCTAATCTGGTTGTACTCTGAAATCCTGGGTTTCTCTCTGTTTTATCTGTTGTGTCTAATTCTTGTTTCTGTTTAGTCTTTGTTTAATGCTGTCTAAAATGTGTCTGTTTTTAAGGCCTGAATTAAGTTCTTTTTTTTTGCATGCAAAAATTAGAAATGTTGGCTCTAATATTTAGAAAAAATAAAATGATTTTAGAACTTGTAAAGAGCGCTTATTTAAATTTAAATAGAATAGAATATAGATCCTTAAGACTTACTAATTTGGCTAGTGCATTGTAACGTGTGTTAAGAGTTAGGAGCCAAATAGCAATTCAAGTATTAAGATTAATCAAAGTTATGTTATACTTGTGTTTCTTGAGTATAAATTGTCTTGTTTATATGTAAGGTTATACTCAGGTAGGCAAAACAAAGGAATTGAGCAAAATTAAGCAGGGCCCTAATAATTCATGTCAAGAATTTGTCTCAGGCTGCTTCAGGCAGTTAGAAGAAGAGTATAAGAATGCTAATTCTGCTTCTCAGGCCACATCCTGCAAGAGGGACCCCCAGGAAATTGAGGATTTGGCTCCTCTGATTTTGCCTATTGGATTCAAAAAATAGGTGAGGAATGCCCTGAAATAGAACTAACAATACAGGGGCATAAATTTAAAGGACTCTTAGATACTGGAGCTGATGTATCTGTTGTTGCTAAGCTACATTGGCCTCCTTCCTGGCCCACTCATGCAGCAGCCACAGAATTGTAAGGGATAGGGCAGAATAAATCCCCTCAATAAAGCTTGTTTTTTACAATGGGAAGATAAAGAAGGTCCTTCTAGATTTTTTAAGCCTTATGTGCTCCCTGGATTGCCAGTTAATTTGTGGGATAGAGATGTTTTGAAAAATATGGGAGTGTTGCTTGTCAGTCCTAATAGTTTAGTCAATACTCAAATGCTTGATCAGAGATTTTTTACCACTAAGGGACTAGGGAAAGAACAGCGGGGAATTCTCACCCCTATAGAAGTGGCACCTAATACTAGAAGGCATGGATTAGGATATCAAAATTTAGCACAGGGGCCTTGGGAGCTCCTGCTACCCCAATAATGCATTGTGCAGACCTAATTACTTGGGAATCAGATAATCCTGTATGGGTAGACCAATGGCCCCTCTCTCAGTAGAAACTTAAGGCAGCTGCTCGATTGGTACAAGAGCAGTTACAGCTTGGGCACATTAAACCATCTAATAGCCCATAGAATATGCCTATATTTGTCATTAAAAAGAAATCAGAAAACTGGAGGCCATTACAAGATTTGAGAGCAATAAATAAGACTATGGAAATTATGGGTCATCTCCAGCTAGGACTCCCTTCTCCTACTGCCATTCCATGGATTTTTCATCTTGTAATTATTGACTTGAAGGATTGCTTTTCTACTATTTCTTTAAGCCCTCATGATTGCAGGCGTTTTCCATTCAGTGTTCCTTCACTTCATTTCCAGGCTCCAATGTAGCGATACCAGTGGAGAGTTTTGCCTCAAGGTATGGCTAACAATCCTACCTTGTGCCAAAAATATGTTGCTCAAGCTATCTCTCCATACAAAGGCAGCACCCTAAGGCATACATAGTTTACTATATGGATGGTATTCTTATTGTTCATCCAAATAAAGACACTGTGTTGACTATTTTGCAACAAGTAGAATATTCTTTGAAAGAATCAGGACTTTATACAGCTCCTGAAAAGATACAGCAATCTTTACTTTCTCTTATTTAGGACAAATTATTGAGGGACAACAAATTCATCCACAAAAATTAGAAATCATTTGCAAACTTTAAATGATTTCCAGAAATTATTAGGAGATATTAATTGGCTTAGACTTTCCTTGAAATTAACTACCAGGAAATTGAAGCCACTTTTTTATATTCTTAAAGGCTCAGCTGAACCAGTTTCTCCTCGGCTACTTACAGCTGTGGGACAGCAAGCTTTAAAACTTGTAGAAAAAGTCTTGCCACAAGCACAACTGAAACACATAAATCCTAAAGAATCAATTGCCTAATTTATCCCTTGAGTTACACTCCAACGGGACTATTGTGGCAAGCTTCAGGTCCTATTGAATGGATTCATTTAGCTGTTACTCCTAAGAAAGTTTTATCTCCGTATTTTGATCTTGTTGCCTCCTTGATTATCAAGGGGCATAGGCGACTCTTACAGCTTATAGGTTTTGAGCCTCAAATTATTGTTGTTCCTTTTACAAAGGATCAACAACAATGGCTCTGGGAAACTTTCACTAAATGGCAAATTGCTTTTGCAAATTTTACAGGCCAAATTGATTCTCACCACCCAGCTGATAAAATATTTCAATTTTCATTAATTACTACATTTGTCTTTCCTAAGACAATTGTTAATGAGCCCATTCCTGAAGCATCTACAGTCTTTACTGATGGGTCCAGCTCAGGAATAGCAGGCTTAATAATCGATGGACAAGTTTATACTGAAACTTAAAATCAGCTCAAAGAGTAGAATTACATGCTATTATCATGGCTTTTCAGCATTTGCCATGTTCTTCATTTAATCTGTATGCAGACAGCAAATATTTACTTATGGTTGTTTCCACTATAGAGACTGCTGTCTTAGGGAAAACTGCTGATGAGGAACTATTTCAGCAATTTCTCCTTCTCCAAAGACTTGTATGTCAACATAGAGCTCCATGTTTTATAGGACATATTCGAGCTCACTCCATGCTCCCTGGAGCTTTAGCACAAGAGAATGCCCTTGTTGATCAAACTACCCAAAAGAAAATTATTGGATCAACCATGACAGATCAAGCCATTCAGTCTCATACTATTCATCACTAGAATGCTGCAGCCCTATGTAAACAGTTTCAACTTTCTTGGGAAGCAGCACAGCAGATTGTTAAATCCTGTCCAAGGTGTCATATACTACAATCCCCTTCATTTGGAGTTAACCCTCGAGGGCTCTTATTAAAACAACTTTGGCAAATGGATGCTACTCATATACCTTCATTTGGCAAACAGTCCTTTGTCCACGTTACAGTGGATACTTATTCTGGATTTATAGTAACCTCTGCCAGAATAGGAGAGGCTGCTATACATGTTATAGCTTATTGTTTGTATTCATTTTCTATTATTGGACTTCTTAAACTGATTAAAACTGACAATACTTCTACATATGTGGGAAAACCATTTACTATATTTTGTCAAACCTTTCAAATTATGGTATTTCTTACAATCTTTAAAGTCAAGGTATTATTAAAGTATACCCAGCAAATATTTAAGGTCAATATTTTAAAAAATATATAAAAGGGGAGTCATATCCTGGAACTCCTGCAAATCTACCTTATTAGAAAAAAAATTTTTTTTCTTTTGAATGCTAATGTACAGAAGATGCCAAATCTTTATCTCCTGCAAACTTCTACTCTCTTTTATTTGATCCAGCTAATAATGCTGTTTTGTCTTTTTCCAAATAGCTCTAGATATGTGGGAAAAGTTTATATAGACAGATGGGGATCCTCAAACCCCTCAGCAAGATCTTCTGAGCATGGCTTTTAAGGTCTATAATGACCAAGAGGCAGACAAAGCCCAAAAGAGATTAGGTAAAATACCAGCTCTTAGCATTACACCCTCAAAGGCTCCAATGCCCCAACAGGGCCTCATAGGACTTCATCAGGGCCCTGCTTCAATAGTGGAAAGGAAGGTCATTAAGCTAAAGCCTGCCAGGCTTCTCAGTCCCCACCAACGCCATGCCTTTGCTGTGGGGAAAAAGGGACACTGAAAGGTAAGCTGCTCCCTTGCTCCTCTAAGGGAGGGTTCAGTCTCTTCCAGCCCTGCTCCAGCAACCCATGACCTAACCTTGCCCAGCCTGCTGGGACTTGCCACTGAAGGCTAAAGGTACCCAGGGCCATTAGCCCCATCTCACGTGGACAAGCCTAGGGTATTTCTTCCAAGTAGCAGGTAAACTGATCTCATTTCTTATGGACACAAGGGCCACTTACTAAGTCTTGCGCCTGAATATTTGGGTTTTTACCTGTACCTCAAAGATCTCGGTTGTGGGTGTTGATAGTCCTATTCTCTGCTGCTTTGTTTAATATATAGTGTCTCCTTTATTCCTCCTGCCTCAATGCCCTATTCATGTTTTAGGCTGGGATCTGCTTCTAATTTAGAGCTCTCTTTCTCCTTTTTGCGAACTTCTGTTACAAACTTACCTTTGCCACCCAGCATAGTGTACCAGGGTTCTCTTCACCACACCATGGTTGCAGAGCTCCAGGGAAAAGTGCCCTTGTCTCATCATTCCATGGCTAAGAAGAACAGAAGCTCCATGTCCACAAATGCCTGCAGATGGTTTTTCCAGTCTACCTGAATCATTACCAGCTAGAAGCAGCAGTCATTGGGACTTGAACGCTAGTTGCAAAGTGTAGAAATGTGACAACAATTCCAGTGCCATGCAGACTTTTCCTGGATGTGTCCCTTGGACTTCTCCTCCTTGTGACAGCTTTTAATAGACTGAACTGTGGTTGGGTTGCATTTTCAGGGATTTGGAATGGTGATGGTGCCACCTTGGATTTGGTGAACATGTTAAGGACATTCAAAACAGCAAAGACTCTTTTATAGATCCTGTTATATTGGCTAAAAATTTGCTTAAAGGCTTTAATCACTGTAATGTATTAGAATGTTTGTTTGGGTATCTGTTAGCATTAGCTATACTAATTTTGTGTTTATTCTGTATTTTTTCAGTCTGCCGTCAAATTAGAACCTGGGAAACTAGGAAACCAGATGAGTGCAAATCTCAGCAAACAAATTAAAAAGAAAAAAGAAAAGGAGGATATGTTGTGGACCATAAATGGCAAAAAGCCTTTGTAGATTCCAGGCTTAGCAAAAGGCTAAGTTTCCCCCCCTCCACCTCCATATTGGGTTATGATGCTGAGTATTTGCACCCACTTCATTTGCTTGCTTAAGTTGCTGGAAGCAATTTATTTTATTTTATTTTATTTTATTTTTCTGAAGCTGGAAACAGGGAGAGACAGTCAGACAGACTCCCGCATGCGCCCAACCGGGATCCACCCAGCACGCCCACCATGGGGCGATGCTGTGCCCACCAGGGGGCGATGCTCTGCCCATCCTGGGCGTCGCCATGTTGCGACCAGAGCCACTCTAGCACCTGAGGCAGAGGCCACAGAGCCATCCCCAGCGCCCGGGCCATCTTTGCTCCAATGGAGCCTTGGCTGCGGGAGAGGAAGAGAGAGACAGAGAGGAAAGCGCGGCGGAGGGGTGAAGAAGCAAATGGGCGCTTCTCCTGTGTGCCCTGGCCAGGAATCGAACCCGGATCCTCCGGGTCCTCCGCAGCTGGAAGCAATTTACATGCCCTTCCTCTTATTCTTTGTTTGTTCAGATGTTGGTTGATTTTGCTTATGCATGGTGGGGGGAATCCTGTTTATGCCTTGGGAGAGTTCCTGTTTTAGCCTCAGATGTGTAACTTTGTATCAAGGACTTTCTAGATTTGCATATAGCTATATAATAAAGCAAACTGGGACTACAGAGCTCTCGAATATTGCCTCAGCATTGAAAAGTCCTCCCAATCCCATCCTTTTCTCTTAATGAATCTGTTTTTTTAATTCCACACCATTCTCACTCAAAACCCAGAATTAGGAGCCATGCTGGCCCACAGCTCTAAGCACTAAACACTAAGCAATGGCTTTATGCTAAACTGGTTTAGTCTTCATGTTCCTGCATACCTGGTACATAGTATTATTACCAGAACATAGATGAGAACAACTGAAGATGAGAGAGGCTCAGTAATTCTCCAAGGTCATATAGTTAGCAAATGTCAGATGGAGATTTGAGTAGAAATAGTCTGGTTCCAGGGTCCACACTCATAAACACTGCACTCTGTGACCTTCTTTTTCTGAGATCTTCTTTCTCTGCAATCTGTCTCCCCTCCATCCCTTGACTTTTATTCCTAGACTGGGATTCCGGGAACCAAGGCTTATAGACAGTTATCACCTGTCTTCTGTACCAGGCACACAGCCTGGCTCACATTAGGCCCACAATAAATGTTTCTCATGTAGATGTAGCTGTTAGGTCAAAACTTTTTCTCAATACCAATGTACTAAAGGCATCAGCTGAGTTTATCTCAAGGGCAAGTAAGATGTATTCTTAATTCTGAAAGACAGACTCATATTAACTGGCATGGAGATCATTACTTTGAGTTTCACACTTTTACTTGTTGATTCAGGACATGAAAAGCCATCTAGGTCTCATTTTGAGGATCTGCGTCACTCTGTAAGGAGAATCTGAGCCAGCACTGAGGCTGGTTGAGGAGGAGAAACAAGATTAATTAGTGGTGTCTGCTGTGGGAGTGGGAGGGCAGCAGTGGCCGGGCACCACATTCCTCTGCCATTTCCTCTCCAGGAGCTGATGCATTTGTTCTCACCTCCCAGCTTCATATGCAGAGAATTAGAGGTAATACATCACTGGCATCCTTTCCTTCAATCAAAGTTGGAGGCTAAGCCTTCAAGACCCGCTTTGTGCAGAGGTCTCAAGAAAGAGAAGTTGCTATAATGTCACGGGTAGGGAATTGGAAGGAAACTAAAACTTGGTTTGGCTCTAAGATGCCAAAATCTGCCAAGAAGCAAAAAACAAATACTTCTTTATTAAAAAGCAATATTCAATTTAATATGCTGCATTCATGCCTTAAATAACATGTTTTTAAAATATCTATAAATTACAAGTTTCCTAACTATACATAGCTTTCCAACCTCACTGCTCAGTTCAGACATTGTGCTATACAATACCAAATACTTTCATATACATGTAAATTCAGAATTCTCCTTGCAGAGTGATGAATATAGCAGTTGATAGAAAATAAATTTTTTTAATATGGAAATATTGTTCCTCTGGTTGTTGCTTGCTGCTTCAGTAATATCAACTTTCTGATATTAAAGCAGTTTGTGGGGAGCAATCTCAAGCATGGTTATGTTCTGAGACCTTTTATTTATTTATTTTTAGTAGGCACCTTATCAGTTTATTTCATTAAAAATTATATGAAGTGCTCTCACTTAAAAAAAGTAATCAAAATCTCATCCAGACTTTAAATAGAAAGAGATAAAGCAGTAGTTACCAAAATATCTTGCTAGTGCATTATTATGTATAATCCTTCTGTTTGTTTGTTTTTGTTTTTGTTTTGTTTTTTTGTATTTTTCTGAAGTTGGAAACGGGAAGGCAGTCAGACTCCCACATGTGCCCAACCGGGATCCACCCAGCATGCCCACCAGGGGGCGATGCTCTGCCCATCTGGGGTGTTGCTCTGTTGCAACCAGAGCCATTCTAGCACCTGAGGCAGAGGACATAGAGCCATCCTCAGTGCCCGGGGCCAACTTTGCTCCAATGGAGCCTTGACTGCAGGAGGGAAAGAGAGAGACAGAGAGGAAGGAGAGGGGGAGGGATGGAGAAGCAGATGGGTGCTTCTCCTGTGTGCCCTGGCCGGGAATCAAACCCAGGACTCCTGCACACCAGGCCGACGCTCTACCACTGAGCCAACTGGCCAGGGCTGTATAATCTTTTTAAAAATTTTTATTAATTTAAATTTATTGTGTTAACATGGATTCAAATGTCCCACTCAATATAACTCCGTCATCCCCACTCCTGTGTCCCCCATTACACCCGCTTTGCCCTCTTCTTGCTGACTCCTTCCACCCTTCCCTCAGGAACTTTTTATCATTAAGGACAGATTAGTGGACTTGTATACAGACCCATAACTTAAAGCAGTGGTTCTCAAACTTTTTGAAGTCAGGGCATAGTTAAAATCCTACAAATAATTGGAGGCACACTATATACAAATTTCTGAAAAATATGTTATAATAATTAAGTCAAATATTAAAGAAAAAAATATAAAGTCCAAGTGTGCTTTTATGATAAATGAAATAAATACAACAAAATTAAATTTATTCTGACATTAAAAAACATTTTTATGTTTCATTTTTTGTTATGCTTTTTAGAATTTGAAAAAATGAGGGGCTAAAAAATAAATGACAAAAAAGTTATCTTTTTTATATATAGATACATTCTTAGTAAGATTTAGTAAATTTGACAGGTCTCAGCACGAATGTGTTAAGTTTTTCGTTCTTGTGTTTATGAGAAACATGAGCCTGATGTGTCCTAGCGATTTCTTCAATGATTGGGCATATATTTGAAAGGCAAACTCTCATTTCCTCATCAATACATTGAAGAATTCCTCTTTTTACTCTTAATTGTGTTGAGGGTAGAAAAATCCTAATTAACATAAATAGGATGTTGAAAGTTATAGTAAAATGTTCAAAGCTTTTTTAGATATTGCCACATATTTTTCTTTTATAGAAATCCAAAAGGCTTCAAAAGACAATTCCTTATGTTTAATCATCAATCCAAAACCCCCACCATACATATCATTTTAACTTTACACCAAATGAACGATAGAAGAAACTTGCCTCCAGTCTTTCTGGGGAACATGGGGGGTAATGTAAATAATGCAGCACCACAGCTTAACAGCCTTTGCACCCTAATCAGGCAAGTAAGGTGAGGGGTTGGGCAGACTATCAGCTTACAGTCAATTCCCTGCACCTCTATCCCCCCAAAATCTAAGCTCCATAAACCCTGTTGGTTTTTTGGTCCCCAACAGGCATGTATTTCTTTGGAATACCATGGGGCACACCTGGAAATCTTCTAGGGCACACCAGTGCACCCTAGCACACACTTTGAGAACCACTTTCTTAAGGTCATGGGGGAATGGACCTTTGTAAATAACAATTTATTCTTTTGCAAATGCCTTAGGCTGACAGAAATGGTCACTAACACAAAAATTTTTTTTAATATTTTTCTGAAGTGAAAAGTGGGGAGGCAGAGAGACAGACTCCTGTATGTGCCTGACCAAGATCCACCCAGCATGCTCACTAGGGGCCTATGTACTGTCCATTGGGGCATTGCTCCATTGCAACCAGAGCCATTCTAGTTCAGCCTTTCTAGTGCCTGAAGCGGAAGCCATGGTGTCATCCTCAGTGCCAGGCCAACTTTTGCTCCAATGGAGCCTTGGCTGTAGGAGGAGAAGAGAGAGATAGGGAGAAAGTAGAGAGGGGGAAGGGTAGAGAAGCAGATGGGTGCTTCTTCTGTGTGCCCTGGCCGGGAATTAAACCCAGGACTTCCATACACTGGACCAACACTCTACCACTGAGCCAACCAGCCAGGGCCAAAAAGATTTTTAATTGCCAGAATTATGATCTTCTTTGCTTCCAGGACTTCTCAGAGTTTATATCTGGAACATTGAGAAGGAAGGTTGAAACTTTTTTATTTTTTCCCACGAATATAAGGATGAATAGAGGAACCATAGCAGAAGTGGTTGGTACCTATTTATATCCTCCCATGCTCATAATCTTACATTGTACAGACCAGACACTAAGAATGCCAGATGAAAGTACTTGAGACTCTTGGTCAATGGACCATTTCTAGTTGCCTAAGTCTGCTCCTTTCATGGGATGGGCCAGAAATGCTCCAGAGTTAATATACCTCAAGAGAAGCCCTCAGTCTGTGAGAGAAGCCGGTGGGTAAATTCCTCAACTTCCTTGCACCCTGGATAAAACAACCCTGAGATGTACCCTACCTAGTCTCCTTTATGGCCGCAGGAGACTGAGCCTCGGTTGCCTACAACAGTAAAACCTACTCAGTAAAATGCCTTTTGTTGGCTTCCTCCCCTTCTTTGGTTCAGTTTCCTACTCCCCACTGGTATTTCTTACAGTAACCTCCTAAATTAACTGCTTTTTCTTAAGTCCTTGTCTCAGGGATAACTTCTGGAGAAACTCACTTGAAGAGAGTGAACAAATTCTCCATTAGTGCTCATACCTTAACCAATATTTTATGAGTCAGAAAAATAAACAGGCAGAGAGATGCACTCCCTTCTAATTTCTCATTGCAGATGTGTAAAGGGGCTGCAGAGGAGGAAGAGTTATGAAGCATTTACTGAGTAGAGAGCACTTTTGGGCAATTGGACTAGGAAACGTTTTGAGCTTTTTCTGAGTGATCTAATAAATTAAAACTCCTGCAAGAGTTCTTAACAAGAATGAAAGGAAAGATAAAAGGTATAAAAGAGGTGTCTTCCAGGAGTGAAACTAGTGTAAACAATAAAACATATTCACTGAAACATTGGGACAGATTTCTGTTGATGTCCTTTGAGATACTACTAACCACAAATCTTTTTTTGAGCAATAGAAATCACTGAGAAAAAAACTTTAAAGTGCCCAGGAGTATAGGGAACACAGTGTTTGCTGAGATATTTGCCTGATTCAGCAAAAAACTTACTCAAGAGTCTAAGTAAAATGTCCCCATCACTTATGTATCTGAACCAGACAATTTTTACACATTGGCCTTAATTTAAAAATCTATGATTTTGAGAATCTTGATTTGTACTACCCTTTGGAGACATCAGAATTTTGACTGTTGTAGGAGGTAGGGTTCAATCCTGCTTAGAAATCTCCCTGCAGCAATATTTCCAAAGTTTCTTCTAGTTGGAACTTTATGTAGGCCTCAAGTATATCTGATAAGAATAACTGAGAAACTTAAGAAATGTAGATTTTTATAATTTAAAATAATTACCTCAGAGTGACAGTAACAGAACAGAATGGAAAGCTCCAGGCCTTTTTCCTCCTGTGCAAACACCGAACAAACAATGGAGAGGCAAAAGTACTTTAGGAAAATTCTGGAAACCAGTTGAGAAGAAGTTGCATCAGCCAAGCAAATATCTCACCAAGGAAAAGCCACACTCATGATGGTGGGGAATTTCAGGGCCCACTCTAACCTCACCCCTTTCCTAATGTGGTGCCATTAGAGGAGACTGTCCAATTCCCAGAGACTCTGTTGGAGTGAAAGAAAAAGTACAGAACTTGCTTGTGATATACTGATTTGTGTCCAGGCTGCCAGTGGGCTGGTGTCGACCTTACTGGCTCAGTGCTGATGGGAACTGTGGCATAGGTTTGATATTAGGTTGGAGGCTGGTGAAAGCAGTGGCAGGAGCCATGGAACAAGAGAGCTGCAGGGGGCTTCAGACTTATCAGCACCTTGGAGCATAAAGTTAATAGGCTGAGGAATGCAATAGAGCAGCTGAGGCTCTGAGAAAAAGCAGAGTAAAGCTATTAAGGGAGATTAACATGTTTAAAAGCACTGCAGTTGGAGGGAGGCTGGAACAAATGCACATGCAAAGGCCCAGGGGAGACCCTGAAGATCTTCAGCCTTAGATGGCTCAGAGCATCACAAAGGAGCCAATGCACAAAGGCTGAGAGAAGTGGCTGTGTTTTAAATGTCCAATTAAAAAATAATCATAAGACATACAAAGAAAGAGGAAAGCATTGCCCATTTAGTGAAGTGGTTACCAGGGAGATGGAATTAGAAGAGGGGAGTGAAGAGGGACAAATATACAGTAATAAAAAATTATTTGACTTTGAGTGATGGGTACACAACATAATCAACAGTTCAAATACTATAAAGATGTTCACCTGTAACTATTGATCAAGGTCACCCCACTGAATTTAATTTTCTAAATAAAATTATATATATACAGAATAAACTTCCAGAAACTGATAGTAAAAAAACATAGGTCTCAAACTCACTTGGAAAAAATTAGAAAGCAACTCTGAATGAGCTAAAAGAGAACACAACAGACAACTAAACAAAACCAAGGAAATCATATCTAAACAAATTGAGAGTACCAACAGAGAGATAATTTTTTCTACATCAGCAAACAGAAATACTAGAACTGAAAAATACAATACCTGAATGGAAAACACACACACACACACACACACACACACACACACACACACACACACACACCCTTAGAAGTTCAACAGCAGACTTGAATAAGCAGAAGAAAGAATCAATGAACAAAGCTACTATGGTTTATATCCTTAGTAAAGAAATGAGGAAAGAGGAGAAACAGGTGGTTGTGTTCTCTTGTGGCCTGGCTGTCTCCTGCCTCCCAAACTGTTGCTCCATTCTTTGGCTTTCACTTCTATTTTTTAAATAGTTTTATTTAGACAATTAATTTTAAAGAGGTGACATTGGTCAACTAGAGCATATAGATTTAGAGAAAACATCTCTGGATTATTTTGACATTCGATTATGATGTATATACATTACGCAAAGTCAAATCATTCTCCTTCACCCTTCATTTGGTTTTCTTTATGCCCCTCCCTTCTCCCTACCCCCTCCCTCTACTCCCTTCCCCTCCCCCTGGTAACCAAAGCAGTATTATCTATGTTCATGAGTCTCAATTTTGTGTCCCACCTATGTATAGAATCATACAGTTTTTAGTTTTTTCTGATTTACTTATTTTACTCATTATAATGTTATCAAGGTCCATCCATGTTGTTGTAAATAATCCTATATCATCATTTCTTATGGCTGAGTAGTATTGGTTGTTGTGAGTTGGGGGTGCAGGGAGAGAGATCAGCAGACGAAATCATCAAGGACTAGCACAGGATCACCGCTCGCTCAGGCAAATGGCCCCGAGTTTGTGCTGTGTCCTATTTTTATTCACAAGACTTCAAAAAGCTTGTTTACTGAGAAATTGGCATAACATCAAGTGTAACTTTTACTTAAAGATACATGGAATACACCTGCATGATAGCTTAATAACAACATAATATCAAAAGGCATTAATTGCTATTGCTTCTGTGGTTTCTACAACATTCCTCTCTTTATCTCAAGGGATAACCTTGGAAGTTACAGAAATCTTATGAGAATGTTTTACTGAGAAAAAGCCCAGCAACTGCCTTGAGTCACATAGACTTGTTTCAGTGACCCGCCTTCAAGTCACAAAACAATTTCTTGGCAAAACATTCTTTTCTTGTTGGCTCTGTCCCCATCCAAGACCATGCAATGGGTTTTTCCACTACAAGTATTCCATAGTATATCTGTACCACATCTTTTTTATCCAGTCTTCTATTGAAGGGCTTTTTGGTTGTTTCCATGTCTTGACCACCATGAACAATGCTGCAATGAACATGGGGCTGCATATGTCTTTACGTATCAATGTTTTTGAGTTTTGGGGGTCAGTAGAGGGATTGCTGGGTCACATGGTAGTTCTAGTCTTAATTTTTTTAGGAACCACCATACTTACCTCCATAATGGTTGTACTACTTTACATTCCCACCAATAATGAATGAGGGTTCCTTTTTCTCCACAGCCCCTCCAACACTTGTTATTACCTGTCTTATTGATACAAGCTAATCTAACAGGTGAGAGGTGGTATCTCATTGTAGTTTTGATTTGCATTTCTCTAATAGCTAGTGAAGATGAGCATCTTTTCATATATCTATTGGCTATTTGCATTTCTTCTTGGGAGAAGTGTTTGTTCATGTCCTCTTCCCATTTTTTTTATTGGATTGTTTGTTTGTTTGTTGTTGAGTTTTTTGAGTTCTTTATATATTTTGGGTATTAGCCATTTATCTGAGCTGTTGTTCAAAAATATCATTTCCTATTTAGTTGGCTGTCTGTTTGTTTTGTTGCCGTTATCTTTTGCTGTGCAAAAGCTTCTTAATCTGATGTAGTCCCATTCATTTATTTTTGCCTTTACTTCCCTTGCCTTTGGAGTCAAATTCATAAAATGTTCTCTATAGCCAAGGTCCATTAGTTTAGTACCTACATTTTCTTTTATGTTTCAGACTTTATATTTAGGTCTTTGATTCATTTTGAATTAATTTTGGTACAAGGAGACAAATTGTAGTCAATTTTTATTTTTTTGCATGTGGCTTTCCAGTTTTCCTAGCACCATTTATTGAAGAGGTTTTCTTTTCTCCACTGTGTGCTTTTGGCTCTTTTATCAAAGATAATTTGATCGTATATATGTGTTTTTATTTCTGGGCTCTCTATTCTGTTCCATTGGCCTGAGTGTCTATTTTTCTGCCAATACCACGCTGTTTTGATTATTATGGCTATGTACTATAATTTGAAATGTCAGGTATTGTAATGCCCCAAGCTTCATTTTTTTTTCCTTAGGATTACTTTGGCTATTCAGGGTTTTTTTTTTTATGGTTCCATATAAACGTGATAATTTTTTGTTCCATTTCTTTAAAAAATGACATTGGAATTTTGAAGGGAATTGCATTAAATTTGTATATTCTTTAGGTATTATGGTCATTTTGAATATATTTATTCTTCCTATCCAAGAACAAGGAATATTTTTCCATTTCATTGTGTATTTTTTTTATTTCCTTTAATAATGCTTTGTAGTTTTCATTATATAGGGCCTTTACATTCTTTGTTATGTTTTCTCCTAGGTATTTTGTTGTTGTTGTTGTAACTGTAAAAGGGATTATTTTTTTGAGATCACTTTCTGAAGTTTCATTGTTGGCATATAAGAAAGCAACTGACTTCTGTATGTTAATTTTATATCCTGCAACCTTACTATATTGGCTTATTGTTTCTAATAGTCTTTCTGTGGAGTCTTTGGGGTTTTCTATATAGAGGATCATATCATCTGCAATAAGTGAAACCTTTACGTCTTCTTTCCCAATATGAATGCCTTTTATTTCTTTCTCTTGTTTGATTGCTCTGGCTAGAACTTTCAGCACAATGTTGAATAGGAGTGGAGAGAGTGAGCAACCTTGTCTTGTTCGTGATTTTAAAGAAAAAGTTTTTAGTTTTTTGTCATTTTATGTGATGTTAGCTGATAGATTGTCATAAATGACCTTTATTATGTTGAGATTTTTTTTCTATTCCCATTTTGTTGAGTGTTTTAAACATAAAATGATGTTGTATTTTATCAAATGCCTTTTCTGCATCTTTTGATAGGATCATATGGTTTTTGTTCTTTGTTTTGTTGATATGGTGTGTTACATTAACTGTTTGGCATATGTTGAAGCATTCTTGTGATTCAGGGATGAATCCCACTTGATCATAGTAAATTTTTTTTAATGTGTTTTTGTATTTAGTTTGCTAATATTTTGTTTAAGATTTTAGCATCTGTATTCATTAGAGATATTGGTCTGTAGTTTTATTTTCTTGTGTTGTCCTTACCAAGTTTTGGTATTAGGGTTATGTTGGCCTTATAAAATGTGTTTGGAAGTATTGCTTCTTCTTCAATATTTTGGAAGACTTTGAGTAGGATAAGAACCAAGTCTTCTGTGAATGTTTGATAGAATTCACTAGTATAGCCATCTGACCCTGGACTTTTTTGGGGGGAGGAGGGTTTGAGAGTTGTTTCTATTTCCTCCCTGCCAATAGATCTGTTTAGGCTTTCTACTTCAACATTATTCAGTCTAGGAAGATTATATTCTAAGAATTTATCCATTTCTTATAGATTATTAAATTTGGTGGCATACAGTTTATCATAGTATTCTACAATAATTCTTTGTATATCTATGATATCTGTGGTGATTTCTCCTCTTTCATTTTGGATTTTTCTTATATGAGTCCTTTCTCTTCTTTCCTTAGTGAGTCTTGCCAAGGGTTTGTCAATTTTGTTGATCTTTTCAAAGAACCAGTTTCTTGTTTTATTCTTTCTATAGTTTTTCTGTTCTCTATTTCATTTATTTCTGCTCTAATTTTTATTATTTCCTCACTTTGTTCTTCTTTTTCTGGTTCCTTATGATGTGCTGTTAAGTAGTTTACTTGGGCTCTCTCTTGTTTGTTCATATAAGCCTGTAATGATATGAACTTCCTTGTTATTACTGCTTTTGCTGCATCCCAAGATTCTGATATGCCGTGTTGTAATTTTTGTTTGTCTGTAGATATCTTTTGATCTTGGCTTTTATTTCTTACATGACCCAGTCGTTTTTTAGAAGTATGTTGTTTAATTTTTACATTTTTAACGGGTTTTTTACTTCTTTTTTTGCAGCTGAATTCTAGTTTCAAAGCTTTATGGTGAGAGAATATGCTTGGTATAATTTCAATCTTTCTGAATTTGTTGATGTTAGTTTTGTGTTCCATCATATGGTCAATTCTTGAAAATGTACCATGTACACCAGAGAAAAATGTATAATCTGATGTTTTGGGATAAAATGTATAATCTGATGTCTTGGGATAAAATGTCCTGTAGATGTCCATCATATCCAGTTGTTCTAGTGTTTCATTTAGGGTCAATATTTTTTTATTTGTTTTCTGTTTGAATGAGTGATCTAGAGCTGTCAGTGATGTATTGAGGTCTCCAAGTATGATTGTAATTTTGTCAGTTTTTATTTTTAGATCAGTTAGTAGATGTCTTATATACTTCGGTGCTCCTTGGTTTGGTGCATATATATTAAGAAATGTTATATCTTCTTGATTCAATGTCCCTTTTATTATTATTATTATGAAATGACTGTCTTTCTCTCTGACTACCTTTGTTGTCTTGTAGTCAGCATTGTTAGATATGAGTATGGCTACACCTGCTTTTCTTTGAATATATTTACTTGTAATATCATTTTCCAGTCTTTAATTTTGAGTCTATTTTTAACCTTGTAGCTTAGATGTGTTTCTTGAAGGTAGTATACAGTTGGACTTTCTTTTTTTTTTAATAATTTTATTTTTTTAATGGGGTGACATCAATAAATCAGGATACATATATTCAAAGATAACAAGTCCAGGTTATCTTGTCGTTCAATTATGTTGCATACCCACCACCCAAAGTCAGATTGTCCTCTGTCACCTTCTATCTTGTTTTCTTTGTGCCCCTCCCCACCCCTATCCCTCTCCCATTCCCCCCTCACCCCCCGTACACAACCATACTCTTATCAATGTCTCTTAGTTTCACTATTATGTCCCACCTACGTATGGAATAATACAGTTCCTGGTTTTTTCTGATTTACTTATTTCGCTTCGTATCATGTTATCAAGATCCCACCATTTTGCTGTAAATGGTCCGATGTCATCATTTCTTATGGCTGAGTAGTATTCCATAGTGTATATGTGCCACATCTTCTTTATCCAGTCATCTATTGATGGACTTTTTGGTTTTTTCCATGTCCTGGCCACTGTGAACAATGCTGCAATGAACATGGGGCTGCATGTGTCTTTACGTATCAATGTTTCTGAGTTTTTGGGATATATACCCAGTAGAGGGATTGCTGGGTCATAAGGTAGTTCTATTTTCAGTTTTTTGAGGAACCACCATACTTTCTTCCATACTGGTTGTACTACTTTACATTCCCACCAACAGTGTATGAGGGTTCCTTTTTCTCCACAGCCTCTCCAACATTTGCTATTACCTGTCTTGCTAATGACAGCTAATCGAACAGGTGTGAGGTGGTATCTCATTGCCGTTTTGATTTGCATTTCTCTAATAGCTAAAGAAGATGAGCATCTTTTCATATATCTGTTGGCCATTTGTATTTCTTCCTGGGAGAAGTGTCTATTCATATCCTCTTCCCATTTTTTTATGGGATTGTTTGTTTGTTTGTTGTTGAGTTTTATGAGTTCTTTGTATATTTTGGATATTAGGCCCTTATCTGAGCTGTTGTTTGAAAATATCATTTCCCATTTAGTTGGCTTTCTGTTTATTTTGTTATCAGTTTCTCTTGCTGAGAAAAAACTTCTTAGTCTGATGTAGTCCCATTCATTAATTTTTGCCTTCACTACTCTTGCCTGTGGAGTCAAATTCATAAAATGCTCTTTAAAACCCAGGTCCATGAGTTGAGTACCTATGTCTTCTCTATGTACTTAATTGTTTCAGGTCTTATGTTTAGATCTTTGATCCATTTTGAGTTAATTTTTGTACAGGGGGAGAGACTGTAGTCCAGTTTCATTCTTTTGCATGTGGCTTTCCAGTTTTCCCAGCACTATTTATTGAAGAGGCTTTCTTTTCTCCATTGTGTGTTGTTGGCCCCTTTATCAAAAATTATTTGACTATATATATGTGGTTTTATTTCTGGACTTTCTATTCTGTTCCATTGGTCTGAGTGTCTATTTTTCTGCCAATACCATGCTGTTTTGATTGTCGTGGCCCTATAATATAGTTTGAAGTCAGGTATTGTAATGCCCCCAGCTTCATTCTTTTTCTTTAGGATTGCTTTGGCTATTTGGGGTTTTTTATAGCTCCATATAAATCTTATGATTTTTTGCTCTATTTCTTTAAAAAATGTCACTGGAAGTTTGATGAGAATTGCATTAAATTTGTATATTGCTTTGGGTAATATAGCCATCTTGATTATATTTATTCTTCCTAGCCAAGAACAAGGTATATTCTTCCATCTCATTATATCTTTCTCAATTTCCCTTAACAATGGTTTATAGTTTTCATTATATAAGTCCTTTACATTCTTTGTTATGTTTATTCCTAAGTATTTTATTTTTTTTGTTGCAATCGTGAAGGGGATTATTCTTTTGAGTTCCTTCTCAGTTGTTTCATTGTTGGCATATAGAAAGGCTATTGACTTCTGTATGTTAATTTTGTATCCTGCGACCTTACTGTATTGGCTTATTGTTTCTAGTAGTCTTTTTGTGGATTCTTTGGGGTTTTCGATGTATAGGATCATATCATCTGCAAAAAGTGATACCTTTACTTCTTCTTTTCCGATATGGATGCCTTTTATTTCTTTGTCTTGTCTGATTGCTCTGGCTAGAACCTCTAGTACCATATTAAATAAGAGTGGAGAGAGTGGACACCCCTGTCTTGTTCCTGATTTAAGGGGGAAAGCCTTCAGTTTAGTGCCATTTAATATGATGTTAGCTGATGGTTTATCATATATGGCCTTTATCATGTTGAGATATTTTCCTTCTATACCCATTTTGTTGAGAGTCTTAAACATAAAATTGTGTTGTATTTTATCGAAAGCCTTTTCTGTGTCTATTGATAAGATCATGTGGTTTTTGTTCTTTGTTTTGTTGATATGGTGTATTACGTTAACCGTTTTACATATGTTGAACCATCCTTGAGATTCTGGGATGAATCCCACTTGATCATGATGTATTATTTTTTTAATATGTTGTTGTATTCGATTTGCTAGTATTTTGTTTAGTATTTTAGCATCTGTATTCATTAGAGAAATTGGTCTGTAGTTTTCTTTTTTTGTGCCATCCTTGCCTGGTTTTGGTATGAGGGTTATGTTGGCCTCATAAAATGTGTTTGGAAGTATTGCTTCTTCTTCAATTTTTTGGAAGACTTTGAGTAGAATAGGAACCAAGTCTTCTTTGAATGTTTGATAAAATTCGCTGGTATAGCCATCAGGGCCTGGACTTTTATTTTTGGGGAGGTTTTTAATGGTTTTTTCTATTTCTTCTCTACTGATAGGTCTGTTTAGGCTTTCTGCTTCTTCTTGACTCAGTCTAGGAAGGTTGTATTTTTCTAGGAATTTATCCATTTCTTCTAGGTTGTTGAATTTAGTGGCATAAAGTTTTTCATAGTATTCTACAATAATTCTTTGTATATCTATGATATCCGTGGTGATTTCTCCTCTTTCATTTTGGATTTTGTTTATATGAGTTCTTTCTCTTTTTTCCTTGGTAAGTCTTGCCAAGGGTTTGTCAATTTTGTTGATCTTTTCAAAGAACCAGCTCCTTGTTCTATTAATTTTTTCTATAGTTTTTCTGTTCTCTAATTCATTTATTTCTGCTCTGATTTTTATTATCTCCTTTCTTCGGCTGGTTTTGGGTTGTCTTTGTTCTTCTTTTTCTAGTTCCTTAAGGTGGGAAGTTAAGTGGTTCACTTGGGCTCTCTCTTGTTTGTTCATATATGCCTGAAGTGATATGAACTTCCCTCTTATCACTGCTTTTGCTGCATCCCATAGATTCTGATATGTCATATTGTCATTTTCATTAGTCTGTATATATCTTTTGATCTCTGCACTTATTTCTTCTTTGACCCATTCATTTTTTAAAAGTATGTTGTTTAGTTTCCACATTTTTGTAGAATTTTTTTTCTCTTTTTTGTAGTTGAATTCTAGTTTCAAGGCTTTATGATCAGAAAATATGCTTGGTACAACTTCAATTTTTCTGAATTTGCTGATGTTGTTTTTGTGGCCCAACATATGGTCAATTCTTGAGAATGATCCATGTACACTGGAGAAAAATGTATACTCAGTCACTTTGGGATGAAATGTCCTGTAGATGTCTATCATATCCAGGTGCTCTAGAGTTTTGTTTAAGGCCACTATGTCTTTATTGATTCTCTGTTTGGATGACCGATCTAGAGCCGGCAGCAGTGTATTGAGGTCTCCAAGTATGATTGTGTTTTTGTCAGTTTTTGTTTTAAGATCAATAAGTAGCTGTCTTATATATTTTGGTGCTCCTTGGTTTGGTGCATATATATTAAGAATTGTTATGTCTTCTTGATTCAGTGTCCCCTTAGCCATTATGAAATGGGCATTTTTGTCTCTGAGTACTTTTCCTGTCTTGTAGTCAGCATTATCCGATATGAGTATTGCTACACCTGCTTTTTTTTGGATGTTATTTGCTTGGAGTATTGTTTTCCAGCCTTTCACTTTGAAAATGTTTTTATCCTTGTTACTTAGATGAGTTTCCTGTAGGCAGCATACAGTTGGATTTTCTTTTTTAATCCATTCTGCTACTCTGTGCCTTTTTATTGGTGAGTTTAATCCGTTTACATTTAGTGTAATTATTGATACTTGTGAGTTCCCTATTGCCATTTTATATCTTGCTTTCTGTTAGTTTTGTGTCTTGTTTGATCCTTCTCTTTCGTTTTTCTATCTTTTGTTTTTATTTGGTTGTATTCCATACATCTTTCCTCTGTTGCTATCTTTTTTATCTCATGTGCTTCTGTGGTGGTTTTTTCAATGGTGGTTACCTTTGAGTAATGAAAAGGGTCCCTACCCTGTTCATGGTAGCGAACTATTTTGTGAGTACTTTCGCACTCCATCGTCCTTTGCTACTGTTAATCTCCATCTTCTCCCCCTCTTTCTTTTTGTTGTTGTCACAGTTTAAATTTGGTTTTATTGTGTTCTTTTTGGAGCTTTTACTTGTCGCTCTGTTTTTTTTTGTTGTTGTTGTTCTTTGTATCTGATTGGAGAACCCCTTTTAGTAATTCCTGGAGTGGGGGTTTTCTGATGATAAATTCCCTCATCTTTTCTGTATCTGTGAATGTTTTTATTTCTCCTTCATATTTGAAGGATAGCTTTGATGGGTATAGTGTTCGTGGCTGAAAGTTCCTCTCTTTCAGGACTTTAAATATTGGGGTCCACTCTCTTCTAGCTTGTAGAGTTTCTGCTGAGAAATCTGATGATAATCTAATGGGCCTTCCTTTATATGTTGTATTCTTCTTTTCCCTGGCTGCCTTGAGAATTTTTTCTTTGCTGTTGGTTTGTGTCAATTTCATTATGATATGCCTTGGAGTAGGTTTGTTGGGATTAAGAAAACTCGGAGTTCTGTTTGCTTCTTGAACTTGAGGCTTTAGTTCTTTCCACAGGCTTGGGAAGTTCTCATCTATTATTTGTTTGAGTATGTTCTCCATTCCATTTTCTCTCTCTCCTCCCTCTGATATACCTATTATTCTTATGTTATTCTTTTTGATGGAGTCAGATAATTCTTGTAGGGCTATCTCATTTTTTTTAATTTTTGAGTCTCTTTCTTCTTCTCTCTGTTGTGCCTCAAGTTGCTTGTCTTCTATTTCACTAATCCTCTCTTCTATCTGACCTGTTCTATTAGCTAAGCTTGTTACTTCGTTTTTCAGCTCGTGAATTGAGTTTTTCATCTCTGTTTGATTTGTTTTTATAGTTTCAATTTCCTTGGACATATATTCTTTGTGTTCATTGAGTTGTTTTCTGAGCTCCCTAAATTGCCTTTCTGTGTTTTCTTGTATATCTCGGAGGATTTTTAGAATTTCTATCTTGAATTCTCTGTCATTTAGCTCCAAGGTTTCCAATATATTAAATTTTTTTTCCATAGATTTTTCCTCATCTAGCTGTGTTACCTCTCTTTCTTTTGTATCCATGATATTCAATTTTCTCTTCCTTAATGGCATCTGAGGGTGGTTTTGTTGATAGTATTAATGAGATTTAATAAAGAATAAAAAGTTAAAAAAATAAAAAAATAATAAAAAAATAAAAAATCGAAAAGAGTTGTTTTTTTTTAAAAAAATTAATAATGAAATAAAGAAAAATAAAATAAAATAAAAATTAAAAAAAAGGAAATTATTCCCCCCCTCTTTTTTTCCTCTCCTCTCCTCTCCCCTCTTTCTTGAGAAAATCTTGTGGTGAAATGTGAATTATAACAAACAATGCCTGTGATGGAGGGCTTGAATTGGGGAAAAGTAATAAAGGGGCCAAAAAAAAAATAAAGAAAAAAGAAAAGAAAAGAGCATATGGACCCACAAAAAACAAATAAGGAAAAAATTGGGGTCAAGAATAAAATGATTTGCTTTTAGGTGTTGCTTGTCTAAGAGTTATGATGAGAGGAATAAGAGGAAAACGGAAAAATGGGGGGACAAATTAAAAAATTACTATTGTATTTAGTGGAACAAGAACTAGATAATATGGAGAGCCAGTGATGGAAGCACTGCTAGTGAGTTTAAAAGGTGAAGTAAAACCCCCCCAAAATGCCACAAACATAAGTTTGAGTCCCAGATAAGATAATTTGTTTGTTATTGAGGTTTGAATGAGAGGAGATGTAAAGGAGAAAGGAAGAAACTAATATAGAGGGAGAAAAGAAAGAAAGAGAGAGAAAAAAAGAGGGAACCACTAAAAGAAGAAAAAGAAAGGAGAGAGAGAGAGAGTTAAGGGTTTTGGAGTGCAACCCTCATAGAGAGAAAGGAAGAGAAGAGAAAAGATAATGGGAGATATAACACTTATGGGTAGTGTAGTTCAAGGAGAGGAGAGAGTAAGACCGGCAGAGAGTTAATCGGCCAAATTGGAGGAGGAAAAAAAGTATCAAGAATGAAGATAAGAGAAACAAACGAACAAATATTATAAAATCGGATAGGTTATAAAGTCTGCAGATTATTCTTGATTTTGAGAGGTTATCTTCTTGCTTTTTCTTTTCTCTCCCTCTTCCTGGTCGGTGACTCTGTACCCCGGGTTCTGCCCCTTTGGCACGCTCAGGTAGAGGTTCGCAGTTGATAAGTCTCTATGGCAATGTCATGTATTTTGCTTTAGTCTCGTTGGCTCATTAGCATTTATAGGCTCTGACAGTGAGAGAGTCCGTGTTCCTGGAGCCTTTCTCCTAGTCTTTCCTTCCTCAATTAGTAGCCTGATAATCCAGCTATGGGGTTGCTGCTGCCTCTGCCTGGATAGTAAGAGGCTCAAAGAGCTGGCAACTCCCCACTCTATTTCCACTCAGCACAGGGCTCTGGGTAAGGCTCAGTCAGTCAGAGCTGCTAGCATAATCAGGCGGGCTTTCCGCCCACTCAAAGACCTCTGGCTCTGCCACTCTGTCCGGTAACACAGGCGGGCGCCCACTTCCGGGGCACTTGGAGGAAACTCTCACTCACTGTCTGCGACCAGGATATCCAGCCAGCAGTCTCACGCTCTGAGTGAAACCCCCAACCGCAGGGAAAAGTTGCAGCGTTGGAATTGAGTCTCGCTCCGTCCCCGTGCGCGGCTTTTGCAAGGCGCTGGGGCGGACCGAGATTCCGCTTTGGCCCACACAAAAGCCCCTGACTCTGCCCCTCTGTGTGATAACACGGACGCGCACTGCTGAGGCACTCGGAGGAATCTCTCATTCACTATCTGCGCGCGCAAACCAGGATATGAGGCCGGCCGCGTTTTTCTCTGAGTGAAACCCCCTCCAGTACGGAAAATCTCCACCGTTGAAATTAGTTCTCGCTCCCTCCCGTGCACGGCTTTCCCAGGGCACTGGGGCTGCCCAGAGACTCTGCCCTCGGCCCACAGAAAAGCCTCTGACCCTGCCTCTCCGTGGGGCAACACGGGAACCCACTTCCAGGGCTTAGGAAGAAATCTCTCCCCCACTAACTGCGCGCACGCCAACCAGGAGACCAGGTAAAATGGCCGCTCCGCTTGTCTTTCCTTGTTTGGGTTTGGCACGAGTGTTAGCTTGTATTGCCCGGGTTGCCACAGGATCAGTTTTTCCTCGGCTTGGATCTCCGTGCCACAGCCTGGTTCGGCCGTTTGTGCCACGGCCTGGATCTATTCACCCCCTTTGCCCGCCTCAGTTTCTATATTCACAGTTACCAGAGAAAGCCGCCCTGTTTAGGTTAGTGAGGAAGGCAGAGCATTTCTTACTCCCTATTTCCTTCGGGGTTTGGTTATATATTTAGCCAATTTTTCACTCAACCATACCTTTGGGTGTATTGCGAAGCATCTGGAGGCTTCAAGTATAGGTTTTTCTGTTTCTGGTTGAAGATCTTGTTGAGTTTTGGGGGAGATTTATCGGTATCGCTTCCTACCCCGCCGTTACTCTGACGTCATCCTCTTTTTTGATCCATTCTGCTACTCTGTGTCTTTTTATTGGTGAGTTCAATCTATTTACGTTTAATGCAGTTATTGACACTTGAGGGTTTCCTATTACCATTTTATATAATGCTTTCTAATAGTTGTATTTCTTGTTTGGTTCTTCTCTTATTGGTTTTTCTGTCATTTGTTTTTATTTTGTTGTATTCCATACTTCTTTCCTCTGTTTCTTCTTTTTTAAAGCCATGTGTTTCAGTAGTGGTATTTTCAGGGGTGGTTACCATTAGGTAATTAAAGTATATATATCACAGTCATTGTAGTCTATTATCTCATGAGTGCTTCTGTACTCCATCCTCCTTTGTTACTGCTAATTTTTGTCTTCTTCCCTCTTTTCTTTTTGTTGTCACTGATTATTCTTGTTTTTATTGTGCTCTTATTGGAGCTTTTACTTATAATTTTGTTTTGTTTTGTTCTTTCTATTTGGCCAAATAATCCACTTTAGTATTTCCTGGAGTAGGAGTTTTCTGGTGATAAAATCTCTTATCTTCTCTATATCTGTGAATGTTTTTATTTCTCCTTCATATTTGAAGGAAAGCTTTGATGGATATAGTATTGTTGGCTGGAAGTTCCTCTCTTTCAGTACTTTAAATATTGGGGTTCATTCTCTTCTGGCTTGTAGAGTTTCTGCTGAGAAATCTGATGATAACCTAATGGGCCTTCCTTTATATGTTGTATTCTTCTTTTCCCTGATTGCCTTGAGGATTTATTCTTTGTCATTGATTTGTGATCATTTCATTATGAAGTGCCTTGGGGTATGTCTGTTTGGGTTAAGGTAACTCAGTGTTCTGTTTGCTTCTTGGATTCAAGACTCTAAGTCTTTCCACAGGCTTGGGAAATTCTCATCAATTATTTATTTGAATATGTTCTCCATTCCTTTTTCTCTCTCTTCTCCTTCTGATATACCAGCAGTTCTCAACCTGAGGTCATGACCCCGGCGGAGGTTGAACGACCAAAACACAGGGGTCACCTAAAGCCATTGGAAATACATATTTTATTTAAAAATGTATTGTATAGTAAATATGTATTTTCCGATGGCTTTAGGCAACCCCTGTGTTTTGGTCATTCGACCCCCACTGGGGTCATGACCCACAGGTTGAGAACTGCTGTGATATACCAATTATTCTTATATTGCTCTTTCTGATGGAGTCTGACAATTCTTGTAGGGCTTTCTTACTTTTTTAAAATTTGTGTGTCTCTCTCTTCTTCTCTCTATAGTATCCCTAGTTGCCTGTCTTCTATATCACTAATTCTCTCTTCTATCTGGCCTGTTCTATTAGCTAAGCTTATCACCTCATTTTTCGGTTCATGTATTGACTTTTTCATCTCTGTTTGGTTCTTTTTTATACTTTCAATTTCCTTGATGAAATATTCTTTTTGTTCATTAAATTGGATTTTTGAGCTCACTAAATTGCCTTTTAGAGCTTTCTTGTATTTCATTGAGTATTTTTAGGACTTCAATTTTGAATTCCCTGTCATTTAACTCCAAATTTTCCACATAATTAAATTATATTCTAGAGATTTTTCATCATCTATCTGAATTATGTCTCTATCTTTTGTATCCATGATATTTAATTTTTTTCCTTAATTGCATTTGAGAGTGGTATTGTTAATAACACTAATAAAAGATAATTAAGAAATTAAAATAAAAGTTGAAAAAATACAGTGAAAAAATAAAAATTCTATAATGATAACTGGAACAAATATTACAGGGAACAAGTAGTAAGAATTGAGGAAAGATGACGAAATAGAAAAAAATGAAATAAAGCACATGCGAAATGTCACAAAGAAAAATATGAGTCTGCAATATAATAATTTGATAATAAATGATGATTGGATGAAAGAAAAAAAGAAAAAAGGAGAAAAAAGATAAAGGAGAAGAAATGAGAACAGAAAATAAAGAGAAAGAAATGTCAAAAAATAAAATACCAAACAAAGATAAAGAAAAAGATAAAAGAAAAAAAGCAGAAGTAAAGGTTTCTGAAATGAAACCCTTACAAAAACAAGAATGAAAAATGTAACAACCATGGATAATGTAGTTGAAAAGAAAAATTATAAAAAAAGAAAATAGAAAAAAGAAAAAGGAAAAAAGTAAAAATGACAAAAATTGTTTAAAAAATGTAATTTTTTTCTAGATTTGAGAGGTAGCTTCTTCCTTTTATAGGGCAGGTGGTGCCATACTACAAGTTTTGCCTCTGTGCAGCTCTTGGGCAGAAGTCTGGTGTTGTGTCACTGTGGCAGTGATGTAGGCTGGGCCCTGTTGACAGATGAGGCTTTTAGGGCTTTGCAATTATCTGGCTCTCATAATGACAGTCTCAGTTTTCCAGGCGCCTCTCCACACATCCTTCCCATTTGAGCTAGCAGCCTGGAGACTTAGCTGTGTGTTCCACCTCAGCTACTGTCCTCGCAGCAAGGGAATCTATGCACAGCCAGGTCCCCCATCCAGTGCCACTCAAAGTACATTTCTGGGAAAGGCAGTGGAAACCTGAGCTGCCAGCATGAGCAGGCAGGGCAGGGCACAGACCAAGGGCAAAGTTCCTTTTTGTTACACACAGACAAAATTCTATGAGCTTATCTGGCATGCCTAAGCATGCCCTGGTTTTAATCTCTATGGGCTTTTCCCACTTGTGCTGCTTGGTAGCCCGCAACAGGCCATGTATGTGTCCAGCTCCCATGACTGCACACAGCCATTGCAACCACCGTTTAGGCACCTAGCCTGTGCATTTTCAGGCCAAGGGCCTTGGCCCATGTGCGCACCTGGCGCTGGAGATCATGGAGCTAAGAATGCTCAAAGATGCTGGTACTCCCGCATTTGCCTAGTGCTGGGGATTGTGGAGCCGGGAGTGCCCCAAAATGCTAGTCGTCACGCAGGTGCCCAGCATTGTTAATTTCGGGCAAAGCACCTTGTCCCTTGCGCGCGCCCGCTTGCTTTCCTTGCTGGTGATGCTAGATTGAGCCGTTAGCATTGCTCTGGTTATCGTGGAGCTGGGAATACACAAAGATACTGGTGCCAGTCCAAGCGGGCACCCTGTGTTGGTAATTTTAGGTGGATCCCACCACTTGTGTGCGTGCCCAATGTCTGCAATCTCAGGCAGAGCTGGTGTGTTCTTTCCTTTGTTTGAGCGTCTGCCCTAACTCATTTCCATCCCCACTAGTTCAGTTTCTCTTCTTCGCCCATCTCCAAATAAAAGTGCCTCTACCTCAGATCAGCAAGAAAGCAAAGTGCCTTGTCCTCTTACATATTCAACCACGTTTTCACCCAATCACACCTTTGTATGCTGTGTGTAAATTTCAGGTGCTCCTAAGGGGTTTTTTTCTCTCTCCATGTTTAGTTGTTAAATTTGTTGACATTTCAAGGGGAGAGATTGGGATGATCTCTCACATCACCATTTCTCTGGCTTTCATTTCTGATTCCACTCTTATCTATGCTCAGTGTAGAGATTGTTTTTGTTTGTTTTAGGAATCTGCCTACATTTTGCACATTTATGTATTTGCTTCAAGTTCTTTAGAGTACTGTCTTGAGTCAAGGACATATTCCTTCTATCCTTACTTTATATGCAAAATAGTGGGTTCTTACTTATTCCTTTCCAGAAATGCTGTTGAGTGCTTCAGCTTTCTTGAGGATGGAAGGACAAATGGACACTGAGTGTGCTTTGACCCTCCCCTGTCAGTTTCATGGAAAGAATCCTTTCTTGAGATTAGCAGCCAGCTGAAAACAAACTCCTTGCTGTGCAGACATGCTGCTTCCATGTGGGCCGTTTCTGAAGCACAGCCAAGAGAACACAGCCTTCAGGGGCTTCCTGTCAGAATGCATTCACACCTTCTATGTATTTCCTCCAAAGTCCAGAGCACTTAAGAAAATCTAGTTCACATATTTCGATTGTTGTATTTTGTTTTTCCTCCAATCTCTCAACTATGTTGTAAGCTGCCTGGGAGCAAGAGCCATGTCTAATGTGTGTTTTGTATCTGCCTTATATGTAGCTTCAGTGCTGAGTGCCCAGGGAGAGTTAAAAGATGCCTGCAGCCTCTCACAGACGCCTTCCATAGATAAAATGAATTAATGAAAAAAATAATAATAGAATGAAAAATGGAATCCAGCAAAATTCAGAGAAGGGAAAATAATGAAATAGATATCAGAGTGAGCAGAAAATGTAAAAGCAGAAGGCATAAAACCCCATGCATAAATAGTGAAAATCAGTTTGGATGGGTTTTAGCTCACTCTATTAAAATGTCAGCAATCCGCAGATTGAATTGAAAAACAAAACTGTAATGCTTCGCAATTAATAAAATAATACTTTGCTATTTATAATAAAAAATCAAGTAATAGTAATAAGTCACAGGTAAACATTGTTGGGTGCTTTCTAATGCCAAGCATTTTCCAAACTCTTTAACGTATGCTATTGCAACAGGGAGACAGACAGATAGATGAGTAACTGGCCAAGATGGAGCCAGGGAACTGAATAATTCGACTGCACTCTTAAGCACCATACAATTTTTAAAGAAAAAATAATGGAAATTTAGTAAAGAAATAACAAGATAAACAAAAAATACCACAAAAAGCAGCAACATTAATATTGATATTTTATGAGGTGTGAGGTGTCATTTAAAATGAATGGTAACCCTGGTCAGATGCGTCTGTTGGTTAGAGCATCATTCCGAAACACAGATGGTGCAGGGCACATCAGGAACAGATGTTCCTGTCTCTCTTCCTCTCTACCTTCCTCTCTCACTTAAATCAATAAATAAAAATTTTTAAAAATTAAAAAACAACAACAACAAAGTGAATGGTAAAATCGACCAAGAAAGTGGAGTGTTCATGAATGTTTAAGTTATATGCACATGTATAAATGTCAGTGAACATTTGTGCCAATGACTGTTAAAAAATGAGAACCTTATAAAAACATGATCAAGACGTAGTGTTTAAGAAACTCCTTTCAGATGTGACACACATTGATAAAAATAAATAAAAATATGGTATATTTTAAGAAATCAAATAGCATGTTTCACTTAATAGATATATTTAACATTTTTAGCTATCAGAGAATATATATTTTGCAAATAGCCGTGAAACTGTGGTGAAAATTAGTCATGTTTTAGAGACAAAGGAAGTATCAATAAAGTCCAAATAGTAGAACTTTTTGGGAAATGTTTCTATATTCTAATCACAGTGCACATAAACTAGTGTGATGGTTACTTTTCTGTGTCCACTTGATTGGGCCACAGGTGCCCAGATATTAGATTAAACATTCCTGGGTGTGTCTGTGAGGGCATTTCTAGATGAGATTAGTATTTGAATTGGTAGACTGAACCTAGTAAAGCAGATTTCCCTTCCTAATGTGGGGGGTGGGGGGGCTCATTCAATCTGTTGAATTAGAGGAAGGAAAAATTTGTTCTCCTTCTGTCTTGAGCTGAGGCATCTGTCTTCTCCTGATCTTGAGTTGGGACTTACACCATTATTAGTTCTGCTGGTTTTCAGGCCTTGGGACTCAGGCTGGAATTACACTACTGGCTCCCCTGGTCTGCAGGTCATGGACTTCCCGATCTCAATATTTGTGTGCTAATTCCTTACCATAAATCACATTTATATAACTCCCACTGGTTATTGGAAAATAACCAGAGAAACAGAATAACAGAGAAACAACAGAATAACCAGAGAAATAAAACCAACAAACTGAAACCAGAGAAGCAGAATCCTAATACAACAGGAAACTAAAAATAATAATTCCCCTTCTGCTACTACTGAAAATAAAAAATAAACCACCTAAAATAAAAAGTTTAACCACCTAAAATAAAAAACAATAATAATTTTTAAGTCAAATTGAAAAAATCAACTAAAATTATGGTTCTTTTAGAAATTAAAGACAAAGAGAATTCTATATATTAATACAAAATTATAATAAAAGAAAACTTATGGTCTTACATGTTTTAATTAATGAGTTTCTATAATCTACAAGATTATAGAAAATGTACATAAATGCAAGTTATAGAACTAATATATAAACATCAAAGTAGAAATTAACTAATTTAAATACAAACAAGAATACCCAAATAAGTTATCTGTAGTAGAATCGATAAATAAAACCAATGACTGCTTCCAAGAAAAGACTTGTAAATAAATCAATCTCATGAACAGCTCTACAGGGAAAACGTGAAGAGCCATAATATGCAACACTATGAAGAAGAAAAGAAACATAAAAACAGAGAAAAAAATGTTTCCTTTAAAGCATATTCTGTAAAAATTTTAACCAAAACATTTGAAAATATAGATAAATTTGATGCTTTTGTTTCATAAATTACTAGTCTGTGCCAAGAAAAGGTTAAACCATGACTAGACCAACCACTGCAATAGAAACTGGACAGTTTGTCACATCTGTGGTTCAAAAGGCCCCAGGACACAATGGTCTTATAGATACATTTTATCTAATTTTCAACAAATAGATATTTTTTATATAATAAAATGCCCACAGCAATTATTTTAAGAGCATTTTAATTGATAGTAACACCAAATAAGTTAATCTAAAACAAAACAAAACAAAAAAACCCTAAAAGCCAATTTCACCTATGAATGCAAAGGCAAAAATAATAAAGCAAATACTGGTACAAAGAATAATACTATTTCCAATGAGAGATTACTTCAAAAAAGAGAGACAGAGGCCCTGGCCGGTTGGCTCAGCGGTACAGCATCGGCCTGGCGTGCGGGGAAACCGGGTTCGATTCCCGGCCAGGGCACATAGGAGAGGCACCCATTTGCTTCTCCACCCCCCCCTTCCTCTCTGTCTCTCTCTTCCCCTCCCGCAGCGAGGCTCCATTGGAGCAAAGATGGCCCAGGCGCTGGGGATGGCTGCTTGGCCTTTGCCCCAGGCGCTAGAGTGGCTCTGGTCACGGCAGAGCGATGCCCCGGAGGGGCAGAGCATCGCCCCCTGGTGGGCGTGCCAGGTGAATCCCGGTCGGGTGCATGCGGGAGTCTGTCTGTCTCTCCCCATTTCCAGCTTAAAAAAAAAAAAAAGAGAGAGAGGGTCAACATCTTTAAGCTCATTACTATCACAGAAATCAAAGAAAGACGTCCTCAACCTGATCCTGAGGACTAACAGGAAACAGGCACAATATGATATTCACTGGCAAGGTGATGGGGACACCCAGCACATCTGGGCAGCAGTCAGCTTGCTTATTCAAGGTATATGTGATTTTATATATACAGGACAATTTTATATATGTACACACACCAAAAACACATGTTTTCAGGAAACAAATCTGGAGTTAATCTAGGAAAATGAACTAGACCTTGTATATTTTGTAGGCTTGAACTATTGTTTTGTAAACAGTAATTTTAATTTTGTGACTATGTATGGTTTTATCGTTACATTATGAAATTCCATGGAAGGTCTTTGCCAAAGGGTGGGCCACCTTTAGCCTCTTAATAGCTGCAAACTGACACGTAAGCATTCTACCTCATATGGGGACTCAGGGGTGTGTGGACTTCTGCAGGTTTCTGTATAGATTTGGAGTATCTGTAGGTTTCAAAGTAGAATAAATGTCTTCTCTCTTAATGACTGAAAGAACATTTCGTGTGTGTGTGTGTGTGTGTGTGTGTGTGTGTGACAGAGACAGACAGAGAAAGGGACAGATAGGAACAGACAGATAAGAAGGGAGAGAGATGAGAAGCATCAATTCTTCATTGTGGCACCCTAGTTGTTCATTGACTGCTTTCTCATATGTGCCTTGACTAGGGGGCTACAGCAGACCGAGTGACCCCTTGCTCAAGCCAGTGACCTTGGGCTCAAACTGGTGAGCTATGCTCAAGCTGGTGACCTTGGGGTTTTGAACCTGGGTCCTCTGCATCCCAGTCTGATGCTCCTTCCACTGTGCCACTGCCTGGTCAAGCTGAAAGACCGTATCTTAAAGCAGACATTTTAAAGTTTTGTAACCTCTCCAGAGAGCAAAGCTTCCTAATACTTCTGATTTCATGAGAGTTTAAATACAGTAGAAATGTCTTGGTTTATAAGCTTGCACATTCTTTTCTGGTCTGTTTTTCAGCTTGATAGGATATATATAAGTAAAAAACAAAACTGTTGTCAGTTTGTGTCCCTGACAACTTTTTCTGTCCTTCTGCTATTATTTCTCTACTGTTCCTTGAGGCTTCTCGGTGGTACAGAACCACTGACCAAGTACTTTTATCCTTTGTGTGTGTGCATTAGTTTGTATAGCAAATAAAGTTTACAGAGTAATTCTCATTTGGGTCCAGAGCATGCCATTTGCTAATATTCTTTGAAAATGGATTTTCAAAATACTTGCTGTCCTCTCCCCAAAAAAGTCAACATGTGGATGATTCTTTCTTTCTTCCTTCATGACTAATTAGGAGTAGCTGTTTATCTATCCAGTATTTATTTACCCATCTATCTATGCATGCAGCCTACTTTTAGCCAGGGAGCCCACACTCAAGCTGGTGACTCTACACTCAAGCAGGTGACCCCTCACTCATCTGGTGACCTTGGGTTTCAAACCAGGGACCTCAGCATTCCAGGTCAATGCTTTATCCTCTGTGCCACCACTGGTCAGACTCATGCTACCTGCTTTTATTATTATTATTATTTTGTATTTTTCTGAAGTGAGAAGCAGGGAGGCAGAGAGACAGATTCTCGCATGTGCCCCACCGGGATCCACTCGGCATGCCCACCAGGGGGCAATGCTCTGCCCACCTGAGGAATTGCTCCATTGCAACCAGAACCATTCTAGCACCTGAATTGGAGGCCATGGAGCCATCCTCAGTGCCCGGGCCAACTTTGCTCCAATGGAGCCTTGGCTTTGGGAGAGAAAGAGAGAGATAGAGAGGAAGGAGAGGGGGAAGGGTGGAGAAGCAGATGAGTGCTTCTCCTGTGTGACCTGGCCCAGAATCAAACCCGAGACCTCCACATACCCAGGCTGATGTTCTACCACTGAGCCAACTGGCCAGGACCCCATGCTACCTACTTTAGAAAAGACTAGAATCAACACAGAAACAAGAAAATAATCTGGTCAATAATACCAGTAAATTAAATAAAAAATAATAATTTTTTATTTTTGGTGGTGGTAATCAGTGTGGGGCAATGGTAAAGACAAACTGTACCTAAAAAAAAAACAAATGTTTCCAGTCAGTTGTTCTAATTCAAGCATGAAATGTACCTTCAAATCTCACAGGATCCAAAGTAGAAAAGGAAAAATGGGCTGCAAAGGTTTTCTTATAATAAAAGAAATTCAGCCTGACCAGGCAGTGGCTCAGTGGATAGAGCGTTGGACTGGGATGTGGAGGACCCAGGTTCGAGACTCTGAGGTCACCAGCTTGAGCGTGGGTTCATCTGGTTTGAGCAAGGCTTACCAGCTTAAGCCCAAGGTCACTGGCTTGAGCAAGGGGTCACTTGGTCTGCTGTAGCCCCCCCCCCATCAAGGCACATATGAGAAATCAATCATTGAACAACTAAGGATCCGCAACAAAGAATTGATGTTTCTTATTTCTCTCCCTTCCTGTCTGTCTGTCCCTATCTGTCCCTCTCTCTGACTCTTTCTGTCTCTGCCACAAAAAAAAAAATTTGTATGTTTTATTAGGAGAGACAAGCTCTTCCCTAAGCAGTTAAGCTCTTAGAAGTAACTTCACCTTTGATTTTTAAAAGAAAGGGATGACATATGGAAAATGTAGTAAATAGCTATTTCTAAAGCCAAGTTCTATTTAAAGCATACTTCTATGTAAATTCCAATTCCAGGGACGTGCTCCTGAAGAGATTTAAAACAATGAGCTCTGGCTGGAGCTGTCCCCTGGGCTGACCAGGCCTGGACTAGAGTGCAGGGGACCTGAGGCAGAGGTGGGCAGTGTGTGTTAGACCAGCACTGTAAAGCATGGGTAGTTTGGGACTGAACAGTAATCAATGAGGATCAAAGCATTCTGTGAATAACAAGTCACATTTTCCTAAATAAATATGGATTCCAGAAACACATCACATCTTCAATTTCCTGGTAACTCTCTGTTTTGTTGTGATGTTCCTTTCACAAACATCATGCACACATAGGCACTCAATATTTATTAAAGAGATATTTTACATTCTATTAATAGGTCATTCTATATAAGAACAACCTGTTTGCACTCATGATTTTCCTATAAAAACTCTTGTCCATAAAATAAAAAGTTAAGAACAACACCTGTGGCTGAGAGAGGTTCTTTCTTGCATGGGAATTTTTATATTCAGAGTTGAGGCAAAGGATTCCAGCTTCTGTTCTGTGTGCCTCTATATTGTCAGTTTCTTGCATGCCACATGCACAGTCAGCAGGCAACTTAAATGCCTGCTCAGCAGGGCCTGCATCTACTAAGAAACGTTAGTGTAACAGCGTACTGTCTCATCTTTACTCTGAGGAAGTGTATCGGTAGGAGCTCAAGAATAGAATTAAGGGCATTGAAACATCTGACCCAAGAATGCACTCTGACACTTACAGAAGAGCAGTTCAAGTCACTGGAAATCCATTTATTTCCACTCTCTGAAGCCCTTGCCTCTTCATATTTCATTTTTATGAGAAAGGCTGATAAAGGCAACTATTTTGGTCTTCTGGGGGTGGGGAGCTATTTCCCTTTTGGATGATCTCTTCCAATTTTCTATTGATATGTTTACATCTTTAAAATTACCTAAAGTTTTGATGATGATGATGGGAGGTGATGATTCTTGCTCATCGTGCATTCTTGCAGTGGTTTGACTGGCACATACTGAATAGCAGGGCATATGCAGAGGCTCAATGGGCAAAAACAGTCCTCCTCAAGAGTACTGTGATAGACAGGTCGTTAGTCAATTTGGGAGTAATAGCTGAGCACTTTAGGAGCAAAGAGAAGAAATAATTACATCAAGTGTGGAGAAACCACAAATAGCCTCATAAAACCTCTAACAAACCCAAACTACAGTTCATTGTACAAAATAAATGATGCGTACTCATCACAGATGTCAAGGGCATGAGGGAAAGGCTGAGGGACCCTCAGTTCTTAGAGAGTAAAGAAACACAACAATTACATGTGAAGTAGGATTCTTTATTGAATCCCAGAACAGGAAAAAAGGATATTTGTGGAAAAACTAGTGAAATTCAAATAAGGTCTTAGTTTATTTAATGGTATTGAACCAACGTGTGCCTTGGCTTTGCTGCTTGCACTGTAGTTACGTAAGGTTAACATCAGAAGCGGCTGGTGGAACAGTGAAAGGACTCTGCACTGTTTTTTGCATCTTTTCTGTAAATCTAAAATTATTTTAAAATACAACAACTACAAAAAACCAAAAAAAACCAAAACCCTGACAGCTTCATAGAAGATCTTTAAAGAATGAAATTTCAAAGGGAGCGGTGAGGGAAGCGGAGACCAGGAGGAGATGTGAAAGCACAGGTTTCAAACAGGCAGGAGAGTGCTGCTGCTCCGTGGCTGTGAGCGCGGAGTCTGAAGTAGCAATGGCGCAGTCAGTAAACCTTGCAGTGGGGTCAAAAGTTGCTCCTGGGTGAAGCAGTGACGTGGTAACAATATCATTCAGAAGTGGAGGAGTAGATAAAGACAGGCAAAGTGAACTCAGTATGACCAGGCTGCAAAGATAATTAAGGAAGAAGAGTTAATGTTCTTCATCCAGGATGGTGGTTGGTGGCAAGACAAGGAAGGTTCAAGAGCCATTTTTTAAGGTGGTAGTGGATGGACATGAGGTCACGGTCACTGTCTTCTGGTCATTATGTGTGCTTACTTGGTGATGGGAAGGGACAAGAATGTCACCAATAGAAGATGTTGAATCAGACAAGGGTTCTAGGGAAGAGAACCCTCTAGAGAGAGGAGAGTGCTCCTCTCTCCACTTCTTTGAGTAGACAACCTGAACATGGGCAAAGTCCTCAGGCTACAAAAAGGGCCTCTTACCTTCAATTTGCTCTTTGCCAGGTTTCACATTAGTTAAGTGTGAATAAATCAGATTCATGTGGAGATGATTTCCCTTAGTTTGATGTGTGATTTTACATTTTACAGTGTAAAGGGCTTAATAAAATTTGAGGTTTTGCTCATCTGAAAACATTTTGGAAATAGTTGGAAATTAAGGGAGTGTCCTTAGGCTTTTCAATCTTGTTCGTTTTGCTTTCTCAATTTTTGGAGCATGACCATCTCCTTAAGGTCTAGAGTTTCCCAGACTTTGCATTTCCAGAAGGCACTGGTGAACTATCAGAATGTTTAGTGAGGGAGGACATCTGAAGACCACTCCTGCTTGACTGCTGTAATAGTGCTGAAATTTGGGTCTCAATTAGATTTCTTGGTCTAATGCATTCATCTAGCCTCCTAATCAACAGAAAAGGCAGACAAAGATGGCAGCAAAATGTCTTTCAAAACTCTGGTAGTTAATTTATCAAATAATGTGGAAAGTTCAAAGACATTTTAAAGGCAAGTGACTCTGGCTTACTGACTTAGGAAGCACTGGTGACCCTGTCTTTGGGCTAGGACAGATACTGCCATTTTTGGAGACTTTCAAAGCTGTGAATCACACCCTGAAGCATGACAGACCATGTGAGAACCGACCGGCTTGTGGGGAGTCATCACTATTTGCAGCTGGCTGTTTTCTGTTGACAGCCTCTGCCTTCCATCTGGAAAAAAATATGTCAGGAGGAAAGAGCAGTCAAAGCAGATAATGGATTTTGGCCATGGGAGGCTGCTTAGATTGAAACTTTCATAAACTTGCTTGCTTCCTGGGAAAGAATCAAGAAAAAAAGAAAATAAAACAGACCAGCCCCACCCTTCCTTACGCAGAGAAAGAGGCAAATGGCAAAGGAAAGGAAGACAAGAAGGAAAAGACTAGTGAAGAGGGAGGGAGGAAATGGAGTTCTGTGGAGCTCCTGAATACACCGGTGTTGGGTCAAGGCAGGAGGGGTGGAAATCCCCTTCCAGCACTCACCCTGTCCAGTAGCTGACCTCATTGACCTCAGCTTCTTCACCCATAAAATGAAGATAATAGAAGATGTGACTCTCAGGGATGGATACTCAGTAAGACAATGTGTGTATAAGGACTTGGCACATGGTTGAATGCAGAGATTTTTTTTTTTTTTTTTTTGTAATGGGGAAAGAACTAGAAGGTTTGTTTTGAGGAAAATTTCACCATGTTAAAAGCTGAAGGCATGTTAGACCAACAGAGGGCCAGGAACTCTCTTTTCCCTTCTCTCCCAGGTGTAATGAAATGCACCTGTGTTGTAGAAACAGAGACTAGGGGGCCCAATTTTTCCTCTGTCCTGTGGAAATCTTTACAGACTCAGGCAAGTCATAATGCTTTGCAACCCCACTGCTTGCTGCTTTTACACTGGGGCTGCAGGTAACCCAAGGCTCTGCAGGGACTCCCTTTGGATTCTCTTAGAACCCAGGTTGGTGGAACCATCTGCCTAAACCTCACTACACCTTGGAAATTTCTACTACCAGCTCTTCCTCAAGTCATCCTTCTCTTCACGGTTCCACTTTCCAATGGCACCATTTCTTCTCCTATAATTTTCTTAACTATCTTTTCATCTAAACAGGATAGACACAAGAGCCCACTCCAACCAATTAAGGGAGAAATGCTGGGGTAGGGCCCAGTTATTTGTGTTTCGGGAGCTCACTTGGGAATGCTGAGGTGAGCTCAAGTTTCAGAACCACTGCTCTATCTTCTTAATTAATTTGCAAAATTATATCTGCTTGATCAATCATGATATTATAAGATGAGCTGGTCTCATATTACTTCTGTTTCTTTTTTGTTGATGTTGATTTCTTCTTGAGATATCTGGAGTTATGCCTTATGGCTTTTTAAATTTATTTGGTGTTTAAAATATAGTTGTATTATTATTGCGGGTGGTACCATTTGTTAATATTTGTTTTCCCCTTTGTTATAGTTAACTACTTTCTGCTTTAACTTTACCCTTGTCTGATGTTATCATTGTGACTTTTAGCTCTCTGTTTGTTAGCATTTGCCTGGGAAGTCTTTGGCCATTCTTGATTTGTTCCTCTTATATGCACCTTATTCTGTAAGTCCCTCTTCCAATAGGTATGTTTATCCCACCTACATTTATTAGTGCTGTTTCATCTAAATGTACTGATCAACCATTACATTTTATCTTTTACATGTTGCTAGTTTAACTTTTGGGATTTTTATTTGTTTTCAATATACTCTTTATTTCCTTCATTTGTTCTAAGAATTGCCTTTTCTTTCACTGCCTATCTCTTTCGCGTTCTGTGTGTTTACCGTGCATGTGTCTCCCTCCTGGTAGCATGGGGATTTGTAGTACATTTTTACTTTGCCTAGTTGTTGTCATTATATCTTTCATACGTTGTACTTAACACTCTATATGTCTTGAGTTTACCTTTGCCATCTTGAGTTAAGAAATGTGAATAATATCTATAGAGTCTAGCTCCTCATTTTTTTAATAAATAAATTTTTATTAATTTTAATGGTGTGACATCAATAAATCAGAGTACATATCAATATATTCAAAGAAAACATGTCCAAGTTATCTTGTCATTCAATTCTGTTGCATACCCATCACCCAAAGTATTATTGTCCTTCGTCACCTTCTATCCAGTTTTCTTTGTGCCCCTCCCCCTCTCCCTTCTTCCCTCCCCCCGCCCACCCCCCGTAACCACTGCACTCTTGTTCATGTCTCTTAGTCTCATTTTTATGTCCCACCAATGTATGGAATCCTGCAGTTCTTGTTTTTTTCTGATTTACTTATTTCACTCCATATAATGTTATCAAGATCCCACCATTTTGTTGTAAGTGATCCAATGTCATCATTTCTTATGGCTGAATAGTATACCATGGTGTATATGTGCCACATCTTCTTTATCCAGTCTTCTATTTTTTTTTTACAGTGATTAAAGCCTTTAAGCAAACTCTTGGCCAATACAGCAAGAATCCATAAAAGAGTAGTGTCCTTAATATGTTCACCAAGTCCAAGTTGGCCCCAACACCATGCCAAATCCCTGAAAAATGCAACCCAACCCCAGTTCAGTCTGTTAGGAGCTGTCACAAGGAGCAGGAGTCCAGGAAAAGTTCACATCCAGGAAAAGTTCGCATGGCACTGGAATTGGTGTCACAATTCTATACTTTGCAGCTCATGTCCAAGTCCCAATGACCACTGCTTCTAGCTGGTAATGATTCAGGTAGACTGGAAAAGCCATCTGCAGCATGTGTGAAGATGGAGCTTCTGTTCTCCTCTGCCTGGAGAGATGAGACCAGGTTGCTTTTCCCTGGAGCTCTGCGACTATGGCTTGGTAAAGAGAACCTTGGGATACACTTGGCTGCAGGAGGGGAAGAGACAGAGAGGAAGGAGAGGGGGAAGGGTAGAGAAGCATATGGGCGCTTCTCCTGTGTGCCCTGGCCAGGAATCAAACCCGGGACTCCTGCACGCCAGGCTGACGCTCTACCACTGAGCCAACCAGCCAGGGCCTAGGAATGCCCTTGTTGATCAAGCTACCCAAAAGAAAATTATTTGGAGCAACCATGATAGATCGAGCAATTCAGTCTCATACTATTCATCACCAGAACGCTGCAGCCCTGTGTAAACAGTTTCAACTTTCTCGGGAAGCAGCACAGCAGATTGGGAAATCCTGTCCAAGGTGTCCTACACTACAATCTGCCTCTTCATTTGGAATTAACCCTCAAGGACCCCTACCAGGACAACTTTGGCAAATGGATGTTATTCATATACCTTCATTTGGCAAACAGTCCTATGTCCACGTTACAGTGGATACATATTCTGGATTTATAGTAACCTCTGTCAGAACAGGAGAGGCTGCTAAGCATGTTATAGCTCATTGTCTGTATGCATTGTTGTATTATTAGATTTCCTAAACTGGTTAAACTGACAATGCTCCTGCATATGGAGCAAAAGCATTTACTGTATTTTGTCAAACCTTTCAAATTATGGTTATCTCTTAAAATTGTTAAAGTCAAGGTATTATTAAAGTGTACCCAGCAAATATTTTAAGGTCAATTTAAAAAAAAAATTTAAAGGGGGGAGTCATATCCTGGAACTCCTACGGGTCTACCATATCATGCTTTTACTTAAAAAAAATTAAATTTCTTTTGAATGCTGATGAACAGGAGACACCAAATCTTTTTCTCATGCAAACTACTACCTTCTTTATTTGATCCAGCTAATAACACTGTTTTGTCTTTTTCCAAATAGCTCCAGATATATGGAAAAGACTTATATAGGTGGATGGGTATCCTCAAACCCCTCAACGAGATCTTCTGAGCATGGCTTTTAAGATATCAAGAGGCAGAAAAAGCCCAATAGAGATCAGGGGAACTACCAGCTTTTAGGATAAGCCCTTAAAGGCTCCAACACCCCAAAGGGGTCTCAAAGATGGCACCCCAAAGGATGCCATCTGGGTCCTGCTTCAATAGTGGAAAGGAAGGTCATTGAGCTAAAGCCTGCCAGGCTTACATGCCTCTGCTGTGAGGAAACAGGGACACTGGAAGGTAGGCTTCCCCCTCGCTCCTTTAAGGGAGGGTTCAGTCTCTTCCAGCCCTGCTCCAGCCACCTATGACCTAACCTTGCCCAGAATGCTGGGGTTTGCCACTGAAGGCCGAAGGTGCCCAGGGCCATCAGCCCCATCTATGACACTGTGGACGAGCCTAGGGTATTTCTTCCAAGAAACAGGTAAACTGATCTCATTTGCACAAGGGTCACTTAACTATGTCTTGCCTGAATAGTCAGGTTTTTTATTCTCCCTTTGAAGATCTCTGTTGTGGGTGTTGATAGTCCTATTTTCTGCTGCTTTGTTTAATATATAGTGTTTCCTTTATTCCTCCTACCTCAATGCCCCACTCATATTTCAGGCTGGGACCTACTCCTAATTTAGAGCTCTCTTTCCCCCTTTTGCCAACTTCTATTATGAATTTACCTTTGCTACCTCCTCATTTTTGCCAACTATAATATTGTTCTTATTTCCTTTTGTAGCAAAACATACTTGATGCTTTCTTTAACTTAGCATCAAGAAGACCCTTTCCTGTTTTTCTCCCTTGGTGGTGAAAGAAGAGCTGGGAGCATGTCTCCTAGTCCACCATGATGGCTAGTCCCCACCTGCCCCCAAACACTGGCTTTCTACTGGCCCCAGCTTGGTCTTAGGTGCAGAGTACCAACACACAGCTTCCCTGAACAAAGAACTCAGTCCAGTGATGAATTACCTTCATTGACAAGTAAATTCTGCTTGCTAATCTTATAATTCTCTTTAAGAGTTTAATCTAGTTTTTATCATGCATGGTAAGTAAACAGTGTTTATTTCTAAGTGATAAATACAGGGGCAAACTAGAGGTTCTCATACTGACTTTAGTTAAGTCCTTAGAGAAAGGAGTGATTCATGATTGTGCTGACTGGAAAAATGTAACTGTGGCTAGACTCATTTTACGGGCTCCAACTAAAGAATGCCAGCATACATTTCTCAATGTTTGTTACAAGGTCCTGGATAAAGAATGTGTCTTAAAACAGCCCAGAACTGAATAATTCCTTATATAGCCATCTAATATTTATAGATATTTTTCTTCTTAAAGCTTTAAATTTAATCCAGTTTCACTTCTCACAGTTAAGATCACAATTTCTCCAATTTTCTCACGATCCCAGCCCTCTTCCTAGCTCAGAACAATAACTAGTTAGCGGGAACATTCCTTTCTTCGCTGTTGCATTTCACTCTCCCCATCCTTCAGTTTTGAAAATGGGGGTCCTTACCTGGAATTTTGGAGAAACCAGTAAGCTGAATGCCAGATGGAAGCACCCCAATGGGCTTACATATAACAGATCAAACCTATAGGTAATAAAGAAATTTTGCCTGTTCAGCCACTACCCTATGATTAAGGACATTCCTGCTGCCACCTTTATAGGGGACCATGCATTCCTGAGAGTTTCTGTATTTCTGAATGGAAACAAGCAGAAGATTTTGCCTCTCTCTTGAATTTTATGTTTATATAGTATCCTTGTCTGTGACAGCATCTTCACAGAAAGCAGGGGCATTCTGAGAGTGGAGGCAACTCCCTCAAGATGCTAGGACCATGTGATGGTGCAGACTCTCAAGATCCCTTAAGGTACGGATTCCACTATTCTGAGTTGCCTCAGATAGCTGGTGTGACTGGGAGGCTGGGGAGCCTTCAGGGGTAGCATGCAGCACCTCTAAAGGAAGGAAACACATGGAGGGGATTCTTCTCACTCTAGGTCTTCTGACTATACTACTTGGGTGGCCTTGGCTTAAGTGAGGCCATTCAAAAGAGATAAACAATCGAAACAGCTAGAGTTGTCATGGCAAAAACTAATTTTATAACTTCTATTTACACTATTTTTTGAATATTTACTGTTTAAAAAAAAAACAACACTGCAAAACCAGCTTTTTGTTTCTGCTCTCTGGTAGCTGTGAGTTTTATTTGACTAGCATGCCTTTCCCTCTACCCTTCCCTATAGCTAGCAGACATTACTTTGGTCCTGTTCATACTCTCTCAGGCATGCATTTCTATGTGCCAAGGCTCCCTACTGTGCACTCGTTCTGACTGTGGGAACACATTGACTTTGCCCATATGGCAAACCAGAAGTGACAGAGTATCAGTGTGCTGCCCAAACAGCCTTTTGACCCATGATACATAGATGGGTTTTGGTGGATATTCCAACTTCCTTGCCCTTCACATGGGCTGACTCTAGAATACCCTTCAGAGGTCTCAAATAGAATGAAGCTCCACTTGCCTTCAGCACTAACTTCTTGATGAAGAATCCTTCATGGCCTACTCGTGTGTATATACGATATACCAGCTGGGAAACAGTGAGGGGGATGGACGTAAGGACAATCCAAGGCATGAGACCATTCAGGAGGCTAGAAGAAAGCATAGGTAGACTCTTCAACTCAATCTGAGGAGGAAGTCAGCTGCCAGATTTAACCGAAGATGCAATGATGGCTTATGGGAGTAGTGAGTTCCTAGACTGTGGCAGCATTTGAATAAGGAAGAACAGGTCATGAGACAGGGATTGAAAAGGACAACTGAGCAGCAGGTTAGAAGCTGTAACTAAGTCTCTTCCGAGGATGAAGTTCTCTTGGTTCAGTCCTAGCTACTTGTTGGCTGGGCACTGCCATCACCCCGGCCACCCCTTTGCTTCCTCTGTTCTGTGTTTACATGTGTGAAAGACAACATTGAATACATGCAGTATGCCCCGTAGAGACCGGAATGCATTCTGTGTCCACAAATGTTTATCAGCTCCTCCAAGTTGCAACACTTTGGGCTCAGATCATTTGGCAAGATCTTCTTTAAATTCTTGTTTCTCTATGATAAACATTATCTTCATGCCCAGACTGTAAACAGGGTCCACATCATCTATACACTTATATCATCTTTATCATCTTGTGCTGTGACTGGCCCATCACAGATGCTTGGTAGCTGTTTATGGGATTAAAAAATAAATGATCCCTCTGCTAGGCTCTGAGGATACTAAGATAAACATGAAACATCCCTTTTTCCCTTAGGAGTTCACATTGACAAATTATTCCTACACATCAAAGTAAGGGAAGAGAAGGGAGGCAGGCACATGACAATGGTGAGGAGTGTATCAGAGAAGACTGCTTAGGGAGCTGGTGACTGATATGTATTAATAGTGCTCTTCAATCTTAAACATGCCTGAGAATTACTGGGTGATATTGTTAAAATGCTGATTCTGAATCAATGCTCTGGAGCAGGGGTCCCCAAACTTTTTACTCAGGGGGCCAGTTCACTGTCCCTCAGACCGTTGGAGGACTGCCACATACAGTGCTCCTCTCACTGACCACCAATGAAAGAGGTGCCCCTTCTGGAAGTGCGGCGGGGGGGGGGGGGGATAAATGGCCTCAGTGGGCCGCATGTGGCCCACGGGTTGTAGTTTGGGGATGCCTGCCTGGAGTAAAGTCAAAATTCTGTACTTCTAACAAGCTCCCTGGTGATGTTGATGCTGATAGTTAGCAGACCACTCTGAGTAGCAAGATCAAGAAGGGGAAGTAGGTTCTTCAAAAATAATGGGAATTCACAAAGAGCAAAGAACATAGAGGCATGGAAAAAAGGAAGTTTTAAAAGATTGTCGAACAGTTTGTCAAGGATGGAACTTAAGTTATGTTCAGAAAACAGCAAAAAAGAAAGTATGGAAAGAGGACTACAGTCCAGAAAGCAGAGGATATTTTAGGGCATGGCAGTTTTCTTCATTGTTAACTTTATTCTTATAGGAAGTAGATAGAAACCATATGTTTATAAGAACATAAGCTTGATTGGCTTGGGATTTAGATGGACCAACAGGTGCCTGTGCAGGGAAGCAAGAGTTGATGAAAAAACTCAAGATCTTCGAGTTATGACTCAATATATGAACACAAATGAAAGGAAGTGAGGAATTTGCCTGACTTGGGCTGTGGTGATGGAGAAGTAGGGACAGATTTACACATAATTAGGAAGTAGAATCAATAGGATTTCTTGATATAGAATTTGGGAGAAAGTATAGAGACGAATAAACAAATATATTATTCAGATTTCTTGCTTCGGAGCTTGAGTGAGTAACAACATCACTGACCAAGATAGAGTATACTAGATGATGAGCAGCAAGCTTATGGGAAGACAATGGACTCAGTTATTGGTTTGGAGGATCCGGAGCAACACCTAGACATGTACACACATGTGATTCAAATGAGCCTTTTGAAGGATCAAACACCTGAATGTGTGAATATCAGAATTGAAACAGCAGATTCAGAGATGAACTCAGGATGTCCCTCCTGGAGCCCCAGGTGATATGCATTACACTGCTGGTGGGATGGCTGTTGCTTTCATCACTAGACAAAGAAACTCATCACCTGATTGTTCCTACAGCTCTGTCCCTAACTAACATTTGGACGTCAGGCAAGTCATCGAAACATCCTGGATGCCACTGTTCTCATTTTTCTCAACTCTATTTTGTGAGAACCACCACTAAATATAGAATCAGACATAGTTGCACATCTTGTGCTCTTTAACAACAGATCAACATTAAGAAGAAAGCCCAAGTTCTAAAAACAAAAACAAAACAAGAAACTAAAAACTAAATTGAAAAGCTACCTGAAGTAATTAGGCATAGTTTCCTCTTAGCTGGTGCTGCTATTTTTCCTTCCTGGTCTATCTTATCCACTGTCCTTAAGATATAGACCTTCTCAACTCCCTGCAGGACAAATTGCTCTCTGCCTATGTTCTCATAAAACATTATAAATAATATGTTGGGTTATCACCCAAAGCGTAAAATAAGTGCACATATGTATTTGCTTTACTGATATGCATCCATACTGATATAAATAAATTATTGAATAAATGAAAAAGAAACCAACCTTTCTTACAGAAAAATTCCAAATAATATATTGAACAAAAATTTTCTTCCAGAAGCTGAATCCTCTTCCTCAGTTCAAATGTGTGCTGAATGCAGTGACTCCCTTCTAAAGAGTAGAGAAGAAAAGTGAAGTGTTTATCAGGGAGAAGGGAATGTGGGGGAGGATGATATGGGGGAGGGTATGGGGAAAAGGAGTAAAGAAGGACAAAAATAAGTGATGAAGAATGATTTGACTATGGTTGATAGGTACACAACATAATCAAATGCTATAGAAATGTTTACCTAAAACCTATGTATTATTATTAATCAATGTCATCCCTTTAAATGTAATTTGTTATTTTTTTATTTTTTAACTTTATTTATTTTAATTATTTTTAATTTATTGTATTAATGTGGATTCAAGTGTACCATGAAATATAATACACTCACCCCCAACAATGTGCCCCCTTTGTCCCCCGTCCCTCTCCCCTTGATACCCTCCCCCTCTTCTCTCTGGGATTTACTGTCCTATTATCTTTATCTATGTGTTATGTACATATAATTTCACTAATACCTTCACCTTCTCTGATCCCATCTCCTCATCCCCCTTCCATCTGACTGCTGCCCTCTGCTCCCCATGACCCTGCCTCTGCCTCTCTATTCCATTCCTCAGTTCACCTTGTTCATTTAGATTCCACATATAAGTGAGATTATGTGATATTTTTCTTTCTCTGCCTAGCTTATTTCACTTAGTATAATGATCTCCAGGTCTATCTATGCAAAATATAAGAGGTCTTCCTTTTTACAGCTGTGTAGTATTCCATAGTATATATGTACCACAGCTTTTTAATCCACTTGTCCACTGATGGACAATTGGGCTGTTTCTATATCTTGGCTATTGTAAACAATGCTGCAATAAACATGGGGGTGCATATCTTCTTTTGAATCAGTGTTTTGGGATTCTTAGGATATATACCTAAAAGTGAAATAACTGGGTCTAAAGGAAGTTTCATTTTTAATTTTTTGAGGAAATGCCATACTGTTGACCACAGTGACTGCACCAGTCTGCATTCCCACCAGCAGTGCAGGAGAGTTCCCTTTTCTCCACACCCTCGCCAGCACTTGTTGTGTATTGATTTGTTAATGAGAGTCATGACAGGTGTGACATGGTATCTCATTGTGGTTTTAATTTGCATTTCTCTAATGATTAGTGACATTGAACATTTTTTCATATGCCTATTGGCCATCTGTATGTTCTCTTTGGAGAAGTGTCTATTCAGTTCCTTTGGCCATTTTTAAATTGGATTGTTTACCTTCATGATGTTGAGTTTTAGAAGTTCTTTATAAATTTTGGTTATTAACCCCTTATCAGACATACTGGCTAATATGTTCTCCCATTTTGTGGGTTGTCTTTTTATTTTGTTTATGGTGTCTTTTGCTGTGCAAAATTTTTTAGTTTGATATAGTCCTATTTGTTTATTTTGTCCTTTATTTCACTTGCCCATGGAGAGATATTGCTAAAAATATTTCTACGAAAGATATTGGAGAGTTTACAGCCTATGTTTTCATCCAAGATTTTTATGATTTTATAACTTATATTTAAGTCTTTTATCCATTTTGAGTTTATTTTTGTGAATGGTGTAAATTAGCGATCTAGTTTCATTTTTTTTTATAATAATTTTATTTTTTTAATGGGGTGACATCAATAAATCAGGATACATATATTCAAAGATAACAAGTCCAGGTTATCTTGTTGTTCAATTATGTTGCATACCCACCACCCAAAGTCAGATTGTCCTCTGTCACCTTCTATCTTGTTTTCTTTGTGCCCCTCCCCACCCCCTATCCCTCTCCCATTCCCCCCTCACCCCCGTAACCACTACACTCTTATCAATGTCTCTTAGTTTCACTATTATGTCCCACCTACGTACAGAATAACACAGTTCCTGTTTTTTTCTGATTTACTTATTTCGCTTCGTATCATGTTATCAAGATCCCACCATTTTGCTGTAAATGTTCCGATGTCATCATTTCTTATGGCTGAGTAGTATTCCATAGTGTATATGTGCCACATCTTCTTTATCCAGTCATCTATTGATGGGCTTTTTGGTTGTTTCCATGTCCTGGCCACTGTGAACAATTTTTTTGCAGGTAGCTGTCCAACTTTCCCAGCACCATTTGTTAAAGAGACTGCCTTTACTCCACTGTATGCTCTTGCCTACTTTGTCAAATATCAACTGACCATAAAGGTGTGGGTTTATTTCTGGATTCTCTGTTCTGCTACATTCATCTGTATGCCTGTTCTTATGCCAGTACCAAGTTGTTCTGATTACAATGGACTTTTAGTATAACTTGATATCGGGAAGTGTGATACCTCCCACTTTGTTCTTTATTTTCAAGATTGTTGAGACTATTTGGGTGCTTTTTCCATTTCATATAAATTTTTGGAATATTTTTACTAGGTCTGTGAAAAATGCCATTGATATTTTATTTTATTTTATTTATTTTTAGAGAGGAGAGAGAGATAGACAGAGAGGGAGAGAGAGGAGAGAGAGACAGAGAGAGAGAAGGGGGGAGGAGCTGGAAGCATCAACTCCCATATATTCCTTGACCAGGCAAGCACAGGGTTTCGAATCGGTGACCTCAGCATTTCCACGTCGATGCTTTATCCACTGTGCCACCACAGGTCAGGCGCCATTGATATTTTAATAGGAATTGCATTGGATCTATAGATTGCTTTGGGTAGTATAGACATTTTAATGATGTTAATTCTTCCTATCCATGAACATAGTATATGCTTCCACTTGTTTGAATCTTCCTTGATTTCTTTTTTCAACATCTTATAATTTTCTGAGTACAAGTCTTTTACCTCCTTAGTTAAATTTGTTCCTAGGCACATTATTTTTTTGTTGTAATAGTGAAGGGGACTGTTTCCTTAATTTATATTTCTGATAGTTTATTGTTGGTGTATAAAAATGTCACTGATTTCTGAATATTAATTACATATCCTGCTACCTTGTCAAATTTATATATCAGTTCAAGTGGTTTTTTGACTTAGGGTTTTCTATGTACAGTATTATGCCATCAGCAAATAATGGCAGTTTTACTTCTTCTTTTCCAATTTGGATGTCTTTTATTTTTTTCTTCTTGTTTGATTGCTGTGGCTAGGACTTCGAGAACTATGTAAATAAGAGTGGTAAAAGGAGGCACCCCTGTCTTGTTCCTGATCATAAGGATATTACTTTTAATTTTTGCTCCTTGAGTATGATGTTGGCTGTTGGTTCATCACATATGGCCTTCATTATGTTGAAGTATGTCCCCTATATTCTCACTTTGCTGAGAGTTTTTATCATAAATGCATACTAGATGCCTGACCAGATGGATAGAGCATCAAACTGGGACATGGAGGATCCAGGTTCAAAACCCCAAGGTTGCTGGCTTGAGCAAGGGATCATTCAGTGTGCTATAGCCCCTGGTCAAGACACATATGAAAAAGTAATCAATGAACAACTAAGGTGCCACAATGAGAACTGATACTTGTCATCTCTCTCCCTTCCTGTCTGTCTTTCCCTATCTGTCCTTCTCTCTGTCTCTCTCTGTCTCTGTCACAAAAAATAAAAATAATAAAATAAAAAATAATTGGGTCCTGGATATTATCAAATTTTTTTCTGCACCTATTGATATAATCATATGATTTGTATCCTTCATTTTGTTTATGTGTTGAATAAGATTTATTGATTTGATAATATTGTACCAACCTTGCCTCTCCAGAATAAATCCCACTTGACCATGATGTATGATCTTTTTAATGTATAGCTGGATCTGATTTGCTTATATTTTGTTGAGAATTTTAGCATCTATATTCATCAAGGATATTGGCCTATAGATTTCTTTCTTTGCAATATCTTTAGCTGATTTTAGAATGAGGATAATCCTTGCCTCATAAAATGAACTTGGAAGATTTCCTTCCCCATCCTGAATTTTTGAAATAGCTTGAGAAGGATAGGTGTTAGTTCTTCTTTAAATATTTGGTAAAATTCACCTGTGAAGACATCTGGTCCAGGACTTGTGTTTTCTGAGAATTTTTTAACTATTTCAATTTCATTTGTTGTAATCAGTCTGTGTAGGTTTTCTGATTCTTCCAGATTGAGTTTTGAAATTGTATGTTTCTAGGAATTTATCCATTTTGTCTAGGTTGTCCAATTTTTTGGCATATAGTACTTCATAGTATTTTCTTACAATCTTTTGTATTTCTGTGGTGTTAGTTGTTACTTCTCCACTTCCATTTCTAATTTAATTATTTGTGTCCTCTCTCTTTTTTCCTTGATGAGTCTGGTTAATGGTTTGTCAAGCTTGTTTACCTTTTCAAAGAAGCAGCTCTTGGTTTCATTGATCTTTTGTATTATTTTTCTTTTTAGCCTCTATAACATTTATTTCCACTCTGATCTTTATTATTTCCTTCATTCTACTTTCTCTAGCCTTTATTTGTTCTTTTTCTAATTCCTTTTGGTGCACAGTTATGTTGTTTATTTGAGCCTTTTCTTGCTTCTTAAGGTATGCCTGTAATGCTATGAACTTTCCTCTCAGTAATGCTTTTGCTGTGTCCCATATATTTTGGGTTGTTGTATGTTCATTTTCATTTGTTTCAAGAAAAGTTTTTATTTCTTCCTTGGTCTCATTATTAACCCATTTATTATGTAATAACATGCTATTTAGCCTAAGAGTGTTTAAATGTTTTTCAGTTTTTCCATTGTAGTTGATTTTTACTTTTATGCCATTATGATCAGAAAAGATGTTTGATGTGATTTCAATCTTCATAATTATTGAGACTTGTTTTGTGTCCTAACATGTGGTTTACCCTAGAATATGTAAAATGAACACTTGAAAAAATGTGTAAATATATTCTGCTGCTTTGGGGTGAAATATTCTGAAGATATTAATTAAATCCAGTTAATCTAATGTGTCATTTAAAGGCTGTTGTTTCTTTGTTGATTTTGTCAGGAGAATCTATGCATTGGTATCAGTTAGATGTTAAAATCCCCTATTATAACTATTGCTATAGAACACTCCTTTTTATGTCCATCAAAACCTGGTTTATGTATTTAGGTGCTGCTATATTAAGTGCATAAATATTTCTAATGGTTATATCCTCCTGTTGGATTGCTCCCTTTATATTTATGTTGTGACCTTCTTCATCTATTCTATAGACTTTGTTTTAAATGCTATTTTGACAGATGTAAGTATTGCTACCCCAGCTTTTTTTAATTTCTATTTGCATGACATAATTTTTTTAACCCTTCACTTTCAGTCTATGTGAGTCTCTTGTAGACAGCATATGTACAAGTCCTGTTTTTTTTCCATACAGCTGCCCTGTGACTTTTGATTGGAGCATTAATTTTTTTATATATTTAAGGTTATTATTATTGATATGCACTTATTTATTGCCATTTTATTCTTTAAACCTACAATTTTCTTTCTCCCAATTTCTTTCTTCCTTTGTTCTTTTTACAGCAGGCCCCTTAACATTTCTTGCAGTACTGGTTTGGTTGATTCTTTGAGTCCTTTTTTTTTTTTTTGGTATGGGAAGCTTTTTATTTCTCTTTCAATTTTAAATAATAGCCTTGCTGGATAAGTAATCTTGGTTGTAGGTTCCTGTTTTTCATCACTTTGAATATTTCTTGCCAATTACTTCTGGCCAGAAGTGTTTCTGTTGAGAAGTCAGATGTCATCCTCATGGGACTCCTCTGTAGGTATTAACTACTTTTCTCTTGCAACATTTAGTATTCTTATGTTCTGTCTTAACTTTGACATTTTAATTTTGATGTGTCTTGGTGTAAACCTTTTTGAGTTCATCTTTAATGGGACTCTCTCTGCTTCTTGAACTGGTATGACTTTTTCCTTCATCAATTTAGGAAATTTTTCAGCTATGATTTTTTCAAACAAGTTCTCTATCCCTTGTTTGTTCTCTTCTTCTTCAGGGACTTCTATGATGCATATGTTGTTTCTCTTCATGTTGTTAAAGAGGTCTCTTAGAGTTTCCTCAGTCCTTTTGAACCTCTTTTTTTATGCTACTCTGCTTCTGTGTGTTTGTTTATCTTGTTCTCTAAATCATTGATTCGAACCTCTGCTTCATCCAGCCTGCTGTTGATTCCTTCTAGTGCAGTCTTCTTTTCTGATATTGTATTTCTCATTTCTGTCTAGTTCATTTTTTGATTTCAATGTCCTTTCTGAAGCTTGCTATCACTTTAAGTCTTCATTGTGATCATCCATTGTTGCTCTAAGATCCTTGAGCATCCTAAAAATCATTATTTTAAACAATACATCTGGTAGTGTGGTAACTTCCATTTTACTTAGTTCTTTTTCTGGGGATTTCTCTTTTTGATTCATTTGGGTCATATTTCTTTGTCTCTCCATTTTGTCTCTGTATTAGGTAGCACTGTGTGGCTTTGAAATTTGTTGTGGTATCTTTATAAGGAAGAGAGCCTCAGTGGTACTGTCTTCCAGGCCACCTGAGCTTTTTGCTGTAGGAATGCTTCTTGAGGGTAGTATTTATCCTCTTGTAGTATGTGAGTATTGAATGCAGCTGGTCCTTTTGTGAGTGCAGCTGTCCCTTCGGGCTGGCTAACTCTAGGGATCAACCTTGATCATATGTATTAGGCATTGTGCAGTGTCTGTTTTGGGGGGTGTATTTATTCTTTGCAGTGTCTGATGGACTCCTCCTTTAGGTGTGCTCCTTGTCTAACCAGCCAAGGCCAGCATTGGTGCTGTCAGCCACCCACCACTGGTTGTATTAGTTCTGGATCCTCTTGGCTTGGCATCAACCATTGCCTGCAACCCACTGTGGGCTGTTTGTGTTCTCTGTACCTGGGTAGTGTGGGAGGGATGACTTCCTTCTGATTAGAGATGACATCCCTTCTGATTAGATGGGGCCTCTGTAAAAGCCCCAAGCTTTGTAACATTTGCCTCCACTTTTCAGCTGCTCCTCCTCCTCTTGCAGTTGTCTAGTCTTCCCACAGAGTCTTCTGTAGAAAGATTATAGTGTGGGCTCAGACTAGCTTCACCCAACCAACCTTTCTAGAGGTTGCAAGCTTGATGGTTTTGGGTAGGTGCAGTTGGGAATACAACATTAGTGGGACCACCTACTACAGAGGTCTCTTGTTCAGGACCTCAGTATGAATAAAGCAGCCCCTACTCCAGAGCCTAATCCCTCAGCCACTGCTGGACACTCCAATTCTATTTCTCCCCAGCAAAGTGAGCAGCGGGCTCAGTTTGAGTGGAGCCTACTGTCCCTTCTGCAGAAGTTCTTCCAGCTGGTGATTCCCCTGATTTCTGGGAGGAAGACTGAGAGAGTGCTCCACTGGGGCTGGCTGTGCCCCCCAGCAAAAGTAGCTAAGACCCTCAACTAGACCCAACAATAGGCTCATGGGGACCCACATTTTAAATGCCTCTCTCTTTCCCCCCTGTGGAACCTAGCCCAGTGGGACAGTATATCCAGCACCTGGGAAGACTGGCTGTGAAGCTCCACCATGTCCAATTGCATATGAGCCACTGTGCTGGTGCTGATCACAGAAAGTGGAACTTGCCTCAGATGTACCCATTGTGTGATGAGCCCTTCCTTAGGACACACCACCAGCAAAAGTCATTAGGTCCTGGGCTGATGTCTTTGCATCTGGCCACTGGATGTGTCAGCCTCAGGCCTCCCTGGAGGGAATCCAATAAAGACCAGAAGCCAGTTCCCTTGACTGGCACTAAGCAACTTTCTTGGACCTACAAGCAATCCAGTTTGTGGCTGACTCTGCTGGGCTCAGGTGCACATGGAAATACCAAGCCACACACCTAGGCTGGCTTTTGCCTACACTGGGCCTGGGGGAAGGTCTGCTTAAAAGGCCAAGGTTCCCGGTAGAGCGTCGGCCTAGCGTGCGGAGGACCTGGGTTTGATTCCCAGCCAGGGCACACAGGAGAAGCACCCATTTGCTTCTCCACCCCTCCGCCGTGCCTTCCTCTCTGTCTCTCTCTTCCCCTCCCACAGCCAAGGCTCCATCGGAGCAAAGATGGCCCGGGCTCTGGGGATGGCTCTGTGGCCTCTGCCTCAGGCGCTAGAGTGGCTCTGGTCGCAACATGGCGACGCCCAGGATGGGCAGAGCATCGCCCCCTGGTGGGCAGAGCGTCACCCCATGGTGGGCATGCCGGGTGGATCCCGGTCGGGCACATGCGGGAGTCTGTCTGACTGTCTCTCCCTGTTTCCAGCTTCAGAAAAATGCAAAAAAAAAAAAAAAAAAAAGGCCAAGGTTCCCTGAGCCCCGCCTCCTGCAGCCTCTGTCAGCTGGCTGCTTGGTGAGCTCAGCCACTGAAATAGAACCTCTGGTAGAGTCTACAGCCTCAGACAATTCAGGAATTAGAAAGGGTTGTGGGTGTAATCCTGCCTTATGGCCCCAGGTGTCAGTCTGTCCAGACTTTTTCCACAGACCTCAGTAGGGTGTGGCCCCAGGAGTCTGGTGGGTGTGGCCTATGAGACTCAGAGATGTGGTCTGCCTGCAGTCTGGACAGTTTCTACTGAGTCTCCCATGAGGTGGACACACCAGTCATAAAATCGGGAATGTGTCAGGGGAAAGCTCCAGTCTCAGCACCAGAAACTGAGTCACTAATGACCCCTGCTTCATGGATTCTTAGAATGGTCCAGTCTCCATAGGATGGGGCAAGAGGAACTCTCAAAGGTGGAGCATTTGCTTTCTCCCAGGCTGATGCTGCAAGGAGAGGACTGCTTCTTGCAAGAAAGATGGGTACTGCTGTATTGGAGAATGACTGAGCACAGGGGTTCTGGTGGCCAGCCCCCGGAGTGTCTCCTACCTGGGCCACCTACCTTACACTCTCCTCACACGACTCTAGTCCTCTCAGCCCTCCCTCCACAGAGCCCTAGGTAAGTGGCTGTGAATGAGATTTTCTGTGTTGACCCTTTAAAACAGAGCCTGCATTTCCAAAAGCTCTGTCTTTTTCTTGCAGACAGAGACCTCAGGTCTTCTCACCACCAAATGCTGTGTGGGCACCTCTTCTAGGCTCTGGGATTCTAGGCTGGGGTTCCCAACCTGAGGCTGAGGACCCCTACCTCTCAGGGCAACCCTCCTCATAGTGAAAGTCCCTCCAGACCCTTGACCACCTGCTCCTGGGAGTGGGGCAGTCCTTTCCGCATCCCCACCCTTCTTACCAGGCTCAGTGTGGCTTCTTCAGTGACCCTTGGGTATAGACTCCTCTTCATTTAGTCCAAAGTTGGTTTTCCAACTTAAGTTGGAAATTTGTAATTAAGTTGTAATCCAATTTGGTCCTGGGAGCTGGCAACTGGAAGTCTGCCTATTCCATTGCCATCTTGGAATCTAAATGTAATTATTTAAATAAAATTTAAAAAAACACACACAGAAAAACAAAGAGTATGCCTGATTTGTGGTGGCACAGTGGATAAAGCTTCGACCTGGATCGCTGAGGTCGCCGGTTTGAAACCCTGGGCTTGCCCAGTCAAGGCACATATGGGAGTTGATGCTTCCTGCTCCTCCCCCTCCTCTCTCTCCCCCCTTCTCTAAAATGAATAAATAAAATCTTTAAAAAAAGAATTTTTTAAAAACAAACAAAAAACAAACAAACAAAATAAAAACAAAGAGTAAAGTTTGGAAAGGGAAAATAGTGACATCAGAGTGGAATAAGCTGGTAGACACCACAATAATCAAATGATCTGTAACATTCTTCATCAAAACTTATACTCCAAGGCATTATATGAGCAAAACATTAGAAAATACAAACTGAGTTACAGTCTATAAAATACCTACACAGTATTCTTCAAAATTGTCAAGGTCATAAAAAAAACAACAGCAACAACAAAAAATAAGGAAAGGCTGAAAAATAGTCATAGACTAAGGAGATAGAACACTAAATACAATGGGAGACCCTAGCTTGGACCCCAGAGTAGGGGAAAAAAACATTAGTGAAAAAACTGGTGAAATTCATATAAAGAATTTTGTTACTAGTAATATATATACCAAAGTTAATTTCTTAGTTTTAAAAAAAATGTACATAGTTATGTAAGATATAACTATTAGGGAAAGATGGGTGAAGGGTTATACCAGAGTTCACTGTACTACCTTAACAATGTTGTATGTTAATCTAATATATTCCAAAATAAAAAAGTTTATTAATTACTAAATGCAATGTGGGTACTCAGAATCAGATACCATGTAATATTTTTCATATTCCTCTGAATCTGAAAGCAATTATTATAGCCAACTTAAAATGTATTTTCTTTTTATTTCAAAGTATTATTTACTATCTCTTAGTGACTAAGATTTCTTGTTAAACTTTTTACACAAAATCACATTTTTTTATATTAATAAGTATTCAATAACAATAAAACATAGAAGAACATTTAAAAAACAACTAATTGGTTTCATACTGAAATTTATTGCTTATAATTTATGATGGTTTCTTATTTAAAATTAACTTCACTGTTAATATTAGTTGACAATTTATTATCTTCCTTCCCAAAGAATTTATGCAAAGCTCCACATAAATTGTACTGTATTCTGAATTTTTAAATAACCCCCTCTCCCCTGCCAGTGAAGGAGTTTTCTTAGGAACTGAGAGATGTTTTCTTATGTATCCTTTCCGCCATCCCCATACTGAGCACAATGTCAAAACTCATTTTAAATAAGTAAATTCTGCTAAGTGTGTTCTTTTTTCTTTTCTCCAACAATGGCAGTTTCATGGAAAATAGAAATACATTTGCATTATACAGTGCTTAGCTCATCCTAAGCTCAGATGTATAATAGCTCCACAAATTTCTTAAAGACACATTTTTGACAGTTTACTTTTCAAATAGTGTACTGTAAAAACACATTCAAAATAGCCTGACTAAGCGGTGGCACAGTGGATAGAGCGTCGGACTGGAATGCGGAGGACCCAGGTTCGAGACCCTGAGGTCGCCAGCTTGAGCACAGGCTCATCTGGTTTGAGCAAAAGCTCACCAGCTTGGACCCAAGGTCGCTGGCTTGAGCAAGGGGTTACTCGGTCTGCTATAGCCCCACGGTCAAGGCACATATGAGAAAGCAATCAATGAACAACTAAAGTGCCACAACGAAAAACTAATGATTGATGCTTCTCATTTCTCTCCATTCCTGTCTGTCTGTCCTTATCTATCTCTCTCTCTGACTCTCTCTCTGTCTCAGTTTAAAAAAATACATTCAAAATAGGCAGTGCGACTCTGTCAGGAAACTGGAGGGCACTAGTAGGAGACCAAGAAACAGGGTGAAAGTAACCTTTAACTTATATTTCCCTATGACAGGAGTTGACTCTGAAAATAGTTCCTGTTGATTTAATAAATGGGAAGGAAACTGTTGGACAATGGTCATCCTTAAGACACATTCCACTTTGACTCCACTTATCTTTACCCTTTCCCCTGGCATTACTTGTGTGGGCCCAATTGTTTCCATGGTGATTTTAATTAAAATAGTCATGACTATTTTAACAAGATAAAATAGCAATTGTTTGTGGTGTTGATAATTACAAAAAGTGAACAATTGAGTTTAATCCTTATAGATCAACCAGGAAAGATGGTGAGTTTGTGAGATAATGACTGTTACTAAGAGTTGCTAATAAGAAGGCATAGTAAGGGAAAGGCCAAATAACAAGCATGCTGGTTAGTATATTTTGGATACCTCACAGTTCAAATCAGTGGTGTTTGTCTTAGGCAGAAATCAGAGAGGTGGCATCTGAGGACCAAAATTAAAACAGAAAGCAAAGCAAAGGATCATGAATGTAAGTTAGGTCAAGAAGGCAGAAAGGCAGGGAATGTTTTGAATTCTACTCAGAAGACCTACAAAGATGAACATTCTCAGGTCCACTTGACACTCTGGATCACTGCCCTCCTATTTGACGTATGTGACCTTCTCTACAGGTTTCTTCCAGAATCCATGGCTCTTCCCTTCAGTCTCTGGGGAGATTTTTCTTCCTATTCTTCTTTAAGTCACCTTGAACTCAGCAGAGTGTCTGGCACCAATGATAATTTTAAGAACAAGTTCTGTGAAATGTATTGCTCTGTACTCATAAACCTTAGATTGATTGATTGATTGATTTCCTTTCTCTTTCTTTCCTTTCTTTCTTCCTTTCTTTTTTTCTTTCTTTCTTCCTTCTCTCTCTCTCTCCCTCTTTCTTTCTTTCTTTCTTTCTTTCTTTCTTTCTTTCTTTCTTTCTTTTCTCTTTCTTTTCTTTTTTCTTCTCTCTCTCCCTCCTATTTGTTCTTTCTTTTCTTTCTCTATGTGATTGTTTATAACAGTCTTATTTATAATTGCTGAAAACTAGAAATAATCCCAAAGTCTATTAACCAGTGACCAGATAAACTGTGCCACATCATTTAATAGAATCCTGCTCATTGTTAAGATGGAACAGACTACTGACCCATGAAAAAAGTTAGATAAATATTTTAAAACAGTTGATAACTGAGAGAAGCCAGAGAATCAACAGTACATATTCTAAGATTCCAATTTTATAAATATTTTCGTATGTTTTTATTTTATTCAATAGATTCCACATATCAATGAAATCATATAGTGTTTGTCTTTCTCTGACTGGCTTATTTCTCTTAGCATAATGCTGTCCAGATCCATCCACGTTGTCTCAAAGAGTAAGACTTCCTTCCTTTTCTTAAATGACCAATTAGTATTTCATTGTGTAAATGCACCACAGCTTTTCTATTCATTCATCTACTGATGGGCACTTGGGCTGCTTCCAAATATTGGCTATTGTAAATAACACTGCAATAAACACGGGAGTACATATATTCTTTTAGATTAATGTTCCAGGTTTCTTTAAATATACTCAGAAGTGGAATTGCTGTCATAAGGCAATTCCATTTTTAATTTTTTGAGGAATCTCTATACTCTTTTCTACACTTGCTATGCATTCCCACCAACAGTACCTAAAAATTTCCTTTTAGCCACCTGCTAGCCAGCACTTCGTTGTTTGTTAATTTATTGATGATAGCCATCCTGACAGGTGTGAGGTGATATCTCATTTTGGTTTTTATTTTCACTTCTCTGATGATTAGTGACATTGAGAATCTTTTCATATGTCTACTGGCTATCTGTATGTTCTCTTTAGAGAAGTATGTATTTAAGTCATTTGTCCATTTTTTAATTATATTGTTTGGTTGTGTGTGTGTGTGTGTGTGTGTGTTGAGCTTTATAAGTTCTTTGTAAATTTTGGATATTAATCCCTTATCAGATGTATAATTGGCAAATATGTTCCCCATTCAGTGGGTTGTCTTTTCATTTTTTGATGGTTTCCTCTGCTGTGCAAAATTGTTTTAAATTGATATAATTCTATGTGTTTATTTTTTCTTTAGTATTTCTTGTCCAAGAAGATATATTAGAAAAAACATATTACTACATAAAATGTTCATGATTTTTTTTTGAGAGAGAGAGAGTGTTAGAGAGGACAGATAGGGATAGACAAACAGAAAGGGAGAGAGATTTGTAGCATCAACTCATCTTAAAAATAAAAAGAAATGGTCTGGCCTATGGTGCAACAGTGGATAAAGTGTTGATCTGGAACACTGAGGTTGCCGGTTTAATACCCTGGGTTTATCTAGTTAAGGCACATATGAGAGTTGATGCTTCCTTCTCCTCCCCACCTTTCCGTTCTCTCTCTCTTTCTCTCTCTCCCTTATTTAAAATGAAAAAATAAAATCTTTAAAAAACTCATTGTTGCAGCACTTCAGTTGTTCACTGATTGCTTTCTCATATGTGCCTTGACGGGGGTGGGGGGCTTCTAGCTGAGCCAATGACCCCTTGCTCAAGCCAATGACCTTGAGCTTCAAGCCAGTGACCATGAGGTCATGTCTATGATTCCAGATTCGGGCCAGAGACCTCATGCTCAAATTGGTGGGCCTCAAGGTGCTCAAGCTGGCAACCTTGGAGTTTCAAACATGGGACCTCAGTGTCCCAAGCCGACACTTTATCCATGCACCACCACCTGGTCAGGCATAAGGCCTGTGATTTTATTACTTATTATTCCTTCTAGAATTTTTATAGCTTAGAAGCTAATATTTAAGTTTTTAATCCATTTTGAGTTGATTCTTGTTTGTGGTATAAGAACATGGTCTAACTTCTTTATTTTTTAGTTTTCATATATATCTGTTCAACTTTTGCAATCATTTATTGACTAGACTATCTTTGCCCTATTGTATGTTCTTTCTCCTTTGTCAAGTAGAAATGATCATAAAGTCACGAGATTATCTGTGGGCTCTCTGTTTTGTTCCAGGAACCTATATGTCTGTTTTTATGCCAGTTCCATGCTCTTTTGATTACTATGGCCTTGTAGTATAGTTTGATGTCAGGATTGCTGTGCTTATTTGGGGTCTATTGTGGTTCTATATATATTTTTGGAATATTCTAGTTTTGTGAAACACACTATTGATATTTTAATAGGAATTGCATTGAATCTGTAGATTTCTTTGGGTAGTGTGGACATTTTAATGGTTTTAATTCTTCCTAATCATTAGCCTGGTAGATGCTTCCATTTATTTGTATCTTCCTTAATTTCTTTCTTCAGTGTCATAATTTTTTGAGTACAGATCTTTCAAATCCTAGGTTAAATTTATTCCTAGGTAATTTTTAATGCAATTTTAAATGGCATTATACTTTTAGTTTCTCTTTTTGATAGTCTATTATTGGTGTATAAAAATACAATTGATTTCTGGATATTTATTTTGTATCCATATACTTTACTGAATTTATTTACTAGTTCTAATAGATTTTGGTGGAATCTTTAGGTCATCTGCATAATAGCAATTTTACTTCTTTTCCAATTTGGGTGCCTTTAATTTCTTCTCCTTGCCTGATTGCTGTGGCGATGACCTCCAGTATTATGTTGAATAAGATTGGTGAACATGGACATCCCTGTCTTATATCTAATATTAAGGGAAATATTTGAATTTTTGCCCATTGAGTATGATGTTGGCTGTGGGATTGTCACATGTGAACTTTGTTACATTGAGGTGTGTTTCCTCTATTCCCACCTTGGTAAGATTTTTTAAAACACAAATGGATGCTGAATTTCATCATATACTTTCCCTGCATCTATTGAAATAATCATCTGGTTTTTATCCATCATTTTATTTATGTGATGTATCATGTTTATTGATTTGCATATATTGTATGAACTTTGCATCCTTGGAATAAATCCCACTTGATTATAGTGAATAATCCTTTTCATGTATTGCTGGATCTGGTTTGTTAATATTTTGTTGAGGGCTTTAGTATATATGGTCATCAGTGACATCGGTCTATAATTTTCTTTCTTTTTATTGTCTTTATCTGGTTTTGGGATTAGGATAATGCTGCTCTCCTAAAATGAGTTTGGGAATCATCTTTCCTCTTAAAGTTTCTGGAATAGTTTCAGAAGAATAGGTGTTATTTCTCACTTAAATGTTTGGTAAAATTCACCTGAGAAGCCATCCAGTCCAGAACTTTAGTTTATTGGGAGTATTTCTTTATGACTGCTTCCATTTCTCTGACTGTAACCTGTCTATTCAGATTATCTGATCTTTCTTGATTCAGTTTTGGAATACTATATGTTTCTAGGAATTTATCCATTTATTTCAGATTATCTAATTTGTTGGCATTTAGTTGTTCATAATATTTTCCTATAATACTTTGTATTTCTTTGGTGTCTGTTATTACGTCTCCTCTTTCAGCACTGATTTTACTTATTAGGGTTCTTTGTCTGTTTTTGAGTGAGAAGAAGAGAGATAGAGAGACAGAATCCCACTTGCACCCCAACTGGGATCCACCTGGTAACCCCCATTTGGGGCCCATGCTTGAATTAACTGAGCTATCCTCATCTCCTGGGATGACACTCAAACCAATCAAGCTACTGGCTGCCAAAGGGAAAGAGAGTGAGAAGAGAAAGAGAAAGGGAAAAAGAAGAAGATGGTCATTTCTCATGTGTGCCCTGACCAGGGATTGAACCCAAGACTTCTGTACACTGAGCCAACACTCTGTCCCCTGAGCCAACCAGACAGAGCCAGATTCTTCCTTTTTCTTTTTGGTAAGTCTGGTTATAGGTTTGTCAATCTTGTTATTGTTGCAGTAATATAATGTAACAGTAATTAAATATATAGAAATACAGAAAAATATGGAGGATATATAGAAATTATTAGGATATAATATTAAAAGCAATTAAGGAAATTAAAATGATCTCATCTGTATAGAAATTAATATAGTGTGTACAGAGATGATAAACAGACTCTGCCTTTCATGCAGGGTTCAGTTAGTGTGTGTGTGAAGTAATATATAGATAAAAAGTGACTTGGCCCTGGCTGGTTGGCTCAGTGGTAGAGCGTCGGCCTGGCGTGCAAGGGGTCCCGGGTTCGATTCCTGGCCAGGGCACACAGGAGAAGCACCTATCTGCTTCTCCACCCCTCCCCCTCTCCTTCCTCTCTGTCTCTCTCTTCCCCTCCCTCAGCCAAGGCTCCATTGGAGCAAAGATGGCCCAGGCGCTGGGGATGGCTCCTTGGCCTCTGCCCCAGGCGCAAGAGTGGCTCTGGTCACGACAGAGTGACGCCTTGGAGGGGCAGAGCGTCGCCCCCTGGTGGGCGTGCCGGGTGGATCCCGGTTGGGCGCATGCGGGAGTCTGTCTCTCCCCGTTTCCAGCTTCGGAAAAATACAAAAAAAAAAAAAAAAAAAAAAAAAAAAAAAGTGACTTGATGTCATAACTCCGTAGGTTAACATAAACAAAAAGCTTTCCTAGAAACACCTTAAAAGTGGCCTGATGTGACATTTCAGTAGATTAACATAAAAAGGGCTTCCTTTGAGGAACTCCCAAAAAGGTGGGTTGAAGTGATAATCCTATAGATTGACACCTGTTAGAAGGCGTAGGCCAGAAAAGGTACAAAAGCTAACGGCCCCCACTGCTGCGGTAGTTGCCCAGACTCCAATTTTGAACATGGACTGTCTCCACGCTGCTCTGACCAAGAACAGCTGAGAGGAGCAGAAAATTGTACCCAGGCATGCCAAAAGAATTTGTGAGTAATAAACTGCCAGTGTGATTCTTGCAACTAACCTGTGTGTTGGTTGTGTCTTTCCTCTGGTGGCAGTTGGTCTTGGTATGATAACTATAATCCTCAGAGCTGCCTCAGGAGTAGTCTCGAAGAGGCTGCCAGCCTTCTAGTTAATTAAGCAGGAGTGTCCCTCTTCAGGGAAGTCGAATCAGGGATGCCTGATTGACTTAGAGCTTGGGCTTTCCTAGGATATTTATCTTTTTAAAGAGCCAGCTCTTGGTTTCATTGATCTTTTGTATTATTTTTTTTTTAGGCTCTATTTTATTTATTTCTGTTCTGATCTTTTATATTTCTCCTTTTTCTACTCACTTTGGGCTATTAAAATTTTTTATTTATTTAAAAAATTTTATATATTGATTTCAGCAAAATAAGAAGGAGCAGAGAGAGAGAAAGACAAGAACATTGAGCTGTTTCCATATGTGTCCTGACCAGGGATCAAACCAGCAACCTCTACACTTTGGGGTGATGCTAACCAATCAAGCTATCTGGCTAGGGATAGGGTTTTTTTTTCTTTAGTTTCTTTAACTGTAAAGTTAAATTGTTTATATGAGATTTTTCTTGTTTCTTAAGGTAGGCATGTAATGCTATGAATTTCCCTCTTAGGACTGCCTTTTGCTTTGCTCTTTAGATTTTGGGTTGTTGTGTTAACATTTTTATTTGGTCCAAGGTATCTTCTGATTTCTTCCTTGAACCCATTGTTTACTTACTTATTGTTTTATAACATGTTATTTATCTTCCATGTGTTTGACTGTTTTTCATTTTTTTAATGTGATTTCTAGTTTCATACCATTATGGTTAGAGAAGATGCTTGATATAATACTAATTTTCTTAAATTTATTGAGATTTTTCTATGTCCTAACATGTGGTATATCTTCAAAAGTGTTTCATGTGCACTTGAAAAAAAATGTACATTCTGTGTGGGGGACCCGTGTTCTATTCCCGGCCAGGGCACATAGGAGAAGCGCCCATTTGCTTCTCCACCCCCCCCCTCCTTCCTCTCTGTCTCTCTCTTCCCCTCCCACAGCCAAGGCTCCACTGGAGCAAAGATGGCCTGGGCGCTGGGGATGGCTCCTTGGCCTCTGCCCCAGGTGCTAGACTGGCTCTGGTCGCGGCAGAGTGACGCCTCGGAGGGGCAGAGCATCGCCCCCTGGTGGGCAGAGCGTCACCCCTGGTGGGCGTGCCGGGTGGATCCCGGTCGGGTGCATGCGGGAGTCTGACTGTCTCTCCCTGTTTCCAGATTCAGAAAAATACAAAAAAAAAATGTACATTCTGCTATTCAAAGATAAAATGCTCTGAAGAGATTAATTAAATCTATCTGATCTAGTGTGTCATTTAATGTTGCTGTTACCTTGTTAATTTTCTCCTTTGAAGATCTATTCATTGATGTCAATGTTGTGTTAAAATCCACTACAATGACTGTATTATGGCCATTCTCTCCCTTTATGTCCATCAAGATCTGATTATAGGTTATCTAAATATGCTTTACATATTTAGATGCTTCTATGTTGGGATCATAAATGTTTATAAGGGTTATAGTCTATTGTTTAATTGCTCCTTTTATCATTATATAGTGCTCACTTTATCCTTACTATAACCTTTGTTTTAAATTCTATTTTGTCATATATGTATATATGTGTGTGTGTGTGTGTGTGTATTGCTAGCCTAACTTATTTTTCCTTTTTATTTGCCTGAAATACTTATTTTTTTATTTCTTTGCTTTTAGTCTGTGTGTATTTTCCATTCTGAGGTGACAGCATATGTATGGGTCTTGTTTTCTTATACATTTAGCTATCTTATGCTTTTTTTAAAATTTATTTATTTTTAAAGATTTTTTATTTATTCATTATAGAGAGGGCAGAGAGAGAGAGTGAAAGAAGGGGGGAGGAGCAGGAAGCATCAACTCCCATATGTGCCTTGACCAGGCAAGCCCAGGGTTTCGAACCGGCAACCTCAGCGTTTCCAGGTTGACGCTTTACCCACTGCGCCACCACAGGTCAGGCTATCTTATGCTTTTGATTAAAGCATTTAAGTCATTTGCAATTAAAGTAATTATGTATAAGTACATATTTTAATCTTTTAACAATCTTCCTCTGTTTTTTTTCCTTCTCCTCTTCTTTCTCCTTCTTCTTTTACTTATTCTAGAAGGACCTTTAGAATTTCTTGTAATAGTGGTTTGATGGTAATGAACTTTTTTAACTTTTTCTTGTCTGGGAAGCTTTTTATTTCTCCTTCAATATTAAATGATAGCCTAGCTGAGTAAAGTAGTCTTAGTTGTAGATCTTTGCTTTTCATCACCAAGCTCCTTGAGCATCCTTATAACCATTTTTTGAACTCTGTATCTGACAAATTTCTTGCCTCAATTTCACTATGTTTGTTTTTTTCTGGGCATTTCTCCTGTTCTTTTATTTGTTGTTTCTTTGTCTCCCCATTTTGGCTGCCTTTTTGTGTTTGTTTCTATGTATTAGGTAGTTCTGCTATGATTCCCTGTCTTGATAAAGTGGCCTTATGTAATGTTTGTGTTTGGGACCCAGTGATTCAGTCTCCTAGATCACCTGAGCTGGTTGTCCAGGAGTGCTCCTTGTGTGTGCTGTCCTGTTATAATTGAGTTTTGATTGCAATTGGCCCATTCATGTGTGGGGACCACTCTCAGGTTCGTTGACTGTGAGTGTGCACCACACCAATGTGTACAACCTGCTGTGCAGGTCTTTATCACATGAAGCAAAATTTGCCTCAGCAGGATCTGGTGCCTACTGAGTTTTCCCCTTGAATCTTCCACTTGTGAAGCTAATTGGATCCTACCCTGATGTTTTCTAAAGCTGGCCACTGAGTATGTTGGTTCTGGTCCAGGCCAATATCAGATGTTCCCTGTGACTGGCTCTGTGCAACCTATTAGGAGCTTCAGAGCAACCTATAGTTTGTGGCTGCTTTTGCTGAGCCTGGATGCACACAGGAAGGATAATGCTGTGCACCAAAGCTAGCTTTTACTATCCCCAAGCCTGGGGGTCAGTCATCAAAGGGCCAAAGGCATCCTGAGATCTGCTTCTGCATTCCTCTGCCTAACAGCTGCCTGTTAGTGTCAGTCACTGAAAAAGCCTCTGGTGGTACTCAGGTTGTGTGAAGTAGGTTCCAGTGAGCCACTAGGTAAAGGCAAGTGGTGTCTACTAGATCAATATAGGTTCAAATTCAGGCCAGTAATGGGTCTGAGGTCATTTAGCAAGTTTTCTGAGTATGCCAAGTCTAGCTGCCACCTACTGGGTGCTCGCACACCTTTATGGTGGACCAGGAATCTCAGGGAGTCATCAGAGTGAGGCAAGCAGTTTGTTAGGTCCATACAGATCAAGATTTGGCTGTGTGAAGGGTAGGCTCTGCATTAGTTGGGCATGTGAGGGAAACATGACTTCTGTCTTAGAGTTACACAACTCAGTCTGCCCTAGATTCTGCCAGAAGTCCAATCTCAGCAAGGCAGGGCTTCTAGGAGTCATGAGGATAGGGCTAGTGGTGGATCTCCTGTGAGATGGAGGTGCTGGTCAGGCTTGGGGAAGGTGGAAGGAGCGGGCCCCATCTCAGAGCCACACTACTCAATCTATCCTGAATTCTGTCAAGACTTTGGCAGGATTGAGCCTGCAGGAGTCTTGAGGGTGAGGCCAGCAGGAGCCCAAAGAATGGGGCTTGCAAATCTCCAGTCAGGTGATGGCACCAGTCAGGTTCACAAGAGTGTGAGGAAGATTTCTTCTACTTCAAAGCCACACAACTCAGTCACTAATACCCCCTGAGTTTTTCCAGACCTCTACACCATGGCCCAGGCTGCCACCTCAGTATAGTGTGAGCTCCACAGGTGAGGCAACAAGGAGATCCAAGGGTGGGGCTATTGCATTCCCCCAGGCTGATGACATATAGGGAGGAGTTCTTCACCCAAGAAAGATGGCAGCTGCGGTGTGAAAGAGTGACTCAGCACAGGATCCTGGCAGCTGTCTCTTCAGGTCTCTTCCCAGTGCCACAAATCCCAGTTTCTCCTCATGGGACTCTAGTTTGCTCCACCTTCCCTCTGCAGGAGCTCAGCAAGAGTGGCTACAAATAAGATTTTGTGTGTTGCCCCTTAAAAGGGTCTTTGTGTCTTGTAAAGCCAGTAGCCAGGGCCAGGGGAACCATCAAAGCAGCCTGGCCCATGCAGGTTCACATTGGATTTGGACAGTCGGTAAAGAAACAAAGGAGCCAAAAACTGATGGGCCATAGTCTTTAATCCTAGCTTGCACTCGGTGGGCAAGCAAAAAATACACACTGGGCTCCAAAACCCACTCACATTCAGTGCTCACAAAGCCACTGACTTATCCGAGTTTCCTAGAATCAAAGGTTTCTAGCTCACCAGCCCTATTCTCCTCAGTTCCCCATCTCCTTCCTTATCCCAGATACAAACTCTGTACAAACTGGCATCTCACTCAGCACTCCGCCATCTTGGCTGCTTTTCCTGGCCTACTCCACGTGGCCTCCTCCCGCTGCTGGCTCTATTCTCTCTGCTCTCTCATGCTAACCTCAGGAACCAAGAGTGCAAACTCTCGTTCCGTCCCCATTTTATAGTGTAGAAATCCAAACTCTTAATCCAATATACAAAATAGGGAAGTCTCCAATACAAAGTCACTTCTCTGAGGCATGATTGGATTGTACCGCCCCACATCAAAAAAGGGTAGGAAAGGCTTAATCCCAAAACCAAGCCCCAGGCTACAAGGATTCTGCCTGCCTTTAGCCCACCCCCAACACACATTAATATCACCTGGGCAACGGCCTCCTCGTGTCATCTTTAACAAAGTGAGCATAATACATTTTATCTGCCCAACATGTCTCTATAAGACTCCTCTCTTTGGTGGACACAATCTCTGCTGATTTTCACAGCCCAATGTTTTGTGGTCGCCTCCTCCAGGCTCTGGTACTCTGGGCTGGGAATTCCAGTGTGGGATTGAAACTCCATGCTCTTCAGGGGAAACCTTTGCAGCTAAGATATTTCTCCACATTCTCAGACACTGCCTAAGGAAGCAGGGCCAACCCTTGTCACATATTTGCCCTTCCTATCAGTCTGGATACAGCTTCTGCAGATCCTTGGTTATACTTCTCTTCAGCTTCTCTTCAGTTTGTCAGACTGGTTCATTGCTCTGTATTTTAGTTGTAATTATAGTTTTGTCCTGGGAGAAGGTGATTGTAACACCCACCTATCCGCTGCCATCTTGGATCTATCAGGTATTCTTTTGATCACCTCCCCTGCTCAGGGTCAGCCCAAGCTTGAGGGGAGGTGTAAGATTTTCTCAGGAGTAAGTGAGAGCCCCTTGAGGCACTGCCTTAGAAGAGGAATAGGTTGAGCTCCCACTTATTCTTGGTTATATCTCCTTTAGAAGCTTGTCCACTTCAGTCTCAAATTGCCTAGACCTCATTTTGAAGTATAGTCTCAGCAATCTTTGTATGCATTTTACCAAAGATGGGGTGACTCATAATGTTTTTATTGACGATCTCTGGTGACCACTGATGCAGATCAACTAATGCAGCCAACTTACCAGTGACTTAGCAACATGCTCAACCCTGTGGAATATATATTGTGGTATGTAACCCAAGAGTCACTTCAAACACATTCTCTTGGAACTGATCTCTGATACCTAGAACTTCTAAGTTGGACGATGACACCAAGCCTCATGTTCAGATCAGTTCTGGCTATTTGTTTCAGTTCCAATTATCTCTTTTTAGACCCATAGAGCTGCTTTCCACATTGGTAACCAAGACCTCAGCAGATCCATCAAGTGTCCAAACATGCCTACACTTGACAGTCTGCCAAGGCCAGGAAAGTATGCTCCTCAGCCACAGCCAGGCTCCCGGTGACCCTGGACACTAGCTGTCTGTGGGTTTTCACCACCTTATTAAAAGCTTTTATTTATAAGAAAATGTGGTTTAAATGGTTTTGCAGTTTATCAGCCTGAAAAATTTCTCCACAACAACCTTATAAAATTCTCTAAGACATTTTAAAATTTCCTATACTGGATGGGTTGAGACGAGTTAATGATAATGGGTAGCACTTGTCCTGTGGTCTTTCCCTTTCTTGTTGGAAGAATTCAAGCTTCCAAATGAGACCCTGCATTAAGGTGTTATGAGTTTAATAATCTAAGAATACTCACTGGAAATTTTTTAGAATCCCCCAAGTTATTTTGAGTTTCCTGCAACTGGTGGCTTGAGGTCATTGTTGATACTGGGTACAATTTCAGGGTCAACCCTCTCTCCAGGCTGAGACCCTGTGTATTTACTATATTAACAAACATAGAATAATTGACAAATGTCCAAGTACAACTTTAAATTCTTCTCCCTGGGGGACCAGACATCCAGAGATCCTTCCTTCTATTCTTCTGGTATCACTGAAAATAATTATCTTATCTAAATAAACAAAGGCTGCTATATATTTTACATCCTCATTAATCGTCTTCTTTGCATCAAGGCCTCTTTGCAAATTGCTAAAACCCAACAGGGAAATGAGGCAATTTCTCTCTTTGTTTTCATCAGCCAAGGGCACTCAAGTCCTCTACTTACTACTGACTCCTAACTCCTTAGCAACCATTCCAATCTAATGATAGTAAAAGTCCAGGGTATCCTAAATTCAAGATGAAATGCACTAACCTACTTTAGCACATTTCAGAGTTGGATGACTTCACTGTCTAGATCAGTGGTTTTCTCCCGGTGCCAATGGAGGCCAGAGTTAACCATCATACAGCGTTAGGGTGGTTTAGGGTACGGGCCACAAAATTTCTGGTAGATGGCCACCATCCAGGCACTGGTGGTTAGAAACCACTGGCTTTCCTTTGGGATAATGAAAATGAAAGGTGAGATGTTAAGTCCTGCAGGATTCAGATGGAACACCTCTTCAGTATGTTCTTGCAGATCCTTGATTTCAGACAGTAAGCACCTCTTGGACTTCTCTGCAAAAGGCTAATATCATTCTTTTTTTGTCTTACATTGCTAAGTCTGAAGGCAACTTAAGTTTTATCCCTGGAGTGTCTTTATTTTTTTTCCCAGTGTTTATTAATGAGAAGATCATCAAAATAAAAACTTTTAGATTTGTTTGCAAGAGAATACATATACCCTAAGAGAGAAATGACCATATGCTTTTGTTCAATCTCTCTCTTTATACTGTATCTGCACTTGGAAGGCAAAATACAAAGACCACCCAGGTGTTCATGTCTGTTTGCTACTCACCAGCTGGACTAGCACTTTAGAAAGGTCCCTGGAGACAAACCCAAGCCTTCCATCCAGAAACCTCCAAATCTTCTCATTTACAACCCTCCTTAGCCTGGAAATTTCTCATTGCATCTTCCTTCTTTCTAGCCTTGGAGCAGATGTAACTGGTGCCCTCCCCATATCCCCTCAACATTTATCATTCAAGCACATTGATCCATGCCATTAGCTCCTGCTTCTTCTGGCCAAGGTAGAATGCTCAGCTTGTGTGCAAGAAATGCCAAAAGTTATAAAAAGTTAATGCTCCTGGCAAGAGGCTTCAATCTGAATGGAAGTTGGGTAAATGTTTCAGCTTCCTTACTCTCAGATAAGATAACTCTGAGGCATGATCTACCCAGCTTGCAGATGTCTCTACTGGATGAAGTCCCAGTTCCCCATGGGATGACTTGCTTACCAATGCACACTATATTGGCTGCTTTCTCTCTCGTATTATACTCACTCTTCCCCTAGCAGTGTTTGCTGGTATTGTCTCCAAAAAAACTCATACTCAAATATTTGTTTCAGGAAGTACCAACCTAAAACAAAAAGTAAGAAGATGAGTAGTCTCGCTCAGCTTTGACATTCCCTGGCTCCTGTTTTTGTGTCGTGTCTACCCCATGTGCTATCTTCCCCCTCACCATCCCCACTCTCCCTTAGAAACAACCATACAAACACGGTTTGAGTGGGTTTTGGTCTTCAAGCCAAACTGGCCCAGCTCCTCCTACCTTCACCTTAGATAGTGACTCAGCTCTCTGTCAATCTACAGGAGCACACTGGTCACTTGTGGCACACTGCCCAGTACCTTGAGTTCCAGTCCTTTCCATTTTTGCAGCCACTCTACCTATCTGATCTTATGGGAAGAAGAAGACGCTGGTGCTTGACATAAATCCATGCTAGTAGGGCTCAGAGAAAACTGTTTCCGCTACTTTTCTACTTTTTTTTTTTTTTTTAGTAAGACAGTGTAAGGCCAGGAGCCGTCATCGTGACCATTCACATGCAGGTTCCCATTGGATTCGGGCAGGCGATAAAGAAATGGCGGAGTCAGAGGATGGGGGGCCATCCTATTTATTGGTGTCTCACCAAGACAGGCAAACCACAAAAGAAGACAAGGGAAAAGCAGAAAACCAGCTCTTCCCATGAAGGGCAAGGGATCAGGGGAGCCCCTGCAATTGTGATAGCAGGAACTGTGTGTCTGAGCTCCTGGTCTGTCCCACTTTATAGTGTAGAAAACCAAAATCCCTTAATCCAATATACAAACAAGGAAGTCTCCGATACAAAGTCACTTATCCAAGGCATAATTGGATTTCTCATGAGAGTGCACCACCCAGATCATACAATCAGTCAAGGGTGTGGGGAAAAGCTTAGTCCCAAAACCAAACCTCAGGCTACAACAACCTGGCCTGCTTATAGCCTGTCCCCCACACCCATTATAAGTCACAAGCGAGCAAACATATATATCATGTTTACAAACTTATTTGACCAACAGACAGGCTTTTAAGATACTTAAAAGTACACACTGGTAGTTAGAAAATAGTCACAGAGATGTAAAGTATAGCAAAGGGATATAGTGAATAACAGTGTAATAACTATGTGTGGTGCCAGGTGGGTACTTGAAATACCAGGGAATCACTTTGTAGGGTGTATGATTGTCTAACCGCCTTGCTGTACAGCTGAAACAAATACAAAATATCAATAGTATGGAATGTAAACTGTAATTGAAAAATAATTTTAAAACAATATGTTTTCTTCTTCATGATAATAGAACAAATGAATCCCTGTTTGGGGGTTGCTGAGATCCCAGTACCTCAACTATAGATTTTTAAAGGGCTGTGGTAAACTGATGAAGATCCCACCCAGAGATGTTTGCATGCTAACTTCCAGAGTCTGTCAATGCATTGTGGTGGCGAAAGGGAACTAAGGTAACAGATGGAATGAAGATTGCTAAATATAGGGAGATTATCCTGGATCATTCAAATGATCCCAGTGTAATCACAAGGGTCCTTAAATGTAGAAAAGAAGAAAAGGAGATCAGAGGATGCGATATGGGAATTCAGCCCTTTGATGCTGCCTTTGAAGATGGAGAAAGGGGACCACCCATGAGCTAAGAAATGTGGGAAGCCTCTAGGGGCTGGAAATGCCCAGGAAAAGAATTTTCCCCCAGGACTTCCAGAAAGGAATATAATATAGTCCTGTTGACATCTTTATTTCAGCCCCATGAGATCCATTTTAGACTTTGGACCTATAATCTTGCAGTCTGCATTGTTTTAGATGTGAAGTTTGTGGTAGTTTGCTGCAGTAGTTATAAGCAAGGAATACAGATTTTGTTAAGGGATTTTCCCCTTGTTAAGGGGTCTGGAAGCTTCCTTTGCAGCTCCCTTCAGACTTGCTAGCTCCACACTGGTGTTGGCTGCTAAGATTTGGCTAAAATCACCACTCTGCCTCCTTCTAAGATTTGCTCTTCTTTTTTCTTTCTGTATACACTTTGCTCTTTTTCTCCTCCTACTTAAACACCTTTAAAACAGAAAAAATGAAGTGAAAAGAGTAAGGCAGATACTGATATCTGCAGCCCCTACATGTAGGAGATAAGGTTAAGACTTAGAGTAGCTCTAGATCAGGGGTCTCCAAACTTTTTACACAGGGGGCCAGTTCACTGTCCCTCAGACCGTCAGAGGGCTGGACTATAAAAAAAAAAACTATGAACAAATCCCTATGTGCAGTGTGCATATCTTATTTTAAAGTAAAAAAACAAAACGGGAACAAATACAATATTTAAAATAAAGAACAAGTAAATTTAAATCAACAAACTAACCAGTATTTCAATGGGAACTATGGGCCTGCTTTTGGTTAATGAGATGGTCAATGTCCGGTTCCATATTTGTCATTGCTAGCCGTAACAAGTGATATGACGCGCTTCCGGCGCCGTAACTTGTGTGTCCCGCGTCACTGGAAGTAGTACTGTACGTGAGTGCCACAGCACACTTTGCGGCGCCTCCACATCTTGTGCTCCTCTCACAGACCACCAATGAAAGAGGTGCCCCTTCTGGAAGTGTGGTGGGGGCCGGATAAATGGCCTCAGGGGGCCGCATGCGGCCCGCGAGCCGTAGTTTGGGGACCCCTGCTCTAGATGCTACCTGATCTAAGTGGTACTGGTATACATTTCATTAATTAAACTATCCCTTGGCCAATGCTTTCTCTGCAAAGTTCTTTGACCTCAGTACATCTACATCTGCTAAATGCCTTTTTATTCCAGGCTTCTGGTGAGAAAAGTATTCCCTAATTGCCCCAACACCACTTGCTTGCTCTGTACTGATATCCAAGCCTCCAGACGTACCAGAGAGTCCACCACGATGGCCATGTGAGTTCTATCCTCAGTGTGTATCTTCCCCCTGATTCTGTAACGACAACAGCACATTCAGTGATAAAGTCCAGTCTCCAGGCTTGTTAGAACGATCCCTAACTCTGAATGGGGTTCTCTTCTGAATGTGTTAGGTCAGCTACAATTGGGCCTCCCCCTCTGGGAATGCAGCCATCACTTGTCAAAAGGCTACATCAGGGAATGGGGGTGATGATCATAAGAAGAAGAGACCTTTTAAGATAACATTCCAGTCCCCCACTTTTTATTTTCAAGTGTAGAGGAGGCAGAATTTCAGTTTTTACCCTTAGAATATTTTGGTGAGACCTGAGAATTAAACTGATCAATAGACTAATAAGAGAAAAGCATACAAATATATACAAGTTTTACATGACACAGGAAACTTTATACGGAATGGATGATCCCCTCCTCCACCAAAAAGATGACAAACCCTGCTGGCTTTTATAGTACATTGAGCAAAGAAAGACAGCGGCAGAAAAGCAACTAAACAGATGTAGAGAAGCTAAAGGAGGAAAAGAATTATTTTACAAGGTCTGTTTGTAAATATAAAATTCTCTTGGTCACAATTTCTCATTCTTGATGATAAGAATTTTACTTTCCTTCTGATACTGTTAGTATAGGCAACTAATTATTAATAAGTAAATAAAAAAGGAGGGGTGGAACAGAGGGAACCACACACTGAGTGTGATAGACTGAGGAGCTGAATGGGACACTAACCCTGCTTCACTAGGAAGTTGCAGCATTCATAGATAACCCAAGGAGATCAGAGCATTTCTCCACCAATGGGATTCACACCACTCCCTCATGTAGGGAGAAAGGACCAGCTTTCCAGTCTTCTCAGGGCATCCTCAGCCCTTGGGACCTAATCTGCCTAGGTGGGTAGCAAGGATCATTACCAAAGGTGGAATTAAAACAGCAAGACAAGTTCTTCTGCTGGGTGCATGCTCAGTAGAAGTTCAGATGGTGCTGGGGAGGTAAGCACAAGCACAGCAGGAACTGTGAAGACATAGAGGCCTGCCCATTTAGCCTGGGAAAAGGATCGGATTGGTTAATAGACATAGAACCCTGGAAGATCTAGGAAATGGATAGGTAATGTAGAAAAACCAGTAGAAGCCCACAAATTATTAGAAAGTTGATTGGTTAGTATAAAAAAAGTGCCTCCTCCTTCCTAAGCCCAAGGTAACATAATCAGAGCCTAACAGAGGGAAGCCCCTTCTCCCTTCTCTCTCTCACCCATGACTTCCTATGTGCTCATGCATTGTCTCTCCATAGCAGTCATGTGGTCATAACAACTGCATAGCTGGCAGCCAAATAGACTCCAAATGCAGGCTCCAGGTAAGGGCTTGGGTACGTTGCCAGCCAGACAGCAGCTGGGAACACAGAAGTTAAGCTAGCCAGATGGGGATGCAGACATGAATTGAACTATGACACAGAATTTATGGGCACCGGCTTTTCTCCTGGGTCTGATGAAGACTATGTTGGACTTTCTCCACAGCAGGATGGATGGAGATAAGACATTGGGAACCTGGGGTCAGCCTTCTATCTCCACCGAAATGAATCTTGCCACTAAACCTCAACCGCCATATGTGAGTCCCCTAGAAATTTTTCCTTGCGACTCCGTGAAAGGACCCCATTTCCACCAGCATCAGTAATAAGGAGAGCATCTTTCACATGGAAGGTTTTATTCTCCTGCTTTCAAGAAGAGGGGAGAACAGGATGCCCTTCTTGAATCTGCTGGTTTTTAAATGCCTTTAGTTCAAAATAAATTGTATGCCAAAGTAGCATTATTTCAGGTAGCATACTCTGCTATTCTTCAAGAGCCTTAATTTAGGGTCACTAGCATAGTTTACTTCATATAAAATTTTATCTAGACTATGACTTCAAGGTTTAATCTGGTCTTGATAAAGTTTCCCATTGTCTCTGAGCCCTGGACAGAGTGCTTACCTATGTGGGATGTCCACTCTATGACTCCATGCACTCTTCTTTGATTAGTCCTGGCAAGGTGACCAATTGCAAGTAGCTTCAATACAAGCTTTTCTTGGGGATGATTTTGTTTCATGTATGGACCTTGAGAAAGGAGATACCTACAAAATGGGGCTCCTAGTGGATAACTGGGATCAAATGAAAAAAACCAAACCAAACAAAACAAAACAAAAAACAGAGCTTAACAGCCATTTCTGCATGAGAGGGGCCTCTCATGCAAACTGCACTTCAGGGAGAAACCTTCACTGAACTGTCAGACTGTACTGTGTCCCTGCCATCTAAGCTGCCCTTACGGAGGAGTTCCTGGAGTCCTATTTCAACCAATAGGACTGGGGCTTTCCCCATCCAGTTGGAGCTGTGCAAATATATCCCAGTCAACATTTTTACTGACCATTGAAGTGGCTTCATTCTGACCAATCAGGACAGTGGCTTTTGGACCAATCAACTGTGAGGATTTGGAGTTCTCTTTTGAATAAGGACAGAACAATAGACCAATTAGAGACCAGGGGCAGGGACTTCTGTCTATGTAAGTCAGCTCCCCTCTGGCTCTGGGCGCAGAGAGTCACTTTCCATCAAAGACTGAAGACTGTGGTGGAGTAGAGTAGACCAGACCAGAGCGGAGCAAAGTGAAGAGCAGAGGGGAAGGCCCCAGAACCGCCCGGCCTCTGGGCTGCCTCATTGTCACCAGTTTCTACAGCCATGCTGTATCACACTTGAGCTGTTTGGCAACAAATAAAGTTTCTTTTTTCACCACACCCCAAATTAGGGATTCCTGTTGGTATTGATTTGGCATCAATGACTTTCAGTGACTAATGAAACTTCCTGGCATTTTCATAATTAAAAACTAAAGCAGAGGTCCCCAAACTTTTTACACAGGGGGCCAGTTCACCATCCCTCAGACTGTTGGAGGGCCGGACAAAAAAAAACTTATGAACAAATCCCTATGCACACTGCACATATCTTATTTTAAAGTAAAAAAACAAAATGGGAACAAATACAATATTTAAAAGTTTTTTTTTTATTTTTATCTTTTTTATTTTTTTATTTTTTATTTATTTATTCATTTTTTTATTCTTTATTTATTTATTCATTTTAGAGAGGAGAGAGAGAGAGACAGAGAGAGACAGAGAGGAGAGAGAGATAGGGGGGAGGAGCTGAAAGCATCAACTCCCATATGTGCCTTGACCAGGCAAGCCCAGGGTTTCGAACCGGCGACCTCAGCATTTCCAGGTCGACGCTTTATCCACTGCGCCACCACAGGTCAGGCACAAATACAATATTTAAAATAAAGAACAAGTAAATTTACATCAACAAACTGACCAGTATTTCAATGAGAACTATGCTCCTCTCACTGACCACCAATGAAAGAGGTGCCCCTTCTGGAAATGCAGTGGGGGCCAGATAAATGGCCTCAGGGGGCCGCATGAGGCCCACGGGCCATAGTTTGGGGACCCCTGAACTAGAGAGAAAGAAGAAGCCACTCTTGTTAAGCACATGTACGTATACAAGGACATTAATTTAACATATTAGCATGTTTGCCTATGAGGAAAGTGAATAAGAGTGGCAATAGGGATAAAGTATAAAACAATGAGTGAATGAATTAATCAATCAATCATGACACATGATGGCACTGATGATGTTATGTATTGGAGTAAGCGCTCTGATCAGGCCAATTCTCTGTACCCAGAAGTGGCCATTGTGAGGGGGAAAAGAAAGCTTAAAGACTTTCACATTTCTCTTTTTTTACTTCAGTATTGAAATACCTTCATTTGAACTGTTTAGAACTTTGATAAATAAGTAAATAAATTGTAGTCAGCTTTCAGTCTTCTTATACCACCAAAGCCGCATTGCTAGGTGAACTGGTGACTTGGTTGCTAACCACTTTCTGTGGCTATATTTAGATATTCCCATGCTTCACAAAGCAGATAGCTGAAGACACTCAGGGTGAGCAGAGGAGTGGGTGGAGTAATGGAGAAAAGAGAGGAGTGTTGGTTTCAGAAAGACATCCATAAAAGAAACTGTCCCTGTAGAACCCAATTTAACTTAATAAAAAGTAGGTCAGCACTTAAAATTCAGCAAGCGAGCTAGCTCTGAGGGGCAAGATGCCTTAAACAATAAATCATATTTTCCATGGATTTGAAGCTAGAAAGCACATAAGTCTTTTCATAAATGATGCTCGTTTATTTTGTTATATTTATTTAATGGGAATTGGCCTGAAAAATAAGTTTTGGTCTCTCTTTTTTTCTCTAGTCTACTTCAATTTGACCCTTATGTTTTGTGGTTGTTTTGTTATTATAATTTATAAAACAAGAAATAATCTTAATAAAAAAACAATTGTATAGTAACTGGGTTTTATTCTAAATTTTAAAAACTATGAAGTTTTAGGCTAAAACCTTATTCTCAAATCAAGCTCATGGAAAATTGGGTAATTTAAAAAAACTTATACTACTTTGTCTTTTAGAACAATTTAGTTCTACTACTTTGTCTATTAGAACAATTTAGTTTTACAAAAGTACAGAGAATTCCCAGATATTTCTTCCACGTTCCACAGTATCCCCAATTATTAACATCTTGTATTAGTGTGGTACACTTCTTATAATTGATGAGCCAATATTGATACATTATTTTTGAAAAGGTCATAATTGGCAGTAGGGTTCACTCTCGGTATTGCAGAGCTCTGTGGGTTTTGGCATATGCACAGTCATGTATCCACCATTAGAGTACCATACATAATATTTCCACTGCCTTAAAATTTCCCTGTGACCACCCATTCATTTTCACTCCCTCTTCCCAACTCCTGGTAAATAAACTTCTCAGAAAATCACTTTCACTAGAGAAAATTAAGTTATGTAACATTTTATTGTAAATACTTTACAAACTTTATAGTTTTCTATATTTCTTTCAGAAATAGGTGGAGTTATTTCAACAGCAAATTACAATGTATACATATCACAAAAAGAAAATATGCACATAGACCTTATACTTTTCACAAAATTTAATTCATAACTGTTCTTAGACATTAACATAAAGTGAAAACTTTTAGATGATAACATAGAAGAAAATTTAGGGTGGCCTATTATTGGTAATCATAATGTTAGCCAAGCCTATTGGTGATAACTCAAACACCAAAAGCATTACATATGAAATAAAAAAAAAAATTTTTAAGTTGAAAGTTATTGACATTAAAACTTCAACTCTGTGAAAGACAGTTAAAGGAATAAAAAATAAGTCACAGACTGAAAGAAAATATTTGCAAAACACATATCCAATAAATGTTTTGTATCCAAAATATGCAAAGCATTTTTAAAACTCAACGATAAGAAAACTACCCAATTAAAAGTCAGGCAAAAGGCCTAGACTCAGTCTGCTTTTTATTACCTAACATCCCTGCATGCTGGGTATCTTTCAAGTCTTTTCTTCCTGTCTTGTTTTTTTTTACTCATTTATAAATTTTTTTAAATTGTCAATCAGTTATGAAGAGTCTAAAAAACAAAGTAGAAATGTTACAAATTTGTGCAAAATATTTCAGAGGACTGAAGTTATAGATCTTTAGGAAAAAGACATTAATAATAGTAGATCTTAGTAAGACCAAAATATTCCAAAGTATAATATATCAATAAGAATTATTCAGAAATGTTTTATTTTTTCTGAAAACGCTAAAGTTTTTTCATGAAAAGTTTCCCTTGCCATCAACCTAAGAATTGAAAATATCTCAAAGGCAAAAATACATTTCATAAAAATGTTAAAGGATAAACGTTTTCAAAACCTAATAAAGCAGATGATAGTTCTTATGTCAAATAGGGTTGAGATGATGATATTTAACTTCTGCTACAGATCATGTACAGATGATGCAGCAAATTTGGTCTTAGCATCCTTATTACTTGCATACATTGATTTGTTTTCATGAAAAGATATTTAATTATAAATAATAAAACCACAGAAGGAACTGAACTTAAATGGACCTCAAGAAATATGTGGACAGTTGAACAGAAGGTAGCATATACTTCTTACCAAATTACACTAAGTAATTATATTAGAAATATGATTGCTTTTTAATTAGTCTTCATTTTTATTTTTTAAATTGAATTTATTGGGGTGACACTGGTTCACAAAATTATATGTTTCAGGTGCACAATTCTATAATACATCTTTCTTGTTTTTTTTTTAAATTCCTTATGCATTCTCACCATAAAAGGATTTATGTATGGTATATATGCATATGACAAGATGCTCAACATCATATTTTATTAGAAAATTACAAATTAAAACAACAGTTAGACACTACAATGAGTTACTACACTGCACACTTATTAGATTGTCTGAAAGCCAAAACACCGTTGGCTGATGAGGATGTGCAGCAGTAAGAACTTCTATTCATTGCTGATGAGAATGTAAAAAGGTACACCTTGGAAGATATTTTGCTAATTTCTCACAAAACAAAACATAGGCATATCACACTGTCCATTTGATCATGGTCATAGGAAGTCAGCGCATGAGTTGAAAATTTTATGTTTGCACAAATACCCACACAAATATTTATAATAACTAAAACTTGGAAGCAAGCAAGTTTTTCTTCTACACATGAACAAATATACAAGCTGTGCTACATAGGATGTGGTATATACATTTCATGAGTTTTTATTTAGCAATAAATAGTAATGAGCTACCAAGCCACAAAACAGAACAAAAACATGGAAGAATCTTAAATGCATATGGCTAATAATTTTGTTTGAGGGCAGGCCTTTGTTAAGAAGATAGAATACTCTGGGCATGTTTACCCCTTCTGGCTACTTGTAAGAAGTATAAGGGAAGTTTTCTCTGATCTTCACCCTGAGGACGTGGTGGAGTTCTTGGAGGTACAATTCATGAAAGTGTGGGTTCCCTTTAAGGCTGGCCCCTGGATCCACACTCACTCCCTAGCAATAAGTCAATTGCCCTTTACTTTCTCCTCCCAGTTGCCCGGCCAAGCTGGTTCCTGTTCAGTACCCTGTGATAGCTGTGCTTCCCTGTCCTTGTCGGTCTCTACAGTTTGGGGGGGGGGGGGAGCAGTAGCTTTCCCTGTGACATTAATTCCCTGATAAATTTAAAGAGAGAGGTTATTTTCAGTTTGTCCCACTTTTTTCTTCTTAGAGACAGGAATGATGATTTATAAGCTCTTTACATGCCAGACCAAAAAGCTTATTCTTTCAAAGACAGGAAACCAGATTTAAAAAAAGACAAAAAACTCAACATAGTCATTCCCATATAATTATTAGGTCCTCTGTACATAGAAATCTTAAATAAATGTAAATAATTACCGAGCAATGAGAGGTGGGAATTTCTGATAATTAGCTTACCAATGTAGAATACAATTGAAACAAATCTTTGGAAGCTGAATTCTAAAAGAATAATGAGGGAATATTGAGTAAAACTAATTTCAAAATGATCATATGCCATTTCAAATATTAAATTTAACTCCCAACTTGACAAGTGGGAACCTCAGATAACAGGATATGAACTTCCTCGACCTAATCACGCCGGTGTTTGGGTCCACAGCAGGCAGGCATACTAGCCACACGTAGGCTCTCCTAACTCCCAACACACTGTCCCCTGCTCTCTAGTTTCCTTGTGTTTTCAGTACATTCTATGGATCCAATAGATCAGTTAGTGTCTCCAGGTACCTCTCTCTCTTCCTCACCTGTGTTTTTCCTGAGTTGGCCTCATTCTCATAAAGGCTTTCTCTATGGGGAGCAAATATATTATTTTTCTTTTCCTTCTACATAAATAAATTTATCTCTACCTGTTTCTCAGTGACTCCTTTTCTCTTTTTTCAGTTCTGTCTGTCTATTGTCCATTTATCCACCAATCTGTCCACATTTCTGACTGCCCTTCAGGTTCATAGCACTTCCTTTTTCCTTATCCCTGTCTTCATCTATTCATTTATTCGTCATCTATCGATCAAATCCATTGCCTTGAGGTCGTCTAGTCCCTCCTGTCACTGTGGCCAGCCCATCTTCTGTGGGCCCACTCCTCAATTAGTTCAATTTTCTGAGTGCCTTCTCCATTGCAGACTTCACACTCAGAAAGGAATAGGACGGAAAGCAAAGGCAGGCAGCCATGGCTCTGATTCATTTTGCATTTTTGGGAGAAACATCACTTTAAGAATCAAGTAACTATATTTTTTCTAACTTGAGAGGCCAGTTATATTTCAAAGAAATATGCTTTTGTCTTCACTTAATTTTTTTTTGGGGGGGTACTGGAACAAATGTGTACGGAGTTTTCTGTTACAGGGTTTGTATTATTTTAAAATCATGTCTCATACCTCAAAATGTGAAGCTACATGCCAGAGAAGCCTCACATGACACAGCTCAACCTCCGATAGTGGTCAGTTCAGGCTCCCACACCTAGATTTTTTGCCTCACTGCTCAAACTGACTGTCGCCTAGTCCCATTTGACACCTGCCTGGAGGCCTCCCAAGTGACTAGGATCTGGAGATTATCACCTGCTTTCACATTTCAAAGCTGGTACACCCTGGGGGTAGGCTGGGCCTCTGTGAGCTGCCCCTGTGGTCGGCTTGTTTCCAGCCCTGCCCTTCACCTTGCATATTTATCCCTGTGAAGATCCAGTGCAGGAAGGGATCCTCTTCTCCCACTGTCTCTGGAGGTGGATTTGTGGAGCTGTTTCACCTGTGAACTGCCGGAGACTCTCGCCCATCTCCAGGGTCGCAGCCTCCTGAACCCCGAAGGCCTGTCTTGTATCGGGGATCCCCTGGTGCCAGCCTCAGGGTGAATTCCATCTGTGGTAGTTTCACCCTCTGGACCAAGATCAAAGCCTCTGACTCTAGCCTCCAGAGGCAGGGCTGCCCTGCTGTTTGTACTCATTTTTCTTGGCCTCTGTTTGAGCTGCACATGTATGGTATTGCTATCAAGGGATGCCGCTGAGGGTTTCTTCTAATGAGACTAGGGATGACGGTCTGGTCCTGGAGGCAGGAAGTTCTCTCACGACGGTATGTCAGTTTCCTTTCTATAGCAAGGCCTGGAATCGGTCCTGCTTTTTGCTACCTAACCTACTGCATACTGGATAATCTTCCATGTCTTCCCTCTATTTCTTGATTTTATTTTTAAATTTTAATAACATAAGATATTTCTTTTAGGTTAGATTTCCTAGAAGCAAAACCCGAGAAAACAATTCTCCTGCAAATTATGTACCGAAGGGGTGATTTTTAGGAGAGGGGAAAGGAGAGAAATGAGAGAGAACAGGAAAGATCTAAGCAAAGCTGTGGTTTGGGTTGGCCCCACAGGTCAAGTTGGTCTCAACTTGACCCCACAGGAGCTGGGAACGGCACCACAGGGCTATCTCACCTAAGGCAGGGAACCAGCCTTTTGAATTCTTGTATCAGTCACTTCTGTGTAAACTCTCCCATATTTTAGGACATGGAGAAACCATTTGCCAAAGGCAGTGCTAACAGTTCACAGCCACCTACCCTTCACCACTATCCTTATAAAGGAATCAGGGTGTGCTTGCTCCTTTGGGTTGCTATAGCAAAACACTACAGACAGACTTATAAACAACAGAGATTTATTTTTCAGTTCTAGAGACTGGAAATCCAACACCAAGGTGACGGTATGGTCACATTCTGGAAGGCCCTCTTTCTGGCTTCTTGCTGTGTTCTTCTTGTTGTGTCCTTACATAGAAGGGGGAGGAGGCACTATGGGTTGTCTGTTGTAAGGGAAGTATTCTCATTCATGACGTCAGCACCTCCCAAAGGCTCCACCTCCTAAAACTGTCACATCAGAAGTTAGGATTTCAACATGGGAGTTTTGTGGGTTCACAAACATTGAGACCATAGCATTAAGTTTTAAAAAACAGGGAATCAATTAGTGTTAGGAAAATCATGTTTTTCCCCTTTGTTTTTCTATTATGCCCTGAGTGCTCTTGTGGATATTACATTTCTTTGTGGAATAAATAGGTGGCCTATGAGATGAGAGCCTTTATGACAAAAAACAAAAATGCTTTGATGCCATGGGTTATCCTGATAATCCCCAGGATGCCCAACATAGTGGTAAACATAAAAAAAAGTTACTTTAAAAATATACATTGTTGGGTGACTATTCCATTTGAAGGGAAATGATCCAGTGCTGATCTCTCTGGAGCAGCTATATAGCTGGAAAGGTGAGGAGCGGGGCAGGAGGGGGCAGTGGGAGGCAATGGGGAGAGGGTTGGTGGTCTTACACAGGAAGCAGCTGAACACCTTCAGGCCTTCTCATTATGAGATTCATGTTTAGCTCAGGGTTTAACCAGTTTGTGCCTCTTAAATCCAAAAGATATTAGAATGTTTCATCTATGGCCAGGATCATGGCCAATATTATAGCAAAGGGGCCCTCAGGTTTGAGAACTGGTTTTAGGTCCAAGCAAACCATCTGAGTCAAATCCAGAAATATCCACAGGCAACTTGCATTTGTAAGGACATTAGGTAGAGAGCACTACTGAAGAAATCAATTTTAAAGATTATTTTTTCTTATATTTATTCATTCACTCACTCATTCATTCATTCATTCATTTTATTCAGTGAGAGGAGGGAAGGCAGAGAGACAGGCTCCTGCATGTACCCCAATGGGTATCCAACCCACAAGCCCACTATGGGATGATGCTCTGCCTATCTGGGGCATTGATTGCTCTGTTGCCAAGCAACAGAGCTCTTCTTAGCCCTGAGGTGGAGGACATGGAGCCATCCTCAGTACCTGGGGCCAACTTGCTCCAATAGAGCCATGGCTGCAGGGAGAGGGGCAGAGAAGTGAGGTGGGAAGGGGTGTCAAAAAGCAGCAGATGGGCCTGACCAGGCGGTGGCGCAGTGGATAGAGTGTTGGACTGGGACGCGGAGCATCCAGGTTCAAGACCCCGAGGTCTCCAGCTTGAGTGCGGGCTCATCTGGTTTGAGCAAAAAAGCTCACCGGCTTGAGCCCAAGGTCGCTGGCTCGAGCAAAGGGTTACTCAGTCTGTTGAAAGTCCGTGGTCAAGGCATATATGAGAAAGCAATCAATGAACAACTAAGGTGTTGCAACACGCAACGAAAAACTAATGATTGATGCTTCTCATCTCTCCATTCCTGTCTGTCTGTCCCTGTCTATTCCTCTCTCTGACTCTGTAAAAAAAAAAAAAAAAGAAAAAAAAAAAGCAGCAGATGGGCACTTCTCCTGTGTGCTCTGATCGTCAATCAAACCCAGCACATCTATATACTGGGCCAATGCTCTTCCACTGACCAAACCAGCCAGGGCCAAAAATATTTCTTCTTAAAGTGTGTGTTGAACATAGTTATAGTCAAAGAATAAAGACATTATTTGCAAATAATAAAAAGGGCCTTAAAATAGCAATATTATAGCCCAGAGAGGATCCTGTTGGGCCAAGAAATTCAGACAAGAAGAAAAGCAGAACCAAAAAATAAGGGAAAGGCAGATTGATTGAGGACAAGAAGTCTCCCCTGGTACAGGAAAAACTGCATGCTCACAATAAAACCCATTAGAGTCACCTTTATAGTGATCATACATGTTTAGGTTTAAATTAATCACATAGTGAAAAGCACACAGCACATTTCCTTAATTTAGACACTGACACATGGAAGAGAGGAAATTCAGCAGCAGTCTTTTCTCTTTCTCTTTTTCAAGAGAAAGAAATGTTAAATGTAAACTTTCTACCCCAATTTTTAGAACATAAAGAATATGAGGAGGCCCTGGCCGGTTGGCTCAGCAGTAGAGCATCAGCCTGGTGTGCGGGGGACCCGGGTTCGATTTCTGGCCAGGGCACATAGGAGAAGCGCCCATTTGCTTCTCCACCCTCGCCCCCTCCTTCCTCTCTGTCTCTCTCTTCCCCTCCCGCAGCCAAGGCTCCATTGGAGCAAAGATGGCCCGGGCGCTGGGGATGGCTCCTTGGCCTCTGCCCCAGGCGCTAGAGTGGCTCTGGTCACGGCAGAGCGACGCCCAGGATGGGCAGAGCATCGCCCCCTGGTGGGCAGAGCTTCGCCCCCTGGTGGGCATGACGGCTGGATCCCAGTCGGGCGCATGCGGGAGTCTGTCTGACTGTCTCTCCCCGTTTCCAGCTTCAGAAAAATACAAAAAAAAAAATGAGGAAAAGGGGGTTAGGTATTGGAATTAGAGAAAATACAGTAGTTTTGTTTTTATAGCATTGACTCAATGAGGCTCTATTAAAAGTTGTATTATCAATATTTCAAAATATTCCAAGTTAAAGAACATGTGACTTGTTTATTTTTATCTCCTAGATACTATTACAAGGACATTCGTGTTCAGACTGAACAAAAACAGGTAGGCAGAAGCTTTTGCAGAGTCTCAGTTTTTTGAGACCTAGTCATGTCCAGAATTTTGTCTAATTAGAAGGGGACAATGGTGATTTCCGTGTTCGGACTTTTTATGCCGGCGCCAGGAAACTGAACAGTGGAAATGAACCCTGAGCCATAGAGCCATGCCCTGGCAGTGTGTCTGTCTAGATCTCTGGTTTTCCAGGAAAAGGCATTGCAGGGCCTGTGGTAAAACTCCTTATTCATCATCGCCTTTGAAGGCAGGAGCAAGGTTCTCCCTTCCTTCAGCTAACTGCAGAGTCAGGGCCTTCGGCACCAACTGTATTTCCTTAGAGAACCCTGGGATTCGGATGTTAATTGCCATAGGTGGTGCTGTTTCTATCTGGGTGTTTACATGTTCCTACAGCAAAGTTGAAAATCAAAGTAGAAAGCCTAAAAGGTAATTGGTGGGGCCAGCCTGAATTGCTGGATGCAGGTCCACACTGTAGCCAGGCCATGCACTGGCTGCTGTCCACTGGAATCAGCAGCTCCAAAGGGACTCTGGTCTTGACAGGGCCTAGAAATCTAATTGATGTCTTTGGGCCTCATTAAGGATGAGAGGGCATCAGAGAGCTCAGCATTGTGGGAAAATGAGTAGCTGAGACATTATAAAAACACCTCTTGTGTCCAGAGCTAATCTCTGCTTTATCAGTTCCCTTTAGATATGTGGGCTAGCCTCAAAGATGACAAGACTTAAATCTTTTAGGAAAGACAAATGGTTCAACCAAATGCTGCTATTAATATGCTGCCTGTTCTTGATCATTGGCTATTAGTGAACAAATAGAGCAAAACCCAGAGCCCTTTCAATACTTAATTATTTGTGTAAATCCACAAATTCATTTAATCATAATTAAAAAATCATGAATCCACATTCATTTAATTAAGCACTTACAGGTTATCTAGACCTGTCAGAATTCAATCTCTGATTACCTTTCTGCCAAGATTTATTTATTTATTTATTTATTTATTTATTTATTGACAGAGACAGAGAGAGTCAGAGAGAGAGGGACAGATATAAACAGACAGACAAGAAGGGAGAAAGATGAAAGCATCGATTCTTCATTGCACCATCTTGGATGTTTGTTGATTGCTTGTTCATTGTTTGCTTTCTCATATGTGCCTTGACCTGGGGGCCACAGCAGAGAATGACCCCTTGTTCAAACCAGCAACCTTGGGCTTCAAGCCATTGACCTTTGGGCTCAAGGTAGCAACCATGGGGTCATGTTTATGATCCTATGCTCAAGCCAGATAAGCCCACGCTCAAGCCAGCAACCTCAGGGTTTCAAACTTGGGTCATCCGCATCCCAGTCCAACGCTCTATCCACTGCACCACCGCCTGGTCAGGCCAAATTTTTGTTTGTTTGTTTGTTTTTGTTTTGTAGTTAATTTCCTGCAGGTATAAGGGAAAATTGAGAAAATGTTCTAAAATTTACCCTTTAAAAGCATCAGAACCAGAGTATATCTGTCTTTTTTTTTAATTTTTTTTTATTTATTAATTCATTTTAGAGAGGAGAAAGAGTGAGACAGAGAGAAAGAGAGAGAGAGGAAGGGGGGAGGAGCTGGAAGCATCAACTCCCATATGTGCCTTGACCAGGCAAGCCCAGGGTTTTGAACCGGCGACCTCAGCATTTCCAGGTCGACGCTGAGTATATCTGTCTTAAAATATATTTTACACCTGCTTTGTAAGTCCAGCAATTCTCCTTGAAGGTAAAAGGCAAACTAGCCAGTGTCTACCTTTGTGGACACAGCAATGAGCAGAGGCTGGGAGGAGCCCACTCCTTGCTGAGTTAGATAAAGTGGGTGAGTGCAGGGGAGGGTGCCATTTTCCCATCCTTTTCAAAGAGGATATTGATCATATCCTTTTCCTTCAGGTCATAATAGGGACGGGCTGTTTTAGGAAATGCGGCTCCTCCTCAGTGAAGCTCAGGATGTAATTCCACAGCCACACACACATGCCTGGCCCCTTCCTGTTCATCTCAGGCTTCAGCGCTGCCCCTGGGTTTCAGCAGCCCTCTCCAGAAACCCTCTGATCCGGTGAATAGCCAAATATGCCTGTTCTTCTATTTTTTGAAAGGGTTAAGTCAGAATTTTTGTTGTTGTTGATACACAGAAGATAAACATTGTGCCTCCAATATGTATGTAATTGAATCCACTCCCTACACCATTGCTAGAAACATCATCCCAAGTACCTGTGGGTTATTTTATATTTTCATTGGAAAAATGTCTTTTTGGGTCCCTTGACCATTTTTTAATCAGATTGCTTGAGTTTTTTTATTATTGAATTGCATGAGTTCTTTCTATTTTTTGGATATTAACCCCTTATCAAATCCATGATTTGCAAATATGTCCTCCCATGCCATAGGCTTCTCTTCATTCTGCTCTTCGTGTCTTTTGTTGTTCAGAGCGCTTTGGGCTGATTTAGTTGCTTTTGTTGCTTGTGCTTTTGGTATCACATACAAAAATCCTTGGCAAGGAGCTTTTTTCTTATGTTTTCCTCTAAGAATTTTATGGTTTCAGGTATTATGTTTAATTCTTTTAGCCGTTTTGAGTTAAGTTTTATGAGTGGTCCATGATATGGGTCCAATTTCATTCTCTGCATGTGGTTATTCAATTTTCCCTGCACCATTTATTGAAGAGAGTATCTCTTTCCCCTTGAGGATTCTTGGTTCCCTTGTCAAATATTCATTGACCATACATGCAAGGGTTTATTTCTGGGTTGTCAATTCTGTTCCATTGGTCTTTGTGTCTATTTTTATACCAGGAACATAGAAAATGCACATCTGTCATGAGGCATTGCATCAAATGGCTTAGTGATTACCTGCTGCTACAAAACTTAGTTTGACATTGACCTAGAGGGGTTGTTGTTGGAGCAAATGAATCCTGTGTGGATAGGTATAGCTCAGAGTCAGTGCACAATGGTATTATTTTCCCATCTCCACTCCAATTTACAACTATGTTGTGAAATCCCATCTTTAAATTACTGATAACCCAGAATTGATTTGGATTCCTGGTATATTTTTCTTTTTTTCTCTGGGTTAAAAACCAGGTGCTATCCTCATTGAAGAGAGTATGTAAATGATTGTGACGCCTGCTAGTTGCATCAAATGTAATTTATAGGCAAATAATACATAAGGATAGATGGAGAAGGCCAGTTGCTCTATACTAGTAAAAATCCCTGATGTAAGTCAGTCTCATTATGCTCTCTTCTCCACATTATGGATTTCCCAGCAGCAGGACAAATGTTTGTTGTTGTTTTTTTAACTACATTGTACCTTGTTTTCATTATATGGGAATTATTTACGACATGAAGAATAGCTTCCATGTGAGTATCAGTAATGAAAAAGATATGGTGATGATGTCATTGTTACTTATTTTTGAGCCTCAGTAGAATATTTAGCATTTGTCAGAATACCAGACCATGCAGTTTCTTTACCACAGGGACTTCCAGGCTAGTATGTGGATAATACACCCATGATGTAAGGTAAAACGAACCAGATGGTATGTAGCAAAAAGACAGTGTTCTTCACTTTGAGTTTCTCCCGCTCTTCTTAATCCTATTAATCATTGAGTACCAACCTTTCATTCCAAAGATATGGATAATACTGTAGGTATCTTTTGGGGTGTTTATCCAACTTGCCACCAATGTATCAAAATTCCACCCACATCCAAGGGTATGTTTCAGCAGCCTTGCATTTTAATTCATTTAAATGCCTTCATCATAGCCATAGTTTATTGGAATCCAAGTAGACCCTTACTCAGCTATACTAATCAGGGTCCTAACCCAGTCTCTCCCAATGAGATATTGTGATATAATAGAAAATTTGTATTTGGTCTTTGTCACCAGTCATGCATAAGAGCTTCTAAAATCCTTGGAATTTTTTGAGTGGTGAAAGTGAGAGGACAGTCTTTTGTTATTTATAATAACTAAAGCCCCTTTGAAACAGACCTGAGTTGAAATTTAAATAGGTGACTCTTGAAGGATGGGGGCTGGTTGTCAGAGGAACCAACTATGTAATAGAGGTTTGGAACTTCTAACCCCACCCCTCAAGCTCTTGGTAAGGGGGAGGACAAGTGGATTGAATTAATCACCAATGGCCAATGATTAACAATCATGTCTATATAATGAACCTCCATGAAAATCCTACACAATAGAGTTCAGAGAGCTTCTGGTTTGGTGAATGCACCTATGTGTTGGGAGGGAGGCACACCACAGACTTCACAGCGAAAGAAGTTCCTGCGCTGAGATCTTCCAGATCTCATTCTATGTATGTCTTCATCTGGCTGTTTATTTGTATATTTTATAATATCCTTTACAATAAGCCAGTAAAGTAAAGTAAAGTGTTTCTCTGAATTCTTTGAGTCATTATAACAGATTACCAAGCCTGAGGAGGCAGTTGTAAAAAATCCAAATTTGTATTCAAGTTGAATAGAAGTGTAGATAATCTGGGGACCCACTACTTGCCTTGTGGATGTGGATAAAAATAGTCAAACGTACATATATAATATTTTACTTATTAATTGCATCAAAAATGTTTAAAGTCACATATTATTTAAAATATTAATGTCTACTGTTCATGAAATGAGTATAAAAACTTATTTTGAAACAAATATAGATTGACAGGAAGGTGCAAAGCAATGTGCAAGGAAGTTCCATGCACACACTTCCATACTCCTCCAGTAACAAAATATAAGCAACTGTAGTACAGTCATCCCAGGGAAACTGACACTGGTACAATCCATAGAGCTTATTCAGGTTTTAGCAGTTTCACCTGCACTTGTGTGTATGTCTGTAGCTCTATGGAATTTTATCACATGTAGCTTTGTAGAAACACCACCACGTAGAGATACTCACCTGCACCACCACTACCATCCTCCCTTGCATCACCCCCTATACCCAACAGCATTCCTAACCCCTAGTCTCTTTTCATTCTATAATTCTGTTCTTTCACAAATGTTATATTAAGTGGAACCTATGATGATATAACTATTTGAGGTTGGCTTTTATCATTCAGTATAATTTTCCTGAGTTTTACCAAGGTGCTGCATGTATCATGACTTTGTTCTTTTTATTGCTGAGTAAGATTCCCTAGGGTGGAGAAAATATAGTTTGTTTATCATTTGGATAAATGGATGGACATTAAATAATTTCCAATTTGGGGTTATTATGAACAAAAAAAACACCCCCCCAAAATGTTGGTTTATATCCTTCCTGTACTAATAAATCCCCTTTTCTTCCTTACAATTATATCAACAATTTTCCTAGGAACTCTAATTGTAATAATAAGCTTCCACTGGTGTATACAACTTTCTTTGTGAATAAGTTCATTTCTCTGGAACATATGCCCAAGAGTGTAATGTATGGGCCCTGATAAGTACATTTTTAGTTTTAAAATAAATATAAAACCATCTTTCAAACTCTTCACAAGCATTTCTAACATTAGAGTTCTCATCTTCTTCACCATGCCATTATTTTTTGTAATGTTTCTGCAAAGCAATCTTGAAAGTATTTGCTGTTGGTGACCGACACTAACAGCAGCACACTTCCAATGTTGAAATCATTGCTCGCCCTGGCCGGTTGGCTCAGTGGTAGAGTGTCGGCCTGGCGTGCGGGAGTCCCGGGTTTGATTCCTGGCCAGGGCACACAGGAGAAGCGCCCATCTGCTTCTCCACCCCTCCCCCTCTCTTTCCTCTCTGTCTCTCTCTTCCCCTCCTGCAGCGAGGCTCCATTGGAGCAAGGATGGCCCGGGCACTGGGGATGGCTCCTTGGCCTCTGCCCCAGGCGCTAGAGTGGCTCTGGTCACGACAGAGAGACGCCCCGGAGGGGCAGAGCATCGCCCCCTGGTGGGCGTGCCAGGTGGATCCTGGTCGGGCATATGCGGGAGTCTGTCTGACTGTCTCTCCCCGTTTCCAGCTTCAGAAAAATACAAAAAAAAAAAAAAAAAAGAAAGAAATCATTGCTCAAAATTTTCTTTTTTTCCCTTTGGAAAGATTTTTTTATGCAGATGCAAAATAGCTTTGATTGAATCACCTCAGGTCAATGTGTCTTCAACCAAAAAGTATTTTGAAAAATGTAGATAATTGAAGAGGTATCCAAGAAGACAGTAAAGTAGGTGGGAGCTATACTCACCTCTGCCCAAGACCAAACTGGAATTACAACTAAATTATAGAATAATTAACTAGGATAACCAATTGAACACTAGATAAATATAATAGAAATCTTACAACCAGTGATTTTTAGAAAAAACAACAACACATTGAGACTGGTAGGAAGGGCAGAGACATGGAAAAACTGACCCTGCATCCGCATGCAGTGGTTGAGAATCTAGAGAGATAGCTCAGCTGAAAACGTCCCTCGAGAGGCAAATTGAGTCTGAACTCCATGTGGGACTCCCTATCCCCAATTACCAGTACAGGGAAGAAGACACTGCAGAACATCTGGCTGTGAAAATCAGCAGGGGTTCTGTCCACCAGGGAGAGACAGAAGTCTGCTAGAAACCCATGTGATCTCTTAAAGGAGCCAGTGGACAAAATCTCATCCTCAGCCACTCACTCTGGACACTGAAAGAGGGAGGGAAGCTCAGAGCAGACTGGAACCATGCAAAGAGAAAATGGATTATGTGGCACTAAGAAGAGAACTGAAAGGACAGCCACTGGAGTCACTGTGCTGAGTACCTCTTCCATACCACCACAGATATCATCTTTCCTGAGTTGAGCACTCCCCTCCATATTGCATCAACCTGAAGGAACAAAATAGCACCACTCTCCTGACACCTTGTCACCCTACCCTACCAAGATCAACTCCTGCTAAGGAGTAAGCTGCTTGGGTCTGGGGTGTAGACTTCCTTGGGGGTCTGTTGAGTGAACTCAGAGTGTGTCAGAGACTCAGTTGTGTAGTTCTGAGGCAGAGCCCACTTCCTCTCCTCAGCCCTCACCTCCCCACCTGACTAGTGCCGACCTCCAAGGGAGATCCACATCCTTCTGACCCCTGGTGGCCTCACCATGATGAGCTAACACCTTGCAGAAGACTCAATAGCTGTGGCCAGACTGGGCCAAAGGTGTAGATTTTCTAGAAGGTTTCTCAAGAATGCCTGGGCAGACTCAAGAGAGATTGTGTTGTGTGGCTAGGATGGAGCCATTTTTCCCTTAACACACCTGACAGGCACCACCATTGCTGTGCTAATTCTGACCTTCACGTGGCCAAATCTTGGTCTGCTTGAGTCTGATGAACTCTATGGGCTTCACGCTGGTGACTTCCTGAGACTCCATCTGATCACAAAGCTCCAGACGTGTCCTGTTGGTGGGACTGACCTTGGTGTACCTGACACTGTTGCTGAGTGGCCTCAACCCCAGCACTGGCTCCAAGCATGAATCTGTGTCAATCTATTGAGCCCCATTTGCTCCTACTTGTTGACTCACTGAGAACCTGCCCACAAAACTCTGATATGACTAGAGGATGTTTCAGGGACTAACAGGAAGCCAGCAGGCAGAGGTGAATCACAAGGTGCATTGGGCCTTTTGCTGACCTGCCCCCAGGTTTGGTGCTGGTTGAAGCCAGACTTGTTTGCACAGCTTGCCTTGCTTCTTCCCCACTCCAATACACATCCAGGCCCAACAGAGGAAGCCACAACTAAATTTCTCTGTAGCTTCAAACAGTAGTTCAGGGCAAGTCACAAGCAGCATGTGACATTGACCTGTGACTAAGTCACTCCTAAGAGGCCCTAGAAACAACACATCTGGAGGTAGGCTTCAGACCATGTTTGATATAACTCAGTTAGCTCCACAAGTGGCATATCCAAATTGAGGTCTCATCAGGCACTAGACTCTGCTGGGGCAAATTTCACTTCCTGAGATCAGCCCTCACACAACAGCATGTACACTGTGGTTGAAGCTGGTCCTCAAATTCAGCCAGCATGAGGGCAAACCTCACCCAGTAATGGGCCAAATCAAGACTCAACTACAACAGGAAGACTCGCATAACCCACACAGGAAACATTCCTGAAGCACCCAGCTCAAGTGATCAGGGAGACTGTGCCACTGAGTCCCACAAGACCCCTACTATATAAGGCTACCATACCAACATGTGTAGGCATAGCAGATGTACCTAATACACAGAAACAAATACAAAATGGCAGCCAAAATGAGCAAAGAAATGTGCCCCATGTAAAATAACAGGATAAGTCCCCAGGAAAAACTAAATAAAGTAGAGTCAAGCAGATACAGAGTTTAAAACAATGATTATAAGGATGCTCAAAGAACTCAGGAGAAAAATAAATGAACTCAGTGAGAAATTAAACCCAAAATAATAAGATTAAAGAAAGGACATAGAAATCATAAAAATGAACTAATCAGAAATAAAGAATATAGTATCTGAAATAAAGAATACACTAGCAGGAATCAATAGTAAGTGAAATAAAGCAGAGAATCAAATCAGCAATTTGGAAAGCAAGGTAGCAGGAAACACCCATTCAAAGTAGCAAAAAAAAAATTAAATGAGGATAGTTTAAGGGATGTCTTGGTGAACATGAAGCATAACAACATCCAGATCATAGGGGTATCCAAAAGGGAAACAGAAAGAAAGGAATAGAGGACCTTTTTAAAGAAATAATGACAGAAAATTTCCCTAACTGGGTGGAGGCCAAGAGGAGAAAGAATAAAAGAAAGAAAGAAAGAAAGAAAGAAAGAAAGAAAGAAAGAAAGAAAGAAAGAAAGAAAGCCACAATTCCAGAAGCTCACCACACCCCAAGAATATGAATCCAAAGAAGCCCACATCAAGATACATCATAATTAAAATGGCAAACATTAAAGACAAAGAGAGAATCTTAGACATCAGTGGAAAGACAAGTACTTACCTACAATAGAGCTCCCCTAAAACTGTCAGCTGATTTCTCAACAGAAACATTACAGGCAGAAGAGATTGCAGGAAATATTTGAAGTGATGAAAAGCAAGGAACTACAATCAAGACTACTTTACCTAGCAAAGCAATCATTTAAAATTGAAGAAGTAAAGAGATCTCCAGAAAACAAATAAATAAAGGACTTTTGGGGATTTGGGGGTTTTGTTTATTTTAATGGGGTGACATTGATAAATCAGGGTAGATATGTTCTGAGAAAACATCTCCAGGTTATTTTGACATTTGATTATGTTGCATACCCATCACCCAAAGTCAAATTTTCTTTCATCACCTTCTATCTGGTTTTCTTTGTGCCCCTCCCCTCCCCGACCCCCTCCCTCTTCTTCCTCCCTCCCCTGTTCAGTAACCATCACAGTCTTGTCCATGTTTCTGAGTCTCATTTTTATGTCCCATCAAAGTATGGAATCATATAATTCTTAGTTCTTTCTGATTTACTTATTTCACTCAGTATAATATTATCAAGGTCCATCCATGTTGTTGTAAATGATCCAATGTCATCATTTCTTATGGCTGAATAGTATGCCATAGGAGTTCATCACCACAAAACTAGTATTACAAGAAATGTTTAAGGGGCTTCATTTTTTAATTAATTAATTAATTAACTTATTTATTTATTTTAGGTGAGAGGAGGAGAGATACATGCACCCCAACAAGATTCCATCCAGCAGCCCCATCTGGGGCCAATGCTCAAATACTGAGCTATTTTTAGCACCTGAGTCTGATATGTAGACTAATGAATCTATCCTCAGCACCTGGGACCATACTCAAACCAATCAAGCCACTGGCTGCAATATGGAAATAGGGAGAGAAGAGGGAGAGGGAAAAGGGAAAGCAGATAGTCACTTCTCCCATGTGCCCTGTCTGAGAATTGAACCTGGAACATCCATATGTGGGGCTGACAGTCCATCCACTGCATCACTGGCCAGGGACAAAAAGATTCTTTATGATGAAGAAGGAAAATAAAAGGAACAATTTTAAAAAATAAAAAGGCAACTAATATGTACATATCAATAATTATTTTAAATCTAAATTGATTAAGTGTTCCAATCAAAAGAATATAAGATAGCTGAATAAATAAGAAAACAAGACCCATATATATGCTGTCTACAAGAGACCCATCTCACAATGAAAGAAACACATAGACTAAAAATAAAGGGGGTAAATATATTTCATGCATTTGGAAATGAAAAAATAAAAATAGTTGGGGTAGCAATAATTATATCAGACAAAATACACTTTAAAAGAAAGGCTATAATAAGAAACAAAGAAGGACACTACATATTGATAAAAAGATCAATTCAACAAGACAATATAACCCACATAAACATATATGAACTCAACGTAGACACACTTAAATGTATAAAGCAAATCTTGATGAACATAAAGGGAGAGATTGACAGTAAATACTGCCATCATAGGAGACTGAACACCACATTGACATTATCAGAGAGATCTTTCAGACAAAAATCAACAAAGAAAAAATGACCTTGAAGGACACACTGGACTAGATGGATTAAATGAATATTTTCAGAGCATTTTACCAAAAAACAGCAGCAGAGTATATATTCTTTTTGAGTACATATGAAACACTTTCTAAAAGATCATGTTAGGCCACAAAAGAAGTCTTAATAAATTGAAGAAGATTATTATTATATCAAGCATCTTCTCTGACCACAGTAGTAAGAAACTAGAAATCAATTGCAAGAAAAAAAAAACTTAAAAACTTACAAACATATGGAAGCTAAATAACATGTTACTAAACAATGAAGAGTTACAATGAGATCAAGAAAGAAATTTCAAAAATACCTTGAAACAAATGAAAATGAGAACACAGCAACCTGAAATTTATAGGACACAATGAAAACAAACTTATGAGGAAAGTTTATAGCAGTACAAGCCTACCTCAAGAAACAAGAAAAATCTGAAATGAACAATCTAAGTTCACTCTTAAAGGAATTTAAATAAAAACAACAAAGACCAAAATGAGTAGAAGGAAGAAACATAATGGAATAATAAGGATAAGAGTGGGAATAAATAAAATAAAGTCTAAAAAATGCAAAACAATGAAATTGCAATGTTGTTCTTTGAAAAGACAAACAAAATGGATAAACTTTTAACCAGGTCTATGAAGAAAGAGGACACAAATAAATAAAATTAAAAATAAAAAACAAAAATATAACGACTGACATCTCAAACTACAAAGTATTCTAGGAAAATATTGCAAACAATAATATGACAACAAATTGAACAAACTAAAAGCAATTCATAAGTCCCTAAAGACACATTGTTTTTAAAAGTGAATCAAGAAGAAACAGAAAATCTGAACAAATCAACTATCACTAGTAAAATTGAAGCAGTGATGAAAAATGTCTCCCCATAAACAAAAGCCCTGGACTGGATGCCTTCACAGATGAATTTTACCAAACATTCAAAAAAGAACTACCACTTATTCTTATCAAACTATTACAAAAAATTCAGGAGGAGGACAGCCTTTCAAGCTCATTTTATGAGGTCAGTATTATTCTGATTCTAAAACCAGATCAAGACACTACAAAAGAGCAAATTATAAGCCAATATCCCTGATGAACATAAATACAAAAATCCTTAACAAAATATTAGAAAGCCGAAAATTCTATAATATATTAAAAGGATCAAATATTATGAACAAGGGAGAGTTATTCATGGGATGCAAGGTTGGTATAATATTGGCAAATGTGATAGACCATGTAAACAAAATGAAGGATAAAAATTATATCATCATATCAATAGATGCTGAAAAAGTATTTGATAAAATTCAGCACCCATTTATGATAAAAAAAAACCCTTCAGCAAAGTGAAAATAGAGGTAACATATTTCAACATAGTAAAGGCAACATAGTAAAGGCCATATATGACAAATCCACAGCTAACATCATACCCAATGGGCAAAACTACAAGTGTTTCCTTTAAGATCAGGAACAAGATAATAATGCCCACTATCACTACTTTTATTCAACATAGTACTGGAAGTCTTATCCAAAACAATTAGAGAGAAAAAAAAAAAAAGAAATAGAAAGCATCCAAATTGGAAAGGAAGAACTAAAACTGTCATTATTTGCAGATGAAATGACACTATTTATAGAGAAACCTAAAGATTCTACACAAAAAAACTAGTAAAAGTAATAAATGACTTTAGTTAAGTAGTAGGTTACAAAATTAATATTCAGAAATAGGCTGCATTTTATACACTAATAATGAAGTCAGAAGTGGAAACTATGAAAACAATTCCATTTACAATTACATAAAAAAATAAAATACCTAGGAATAAATTTAACTAAGGAAGTAAAAGACCTATGTTCAGAAAATTTTAAGGCATTGAAGAAAAAAATTGAAGAAGAAATGGGAGCATCTACCATGCTTATGAATAGAGATAATTAACATCATTAAAATATCTATACTAACCCAAAACAATCTATAGATTCAATGCAATATCTTTCAAAATACCAGTAACATACTTTACAGAACTAGAACAAATAATTCATAAATTTTATATGAAACCACAAAATACCCTAAAAAGACACAGCAATCTTGAGAAAGTAGAACAAAGTTGATGATATCACACTACCCAATATCAAACTATAATACAAGGCTGTGGTAATCAAAACAGATGGTGCTGGCATATAAACAGATACATTGATCAATGGAACAGAATAGAGAGCCCAGAAATAAACTAACACTTATATAATCGATTGATATTTGACAAAGTAGGCAATAATGTACAATGGGGCAAAGATAGTCTATTCAATAATGGTATTGGAAAAACTGAACACATACTTGCAAACAAATCCAGACAATCTTACATTATATATAAGAATAAACTCAAAATGGATTAAAGACTTAAATGTACAACTTGAAGTCATAAAACTCCTAGAAGAAAACATAGGCAAAAAAATCTCTAATATTTCTCATAGCAATATTTTTTCTAATTATCTCTTCAGGCAAGAGAAACAAAAGAAAAAATAAACATGTGGGACTACATTAAAATAAATAGTTTTTGCACAGCAAAGAAAACCATCAATAAAACAAAAAGACATTCCACTGAATAGAAGGACATATTTACCAATGATACATCATATTAAGGGTTAATATCCAAAATTTATCAAGAATTCATACAACTCAGCACCAAATAAATGAATCAATTAAAAATGGGCAAAAGATCCTTATGTTTATTGTAACATTATTTACAATAACCATGATGTGAAAGCAATTGTAGTGCCCATTGCTAGACGAGTGGATACACTGTAGTACACATATATAATAGAATATTACTTGGCCATAAAAGGGAATATAATCTTACCATTTGTGACAGCACAGATGGACCTAGAGGTTATTATGCTAAATGAAAGTCATTCAGAAAAATATCAATACTATATCATTTCAGAACCTAACAAACAAAATAAATGAACAAACAAACTTGAAATAGACACATAGATACAGAGAGCAAACTGGTGGTTGCCAGAGGGGAGGGGTGTTGGGGGACTGGGTGAAAAATGTGAAGGGATTGAGAAGTACAAATTAGTAGTTATAAAATCATCATAGTATTAAAGTACAGTATAGGGAATACACTCAATAATATTGTAATAACTATGTATGGTGCCAGTTAGGTACTGGAAATATCTAAGAGAACACTTTGTAAAGGATATGATTATCTAGCCACTAAGTTGTAAACTTGGAACTGCTACAAATTATTAAATGTATTACAAATTATTAAATATATTACAAATTATTAAGTGTAATACAAATTATTAAATTATTAAATGTAAATTTAATTGAAAAAAATAAATTTATAAAATTGATAGTTGCGAGTCTGTTGTACTGAGGACTTGATTGTTGTGTAAATTGTAAGGAAGACACTTCTCTGCTTTGTGAGGAATACCTCAGACCCAGGGAATAATCCCAGAAGTCAGAGGAAAGTCAATGAGCCCTTTACTGTTTGTATGAGGCTGCTGCCAACTCCCTCAGGAATAAAGAAACTAGGACATGTGAGCACTGATGACAGGAAAGGGGGAGGCCTGTGGGATTGCAACCTATCCTACAAAAGAGAAAAATATATGAATATTGAGCAAAGTAATTTGATGCAATTTCCAGCAGCTCTTTGTGTGCTGTGATCAGCCAAGGCCAAATTTAATTATAATATTTTCCAAATTCTACAGGCATCTTGCTTCTCATTTCCATGAGTTCCCAAGCCTTTGTCTAACTTTCATTTGAATATTTTTGTGCACTAGAAAATTATATTTACTCTGGTAATGAGATATAATGTTATGGTTTTGAATAGTATTCACTGCTTAGTTTAGTGATTCTGTTTCATGATTTCAGAACAGAGAAAATGGCTTCATCATTCAGAATTATAAGCAATTATTCCCTATGGATACACCCATTACAGTGAACATTTGGAATAGACATGAATGCTATGAAAATCCACATGCTGCTGAACCTGTTAAGATTACTAAACAAACTCTGAAGCTGTCATTCCCCCTAAAGTGAATGGTCAATAAGCCTCAAGTCCAGTGACAGGCTGGTCCTCACCCTTGGAATGACTCATAATCCTTTTTGCTATTTTCATCTTCTTTAAATATAAAAATTGCTGATCAGTATTTACCAAGAAGAAACCTGTTCAAGTCTATGCTCTTCTCTATACCTGCCTTCAAGAGGAGGCCACCAAGTAATGATTGTACTGGACAGAATTTGCAATATACATTTACAACTAATCTAAGTTCACTTTCAAATACAGTAATACTATGTTACTTCACAGGTAGTGAGGGTACCATATAATGGGATATCACCAAGGAGGCTTCCCATCCTTATAACACTACTGTCATTCATTTTATGAACTCCTGTGCTATAATCACTCAATACATTGTTACAATGACAAGATTCAAATCATTTAACAACTGGCTCTCTGCCCTAATGACGGTTTTAAGGATAAAAAAAATAACATAATAAAACGTAGTTTATTATTTTTTGCATTAAATAAGAATAAAAGAGGTACATAAAACTAGATTATGTTATAAAAGAGTTTTAAAATATTAGTGAGAAAATATTAAATAATACCTAACAAAAAACAATAAAAATTTTCATATTGCTTCTTTTTTAAAAAAAATTTTAATGTATATTTTTTGAAGTGAAAGCGGGGAGGCAGAGATACAAACTCCCACATGGGCCCGACCAGGATCCATCTGGCAAGCCCACCAGGGGGCAATGCTCTGCCCATCTGGGATGCTACTTTGTTGCAACTGGAGCCATTCTAGTGCCTGAGGTGAAGGCCATGGAGCCATCCTCAGTGCCCGGGGCCAACTTTGCTCCAATGGATTCTTGGCTGCAGGAGGGGAAGAGAAAGATAGAGAGAAAGGAGAGGGGAAAAGGTGGATAAGCAGATAGGTGCTTTTCCAATGTGCCCTGACCAGGAATCAAACCTGGGACTTCCACACACCAGCTGACACTCTACCACTGAGCCAACCAGCCAGGGCCCTGTATTGCTTCTTGATTGGCATCCTTGCTTGCAATTTTTTTCACCTATGGACAGAATGAGCATTACTATGGGCATTTAGAATATGCTATTGCACAGATGAATGCTAAAAAAAGGAAGGAATATAAATTTGTGATTTCCACATTGGGCTGCTGCTCAAGCACCCATCTTCAAGAGAACCCTGATTACAAATGTCATTTTAACAACTGATTCAGCAAACTCACCCCCAAATTAGGTATTGCCGGTGGACTTGCATTTTCAAACCATTCCCTGTGACTCAGAGGTGGATTAAGGTCGGTTGAGGCCCTGGGTGCAGAAGAAAATATTGGACCCCTTAAAAAAAAAAGAGAGAGACTCTCAAAACTTTAATCTCAGCTGAGGGAAGATGGCAACAGAGTAGGTGGACATTTCAACTCCCACTTCCCAGAACCAAAGTGGATTACAACTTAACTTAGGAACAATCATCTTGAAAAACCAACTTTGGACTAAACTAAAAGGAATCTATAACCAAGCATCATCAAAGGAACCACACTGAGCTGGTAGGAAAGGTGGAGATGCAGATAGGGCTGCCCCTCCGCCAGGAGTGAGAGGCAGCCTGGAGGGTCTCTCATGGCAGGGTGGTTTACCCAGAGAATTGTGGGTCCGCAACCACAGGACTGGAACCCCATCCTGGAACCCCAGAAACTAGAGGAGGCAAACGGACAGTATGTAGCTGAAAGAAGAGCTAGGTTACCTTTTGTGGAGGGAAACAGAACTCTCAGACCCAGGCTTTGTCTTAAACAGACCATGCAGAAAATCTCATTCACAGCTACTTACCTGGGATTCTGGGAGCAGGGCGCACCGAGAGGACTGGAGTTGTGAGAGGAAAGTGTAGTCTCTGGGGCACAGAGAGAGACTGTGGAGGACAGCCACCCCTGTACTGGTTCACTCCCCAAACTTAAAGTAGAAATTCTTCCTGGGAGAACCAAGCCAGCAAAGGGCAGCAATTACTCCACCTACCAGAGGTTCTCCTGCTCCAGTCAGTGCAGAGAGACACTTAGAGGTAAGGTGTGCATCAGGGACACAGGTTTTGAGTGCTGAGGTTTGGGCTACATGGCCCCTCAACCTGCTGAGTACCCTCTGAAGGGCAGGAGGGCCTGGCTGTGGAGAGGCCATGATTCTTGGCCCACATGGTGGATGGGGACAGAGCTCAGTAAGGCAGCCTGCACAGCAGTGGTGGGGGCAGAGACTAGTGAGGGGTTCCATGCACTCATGGGGGATAAAGCCAGGTGGCCCACGCAATGACAGTGAGGGGTGGAGCCCAGAAAGGCAGCCTGTGTGACTGCAAGGGGCGGAGCCCAGGAAGACAAGAAGTCCTCCACACTTGCAAAGCAGCCCAAGCTGTAGCTCACGAGCCTGCACTGGTGCTCGAGTGACCAAGGAGACAGAGGCAGTGGGGTCCAGCGGAAAGACCACACTTCAGAAACAGAGAGGCCACGCACACTGACTAAGAGCAGATAAAAGCCAGCCTAGGAGCACAGCTGATATTTACAACGGCATCGGGGCCCAGCAGAGGCAGCCACAAATTCTGAATTGCATGTAGCTCCAGGATGGGTGCTAAGGGCCAGTCAAAAGCAGTGACCTTTACTGGTCTGTGCCAGGTTCCAGCCAGGGAGGTCCAGGGCTGGTACATCTAGCAGCCAGATACAGATAGCATCAGCTCAGGACTTAACAACCCTAGTTAGAGTGGTATCTTAAGGAAAGGCTCCTCACACCTGACCAAGCTAAGGTATAAAAAACGCTGTCACAAACAACAAAAACAGCAGTAGCATCAGAAAAGTAGCATAAAGCAGAATGCAAACAGCTGAAGCCAATCCAAGAAGATCTGGAAACAACATAACTGAAAGTTGGAGGCAGATAAAACCAACACTATACTCAGCTAACTAGACAAACAACACATTCGAACAAGCAGTCTATACAGAGACAAAATGGAAGACAGAGAAATGCAATTCAAATGAATCAACAAGAGAAATCCCAGAAAAATAACTGAATGAGATGGAACTAACCAAGATACCGGATGCAGAGCTTAGAATAATAATTGTTAGGATGCTTAAGAATCTTAGAGCAACAATAGATGGACAAAATGAGCACCTAAACAAAGAGATAGCAGGCATCAAAAAAGACATTGAAATCATAAAAAAGAATCAGACAGAAATGACAAGTACAATATCAGAAATAAAGACTACACCAGAAGGAAATTAAAGCAGGATGGATAAAGTAGAGGATCAAGTGATTTAAAGGACAAGATAAACAGAAGCATGGAAGCAGAACAGCAAAAAGAAAAGAGGATCAAAAAATCTGAAGAAACTTTAAGAGAGCTCTGTGACAACATGAAGAGGAAACAACATCCACATAATAGGGGTTCCTGAAATAGAAGAGAAAGAACAAGGGATAGAGAACCTGATTGAAAAGATCATAGCTGAAAAATTTCCTAAAATGATGCAGGAAAAAGTCACACAAGTTCAAAAAGCACAGAGAATCCCATTAAAGAGAAATCAAAAAGACCTACACCAAGACATATAATAATTAAAATACAATACCAAAGCTGAGAGATAAAGAATGAATACAAAAGCTATAAGAGAAAAGTGGTCAATCACCTACAAAGAAGCCCCCATAAGAATGACATATGACTTTTCAAAAATTCACTTGAGGCCAGAAGGGAATGGCAGGAAATATTCAAATAATGCAGAACAAGAGCCTACAACTAAGACTTCTTTATACAGCAAGGCAATCGTTTAAAATTGAAGGAGAAACAAAAAACTTCTCAAACAAAAAAAAAAAATTCAAGGAATTCATTACAATCAAACCAATGCTGCAAGAAATGTTAAGGGGTCTGTTGTAAACAGAACAAAGGGGGGAAAAATCTAGTAAAAGAGGAATGTAGATTTAAAGAATGAAATGGCAATAAATAACTACATATCAATAATAAGCTTAAATGTAAATGGATTAAGTGCTCCAGTCAAAAGACATAGGGTAGCTGCATGGATAAGAAAACAGGACCCATACATATATATGCTGTTTACAAGAAACCCACCTCAAAACAAAAAATACACATAGAATCAAAGTAAAGGGATGGAAAAAATATTTTATGAAAATAAAAATGAAAAGAAAAAACTGGGGGTAACAATTCTTATATCTGACAAAATAGACTTTAAAACAAAGTCTATATAAGGGATAAAGAAGGTCAATAAATAATGATAAAAGGAGCAATCTAACAGGAAGATATAACCATCTGAAATATGTATGCACCTAATATAGGAGCACCTAAATATAAAAGCAGATTTTGATGGACATAAAGGGAGAGATCAACAGCAATACTATAATAGTAGGGGATTTCAATACCCCATTAATATCACTGGATAGATCCTGCAGATAAAAAATTTACAAAGAAAGAGCAAACTTAAAGGACACACTAGATCAACAGGATTTAATTGATATCTTCAAAACCTTTCAACCTAAAGCAGCAGAATATACACTTTTTTCAAGTGCTCATGGTACATTCTCTAGGATAGACCACATGTTAGGACACAAAGTGAGTCTCAGTAAATTTAAAAAGATTGAAATCATATCATGCATATTCTCTGATCACAATGGCATAAAACTAGAAATCAACTACAATAAAAAACTAAAAACACTCAAACAGTTGGAAACTAGCATGATATTAAATAATGAATGAGTTAACAATGAGATCAAGGAAGAAATCAAAAATTTCCTTGAAACAAATGAAAATGAACATATAACAAACCCAAATTTATGGGACACAGCAAAAGCAGTCATTTTTAGGGAAGTTCATAGCATTACAGGCACACCTTAAGCAAGAAAAAGCTCAGATAAACAACTTAACCCTGCATCAAAAAGAACTAGAAAAAGAACAGCAAGCAATGCCCAAAGGAAGCAGAAGGAAGGGAATAATAAAGATCAGAGCAGAAATAAATGACATAGAGACTAAAAAAACAATACAGAAGATTAATGAAACCAAGAGCTGGTTCTTTGAAAAGGTAAACAAGATTGATGAACCTTTAATCACATTCACCAAGAAAAAGAGAGGACTCAAATATATAAAATTAGATGTGAGAATGGAGAAGTAACAACTGACACAGAAGAAATACAAAGGATTGTAAGAAAATACTATGAAGAACTGTATGCCAAAAAAATTAAACAACCTAGGTGAAATGGACAAATTCCTTGAAACATATAATCTTTCAAAAATCAATCTGGAAGAATCAGAAAACATAAAGAGACCAATTACAACAATGAGATCAAAACAGTTATGAAAAAACTCCCAACAAACAAAATCGCTGGACCAGATGCCTTCACAGGTGAATTCTACCAAATATTCAAAGAAAAAAGAACTATCCTTCTCAAGCTATTTCAAAAAATTCAAGAGGAGGAAAGCCTTACAAACTCCTTTTATGAGGCAAGCATAATTTTTATTCCAAAACCAGGTAAAGACAATAAAAAGAAGAAAAAAAAACTATTAGCCAATATCCCTGATCAATTTAGATGCTAAAATTCTCAACAACATATTACCAAACTGGATCCAGTAATACATGAAAAAAAATTATACATAATGATCAAGTGGGATTTATTCTTGGGGAGGCAAGGATGGTACCATATTTGCAAATCAATCAACATGATTCACCACATAAACAAAAAAGAGATAAAAATCACATGATAATATCAATAGATGTAGAAAAAAGCATTTGATAAAATCCAGCACCCACTTATGATCAAAACTCTCAGCAAAGTGGGAATACAGAGAACATACCTCAAGATGATAAAGGTCATCTATGACAAACCCACAGCCAACATCAACTCAATGGGCAAAATTAAAAGCAATCCCCTTAAGATCAGGAACAAGGCAGGGGTGCCCCCTTTCACCACTCTTATTCAACATAGTCCTGGAAGTCCTAGCCACAGCAATCAGACAACAAGAAGAAATAAAAGGCATTCAAGTTGGAAAAGGAGAAGTAAAACTATCGTTATTTGCAGATGATATGATATTGTATATAGAAAACCCTAAAGTCTCAGTCAAAAACTACTGGACCTGATAAATGAATTCAGCAAAGTGGCAGGATATGAAATTTATATTCAGAAATCAGAAGCATCTTTATATACCAACAATAAATTGTCTAAAAGAGAAATTAAAAAAACAACCCCCTTCACTATTGCAACAACAAAAAAATAAAGTACCTAGGAGTAAATTTAACCAAGGAGGTTAAAAACTTGTATTCGAAAAGTTATAAAACATTGAGAAAAGAAATCAAGGAAGATACAAACAAGTGGATGCATATACCGTGTTCATAGATAGGAAGAATAAAATTATTGAAATGTCTAGCCTGACATTTGGTGGCACAGTGGGTGAAGCATTGACGTGGAATGCTGAAGTTGCCGGTTCAAAACCCAGGCTTGCCTGGTCAAGGCACATGTGGGAGTTGATACTTTCTGATTCTCCCTCATCTCTCTCTGTCCTCTCTAAAATGACTAAATAAAATCTAAAAAAAAAAAAAAAGTCTATATTATCCAAAGCAATTTATAAATTTAATGCAATTCTTATTAAAATACCAATGACATACTTCAAAGGTATAGAACAAATATTCCAAAAATTTATATGGAACCAAAAAATAATATGAATAGCCTCAGCAAGCTTGAAAAAGAAGAATAAAGTAGGTGGTATCACACTTCCTGATGTCAAGTTATAGTACAAGGCCATTGTACTCACAACAGCTTGGTTCTGCCATAAGAACAGGCATATAGATCAATGGAACAGAACAGAGAATCCAGAAATAAACCCACCCCTTTATGGACAATTGATATTTGACAAAGGAGATAAGAGCATACAATGGAGTAAAGACAGTCTCTTTAACAAATGATGTTGGGAAAATTGGACAGCTATCTGCAAAAAAATGAAACTAGGCCAACAACTTATACCATTCACAAAAATAAACTCAAAATGGATAAAAGATGTAAATGGAAGTCATAAAACCATAAGCATATTAGAAGAAAACATAGGCAGTAAGTTCTCCGACATCTCTTGCAGCAATATTTTTGCTGATTTATCTCCATGGGTAAGTGAAATAAAGAACAAGATGAACAAATGGGACTATATCAAACTAAAAAGCTTTTGCACAGCTAAAGACAATATGAACAAGCCTGACCAGGCGGTGACGCAGTGGGTAGAGCATCGGACTAGGATGTGGAGGACCTAGGTTCGAGACCCTGAGGTTGCCAGCTAAAGCATGGGCTCATCTGCTTTAAGCAAAGCTCACCAACTTGGACCCAAGGTCACTGGCTTGAGCAAGGGGGGTTACTTGGTCTGCTGAAGGCCCATGGTCAAGGCACATATGAGAAAGCAATCAATGAACCACTAAGGCAGCAGTTCTCAACCTGTGGATCGTGACCCTGGCGGGGTCGCCTAAAGCCATCGGAAAATACATAATGCATATCAGGTATTTACATTCTGAATCATAACTGTAGCAAAATTACAGTTATGAAGTAGCCACAAAAATTATTTTTTGGTTTGGGGTCACTGCAGCATGAGGAACTGTATTGCGGGGTCACGGCATTAGAAAGGTTGAGAACCACTGCACTAAGGTGTTGCAACAAAAAACTGATGATTGATGCTTCTCATCTCTCTCTGTTCCTGTCTGTCTGTCCCTATCTATCCCTCTCTCTGACTCTCTCTCTGTCTCTGCAAAAAAAAAAAAAAAAAAAAAAAAGACAATATGAACAAAATATTAGGAGAACATATTCACCAATACATCTTATAACCAAAATTTATAAAGAACTTCTAAAACTCAACACCAGGAAGATAAACAACCTAATCAAAAAATGGGCAAAAGAGCCTGACCTGTGGTGGCACAGTGGATAAAGCGTTGACCTGGAATGCTGAGGTTGCCGGTTCAAAACCCTGGCTTGCCTGGTCAAGGCACATATGGGAGTTTATGCTTCCAGCTCCTCCCCCCTTCTCTCTTTCTGTCTCTCTCTCCTCTCTCTCCCTCTCTGTCTCTCTCTCCTCTCTAAAAAAAAATGAATAAATAAAATTAAAAAAAATTTAAAAAAATGGGCAAAAGAAATGAATAGACACTTCTCAAAGAGGACACACAGATGGCCAATAGGCATATGAAAAAATGCTCAATATCACTAGTCATTAGAGAAATGCAAATTAAAACCACAATGAGATATCACCTCACACCAGTCAGAATGGAGCTCTTTATCAAAACAACACATAATAAATGCTGGCGAGGATGTGGAGAAAAGGAAACCATTCTAAACTGCTGGTGGGAATGCAGACTGGTGCTGCCACTGTGGAAAACAGTATGGAGATTCCTCAAAAAATTAAAAATCAAATGCCTTTTGACCTAGCTTTCTCACTTTTAGGGATATATCCTAAGAACACCAAATCACTGATTCAAAAGAAAAAATGCACCCTTATGTTTATTGCAGCATTGTTTACAATAGCTAAGATCTGGAAGCAGCCCAAGTGTTCATAAATGGTCGAGTGAATTAAAAAGCAGTGGTACATATACACAATGGAATACTATGGGGCCATGAAAAAGAAGGAAATCTTATCTTTTGCAACAACATGGATGGACCTGGAAACTATTATGTTAAGTGAAATAAGCCAGGCAAAGAAAGAAAAATATCTTATGACCTCATTCATTTGAGGAAGCCAATGAACAATTTGAAATGAAGAACGGAATAGAGACAGAGGCAGGATCAAAGGGACCAGAGGGAAAGAGGACAGAGGGAAAGGGGATGAGAGGATGGGATCAGAGAAGGAAAAGAGATTGGTGAAATTATATAATATATGCATAACACAGCGTTATAGATGTTGAAAAGTACCGTTCCACCGGGTTTACATAGAAACACCAGTTCCAAATGAATTTTTAGGAGTTTTCTTAACAGTAGGAGATTTATTAATAAGCCTGCTGCATATTACAAACACAGGGTAAAGCTGACCCAAATTGTGCCGTCCCAATATAGCTCTGAGGCAGGTTATATACACTTGATCACATACAGGTTGGCAGGAAAAGGAGGAGGAGGGGAGCATGACATAATCATTAACATTTGTCAATAGAATTTATAAAAAAAATTCTTACATATTAAAATTTATAAGGTAACACAATAGCAAAAAATGTTGTTTTACATATTAAAAGACATTCCTAAATCTTTTGGTGTCCATCTGTCATCCCTTTGTTTTAGAGGTACATACATCAATCACATGATTTCAGGAGAAGGGGGGCTTACATGATGTCAGAGGATAATCGTTTGTGAATTGCCCATTAAGGAGAAAGAAAAGGGAAAAAGAAAAGGCTGCTTAATCTTTCCCCCCTTCCCCACACCTGGCTTGCTGTTTACCTCTTTCCTCACAGATGGGGAGTGGAGGGGATCCAAGTCTCCTTCCTACTTTCATTCAAAACCTAATACAAAACCTCTCCATTTACAATATAATGCTGTCGGCCATCCTGCCCTGGTGCAGATCACACACAAGTATAAAAATCATATTTACAAAATCTCTCTGAATGCTTGACCTAAATTTAAATGCCTTTTAAGCCTCTTAGTAAAAGAGGGTTTCTTATCTCAGTACATAGTATGTCCAGGAAACTCCCACATTCCTCTCCCTTCATTCTCTACAGAAAGAAGGGTCAAGAAACCTAACTCTTTCTCCTAAAATATTAATCTTTGCAATTCTTTGGTACCTTCCTACAGTTCCCACTGGTTTTATATCCTAAGTCAAATCTTTGACTTAATTTAACAAGGTGCATGAGGCTGTTGAGTAGGAATACCAGCCTATAACATGCAACAGATATTTAACAGATAGACGTGATGTTCTCATTAGTAGTAATATAGTCCACTGAAGAAACAAATGTTACCGATTAATTTCTTATAATCTGTAAAAACCTTCTGTAACTTACATAAAATTAACTGACTTTTATAATAACTTACTTTTTAGAAATATTTTTATACTTTTTATTACTTTTAGTGACAACCAAGCTGGCTGCTGGAGAACAGCAAGCTGCCAAAGGCATGCTGGGAGCAGGGGTGGCACTGCCAGAAGTCTTGGGTGCCCATGCGCCCACTGGTGCTTCTGCCATGGGGTGTGAGAGCCTGGACGCCGAAGTACTGGGCCAGCAGCTTCTATATCCAGAAGGGCATGAAGCATACCCAGAAGAATAGAACAATGCCCAGGATGAGGTGCAGCATTCTGGGGTTGGGCCGCCACCGCATCTGTGGGAAGGCAACCTGTGAGACCTACCTGTATTATTCTGTTATAAATTATAAGGCCAGTGGCCACCACCATTGTGGCCATGCAGGTTTACATTGGATTTGGGCAGATGGTATAGAACAGTGGAGCCAAAAAATGGTGGGCCATTTCATTTATTAAAGTCTCACACCGGCAGATGATCAAACACACAGGGAAGACAGCTTCCCCCTCATTCAGGGCTTGCAAAGCCCTGACACATTCTCTGGTTCCACAACTCGGAGAATCTTTTCCAATTCCTCCTGGAATTGAAGGTCCCAACCAGCCTCAGTGGAGCTCCCAAAGTCCCTCAGCTCTGGTTCCACATCTGCATTCCTTCATTTCCCTCTGCAAAAACTGGCTGGGCCTACAAAGACCCTTCCTCCAGCAAACATTAGAAAAACAATGGCCCATCCCAAGCAGGAATGCAATCTGCAATTTGCAATCAATTGCCCTTCTCTGAGGGCAAGCACATAAGTGGCTGCCCAGTGCCATTTTTTAACAATAAAAGTGAGCAAACTAAAAAAAATACAAATTTTACAAACTCATTTGCCTAACATGGATGTTGTACCAAATACCACAAACTGGGTGGCTTACAACAACAGAGATTAATTCTCACAGTTTTAGAGGCCAGAAGACTTAAATCAAGGTGTGGGCAGGACCATGCTCCCTCCGATGGCTCTTGAGGAGAACCCTCCCTTGCCTCCACAAGCTTCTCGCGTTTGTCAGCAATCCTTGTGTTCTTGACTGTGGCTGCATTGCACCAGTCACTTGGCTGCCTTCTCCCTTTGTCTTCACATTGTCTTCTGTGTATGTAACTGTCTGTGTCCAAATTTCCCCTTTTCATATAGACACCAGTAACATCAGATGGGCCCACCCTAAGGATCTCATTTTCTCTCTAAAGACCTTCTTTCCAAATAAATGAGGTACTGAAGATGAGGTGTATGGCCAGTAGCTGTGGCCACCATCACAGCTGCCTGGCCCATGCAGGTTCACATTAGATTCGGACAGATGGTAATGAAACAATGGAGCCAAGAATAGTGAGCCACTAGCTTTAATTCTAGCTTGCACCTGGCGGGCAAGTAAAAACGCACACTGGGCTCCAAAACCCACTCATTCAGTGCTCACAAAGCTACTGACTTATCTGAGTTTCCTAGAATCAAAGGTTTCTAGCTCACTAGCCTTATTCATCTCTTTCCCATCTCCTTCTCTCTACACAAACTGGCTTCTCCCTCAGCACTCCACCATCTTGGCTGCTTCTCCTGGCCTCCTCCACATGGCTTTTCTCTGCTCTCTCCTCTAATGCTAATCTCAGGAACCTAGAGAGCAAGCTCCCGGTCTGCCCCACTTTATAGTGTAGAAATCAAAATCTAATATACAAATAAGGAAGTCTCTGATACAAAGTCACTTATCTGAGGCATAATGGGATTCCTCATGATAGTGAACCAACCACATCATGCAACAGTCAAGGGTGTAGGGAAAAGCTTAGTCTTAAAACTAAGCCTTAGGCTATAACTACCCAGCCTGTCCCCCACACACAATACAAACTATAAGCGAGCAAACATATATATCATATCTAAAAACTTATTTGACAAACATGAAGATTTTAACATACTTTTGAGGAGACAAAATTCAGCCCACAATACTATCCTTTCTAGGATTACATGCTCCAGAAATGTCCCTGGAGAGAAACGTAGTGCTGTTTCATTTCAGCCACTTAATGACCTTGGAGGTGTGGTTCTTCTGCAGTGTTGAGAGAAAGGAATTTCAAAGGACCTGAATAAGGAGAAGCTTAGGCATTTGCAGTAAGATTTATTCGGGTTTGAAGTGGAAGGTTTCTTGCAGGTGTTCCATGTCTCATTTCCCTCTGTTTTGCCAAGGGAAAGGTCCAGCCTTATCTTCATGAAGCCCAGTTTAAAGGCCAAAGTCCAGATACTCTGCACCATGGTTTAGCCCATGTAAAGCCAGTAGCCAAGCTCACCATCACAGCAGCCTGGCCCATGCAGGTTCTCATTGGATTTGGACAGTCGGTAAAGAAACAACAAAGCCAAAAACTGGTGGGCCATCATTTTTAATCCTAGCTAGCATCCGGCGGGCAAGTGAAAACACACACTGGACTCCAAAACCCACTCATTCAGTGCTCACAAAGCTACTGACTTATCCGAGTTTCCTAGAATCAAAGGTTTCTAGCTCACCAGACTTATTCACCTCTGTTCCCCATTTCCTTCCTTCTCCCTGCACAAACTCTGCACAAACTGGCTTCTCACTCAACACTCTGCCATCTTGGCTACTTCTCCTGGCCTCCTCCATGTGGTCTCTCCTCCTTCTTTCTCTGCTCTCCTCTCTGATCTCTCCTCTAATGAGAATCTCAGGAACCAAGAGCAAGCTCCTGGTCTGCCTTACTTTATAGTGTAGAAATCAAAACCTTTAATCCAATATACAAAATAGGGAAGTTTCTAATACAAAGTCACTTCTCTGAGGCATGATTGGATTGTACCACCCCACATCAAAAAGGGTGGGAAAGACTTAGTCCTAAAACCAAGCCCCAGGCTACAAGAATCCTGCCTGCCCACAACCCGCCCCCAACACACATTAATATCACTTGGGCGACAGGCTTCCATGTGGGCAGCGCCATCTTTAACAAAGTGAGCATAATATATTTTATCTGCCCAACAGCCCATATCAAAGCTCAGTCCAGTCTAGGCTTTGCTCAAAGTCTATCCATGGGAGACCGCTGAATATCAAGGTTGTGGATTTGATCCCTGGTCAGGATACATATGCATGCACAACTAAGTGGAACAACAAATGAATGCTTCTTTCTCTCTCTCTCTCTCTCTCTCTCTTGAAAGTCAATCAATTTTTTAAAAGTGTAGCTATTTAAAGAGTGCTACAATTAAAATGCTGGTTCAGGGTCTGTAGCTATACCATGCACCATCTGGCAGGTGGACATCCTTCTCCACTTCATGTGTGAACACTGACTGACATGGACTTGGCAAGTTTCCACGAAAGTTAGCTCACAAAGCAGCTCACATCTTGTATTTGGAAGGTAGTATTTTCCATTTCTGGATAATTCTAACAGGAAAGGGCTCTTTGTTCGAAATCCCCTAAGCAGGTCTATTGATGATTTGGTAAATAAAGAATGCATTGGAGTTTACTTTAGAGAGGCCATTTCAATCATTTTATGAAGGTTTGAAAAAGTAGGGGATCATGTTGCCATAAAAACAAGACATATTATTCTTCTGGTAATGGGAGCCCCTTTGAAGGGTCCCACTGCTGCCGCCCAGGCATTTTCTATTAAAAACAAAGTTTGGCCTTTCTGGGTGTGGTTTTTGACTTTTAAAAATTGCTTATTTGCTTTTAAAGGTTAGTCCTATCAGGGGATTTGGGACTTTAGTTGAGCCTTCTCAAAAGAAATTAATCTTCCAGTTTATTCTGTGCTTTGTGTTCACAGTTCAGTCCCGCGAGAAAATAGACAGAGGAAATGTGTGGCTTCTCAGAAGCAAGCAGCACAGAACCCCGGGAACAAAGGCGCTGTCTGTGGACAAAGGGGAAAGGAAGGCAGCCCCTTGTTTGCATTTGGAGGGTTTCAGAAAAGTTGGGTTCAAAAAAGAAATCGTGCTGCTCCTCAGAATGTAGACCCCAGGGAGTGAAGTCAAAATAAACACTAACTTTATCAACACCAAAGCCTGCTGTTTGGGACCTTAAAGAAGCCCCTTAACTTATCAATAAAGACACAAATCACATAAGAGTAAAAGTTGGAGTTACTTTAATCTTAATCATAATATTCATAATGGAACATCTATCCTTTGCCAGTGCTTTAAAACTGTAGAAGTTGTGGTGATTAAGAGATGTATTTTTATTTCTTAGGGAAGCTATGTTTGTTTATTTCTTTCCAAATTGACAGTATCTTTTGGCATTCAGTGCTCAGAGTGAAGTCTAAGGTTTATATGCCATAAACTAAAAACAGTGTGAGCTGATAACAAGGGGCTCGGGCTCAGCACACGGGAATAGGGGGCCCTTCTCTGAAAGCCTCACCCTGACTCCTGTGGGCACTTCACCAAGCCCAAGCCTAGATCTGGGCTGCTCTCAGGATGATAGCTTGCTTAATTATGTTGGTTAATTAACATTGGCAAACAATGAACTCAAGGCTACAAACTATAAACATAATTTGCAAAGTGTTAATTGATATTTTTTGCTGGTTTTCCTTTGAAGCAAAATACATTATCTTGCTTATACTGATTGTCCTATAATCTAGATACTTGCAAAATCTGAGGCTTGGAAAAGGCAAATGGTAGTTCAGAGACCTAATTTTCTTATTTATCTTTTCACTTCCAGATTGTGTAGCTGGTATGAGAACACAGCACACCTACCTCTTCTGAGGTATCATTGGCTATCGGAATTGTGAGTGTAGTACTCCAGCCCACTGGGAATTACCAGTGTCATGTGAAAGAAACGTACTCAAGACACAAACTTATGTCAAGAGGAAGAGGGGGAGGCCTGCCAAGGGACACAGAGAAGACCTCCTGAATTTCCATCTCCCTTAGCCTTTATTGATCAGAAACAGAACAGAGGGAACAGGATTACAAGGGAGAGAGACCAGTTGATAAGGGAAAAGAATGACTAATGCCATTTTGCTGACATGGAGAAAGGGCTAATTTGGTCAGTACATTTTTTTTCTTTTGTTCATTAACAAACATAAGAAAGGGGGCAATCTAGAACTTCTAGGCTAATTTTCTAAAGCCTGTTCACATGCATTCCTTTGTGTCTGCACAAAGGTCACTCACTCACACAGTTTCTTGGTGTTTGCATCTAAGAGACATTCACTCAGAGCTTTCAGAGCTTTTAACTAAAATTCCCCAATCCAAGTCATAGGTGATTCCCTACATCTCCCCCTTTTTTGTTTTAGTAAAGATTAACAGAGAGGAAGATGGTTAGGTGGTTGTAGTGGAAGGTAAAGAGCAAGCATAGAGAGAACAGCTGTTTAGGGGTTTACAGGCATTTCTGTATTTTGTAAAAGCTCTTTAGCATGCCTGGTCAGATGTTTCAAAGTGTCCCAGGTGATGTCAGGTGCTCCCTGACTGCTTGGGAGCAAGTTAGGTGTCCTTTTCTGGGTTCATTTCCGAAGATCGATTGATTATCAGCTTCTGGATCTCTCAAACCAGGGTGCTTTCCAGGGGCTAATGCCAATTCAGGATGAGGCTTCACGTTTTTCGTTGCTCACTGGTATTCAAAGAAGACCTGTTGATGACAAAATTGGAAAATACCATGTAAGGTATTTTTCCCCGCCGAGAAGGAAGGAACAGGTCTTGGAGCCACCAAGTGTGATAAGTTCAAAGGGCTTTATTCAGTACAAAGTGTTCCCCAGATGAGACTCGCTGGCCTGTAAGATGGAGGTCAGGAAAAATCGCACACGGAGAGACTGCATGGGTATATTTAAAAAAGGGGTCCCTCTAAGGAAGTCGGGCTAATATGACATAGTAAAATCTTACTGGCTGACAAGTCAGTCGCTTTTTTTTCCAAGGAGTCCTAGGAAGTTTCTTTTGGCGCGCTTGGCTGTGGGCGGTCCTAGCCACTGTTCGCAGGCCTGGGTTCCCCAGGTGACCATCCCTCTATCCACCGACCTTACATACCCTTGCCCCCAATTTAGTAATTTAATTGGATTCTACCACTCAGGGCCAGCTAATATCTTCTTACAATATCAAAGGCTTAGGCCGTTGCTTGACTGGTATAAATTGCCTCTCGGCTGCAGTAAGTCCAGAGGAGAAAATGTTTAAAAAATTAAGAGTAAAATAAGCCTTATACAATTGTTCTTGTAGGGTGAGTCTCTCCTCCTGACTCCCCCTTTTTATTTGTTAAGATAGGTTTTTAAGGTGCGGTGAGCACGTTCAATACACGCCTGTCCTGTTGGATTATAAGGGATACCTGTAACGTTTTTAATATTTCAGTTTTGTAAAGCTACAGTATTTGGAATGTCTTAGAAGTATAGTAAGGGCCATTGTCTGTTTTTTGTTTTGTTTTTTTTATAATTTTATTTTTTTAATGGGGTGACATCAATAAATCAGGATACATATATTCAAAGATAACAAGTCCAGGTTATCTTGTCGTTCAATTATGTTGCATACCCACCACCCAAAGTCAGATTGTCCTCTGTCACCTTCTATCTTGTTTTCTTTGTGCCCCTCCCCACACCCTATCCCTCTCCCATTCCCCCCTCCCCCCCGTAACCACCACACTCTTGTCAATGTCTCTTAGTTTCAGTATTATGTCCCACCTACGTATGGAATAATACAGTTCCTGGTTTTTTCTGATTTACTTATTTCGCTTCGTATCATGTTATCAAGATCCCACCATTTTGCTGTAAATGTTCCGATGTCATCATTTCTTATGGCTGAGTAGTATTCCATAGTGTATATGTGCCACATCTTCTTTATCCAGTCATCTATTGATGGGCTTTTTGGTTGTTTCCATGTCTTGGCCACTGTGAACAATGCTGCAATAAACATGGGGCTGCATGTGTCTTTACGTATCAATGTTTCTGAGTTTTGGGGATATATACCCAGTAGAGGGATTGCTGGGTCATAAGGTAGTTCTATTTGCAGTTTTTTGAGGAACCACCATACTTTCTTCCATAATGGTTGTACTACTTTACATTCCCACCAACAGTGGATGAGGGTTCCTTTTTCTCCACAGCCTCTCCAACATTTGCTATTACCTGACTTGCTAATAACAGCTAATCGAACAGGTGTGAGGTGGTATCTCATTGCCGTTTTGATTTGCATTTCTCTAATAGCTAAAGAAGATGAGCATCTTTTCATATATCTGTTGGCCATTTGTATTTCTTCCTGGGAGAAGTGTCTATTCATATCCTCTTCCCATTTTTTTATTGGATTGTTTGTTTGTTGTTGAGTTTTATGAGTTCTTTGTATATTTTGGATATTAGGCCCTTATCTGAGCTGTTGTTTGAAAATATCATTTCCCATTTAGTTGGCTTTCTGTTTATTTTGTTATCAGTTTCTCTTGCTGAGCAAAAACTTCTTAGTCTGATGTAGTCCCATTCATTAATTTTTGCCTTCACTTCTCTTGCCTGTGGAGTCAAATTCATAAAATGCTCTTTAAAACCCAGGTCCATGAGTTGAGTACCTATGTCTTCTTCTATGTACTTAATTGTTTCAGGTCTTATGTTTAGATCTTTGATCCATTTTGAGTTAATTTTTGTACAGGGAGAGAGACTGTAGTCCAGTTTCATTCTTTTGCATGTGGCTTTCCAGTTATCCCAGCACCATTTATTGAAGAGGCTTTCTTTTCTCCATTGTGTGTTGTTGGCCCCTTTATCAAAAATTATTTGACTATATATATGTGGTTTTATTTCTGGACTTTCTATTCTGTTCCATTGGTCTGAGTGTCTATTTTTCTGCCAATACCATGCTGTTTTGATTGTCGTGGCCCTATAATAGAGTTTGAAGTCAGGTATTGTTATGCCCCCAGCTTCATTCTTTTTCTTTAGGATTGCTTTGGCTATTCGGGGGTTTTTATAGTTCCATATAAATCTGATGATTTTTTGCTCTATTTCTTTAAAAAACGTCATTGGAAGTTTGATGGGAATTGCATTAAATTTGTATATTGCTTTGGGTAATATAGCCATCTTGATTATATTTATTCTTCCTAGCCAAGAACAAGGTATATTCTTCCATCTCATTATATCTTTTTCGATTTCCCTTAACAATGGTTTATAGTTTTCATTATATAGGTCCTTTACATTCTTTGTTATGTTTATTCCTAAGTATTTTATTTTTTTTGTTGCAATCATGAAGGGGATTATTCTTTTGAGTTCCTTCTCAGTTGTTTCATTGTTGGCATATAGAAAGGCTATTGACTTCTGTATGTTAATTTTGTATCCTGCAACCTTACTGTATTGGCTTATTGTTTCTAGTAGTCTTTTTGTGGATTCTTTGGGGTTTTCGATGTATAGGATCATATCATCTGCAAAAAGTGATACCTTTACTTCTTCTTTTCCGATATGGATGCCTTTTATTTCTTTGTCTTGTCTGATTGCTCTGGCTAGAACCTCTAGTACCACATTAAATAAGAGTGGAGAGAGTGGACAACCCTGTCTTGTTCCTGATTTAAGGGGGAAAGCCTTCAGTTTAGTGCCATTTAATATGATGTTAGCTGATGGTTTATCATATATGGCCTTTATTATGTTGAGATATTTTCCTTCTATACCCATTTTGTTGAGAGTCTTAAACATAAAATTGTGTTGTATTTTATCGAAAGCCTTTTCTGCATCTATTGATAAGATCATGTGGTTTTTGTTCTTTGTTTTGTTGATATGGTGTATTACATTAACCGTTTTACATATGTTGAACCATCCTTGAGATTCTGGGATGAATCCCACTTGATCATGATGTATTATTTTTTTAATATGTTGTTGTATTCGATTTGCTAGTATTTTGTTTAGTATTTTAGCATCTGTATTCAATAGAGATATTGGTCTGTAGTTTTCTTTTTTTGTGCCATCCTTGCCTGGTTTTGGGATGAGGGTTATGTTGGCCTCATAAAATGTGTTTGGAAGTATTGCTTCTTCTTCAATTTTTTGGAAGACTTTGAGTAGAATAGGAACCAAGTCTTCTTTGAATGTTTGATAAAATTCGCTGGTATAGCCGTCAGGGCCTGGACTTTTATTTTTGGGGAGGTTTTTAATGGTTTTTTCTATTTCTTCTCTACTGATAGGTCTGTTTAGGCTTTCTGCTTCTTCTTGACTCAGTCTAGGAAGGTTGTATTTTTCTAGGAATTTATCCATTTCTTCTAAGTTGTTGAATTTAGTGGCATAAAGTTTTTCATAGTATTCTACAATAATTCTTTGTATATCTACAGTGTCCGTGGTGATTTCTCCTCTTTCATTTTGGATTTTGTTTATATGAGTTCTTTCTCTTTTTTCCTTGGTAAGTCTTGCCAAGGGTTTGTCAATTTTGTTGATCTTTTCAAAGAACCAGCTCCTTGTTCTATTAATTTTTTCTATAGTTTTTCTGTTCTCTAATTCATTTATTTCTGCTCTGATTTTTATTATTTCCTTTCTTTGGCTGGTTTTGGGTTGTCTTTGTTCTTCTTTTTCTAGTTCCTTAAGGTGGGAAGTTAAGTGGTTCACTTGGGCTCTCTCTTGTTTGTTCATATAGGCCTGAAGCGATATGAACTTCCCTCTTATCACTGCTTTTGCTGCATCCCATAGATTCTGATATGTCGTATTGTCATTTTTATTAGTCTGTATATATCTTTTGATCTCTGCACTTATTTCTTCTTTGACCCATTCATTTTTTAAAAGTATGTTGTTTACTTTCCACATTTTTGTGGGATTTTTTTCCTCTTTTTTGCAGTTGAATTCTAGTTTCAAGGCTTTATGATCAGAAAATATGCTTGGTACAACTTCAATTTTTCTGAATTTGCTGATGTTGTTTTTGTGGCCCAACATATGGTCAATTCTTGAGAATGATCCATGTACACTGGAGAAAAATGTATACTCAGTCACTTTGGGATGAAATGTCCTGTAGATGTCTATCATATCCAGGTGCTCTAGTGTTTTGTTTAAGGCCACTATGTCTTTGTTGATTCTCTGTTTGGATGACCGATCTAGAGCCGTCAGCGGTGTATTGAGGTCTCCAAGTATGATTGTATTTTTGTCAGTTTTTGTTTTAAGATCAATAAGTAGCTGTCTTATATATTTTGGTGCTCCTTGGTTTGGTGCATATATATTAAGAATTGTTATGTCTTCTTGATTCAGTGTCCCCTTAGCCATAATGAAATGGCCATTTTTGTCTCTGAGTACTTTTCCTGTCTTGTAGTCAGCATTATCTGATATGAGTATTGCTACACCTGCTTTTTTTTGGATGTTATTTGCTTGGAGTATTGTTTTCCAGCCTTTCACTTTGAATTTGCTTTTATCCTTGTTACTTAGATGAGTTTCCTGTAGGTAGCATACAGTTGGATTTTCTTTTTTAATCCATTCTGCTACTCTGTGCCTTTTTATTGGTGAGTTTAATCCGTTTACATTTAGTGTAATTATTGATACTTGTGAGTTCCCTATTGCCATTTTATATCTTGCTTTCTGTTAGTTTTGTGTCTTGTTTGATCCTTCTCTTTCGTTTTTCTATCTTTTGTTTTTATTTGGTTGTATTCCATACATCTTTCCTCTGTTGCTATCTTTTTTATCTCATGTGCTTCTGTGGTGGTTTTTTCAATGGTGGTTACCTTTAAGTAATGAAAAGGGTCCCTACCCTGTTCATTGTAGCGAACTATTTTGTGAGTACTTTTGCACTCCATCGTCCTTTGCTACTGTTAATCTCCGTCTTCTCCCCCTCTTTCTTTTTGTTGTTGTCACAGTTTAAATTTGGTTTTATTGTGTTCTTCTTGGAGCTTTTACTTGTGGCTCTGTTTTTTTTTGTTCTTTGTATCTGATTGGAGAACCCCCTTTAGTAATTCCTGGAGTGGGGGTTTTCTCATGATAAATTCCCTCATCTTTTCTGTATCTGTGAATGTTTTTATTTCTCCTTCATATTTGAAGGATAGCTTTGATGGGTATAGTATTCGTGGCTGAAAGTTCCTCTCTTTCAGGATTTTAAATATTGGGGTCCACTCTCTTCTAGCTTGTAGAGTTTCTGCTGAGAAATCTGATGATAATCTAATGGGCCTTCCTTTATATGTTGTATTCTTCTTTTCCCTGGCTGCCTTGAGAATTTTTTCTTTGCTGTTGGTTTGTGTCAATTTCATTATGATATGCCTTGGAGTAGGTTTGTTGGGATTAAGAAAACTCGGTGTTCTGTTTGCTTCTTGAACTTGAGGCTTTAGTTCTTTCCACAGGCTTGGGAAGTTCTCATCTATTATTTGTTTGAGTATGTTCTCCATTCCATTTTCTCTCTCTTCTCCCTCTGATATACCTATTATTCTTATGTTATTCTTTTTGATGGAGTCAGATAATTCTTGTAGGGCTATCTCATTTTTTTTAATTTTTGAGTCTCTTTCTTCTTCTCTCTGTTGTGCCTCAAGTTGCTTGTCTTCTATTTCACTAATCCTCTTTTCTATCTGACCTGTTCTATTAGCTAAGCTTGTTACTTCGTTTTTCAGCTCGTGAATTGAGTTTTTCATCTCTGTTTGATTTGTTTTTATAGTTTCAATTTCCTTGGACATATATTCTTTGTATTCATTGAGTTGTTTTCTGAGCTCCCTATATTGCCTTTCTGTGTTTTCTTGTATATCTCGGAGGATTTTTAGGATTTCTATCTTGAATTCTCTGTCATTTAGCTCCAAGGTTTCCAATATATTAATTTTTTTCTCCATAGATTTTTCCTCATCTAGCTGTGTTACCTCTCTTTCTTTTGTATCCATGATATTCGATTTTCTCTTCCTTAATGGCATTTGAGGGTGGTTTTGTTGATAGTATTAATGAGATTTAATGAAGAATAAAAAGTTAAAAAAAATAAAAAAAATAAAAAATTGAAAAGAGTTCTTTTTTTAAAAAAAATTAATAATGAAATAAAGAAAAATAAAATAAAATAAAAATTTTTAAAAAAAGGGAATTATTCCCCCCCTCCTTTTTTCCTCTCCTCTCCTCTCTCCTCTTTCTTGAGAAAATCTTGTGGTGGACTGTGAGTTATAACAAACAATGCCTGTGATGGAGGGCCTGAATTGGGGAAAAGTAATAAAGGGGCAAAAAAGAAAAAAAGAAAGAAAAAAGAGCGTATGGACCCACAAAAAGCAAATAAGGAAAAAATTTGGGTCAAGAATAAAATGATTTGCTTTTAGGTGTTGGTTGTCTAAGAGTTATGATGAGAGGAATAAGAGGAAAACGGAAAAATGGGGGGACAAATTAAAAACTTACTATTGTATTTAGTGGAACAAGAACTAGATAATATGGAGAGCCAGGGATGGGAGCACTGCTAGTGAGTTAAAAAGGTGAAGTAAAAACCCCCCAAAATGCCACAAACATAGGTTTGAGTCCCAGATAAGATAATTTGTTTGTTATTGAGGTTTGAATGAGAGGAGATGTAAAGGAGAAAGGAAGAAACTAATATAGAGGGAGAAAAGAAAGAGAGAGAGAAAAAAAAAAGAGGGAACCACTAAAAGAAGAAAAAAGAAAGGAGAGAGAGAGAGAGTTAAGGGTTTTGGAGTGCAACCCTCATAGAGAGAAAGGAAGAGAAGAGAAAAGATAATGGGAGATGTAACACTTATGGGTAGTGTAGTTCAAGGAGAGGAGAGAGTAAGACCAGTAGAGAGTTAATTGGCCAAATTGGAGGAAGAAAAAAAAGTATCAAGAATGAAGATAAGAGAAACAAACGAACAAATATAATAAAATGGGATAGGTTATAAAGTCTGCAGATTATTCTTGATTTTGAGAGGTTATCTTCTTGCTTTTTCTTTTCTCTCCCTCTTCCTGGTCGGTGACTCTGTACCCCGGGTTCTGCCCCTTTGGCATGCTCAGGTAGAGGCTTGCAGTTGATAAGTCTCTATGGCAATGTCATGTATTGTGCTTTAGTCTCGTGGGAGTCGAGGCTCATTAGCATTTATAGGCTCCGACAGTGAGAGAGTCCGTGTTCCTGGAGCCTTTCTCCTAGTCTTTCCTTCCTCAATTAGTAGCCTGATAATCCAGCTATGGGGTTGCTGCTGCCTCTGCCTGGATAGTAAGAGGCTCAAAGAGCTGGCAACTCCCCACTCTATTTCCACTCAGCACAGGGCTCTGGGTAAGGCTCAGTCAGTCAGAGCTGCTAGCATAATCAGGCGGGCTTTCCGCCCACTCAAAGACCACTGGCTCTGCCACTCTGTCCAGTAACACAAGCGGGCCCCCACTTCTGGGGGGCGCTTGGAGGAAACTCTCACTCACTGTCTGCGACCAGGATATCCAGCCAGCAGTCTCACGCTCTGAGTGAAACCCCCAACCGCAGGGAAAAGTTGCAGCATTGGAATTGAGTCTCGCTCCGTCCCCGTGCGCGGCTTTTGCAAGGCGCTGGGACGGCTCGAGATTCCGCTTTGGCCCACACAAAGGCCCCTGACTCTGCCCCTCTCTGCGATAACACGGGCGCACACTGCGGAGGCACTCGGAGGAATCGCTCACTCCTTATCTGCGCGCGCACACCAGGATATGAGGCCGGTCGCGGTTCCCTCTGAGTGAAACCCTCACCAGCACGGAAAATCTCCACCGTTGGAAGTAGTTCTCACTCCCTCCCGTGCGTGGCTTTCCCAGGGCGCTGGGGCTGCCCAGAGACTCTGTCCTCGGCCCACAGAAAGGCCTCTGACCCTGCCTCTCCGTGGGGCAACACGGGCACCCACTCTCGGGGCCTAGGAAGAAATTCTCGCCCACTAACTGCGCACCGACCAGGAGACCGGGTAAAATGGCCGCTCCGCTTGTCTTTCTTTGTTTGGGTTTGGCGCGAGTGTTAGCTTGTATTGCCCGGGTTGCCACAGGATCAGATTTTCCTTGGCTTGGATCTGTGTGCCACAGCCTGGTTCGGCCGTTTGTGCCGCGGTGGCCTGGATCTATTCACCCCCTTTGCCCGCCTCAGTTTCTCTATTCACAGTTACCAGAGAAAGCCGCCCTGTTTAGGTTAGTGAGGAAGGCGGAGCATTTCTTACTCCCTTTTTCCTTCGGGGTTTGGTTATATATTTAGCCAATTTTTCACTCAATCATACCTTTGGGTGTATTGCGAAGCATCTGGAAGCTCCAAGTATAGGTTTTTCTGTTTCTGGTTGAAGATCTTGTTGAGTTTTGGGGGAGATTTATCGGTATCGCTTCCTACCCCGCCATTACTCTGACGTCATCTCGCCATTGTCTGTTTTAATCACTTCAGGGCATCCAGGAATAGAGATGGACTCTAAGAGGTGAGAAATAGCATGACATGCTGCTTCCCTGGTAGCAGGAGTGGCGTGGATCATGCCTGAATGGGACTCTGTACAGCAAAGAAGAGTTCACAACTGTTTCTTCTGCTTGTTTACATTATGTGGCTGTGGTAGAGATAGGCCTTATCCAGGGAGGGAGCCCTTTTGCTACTGAAATCAAGTTGCTGACTATAACATTTTATAGGTTTATGATGATCTCCATGTTCTTTATATATACTTGATTTTAGTAATAAAAACTTGAAACCTAATTGAGACAATATCCAGTCAAACCCAGAAATCTGTTAGGCCACTTTGTTTTTGAAAAATGGGATTCCTCTGAGTTTTCAGGGTTAATTCATAGCCAATTTTTAAATGTGAGATATTCTAAATATTTTACTAAAGGTAGAGAATCAGAGCTTGTCCTAGAGCATCAAGTATTTTATCTATGAATTGGAATAGAGTGAAATCTCTGAAAAACTCAGCACTATCCAAATCAGCTTTTAATATCTAAGACAATAGGTGGGACTCTTTGTATATCCCTGTTGTGTTACTGTCTAACTAAATGTGTAACCTTCCCAGGTGAAAGCAAAGTATATAATATTACTGTCCTTTTATTTTATAGACATACTCAAATAGGCATTACATGACTTTATCATAGTTGAAAAATAGTCAATCCATAGGAATAACTTGTGATAGATTATGTGGATTTGGAACCACAGGATGTCTGGGAATAACTATCTTATTTATAGCTTTGAGATTTTGTATAAATCTATTTTACTGGAAAGCTAGAATTACAAGAGCTTATACATAAAATTTTAGATGCCTTTGTAAGTAATCTAATATAATGGTCTTAATTTTAGCTACTAGTGCATCAGATCTTAAAGGATATTGGTGAATCTTGCCAATATCTGTACTGAGGAAGGCCTAAAGTTGTATTGGAATGTCCTGCAATAAACCTTTAGTCTCAAGATTCTTTTCCTTTCATGGAAATTTCTTCAAATCATTATTTTCCCAATTGTTACTGTATTTGATTTACTCTTAAATACATTTTACTCTTCTGGAAGATATGTGGGAAATCATTAGTTTTAAGAAAAACTTAACCTGTTAGGTTAACTGGGGCAAACTTGATTAACAAAATATATATTGACCTTTAATATTCCCTCATTGGAAAGGGACAGGTTTTGATTTAACAATCATTGGTTAATTGCATATTTCTACCATTTGTACATTAGCTTTACTCTTTAGTAGGATGCAATTTAGTTGGGTAGGGTTAAGAACAGATAAAGTAATCGCCAGTATTTATAAGGGTCTTAGCAATTTTCCTTTATGATGGTAATTTTAATTTCTCCTAAACTGTTAGTAAGGAGAAAGGGAAATACCCTTCCATAGTCCTTGGTACAATTGTATGCTTAATACATATATATCTTTTAAATCCCACTTCAGCTTCCTATGATTTTTTTAAGGTGACCTGGCTTTTTACCATAAAAAGACTCCTACTTCAGTGCTCTACAATCCTTAGCCATATATCCAGGTTTCCCATCATTAAAACAGGATGACCTGGTCATCATTGCTGCAAAAGTTTGAACTAAGTTAATTCTGTTGCTTGGCTCCTAGAAACCAGTAAATATATTATTTGGAATAACCCAGAATAGCCAGTATCAAATGTTTTAATAGTTACATTTTAAATTTCTTTGTAAACCCATCAGAGTCCCAGATAAAATCAGGGAAATCTTTCATTTAGGTTAATTCTATTTTACTCTAAGGAACATATACAATTGCTGGTTCCTCTCTATGTGAAATCAGCTTTTCTTCAAAGGGAGCTGTTAGAATTCCTGGATTATTCTTGTCTGAATTCCTATTCTTATTTTCCCCTAATTCAGTAGGGTGTGGTAGTAGAGGAGGCAAAGATAGAAGAGAAAGGAAGAAGGGAGGAGGAGGAGGAGGGGAGGAATGGGAGGTTAGCATTTATTAATTTCAAAGGCCTTCATTACTTCAGAAACAGTCTCTAAAAAAACTTTTTTTTCCAAAGAATTTATGTACTTCTTCTCCCAGAAGCTTCTATTTCCAATCAATGTCTGTTTTATGTTCATTTACTATTAATTTTAGAGCTGGCATTTTCTAATTAAGCGTGCAGAAAAAAAGCACTTAGGAGGGATCACAAGGTCTCCACTTTCAGCCACTTCAATCTGAAATTTTTCCACCTCAGTAGATACTTGTAAATTAACCTGCAGGATTATTAATGGAGGGGCTGGTGTCCTTGGGGCTTCTCAGACTTAAAGGTATGACTTCTTATGTTAATTTTAGTTTTCTTTGTATATCTGCAGAATCTGAACAAATTTCTAGGGATATTGTGTAATGAGTTCAAATGTGCTTCTTGTGGGTTGAGCTCCAAAGGAATTTCACCTCCCAAGTCATCTCAAACCCTCTTATGTGCCTTGGTTTCTCTCCCTGGCTACCTAATACAAGCTGAGAGGACTCAGAGCTCTAGGTAGCCAACCTTTAAATGTGCATCCCTGGATGAGTCAATTTTTTAATTACAGTTGAATTTGGAAGTCCCTATGGGGCAACCTACATGTCATGAGGGATGCCCTCTGGACACCTCCACAGAGATTCTTAGTCACCTAGGAATACCCGAGATTCAGGCTGGAGGTTATCTTTGGAGCTGAACAAGTCCAGGCTCTTATTTATCCAGCAAAAGTTTTCTAGGTTCAGATGCTCAGTTAAGTAGTTTCAATTTAAAAAAGCCAAAATTATAAACCAGCCATCCATTATTTATCTCTGTTTTACAGATCTGAGTAGTTTTACACACAAACAAGACAATTACAGTACAGAGACATGTGTATGACACATAAATAAAATCCAATCAATTCCAGTAGCAGTGTTGCTACTGGGCCCCCAACTCTGAAGACAATGAACACAGAGTACAGCAATCAGCAGGGCAAGACTTCACAGAGTGCAAACCAAAGAAATTTTGGATACAAAATTCCACTCTATTTAAATTTAAATGAGCTCTTCTTACATATTCCAATATTAAAGCAACAATGCAGGAATGAAACTATTTCATTTAGTTCAATATTAGAGCTTGCATTTCCAATTTTTGCATGCAAGAACTTAATTCCAGCCTCAAAGGAGTCACATTTTGGCTATTTTCAGTTGATATTATTTTATAGATTTATAAGCATTGGTCAATTGATTAGTCAGAATTCACCCTAGGAGGACTATCTTTAGGAATGGATAGGGTGTTACCCATTTTGTTATACTATTAGACCAAAACTAAACAGAAACCAGAATCAGACAAACCAGAGAGGAACCTGACATTTCAGTGCACATCCAGACCAGAAAGATGCAAAACCAATCTCAATCAGGATGTTTTGTTACAGGGGCACTGGAGGATGGATTTAACAGGACCTCCCCAAGTAAATACACACTCGGCACCTGCTTGGGAAGTACTATAGTTAGATCCTCTAGAGTCCCCTTGTCTGGAACTAATTACAAGACAAAGAATAGGGAAGAATCAAAATGATAATTCAGGCCCTGGCAGGTTGGCTCAGCGGTAGAGCGTCAGCTTGGTGTGTGGGGGACCCAGGTTCGATTCCCAGCCAGGGCACATAGGAGAGGTGCCCATTTGCTTCTCCAACCCCCCCCCTTCCTCTCTGTCTCTCTCTTCCCCTCCCGCAGCCAAGGCTCCATTGGAGCAAAGATGGCCCGGGCGCTGGGGATGGCTCCTTGGCCTCTGCCCCAGGTGCTAGAGTGGCTCTGGTCACAGCAGAGTGACGCCCCAGTAGGGCAGAGCATTGCCCCCTGGTGGGCAGAGCGTTGCCCCTGGTGGGCGTGCCGGGTGGATCCCGTTCGGGCGCATGCGGGAGTCTGTCTGACTGTCTCTCCCCGTTTCCAGCTTCAGAAAATAGGGAAAAAAATTATAATTCAGAGGATTGTAGCTAAAACATTAAAGAAAATAAGAAAAATTTAGGATTGTACAATAACAGGAAGAGCTATAGCATTTATATTATCTAGATCTCCTAACATTAATCCTTCTAGAGACAATTTCCATTAAGGAAAAAGTATGACTCTTCCCAGGTCCTGGGGGGAAGAGGTGGAAGAGGATAGGAAGAGCCAAAGCCTTCTTCAGAGGCAAGGGAGGAAGAAGAGGTGTTTTGTCCTCCTTATCAGCCTCCTCAAATTTCATTGTTGCTGTAATTGTCAATACAGATTGACTATGCTGAGATTCCTCTTGTACTTTCTGCCATGTAGTGAGAAGAGGAACAGAAAACGTTAATCTTTGTTCAAACTGCTTTTTCAAAACTTACCTACTTGCTCCCATAATTTGAGATCTAAGCTTCCCTCATTGGGGAACCATGGGCAGTGCTCTTGCACAGCAAATAAGAGTTGCTATGATATTTTAGGCTCTACAGTACCCTGAGCAGTCTGGAGCAAATGTTGTAAATTCTTAACATAAATGCTCTGCTGCTTGGTGAGCTCCTGACCCACTTGGAAACCCCTCTTTGACCTACGTGCATTGGGCCCTTCCTCAAGGCGAGTAGGGACTGTTCCTTACTAGAATTCTTTGTAAGATTCTACTGCTAAACTGCTCTTCACACATAAATTCCACATGATCTTGTCAAGGGTCACCATTTGTAGTACTCCAGCCCACTGAAAACTACCAGGGTTGCATGGAAGAAATATAATCAAGACACAAACTGATGTCAAGAGGAAGAGGGGGAGGCCTACCAAGGGAGGCAAAGAAGATCTTCTGAATTTACTTCTCCTTTAGTCTTTATTGATCAGAAGCAGAATAGAGGTAGCAAGGAAGAGAGGCCAGGGGATAAGGGGAAAGAATGACTAATGGCCATTTTGCTGACATGGAGAAAGGGATAATATGGGTCAGTACATTCTTTTTCTTTTGTTAATTAATAAGCACAAAGGAAGGGGCAATCTAGAACTTCTAGGCTAATTTTCTAAAGCCTGTTTACATGTATTCCTTTGTGTCTGCACAAAGGTCACTCACACAGTTTCTTTTCTTTTTTATTGTTATTTAATTTTTATTAATTTTTATTTTATTCTGTTTACATGGATTCAGATGTCTCATAAATATAACTCCCTCACCACCCACCACTGTGTTCCTTTTTATACGGCCTTTGCCCCCCTCCCCCTATCTCTCTCCCCCCTTCCTTCTAGGATTTGCTGTCCTGTTATCTATATCTCTGTGTTATGTATATATAATTTTACTAATCCCTTTACCTTCTCTGATCCTATCCCCTCATCCCCCTTCCCTCCAACTGCTGTCCCCCTGGTTCCTGTGACCTGCCTCTGCCTCTATTTTGTCCCTCAGTTCATTTTGTTCATTAGATTCCATGTATATGTGAGATGATATGATATTTTTGTTTTTCTGCCTGGCTTATTTTACTTAGCATAATAATCTCCAGGGCCATGCATGCTGTCACAATAGGTAAAATTTCCTTCTTTTTCACAGCTGCAGAGTATTCCATTGTGTATATGTATCACAGCTTTCTAATCCACTCATCCACTGACGGACACTTGGGTTGTTTCCAGATCTTGGCTATTGTAAACAATGCGGCCATAAACATGGGGGCACATTTCTTCTTTTGAATCAGTGATTTGGTGTTCTTTGAATATATTCCTAAAAGTGGGATGGCTGAGTCAAAAGGCAGTTCCATTTACATACAGTTCTTCACAGTGTCTTCACAAGTCTGCATTCCCAACAGCACTGCAAGAGGGTTCTCTTTTCTCCACATCCTCACCAGCACTTATTGTGTGTTGTTTTGTTAACGAATGTCATTCTGACAGGTGTGAGGTGATATCTCATTGTGGTTTAAATTTGCATTTCTCTGATAATTAGTGATGTTTAACATTTTTTCATATGCCTATTGGCCATTTGTATGTCCTTTTTGGAGAACTGTCTATACAGTTCCTTTGTTCATTCTTTAATTGGATTGTTTCCTTCCTGGTGTTGAGTTTTAGAAGTTCTTTATAAGTTTCGGTTATTAACCCCTTATCAGATGTATTGCCAAATATATTCTTCCATTGTGTGGGTTGTCTTTTTATTTTGTTCATGGTGTTTTTTGCTGTGCAAAAGCTTTTTAGTTTGATATAGTCCCATTTGTTCATCATGTCCACTTGCGCATGAAGATAAATCAGCAAAAATATTGCTACAAGAGATATCAAAGAGTTAACTGCCTATGTTTTCTTCTAAGATGTTTATGGTTTCATGACTTATATTTAAGTCTTTTATCCATTTTGAGTTTATTTTTGTGAATAGTGTAAGTTGGTGGTATAGTTTCTTTTCTTTTCTTTTTTTTTTGCAGGTAGCTGTCCAATTTTCCCAACACCATTTGTTAAAGAGACTGTCTTTAATTCATTGTATGCTTTTACCTCCTTTGTCAAATATCAATTGTCCATAAAGGTGTAGGTTTATTTCTGGGTTCTCTGTTCTGTTTCATTGATCTGTATGCCTGTTCTTATGCCAGTACTAAGCTGTTTTGAGTACAATAGCCTTGTAGTATAACTTGATATCAGGAAGTGTGATACTTCCCTCTTTATTTTTCATTTTCAAGCTTGCTGAGGCTATTCATGTTCTTTTTGGTTCCATATAAATTTTTGGAATATTTGTTCTATATCTTGGAAGTATGTCATTGGTATTTTTATTGGAATTGCATTGAATTTATAGATTGCTTTGGGTAATATAGACATTTTAATGATGTTTTGTTTTCGGTTATATAGACATTTTAATGATGTTTATTCTTTCTATCCATGAACAACATTGTATGTGCTTCCACTTGTTTGTATCTTCCTTGATTTCTTTTATCAATGTTTAATAGTTTTCTGAGTACAAGTCCTTACCTTCTTCGTTAAATTTATTCCTAGGTACTTTAATTTTTTTTTGTTGTTGTAATACTAAAGGTGATTATTTTCTTTTTTTTTTTTTTTGAGACAGTTTACTTTGGTGTATAAAAATGCCACTGATTTCTGAATATTGATTTTATATTCTGCCACATTGCCATATTTATTTATCAGGTCTAGTAATTTTTTGACTGAGACTTTAGGGTTTTCTATATACAGTATCATGTCATCAGCAAATAATGATAGTTTTACTTATTTTTCAATTTGGATGCCTTTTATTTCTTCTTCTTGTCTGATTGTTGTGGCTAGGACTACTAGAACTATGTTCAATAAGATTGGTGAAAGAGGGCACCCCTGTCTTGTTATTGGTCTTAAGGGGATTGTCTTTAATTTTTGCTCCTTGAGTATGATGTTGGCTGTGGGTTTGTCATAGATGGCCTTTATCATGTTAAGGTATATTCCTTGTATTCTCACTTTGCTGAAAGTTTTGATCATAAATGGGTGCTGGATTTTATCAAATGCTTTTTCTGCATCTATTGATATTATCATGTGATTTATATCCTTTTTTGTTGTTGTTTATGTGATGAATCACATTTATTGATTTGCAAATATTGTACTAGCCTTGCCTCCTCAGTATAAATCCCACTTGATCATGTTGTATAATTTTCTTTCATGTATTGCTGGATCCAGCTTGCTAATATTTTGTTGAGAATTTTAGCATCTAAATTCATCAGGGATATTGGCCTATAGTTTTCTTTCTTTGTAGTGTCTTTACCTGGTTTTGGAATAAGAATTATGCTTGCCTCATAAAAGGAGCTTGGAAGTCTTCCCTTCTCTTAATTTTTTTGAAATAGCTTGAGATGAATAGGCATTAGTTCTTCTTTGAATACTTGGTAAAATTCATCTGTGATGCCATCTGGCCCAGGACTTTTGTTTGCTGGGAGTTCTTTGATAACTGTTTCGATTTCATTTGTTGTAATTGGTCTGGTTAAGTTTTCTGATTCTTCCAGATTGGGGTTTGGAAGGTTATATGTTTCTAGGAATTTATACTCTAGGTTGTCCAATTTTTTGGCATACAAATCTTCATAGTATTTTCTTACAATCCTTTCTTTTTCTGTGGTGTCAGTTGTTACTTCTCTACTTTCATTTCTAATTTTATTTATTTGAGTCCTGTATTTTTTTTTTTTTGATGAGGCTGGTTAAAGGTTCATCGATCTTGTTTACCTTTTCAAAGAACCAGCTCTTGTTTTCATTGATTTCCTGTATTGTTTTTTCAGCCTCTATGCCATTTATTTCTGCTCTGATTTTTATAATTTCTTTCCTTCTACTTCCTCTGGGCTTTATTTGTTGTTTTATTTCTTTTATTTTTTTTTAGATGCAGAATTAAGTTGTTTCTCTGAGCTTTTCTTTGCTTCTTAAGGTGTGCCTGTAATGCTGTGAACTTCCTTCTCAGGACTGCTTTTGCTGTGTCCCATAAATTTTGAGTTATTGTATATTCATTTTCATTTGTTTCAAGGAAGTTTTTTATTTATTCTTTGATCTCATTGTTAACCCATTTATTATTTAATAACATGTTATTTAGCTTCCTAATATTTGAATGTTTTAGTCTTTCTATTGTAGTTGATTTCTAGTTTCATGCTGTTGTAATCAGAGAAGATGCTTGATATGATTTTAATGTTCTTAAATTTATTGAGACTCGTTTTGTGTCCCAACATGTGGTTTATCCTAAGGAATGTAACATAAGATCTTGAAAAGAATGTATATTCTGCTGCTTTGAGGTGAAAGGTTCTGAAGATATCTATTAAATCCAAGTGATCTAGTGTGTCATTTAAGGCCCCTGTTTCTTTGTTAATTTTCTGTTTGGAGGATCTATCCATTGATGTTAGTGGGGTATTAAAATCCCCTATTGTTATAGTATTGCTGTTGATCTCACCCTTAATGTCCATCAAAATCTGCTTTATATATTTAGGTGCTCTTATACTAGATGCATAGATATTTACAATGGTTATATCCTCCTGTTGGATTGCTCCCTTTATCATTATGTAGTGACCTTCTTTATCTCTTACTATAGCCTTTGTTTTAAAGTCTATTTTGTCAGATATAAATATTGCTACCCTAGATTTTTTTTTTCATTTTTATTTGCTTGAAATACATTTTCCCATCTCTTCATTTTTAATGTTTGTGTATCTTTTGTTCTGAGGTGGATCTCTTGTAGACAGTATGTGTATGAGTCCTGTTTTCTTATCCATGTAGCTACCCTATGTCTTTTGATTGGAGCATTTAATCCATTTACATTTAAGGTTATCATTGATATATAGTTGTTTATTGCCATTTTATTCTTAAAATCTACAATCCTCTTTTTCTCAATTTTTTTTCTTTGCTCTTTTTACAGCATGCCCCTTCACATTTCTTGCAGTACTGGTTTGGTTGATTCCTTGAGTTTTTGTTTGTTTGTTTGTTTGTTTTTGTTTTTAATGTCTGGGAAGCATTTTATTTCTCCTTCAATTTTAAATGATAGCTTTGCTGGATAAAGAAGTCTTGGTTGTAGGTTCTTGCTTTGCATCACTTTGAATATTTCTTGCCAATCCCTTCTGGCCTCAAGGTTTCTGTTGAGAAGTCAGATGTCATCCTTATGGGGGTTCCTCTGTAGGTAATTAACTGCTTTTCTTTTGCAGCTTTTAGTATTTTTTCTTTGTCTCTTAACTTTGATACTTTAATTATGATGTGTCTTGCTGTAGACCTCCATGGGTTCCTCTTTAATGGAACTCTCTGAGTTTCTTGAACTTGTGTGACTTTTTTCTTCATCAATTTAGGGAAATTTTCAGCTATAATTTTTTCAAACAGGTTCTCTATTCTTTGTTCATTCTCTTCCCCTTCAGGAACCCTTATAATACAGATGTTGTTTCTCTTCATGTTGTCACAGAGGTCTCTTAGTGTTCCCTCAGACATGTTGAGCATCTTCTTTTTTTTTTTTTGCTGTTCTGCTTCTGTGCTTTTGTTTATCTTGTTTTCTAAATCACTGATTCAACCCTTTGCTTTATCCAGCCTGCTATTAATTCCTTCTAGTGCAGTCTTCTTTTCCAATATTGTATTTGTCATTTCTGACTGGCTATTTTTAAGAATTTCAATGTCTTTTTTGATGTTTACTATCTCTTTATTTAGGTGCTCATTATGTTCATCCATTGTTGCTCTAAGACCCTTGAGCATCATAAAAATCATTGTTTTAAACTCTGAATCTCATAGTTTGGTTACTTCCATCTCATTCAATTTTTTTTCTGGAGTTTTCTGTTGTGATTCATTTGGGTCACATTTTTCTGTCTGCCTATTTTGTCTGTGTATTAGGTAGCATGGTGTGACTTTGAAATTTTTGTGTGATCTTTATGAAAAAGATGGGCTTGTTGGCACTATCCTCCAGGCCACTCGTTTTTTTTTTGTTCTAGGAATGCTTCTTGAGGGTAATATTTTCACTCTTGTTGTAGGTGAGTATTAGATGCAGTTCTTCCTTTCATGGGTATGGTTATCCCTTCAGGCTGGCTGATTCTAAGGGTCAATCTTGATTATATGTATTATACAGTGTGCAATGTCTGTCCTGTTCAGCATATTTACTCTTCACAGTGTTTGGTGCCTGCTAGACTCCACCTTTGGATGTGCTGCTTGTATAGATAGTGGAGTCTAAGGTTGATACTATCTGCCACCCACTACCAGTAGTGTTTGCCCTAGTTCTTCTTGCGTTAGCGTCAGCTGTTGTTTGTAATCCACTGTGGTGTACCATTCTGCAGGTACTGCACTTTTCGCTGTTTGTGTCTGCGTTTTCTGTATCTGGGTACTGTGGGAGGGGCCAACCTTTGTATAAGGATCAGCTTCTTTTTGCTTAGAAATGATAACAGCTCAATAAAATCCCCAAGCTCTGTAAGATTTTTCTCCACTTTTTAGCTGCTCCTCCTCCTCTTGCAGCTGCCTGGTCTTCTGTAGCACAAGACTGTAGTGTGGGCTCAGATTGGCCTCATCCAACCAACCCCTCTACAGGTTGCCTGTTTGGTGGGTTAGGGCAGCAGAGGTTGTGAATGCAATGTTTGTGGGACCCCCTACTTCAGGAGTCTCTTGGTCAGGAGCTTAGTACAGGGAATGTGGCCCCTACTTTAGAGCTTGATCCCTCAGCACTGCTGGATACTCAAATTTTATTTCTCCCCAACAAGGTGAGCAGCAAGTTCCGACCGAGTGTTGCCAAAGTCCCCTCTGTAGAAATTCTTTCAGCTGTTGAGACCTCTGTGTCAGAGGGGAAGACTGAGAGAGTCCTCTCCTGAGGCTGACTGTGCCCCTCCTGAAGGTGGGTAAGCCCTTTGATCAGATCCAACAATAGACTCACAGGGACCCACACTTTAAATGTTCATGCTTCAAGCCTCTCTCCCTTCCTCCTGTGGAATCTAGCCTAGCAGGAAAGAATATCCAGCACCCAGGCCAGCTGACTATGAAGCTCCACCCTATCCAATGCACATGAACTGCTGTGCTGGTGCTGATTACAGAGAGTGAAACTCCCCTCAGCTGGGCCAGGTGTAAGAAGCTTTTCCTTAGGATACCACTCTAGCAAGGGTTGTTAGGTTTTGAACCAATGCTTTCCACAGCTTGCCCCTGGTTGTGCCAGCCCTGGGCCTCCCAAGCATGAACACAGTGCAGACCAGTGGGAGACACTGCCCATGACTGGCCCTCAGCAACCTTCTTGGAGTTACAAGCAATTCAGAGTTTCTGGATGCCACTGCTGGGCCCAGGTGTACATAGAAATACCAAGCTGCACTCCTAGGCTGGCTTTTACCCACTCTGGTCCTGGGGGAAAGTTCGCTCAAACAGCCAAGTTTCCCTGAGTCTCGCCTCTTATAGCCTGTCTGCAAGCTGCTTGTTATGCTCAGCCACTGAAAAAAACATCTGCTGGAGTCTAGATCCTGTAGCAATTCAGTGATTAGGGAGGGTGGTGGGTGTGGCTCCACCCCAGGTGCCAGTTTGTCCAGACTTTTTTAACAGACCTCAGTAAGGTGAGGCCCCAGGAGTCTAGTGGGTGTGGCCTCTGAGACCCAGAGGTGTGGTCTGCTCGCTCACAGCTTCAACTGAGTCTCTTGTGAGGTGGAAGCACCAGTCCTAGACTGGGGAGAGTATTGGGGGAAGGTCCAGTCTCAACACCAGAAAACTGAGTCAATGACATGCCCCCTGCTTCCTGGCCTCTCAGAATGACCCATCACCATGACTGGGGTATGAGAGACTCCCAAATGCAGAGCAGCTGCTTTTCCCCAGACTGATGCCACTCAGAGGGGATTGCTCCACCCAAGAAAGATGGCAATAGCAGTACTGGATAATGATTCAGCACAGGGGTCCTGGTGGCTGTCCCCCACAGTGTCTCTCCCTGGGCCTCCAACTTTACACTCTCCTCCCGCAACTCCACTTCTCTCAGTTCTTCCCCACCAGAGCCCCAGGTAAGTGGCTATGAGCAAGGTTTTCTGTGTGGGCCCTTTAAAACAAAGTCTGCATCTGAGAGCTCTCTTTCTCACAGACAGAAACCCAACTGTTTTCACAGCTAAAGGCTGTCCGAGTGCCTCTTCTAGGCTCTGGGGCTCTAGGCTGGTTCTCCAGGCCTGGGGCTGAGGACCCACACCTCTCAGGGCAACCCACCCTGCTGTGAGAGTCCCTCTGGGCCACTGCTCACTCCTGGGAGCAGGCAGCCCTTTCCACATCTCCGCCCTTCCTACCAGTCTCAGTGTGGCTTCTTTGGAGATCCTTGTGTTGGGCAGATAAGATATATTATGCTCACTTTGTTAAAGATGACGCTACCCACATGAGGCCGTCGCCCAGGTGATATTAATGTGTGTTGGGGGCAGGCAGGATCATTGTAGCCTGAGGCTTGGTTTTAGGATTAAGCCTTTCCCACCCTTTTTGATGTGGGGTGGTACAATCCAATCATGCCTCAGAGAAGTGACTTTGTATTAGACTTCCCTATTTTGTATATTGGATTAAGGGTTTGGATTTCTACACTATAAAATGGGGTCGGAGCGGGAGCTTGCTCTCTTGGTTCCTGGGATGACTAGCATGAGAGAGCGGAGGGAGCAGAACAGAAAGCAGAAAGAGGCCATGTGGCCAGGAGAAGCAGCCAAGATGGCAGAGTGCTGAGTGAGATGCCAGTTTGTGCAGTTTGATGCTGGAGAAGGAAGGAGATGGGGAACTGAGGAGAATAAGTCTGGTGAGCTAGAAACCTTTGATTCTAGGAAACTCAGATAAATCAGTAGCTTTGTGAGCACTGAATGTGATTAGGTTTTGGAGCCCAGTGTGTGTTTTTACTTGCCCACCAGGTGCAAGCTAGAATTAAAGACTATAGCCCACCAGTTTTTGGCTCCGTTGTTTCTTTACCGACTGTCCGAATCCAATGTGAACCTGCAAGGGCCGGGCTGCTGTGATAGTGGCCCTGGCCGTGGCTCCTGGCTTTACACCTTGGTTAAAGAGTCTTCTTTGTTTAGTCCAAAGTTGGTTTTTCAAGATGATTGTTCTTAAATTAAGTTGTAATCCAATTTGGTCCTGGGAGGTGCAGTTGAAATGTCCACCTACTCCGTCACTATCTTTTTCCTGTCACACAGTTTCTTGGTGTTTGCATCCAAGAGACTTTCACTTAGGGCTTTTAACTAAAGTTCCCCAATCCAAGTCTTAAACAGTTCAAGGTTAGATGGGTGATTCCCTACAGTGAGCAATTTCTTTCTTTTTTATTTTTTTATTCAATGAGACAAAGGGAGGCAGAGAGACAGACTCCTGCATGAGCCCTGACTGGGATTCACTTAGCAAGCCCACTAGGAGATGACACTCTGCCCATCAGGGGCATTGCTCTGTTGCTCAGCAACCAAGACCTTCTTAGCACCTGTGGTGGAGGACATGGAGCCATTTTCAGTACCCCAGCACTCAGGACCAACTTGCTCCAATCGAGCCATGGTTGCAGGAGGGGAAGAGAGAGGTAAGTGAAAGGGGGAGGGTGGAGATGCAGATGGGCACTTCTGTGTGTTCTGATCAGGAATCAAACTCAGGACATCCACACACCAGGCCTATTCTCTACCACTGAGCCAACAGGCCTGAGAGCAATTTCTTCATCTTAGCTTTTTTTTTTGTCATATGTTTCAAGAGAAGCTTTTAAAAGTTTATATATTTTTTAAGTCTTATTTTCTAACATCAATTTATACTTTTCGTGTTTTTAAGTAATATACATGTATGTATTTCTTTAATTTCTATCTGTTTTGTTGAAACACTAACATTACAGCCAGTCAGTACATGCAACAGTAAAGGAGGAGAAGCCAGAAGAATGCAGAGGAGAGAGGGGCCTGCAGTGTCTGGGGTCTTACACTTCAGCCTGTGATCTCAGTGTTCTTGACTGAGGGAACAAGGCCAGAAAGAAATGTTTGAAAAATAAACCACGGGTGTGGACCTTGCTGGTTATCAGTTCCTTAAAATGAACTGCAGCTCCAGTAAGAGAATGAGTGATAGTATTATGAGTGATAGGATAATCAAGGCCAGACCCTCCAGCCACCTCTCCCCTTCCCCTCCCTAAGACATGAAAGTCACATAGGCCGGCAAACAAAGAAGTCATATAAATCAGGCATTTGTCACGTGAAAGCTAAAGCTGTAAACGTATATAAGATGTAAGAAATCTAACTTCAGAGAGCATGTGTTTTGGTTGTCTCTCTTGGGGACATGCTGCTCCACTGTCTGAATAAATCCTACTTCCCTTCATCAAGTTGTCTGGGCATTTTTGTCCTCCTTTGATTCCTGCAGTAACAGTTGTTGATGAACCACACTAACAAAACACAGCAGACAGCCTCGACTGTTCCAGCAGTTGAGGTGGGATAGTTGACTGGGGACATTGTATCCAAACACGCCTGTCCTTGTTGTCAGATGTTGTGGGTCAAATAAGTTTGTAAATATGATAGATATGTTTTCTCGCTTATAGTTTGCATTGGGTGTGGGAGACAGGCTGTAAGCCAGCAAAGTCATTATAGCCTAAGGCTTAGCCTTTCCCACTGTTGGTCAAATAAGTTTTTAAATATGATATATATGTTTGCTCGTTTATAATTTGTATTGGGTGTGGGGGACTGGCTGTAAGCAGGCCAGGTCATTATAGCCTAAGGCTTAGTTTTAAGACTAAGCTTTTCCCCACACCCTTGACTGATTGCATGATGTGGGGTGGTGCACTCTCATGAGGAATCTCATTATGCCTCAGATAAGTAACTTTATATCAGAGATTTCCTATTTGTATATTGGATTAAAGGTTTTGATTTCTACACTATAAAATGGGGGCAGACCGGGAACTTGCTCTCTCTTGGTTCCTGGATTAGCATTAGAGAGGAGAGCAGAGGAAGGCCACAAGGAGGAAAGGAGAAGCAGCCAAGATGGCGGGGTGCTGAAGGAGTAGCCAATTTGTGCAGAGTTTGTGCATGGAGAAGGAGATGGGGAACAGAGGTGAACGAAATTGGTGAGGTTAGAAACCTTTGATTCTAAGAAACTCGGAAAAGTCAGTGGCTTTGGGAGCCCTGAATGGAAAGGGAAGTGTTTTCCCACTGTGTGTATTTTTTGCCCTCCAGGTGCAAGCTAGGATTAAAGGTGATGGCCCACCAGTTCTTGGCTCCATTGTTTCATTACCATCTGTCCAAATCAAATGCAAACCTGCACTGGCCAGGTGGCTGTGATGGTGGCTGTGTCTACTGGCTTTACACCTGCCCTTTTAATACTAAGATCTTTTCAAAACTAAGCTTTTCCCCACATCTTGACTGTTGTATGATGTGGAGTGGTACACTCTTATGAGGAATCCCATTTATGCCTCAGATAAATGACTTGGTATCAGAGACTTTCTTATTTGTATATAGGCTTAAAGGTTTTTATTTCTACATGTGAAGCCAGTATCCACGGCCACCATCACAGCCACCTGGCCAATGCAGGTTCGCATTTGATCCAGATAGTCAGTAATGAAACAACGGAGCCAAGAACTGGTGGGCCATTACCTTTAATCCTAACTTGCACCCAGCAGGCAAGTAAAAACACACACTGGCCTCCAAAACCCACTCATTCAGTGCTCACAAAGCTAAGGACTTATCTGAGTTTCCTAGAATCAAAGGTTTCTAGCTCACTAGCCTTATTCACCTCCGTTCCCCATCTCCTTCTCTCTGCACAAACTGACTTCTCCTTTAGCATTCTGCCATCTTGGCTGCCTCTCCTGGCCTCCTCCACATGGCCATTCTCTGCTCTCTCCTCTATAGCTAATCTCAGGAACTGAGAGAGAGCAAGCTCCCAGTCTGCCCCACTTTATAGTGTAGAAATCAAAACCTTTAATCCAATATACAAACAAGGAAGTCTCTGATACAAAGTCATTTATCTGAGGCATAATGGGATTCCTCATGAGAGTGCACCACCCCACATCAAAAATGGTGGAAAAGGCTTAGTCCTAAAACCAAGCACGAGGCTACAAGGATCCTGCCTGCACCAGCCCGCTCCCAACACACATTAATATAATCATGCCCATCCCAAGAAGATGGGCAACTAATATCACCTGGGCGATGGGCTTCCACGTGGGCAGCGCCATCTTTAACAAAGTGAGCATAATGTATTTTATCTGCCCAACACTACACTATAAAATGGGGCAAACCAGGGGCTTGCTCTCTCAGATATTGAAATTAGCATTGCATAGGAGAGGTAGCCAAGATGGCAGAGTGCTGAAGGAGAAGCCAGTTTGTGCAGAGTTTGTGCAAAGAGAAGGAAATAGAGAACACAAGTGAATAAGTCTGGTGAGGTAGAAACCTTTGATTCTAGGAAACTCAGATAAGTCAGTAGCTTTAGGAGCCCTGAATGGAAAGGGAAGTGTTTTCCCACTGTGTATATTTCTCACCCGCCGGGTGCAAACTAGGATTAAAGGTAATGACCCACCAGTTCTTGACTCCATTCTTTCATTACAGTCTATTCAAATAAAATGCAATCCTGCACGGGCCAGGCGACTGTGTTGGTGGCCATGGCTACTGGCCATACAGATGTGTTCTGTAGAATAAACTTTTGATAAATTTCACATTGCATTTTAATTTCTTTTAGTAGGGTAAAGTTGAAAATATCCCTGTGTGCTAGGTAGAGTGATTTCACGTTCATTATCTCATTTAATTCTCATAATGTGATAAGATGTCATTACTCTTGTACAAATTTAGTTTTGGAGCTCAGAGATCACAAATATGCATCCAGTCATACAACCCACAGTTTCAGTTACTCGTTGTGCTGCAGCATTAAGTTTAAATGTGGACACAGCTCAAGTGTTGTGAATGTGCTTTTCTTACAGTTTTGTGAACACTCTCCCCAGAGGTTGCTAGGCTGCTAGAAAGTTAATAAGCATCTAGCAGCTGTGAGCACTTATCTGACATAGAGGGAGGGGGCGGCACAGGGTGTCCTCCGGCAGGGCCTGGCTTTGTTTAAGGCGTGCCCTTTCATTGTTTAAAAAGTCATAAAGAGAAAGGAGGGATTTAAAGATATTAAACACATAGCATAATTAGAAAGAAGAGGTCTCTAAGGAAGAAAATAAAGTGTGATTCAGAGAAAGTAGAGGAAAAAGGAAATTCTTCAGTTATATCTTCATAAAAAAAAATCACAATTTCCTCAACTGACACACATACTCTGTTTAATAAATATTTCCCAACACACTGCAACAAGATTCCATAAAATGCTAGGGTTTGTCTCAAAGAGCAGTCTGTCAACAAAGGCTGAAAGATAAACCAGTGATAGCCTTATTCATCAGCCCACATCTCAGGGAGGAGATGGCAAGTCCCCTTGGTGTCCCGTCCAGTGCCAAGAGAGCCTGTGATCTGAGCAGTCTTTGTCTGAACCTAATCTCCATGCCTCCCTTGCTCCATGAAAGGACCAGCTGGTCACCATCTGAATACTAAGACTTCTTCCTATTGGAAAATGTCATTGGATCAGCTGTCAGCCTTCTTTTCTTAAGGCTAGTGACTCTGGAAACTTTGACCTCCACTAAGGTCTAATTTTCAAACCATCTAAAGATCTATATTCAATGTACAGAGAAAGGAAATCCTGATATCTGCAGAAAATAGGAGACAGGACCTCACTTTCAAGACTCACTCAGTCCTGCCTGTGTGAACTGGGTTAGCAGCAAGACTGACAAAAATGTTCAGGGTCCTGAGACCCACATGTCACTCTGGTTGGTCCCAGGCAATGCAACCCCCTAGCAGCCACAGACACATGCATTTGTCTGATGTCCTCAGGTTTAGAGCCAGGATTTCTCTTAAATACTTCCTAGGTTTTCTTCTATTAATTTCCAATCTGGAGATGCTCTCACAAAATTTTCCAGTTCTTCAAGGCTATTACTTATTCTTTTTATTTAAATATACTGTAAATATTTGGAACTCCTGAATTCAGCAAATGATTAAGTTATTTCTTGGTGATGAAACAGTATATCCGATCACATTTTAATATGCATTACAATGTACTCACATGTTCTCAGCAGCCCACAGGTGCATTATGTAAGGAGTTGAGGTAGGAATAGTGCAGTTTACACCTTAGAAAATAATGTGGTCTCAGTAGGTGGCAAGGTGAAGGGTGCATTTTGTATGTTTCCTCAGAGCAAGTGAGAATATAGTATGAAGCTGGAAGGTGAGTGGGATGCAGGTTTTCTGGCTTTCTGCATAGACAGAACCAGGCCATCCTTCCAGGCCTTGTAAAAATGCTAGAGGTAGTGAAGTGGTGCAGCAGCCTCTGTCTACGCTGGGCCCTGCTGCCCCAGCTCCTGCTTTGTGTGAGGGTGGATCGCAGGAAGGCCAGCAGGGCAGTGGGAATGTGATAAAGCGGAGGGCATAGATGGGGGTGGTGGGGTGGTGGTGGGGGGAGTGGTGGTGTCAAGAGAGTTTCCAAGGTGAACAATTGGATTTTAACCACACCGGGAGTCTGCTACAAAGTAGTTCCACTCAAGCTGTGGGGAATCTGGGTATTTAACCCCCTACTCCAGGATGGGGTCGGGGCATTAATTCCTGGTCTTTCTGCCTGCCCCTAACACAAGTGGCTCCACCCACCTGCAGCCAGAGGAAGCTGGCAGGTCCAGTCTGCTTCCTCCAGTCTCATGGAAAGCTGTCTTCATGCGTGGGAATAATGACAACTGCCAGCATGTACACAGAAACTGCCTGCCTCCCATCCCAATGCCCTCCTGCTGCCTTCCTCAGAATAGGGGGACCTGAACTTGCTCATTTAACAAAGGTGGCCAACTTTTTTACAATGAAAAGGAGGACAGAAATAAATCAAAGAAAACAATATAGTAAATAAAAGAAACATTTTATTCATTGCAATAATAATACACTATAATATGATAAATGCATAATAAAAACATTTGTAATATTTTATATTGTAATTATGCTTTCATGCCTATTAAATTTTAATAATAATTGTAAGAAAAAAGTACTTTTTCACTGAATGAATATTTTTTGTCTTGTAACAATATATTGGAAATATCTGAACAAGAAATATCCTTCATATTGAATTTTACGGCAAGTGCTGCAGCTAGAGTATCAACATTCAATCTCGATTACTCACTTGTCCAAAAATCATTAACAGTTGAAAAAACTCTTTCAACTGCTGCATTAGTTCCAGGGCAGCACAATGTAAATTGAACAAGAATAAATAAATTTTCACATGGAATGTTCATTTTTGAAATGGCTGAATATTTTCACCTATCTTTTATTAATTTTGATGTGTTCATTTTCCCATTGTATTAATTTTTCAGAATTTAAATATATATTCAGTTTTCTAATTTCTTCAAAGAGACAATTTTCATTTATTTTGATGTCTGTCATTTCTTTAGATAAAAACTCAAGACAGGATTCAATATCTGTCCAATATACTTGCACTGAAGTAAAATACACCATGGAAAATGGTTATTTCCTGTGATGTATGTTTCAGACCATTCTTCGATATATTGAAAACATGTCTGGTAAAAACTCTGCACTTCTTTGATAAACTTTTCTGTTATGCCTGGATTTGAGTCCTCTAAGTCTGACAATATTCTTTTTATAATTAAAGGAAGAAATTTATATTGAAGGATAAAGTCATTCAAAGTAAGACTAACTACTGTAGCTAAAATTTGTTCACCTTCAATCTTTTGAATCGTCTTGTGAAAAGTAGATGCTTGATTATGTACAAAATATATTAATATCTCAGATATTTTATTATTGAAAAATGATTCCAGAATTTTAGGACATTTATCTAAACTTAATAAATATGAATGGAGAGGCTCAAATAATTGTAGAACACACTCTATAGCAGGTGTTAGAGCAAGCCATCTAACTTGAATATCATGAAAATTTTTTTATTCAACATTTGCTTCTTCACAAAATTGTTTTAAAGTAGCAACACAAATGGTAAAGTGACTAAAATGGAAATAAATTGTAGTTATTATTACTTCTTCATCAGTTGGCATGGCACATGATGCTTTGTTGATTGCATTTGACAAAATATGTGCATTACAACCTATTCCTAGTATTTTCTTTTGGAGTGACTCTTGTAATTTTACATACACATTATTCACCCCTTTGCATCTTTGCCCACCAAAATTTGTATTTGTATTATCAGCCTTTAGTGCAACAACTTTGGATTTCAAATTGTTTTCATTTATTACTCTATAGAGATGGTTTGACAAAATTTCAGAAGTTTCGCCCTCAATGGATTCTAAATTTAAAATTTTTACTTGAATTCCCTTGTTAACATTAAAATATCTTACTATTATTGGATACAATTTAATTTTATTATGATTAGATGCATCAGATAAAATCATTACAAATGCTGCAGTTTCCAAGTCCTCTCTAGTAAGTATTTTGTCACAGTAATTTTTAAATACTGATTTCAAAATAGCCTCGCATTTTGTCCTGGCACATGAGAATTTTGCATTGTGAAACTTTTTCAATAATTTAGTTGTACAATCCATACTACAAAAACTTTGTGAATTATGGTATGAAATGCATATGTTTCCTCCATTGCAGCAAACTGCTTTTCATCTTCAGAATAATTTAAAGTTTTAAAAAAAAAATGTTACTTTACAACTGGAAGCTGATGCATCTAATGATTGCTTATGTTTGTTGGTGGTCAAATGTTTCATTATCGCTGCTCTGTCCCCAACTGTAATACAAAATTCTTCACTGCAAATATTGCAGAAAACAATGGTATTTTTGTTTGATATGAAGAATGGAAATTTCTTTTTCAATTTATCACTGAAATGACATTTTCTCTTTTTTATTTTTCCATCCCTTAAATAAAATTTAAAATTAAAAATAAAATATAAAGCTACATGAATGATGAAAATACATTAGGAACTGAAAACATTATATCATATTAGGTGAATTTTCCAGAAGGCAAATTAACAAAACTAAATATCAAACAAAACCTCTAATTTGGAGTGATATTTGGGTGTATTTATCCTTTTCTAATTAAAAAACATCTGTTTTATCCAACTATTTAATCAAAATGCATTATTAATAGATATGGTTTGAGGTTAGATTTTCACTTCAAAACTCAAATTTCAGGAAAATACTTGTAAATAAAATTACACATATTTGTAAGTTATTAAATAGGTAATGAATTAATAAAACGTGAATTGTGCTTACCTGTCTAAGATTGAATATCCATTGAGAAAGAAATAATCATGAGTCTACAATGTCATATGTGCTGTATAATACTTTAGTACAGCGGTTCTCAACCTGTGGGTCGCGACCCCGGCGGGGGTCGAACGACCAAAACACAGGGGTCGCCTAAAGCCATTGGAAAATACATATTTATTATACAATACATTTTTAAATAAAATATGTATTTCCAATGGCTTTAGGCGACCCCTGTGTTTTGGTCACTCGACCCCCACCGGGGTCGCGACCCATAGGTTGAGAACCGCTGCTTTAGTAAGAAGTACACAAAGCCATTGCACGCTCTCTCAAGGTCTCCTGTTCGGAGCGCATGCGTCTCATAATCACGTCTCGCCACACTGTACTGATCCTTGACGAATCGTCATGTCAAATACAAATACGTCATAAGGTAGTTCTATTTTCAGTTTTTTGAGGAACCACCATACTTTCTTCCATAATGGTTGTACTACTTTACATTCCCACCAACAGTGTATGAGGGTTCCTTTTTCTCCACAGCCTCTCCAACATTTGCTATTACCTGACTTGCTAATAACAGCTAATCGAACAGGTGTGAGGTGGTATCTCATTGCCGTTTTGATTTGCATTTCTCTAATAGCTAAAGAAGATGAGCATCTTTTCATATATCTGTTGGCCATTTGTATTTCTTCCTGGGAGAAGTGTCTATTCATATCCTCTTCCCATTTTTTTATTGGATTGTTTGTTTGTTTGTTGTTGAGTTTTATGAGTTCTTTGTATATTTTGGATATTAGGCCCTTATCTGAGCTGTTGTTTGAAAATATCATTTCCCATTTAGTTGGCTTTCTGTTTATTTTGTTATCAGTTTCCCTTGCTGAGCAAAAACTTCTTAGTCTGATGTAGTCCCATTCATTAATTTTTGCCTTCACTTCTCTTGCCATTGGAGTCAAATTCATAAAATGCTCTTTAAAACCCAGGTCCATGATAAAGAAGATGTGGCACATATACACTATGGAATACTACTCAGCCATAAGAAATGATGACATCGGAACATTTACAGCAAAATGGTGGGATCTTGATAACATGATACGAAGCGAAATAAGTAAATCAGAAAAAAACAGGAACTGTATTATTCCATACGTAGGTGGGACATAATAGTGAAACTAAGAGACATTGATAAGAGTGTGGTGGTTACGGGGGGGAGGGGGGAATGGGAGAGGGATAGGGGGTGGGAGGGGCACAAAGGAAACAAGATAGAAGGTGACAGAGGACAATCTGACTTTGGGTGGTGGGTATGCAACATAATTGAACGACAAGATAACCTGGACTTGTTATCTTTGAATATATGTATCCTGATTTATTGATGTCACCCCATTAAAAAAATAAAATTATAAAATAAAAAAATAAATAAATAAAAAAAAAAATACAAATATGTCACATCACAAACAATGGATCAACTCTGCACCGATCGAATACGGACATTTACAGATTAGTTTTCCAATATCAGAAAGGAGGACATGTAGGAGGACACTTTTCAAGGGAGGATGGAACTTATAAAAGAAGGATATTCCTCCCTAAAGGAGGACGATTGGTCACCTTAGTTTGCCACTCCTGCATGTGAGCACCTGCCATCTCCGGGAGCCTTCTGGACACCGTGTGCTGTGGGTTTTGTTTCCTGGTCATGTGCCGGGTCCCAGACTAGGCCCATGGAAAAGGAAGCTCTCAGCCTAAGAGAGTCATAAAAAAGTGACTGTAAGAAGCCAATACAGAAATGCACTGTTGCCAGTGCATGTATGCAGAACTACACATGCCCAATTGGTGAACACTGAAGGAAATGTGAGAGAGGACTGTATCAACTCCTCAAAGAAAGGGGCTTCGTGGAAGGTGTTATCCTAGATTAACTGACCCCCCAAAGGTTCTGTGTTCTTGGGCCCTCATGTACTTTGTACCCACTGACTATGCGCTGTCCTTCTCAGTTCTTTTATTTCCTGACATCACATTGTAGCCCTGCCGGATGTCCACACGACATTGTGGATGGGGAAGAAGCAGCAGAGGGGCCTGGGTGGGGAAGGAGGACAGGAGAAAGCCCGAGGAAGTTCAAGAGAAGTGCCAAGAAGTCCAGCACCTGGTTTTTCCACAGCTTAGGGGAGACCACACTGCAAGAAGCTGTTGCTTATTAGCAAATTGCTAAAATTTTGTTGCTCACTGTCATTCAATAAGTAATTGTGAGTAGCTGCTTCTATAGTCTGTGGCTCTGTGTTACCCCTGGTTTACGGACTGTGATCTGGATTTTTTTTTATTATTATTCAGAACTGTTCCTGAGCAGATATGGAGGGGCCATGACTGCATTCCACAGTCAAGCCAAAGTGTTGGTCCATAGCCTTTAGGAGAAATGTGTTTAAATGGCAGGGGAGCAGGAAGGCTAACCAATAAGTAAATGTGACATGAGACTTTAATGACCACAGATAAACAAATGGCCAGAGAAGACAAGTAAATTGATCATGTCAGAGTCTGCAGGGATGCAGGATGCACTGTTCAGGCTCCATTTGAAAGTAAAGACTTACCATCCTCAGTGCTGAGAGGGCTGAGGCAGCCTGCCTGGGCAGCCCCCTCCTGGCACTTGCTGATGTCACCTTGCCTAGCTTCAGTGACTGAGTGACATGTGAAAGTTCAACCCCCTTGTCCCAATCTGGAACCAGTGAAGCCATCCAGGTCTGGGACTCCCCATGGGTGAGCCGAGGCTTCCCTAAGACTGTGCCACAACACCTTTTCCCAATTCTGTCTTCCTTCCCTCTTCTTTTCACAGGTATTGACACCAAGATAGCAACCAAGACCCGAGATTCCATTAACGTTCCTGCACACCTTCACCAACTCCCAGTCTGCCCCTTGGGACTTCAACTCATGAAAACATTCTTCAAAACAGATATGATTTTGAGATGCCCCGGTTTAAAACCATAGGATGTCTTTTTATGTCAGGACCCCATCCCTTAACTTGGCCTGAGGCTTCAAGATCTGAGTCCCTCTGCAAGCTCACCAGCACAGTCTACATGCAGACGTCCACAGCACAGCTCACCAACCTGTTTGCTGGCCCTCCTGGGGTAGAGGAAGCATTGACACATGATAAGTGAATTAATGAATGATGTGTAAATGAATTGAAAAAAATGTGCTAGGTTCGTCGTTCCTCAAAATTTTTCCTTCCACGTCCTAGCTTGAACTGTTCTCCATCCAGAAAATCCCTGACCCTCAGACTTGGTCAAGGTCTGTGATTTTGTATGACCGCAGGTTGTAACTCTGCACTTCTCTGTGTGATGTATGCACTTCATATCTAGATGGACAGTCCTTCATTCTAACTGGACCACAAGCTCTGTGGGCAATGCTCTGACCACACCTCTCTGCACCAGCACTGGCTTGGCCTGAGCTCTGAGTTCATCAGTGTTTTTCAAAACAGGGAAGGAAGGAAGGAAGGAAGGAAGGAAGGAAGGAAGGAAGGAAGGAAGGAAGGAAGGAAGGAAGGAAGGAAGGAAGGAAAGAAGGAAGGAAGGGAGGAAGGGAGGGAGGAGGGAAGGAAGGAGAGGAAGGGAGAGGGAGGGCAAGGAGGGAGAGAGAGGACATCATGATTCCAGGTAATAACCTTTTCCTTCTTCCACACCAGGGGTCCCCAAACTTTTTACACAGGGAGCTAGTTCACTGTCCCTCAGACTGTTGGAGGGCCAGACTATAAAAAAACTATGAACAAATCCCTATGCACAATGCACATATTTTATTTTAAAATAAAAAAACAAAACGGGAACAAATACAATATTTAAAATAAAGAACAAGTAAATTTAAATCAACAAACTGACCAGTATTTCAATGGGAACTATACTCCTCTCACTGACCACCAATGAAAGAGGTGCCCCTTCTGGAAGTGCAGCAGGGGCCGGATAAATGACCTCAGGGGGCCGGCCGCATGCGGCCCACGGGCCGTAATTTGGGGACCCCTGTTCCACACTGTTGACTCCCCAGCCCTGGGAGAACTGAAGCTTTTCCTCCTCTCAAGAAGGTAGTAGAATTATACCCTTTTCACTAAAAATATCACTCCTAGGCAATGCTAAATAAGAACTAATGTGCCATAGAATTTTTAGCCCTGTCACAAAGGATCATCATACCTAAAAGGTATTATGCTTGGAAGGAATCGCAGGGTACAAACCATCACTGGCCACCTGATAGGGCTGGGTACTGACTTTAAGACCACAATACTTACATGGTGACCCTCTCATTGGTCTGTCTGAGTTAAGACTGAGTCACAGGGTGGGCTGTGTAAAGCCAACAGCCAGGGCCAGAGCCACTATCAAAGCAGCCTTCTGGCCCATGCAGGTTCGCATTGGATTCGGACAGTCGGCAAAGAAACAATGGAGCCAATAACTGATAGGCCATAGTCTTTAATCCTAGCTTGCACCCGGCGGGCAAGTAAAAATACACACTGGGCTCCAAAACCCAATCACATTCAGTGCTCACAAAGCCACTGACTTATCCGAGTTTCCTAGAATCAAAGGTTTCTAGCTCACCAGCCTTATTCTCCTCTGTTCCCCATCTCCTTCCTTCTCCAGCGTCAAACTGCACAAACTGGCCTCTCACTCAACACTCCGCCATCTTGGCTGCTTCTCCTGGCCTACTCCACGTGGCCTCCTTCCGCTGCTGGCTCTACTCTCTCTCCCATGCTAACCTCAGGAACCAAGAGCGCAAGCTCCCACTCCGTCCCCATTTTATAGTGTAGAAATCCAAACCCTTAATCCAATATACAAAATAGGGAAGTCTCTAATACAAAGTCACTTTCTGAGGCATGATTGGATTGTACCACCCCACATCAAAATGGGTGGGAGAGGCTTAATCCCAAAACCAAGCCCCAGGCTACAATGATCCTGCCTGCCCCCAACACACATTAATATCACCTGGGCGACGGCATCTTTAACAAAGTGAGCATAATACATTTTATCTGCCCAACAGGCTGTAATATACATGGCCTTGTTCACACCTCCTTGGTGGAGTCCCCCCCCTGGCATGTGCACAGACAGTAACCTGGACACTTCTGTAGAGTTCAAACAATGGCCCAGTGGCCCAGCCTGCACCGCATCCCCTTCAAGTCCCTGCTGTAAAGGGATTTCCAATTACAAACCACCTTGGTGGGGATGAACAGGGGACTCCTCCAACCCAAGCTGCTCATTGCCTTTGCTCTGACTTTGGCCTCTGGGAAGGAAATGAGTGAATGCTCCCAAATGTAAGCCAGTGTGGGCACCAGACAAGAGGTACCTGGCTCTGAGCTGGAGCCTGCCACCATGTGGTGGTGCCGGGGACATCCCTCACACTGGTCTGTGGGCTTCAGTAAAGGTTAATTAGGCAAAAATAAAATGGGGTATTCTCACCCTGTGCCCACTGCACCCTCTGCTCTCCTCCACCTCAAACTATAACATGACTGGCCTGTCTCAGAAACCTCAGCTGGGGGTGGAGGACCTTGATGCTCTTGGACTCAAGGATGGCTATGTAGTCTACTTATAAGGAATCTCAAACAATAAAATCCAGCCCCTGCTGCTCTCCTGCTACTGACATTCAGCTCCGTTTTAACGCCTGGATGCCCACTGAGCCATCCTACATTCCTGTACCCCTAACACGTCAGTGTCTGTCTCCTGAAAACAAGAGCACTCTGTCACGGGAAAGTGATCAAAATTTGCAAATTCAGACCAAATGAAACCTATTATCTAATCTAGAGATCTATTTCAGGTTCCACCAATTGTCCCAGTGATGTCCCCAAGGCAAAAGAATTCCCTGGTGATATTGTCCTTTCCTGTCATCTCCTTGTCCCCATGAACCCAGAACAGTTCTCAGTCTTGCCTTATAGCACAGAGCGGATGTTTAGATGGATTCAGATTAGTTTGGTAGGTTGGCAAGGGACCCAAGCCCTTGCCAAGAACGCTCCCAATGAGTCCTTCCAGTGAGAACTCTTCTTTATAGATTTGAACAAGAAGCTGAGAACTTGGATAAGTAAACCCCACCCAGAGTTTCTAAGGTCTGGCCACAGCAGCCCAGGAGAGAAAAGCACGCAGGCCACTCCTTCTGGAGCTTCCCTGAAAGCGTTGGCCTCTCCCTTCCTGGGCTGGCCAATCCCCTCCTGGGCTGGCCTCTCCCTTCCTGGGCTGGCCACTCCCCTCCTGGGCTGGCCACTCCCCTCCTGGGCTGGCCTCTCCCTTCCTGGGCTGGCCACTCCCCTCCTGGGCTGGCCTCTCCCTTCCTGGGCTGGCCTCTCCCCTCCTGGGCTGGCCACTCCCCTCCTGGGCTGGCCTCTCCCCTCCTGGGCTGGCCACTCCCCTCCTGGGCTGGCCAGTCCCCTCCTGGGCTGGCCACTCCCATCCTGGGCTGGCCTCTCCCCTCCTGGGCTGGCCTCTCCCCTCCTGGGCTGGCCAGTCCCCTCCTGAGCTGGCCTCTCCCCTCCTGGGCTGGCCTCCAGGAGCCCAGCCTGAACTGGGTGCAGCCCCAGAGCTCTCGGCTGCCCAGGACAGCAATTTCAGACAGAGCTCACCCTTCCCTCAGAACTGCTCCTTTCTCAGGTGCCATCACAGGGAAGACTCTAGCATGGTGTCCTGTCATCTCCAAGATCTGCCTTTGTCATTAAAGTTACTCTTACCTTTACTGCAGGAAAGAAAATTGTGAGATCGGCATTACTCATAGCCTAAGGTGCCATCGTGTTAGTTTGTGACCCTGCAGAGGGGACCTGAAGTTTGCATGGACTCAGGCCAGGTTCACCCACTCTCACTGTGTACACTTTGCTTCTAGGAACAAGTCCCCGTCACTGTGGCCCTGCTGTTCAGAGGCAGAGAGCACCCTCAAGCAGAGACACACTAGGCTGTGACATGCACAGGCGTCTCTGCAGGTGACTTCCAGGGGTGGCTGGGCCCAGGTAACGGCTGCTATTCCTTCTCTTTCATACCTGCTTTGATGCTGCTGCAAGGCGAGACATGGAAATCTGGGAAGCAAATTACTTTGTTCGCATACCCTCAAATGCACAGTCTCCTTGTCTCCGAGCCATGCTTAGGGGGTCTGAGTGAGCCCAAATCAAGGCCCCCATTCTCATCTCTTTCTATCTTTTTAGGACCCCCTCAAGCCCACTCATTCTTTTTTTTTATAAATAAATTTTTATTTTAATGGGGTGACATCAACAAATCAGGGAACATATATTCAAAGAAAACATGTCCAGGTTATCCTGTCATTCAATTCTGTTGCATACCCATCACCCAAAGAGAGATTGTCCTCCGTCACCTTCTATCTAGTTTTCTCTGTACCCCTCCCCCTTCCCCTCCCCCTCTCCCTCCTTCCCTTCTCCTGCCCCCCGTAACCACCACACTCTTGTCCATGTCTCCTAGTCTCATTTATATGTCCCACCAATGTATGGAATCCTGCAGTTCTTGTTTTTTTCTGATTTACTTATTTCACTCCATATAATGTTATCAAGATCCCACCATTTTGTTGTAAGTGATCCGATGTCATCATTTCTTATGGCTGAATAGTATACCATGGTGTATATGTGCCCCATCTTCTTTATCTAGTCTTCTTTTTTTTTTTTTTTACAGTGATTAAAGCCTTTAAGCAAACTCTTGGCCAATACAGCAAGAATCCATAAAAGAGTAGTGTCCTTCACATGTTCACCAAGTCCAAGTTGGCCCCAACACCATGCCAAATCCCTGAAAAATGCAACCCAACCCCAGTTCAGTCTATTAGGAGCTGTCACAAGGAGCAGGAGTCCAGGAAAAGTCCACATCCAGGAAAAGTCCGCATGGCACTGGAATTGTTGTCACAATTCTATACTGTGCAGCTCACGTCCAAGTCCCAATGACCGCTGCTTCTAGCTGGTAATGATTCAGGTAGACTGGAAAAGCCATCTGCAGCATGTGTGGAGATGGAGCTTCTGTTCTCCTCTGCCTGGAGAGATGGGACCAGGTTGCTCTTCCCTGGAGCTCTGCAACTGTGGTGTGTGGTAAAGAGAACCTTGAGATACACTAAGCTGGGTGGCAAAGGTAGATTCATAATAGAAGTTAAGCCCACTCATTCTTTAAGCCCCAAACAGGTCTCCTCTTCTGTGTGCCTGTCCGGACTCTGCAGCTCAGAGGACTCTCCTGTCTGCTCCCAAAGCAGAGATGGTGAAGAGGCTGCAAGTGATTAAGTGATTGGCAGGGGCTGCCCAGAACCTGCGGCCACAGCCTGGTTTGCTGGGAGAGCATGGGCATTGTTTGAGATGCTGCTGGTGGGGAAACAGAGGCAGCAGTCCACCCAGAAGATTACCTGATGCACCTGTCCCTTTCCCCCATCAGAGGGTCAAGTCCTGGGAAAAGCACCTACACTAACATACTGTCAGGGACTACAGGAGAAGGACCAGGCCCGGAGCAGGGGCAGTGGGTTAGGCCGAAACTGTGTTGTAAGCAGGTCCGGCCCAGCTGGTCCCCGAGAGGACCAGTGCTCAGCACAGGCTGTGGACTTGGGCTGTGTTGTGTGGACTGGAACTAAGGAGGCCGACAGGCCAAGGGGAGGCCAGCGGGGCTGGGTGGGACCCCCTGATGAGCTCATGTTTGGGCGGAGCTGACCCCAAAACTACAGCCTGTGTAAAAAGTTGGTACGTCAGATGCATACTTTCATCTCCTTTCTGCTCTTCCAACCCCTCTAAGCAAAGCAAACCAGATTTGTACAGAATCTCTGATTTGCTGCAAAAGCCATCTTATTTTTAATGAAGGGCTCAGAGAGATGTGACTTGTTCTGAGTGCCCTACCGCGTCACTCCCACTTCCTGGTCTGAGCTCCCCGGGGTTATCCAGTCTGCCGTGCTGACTACTACCATGTGGGAAAATGCATACTTAACAACTATTCGGGATGTGCCCTGCTGCAGGTGGCTCTGGGCTCCCTCTTGCTGGTGACATGAGGCCTCACACTCAGGCCACCTTCCCAGGGGACAGGGGAGAGAAAAATAAAGCATTTATCTGAGAAGGGAAGAGAAGAGAAGAGAAGAGAAGAGAAGAGAAGAGAAGAGAAGAGAAGAGAAGAGAAGAGAAGAGAAGAGAAGAGAAGAGAAGAGAAGAGAAAGAAGAGAAGAGAAGAGAAGAGAAGAGAAGAGAAGAGAAGAGAAGAGAAGAGAAGAGAAGAGAAGAGAAGAGAAAGGGGAGGGGAAGGGAGAGGAGAGGAGAGGAGAGGAGAGGAGAGGAGAGGAGAGGAGAGGAGAGGAGAGGAGAGGAGAGGAGAGGAGAGGAGAGGAGAGGAGAGGAGAGGAGGAGGAAGAGGAGAAAGGTAGAAGATGGCCTCCACCTCAACCAAAAGGTGTGAGGAGACTGGCAAGCTGGCCAGAAACAGTTCTTGTTTGTCCATCAGAACAGAACCATAGGTGAGATTTAGATGAGACATGCGCTAACCAGGCTGCTTCTTGGACCTGAGGCATGAATTTGCCTGTGATGCAAGTTTAGAGACAGCCTGCCCCAACTGAGGGCCAGGCTGCGGACTGGCCCGTGGTCATCAAAAATGGCCACATCTCTGGGGTGTGGAGGAAGGTAGGGGTCAGAGGAGGACAAGCACCATGTGATCTCACTTACATGTGGACTCTGAAGAACAAAATAAACTAACAAACAAAATAGAAACAGTAAAAAAAAAAAAAAAATGAAGATAGGGGAGCTGTCATGGGCCAAAGAGGACCAGAGAGATGGCAGCAAAGGCTGATGCCACCCAAGGGCTTCCTTGCCATTGGGAACCTGTTGGGACCATTGAGGGAATCAAAACCAGGCCTGTAGATTAGACATTAGCTTTGCATTGGTCTCAATTTCCTGCTCTGGATAATTTTTGAAGTTCTGTGAGAGACTGTTCTTGTTTTTAGAGAACACACAAGTATTTAGGGGCTAAGGGATGAAGGAAGGAGGGATGGAAGGAGAGAGAGGACAAAGAAAAATAGAGACAATTTCAAAATGTTCACATTTGGGATCTCTAGTGAATGGTTTCTGGGAATTCTTCATATTCTTCCTGCAACTTTTCTGTAAGGCAGAAACAATTTTAAAAATAAAAATAAAAGAGTTTAATTGTCTAGACTTTCACTTTCTTATCCAAAGTTCACTATTGGTTCTACGCTACATGCAGAGCACCTGCTGTATACATCGCAGAACCTCCTATCTGACCTATGGGAGCTGGTTCCAAAGACCTGAGTCCTCCATGCCACCTTAACAGCTGGTCCCCTTCACCTGTGCCCCTTCCCACTGCCATGGGAGCTGCAGCCCTCAGCAAGACAGCCCTCCCCGCAGCCCGGTTGCCTGAAGAGGGACCAGATGGACAGGCAGGCCGCTGAGGGTCCCTGCTCTAGCTGCTCTGCTCTTCCTCAGGTGGCCTGCCCTGCACAGGGGCCTGGGCTTCATCCTCCTCCGGACGCCCGGCTCAGGTGTGCAGTTCCCCGTGGGAGAGGCACCGTGGGTCATAGGGTGATGTGTGCTGTGAGGAAGGTCTGGAGTGGGCTGGAAGCTGTTGAGGGGCCACAGAGGACATGAAAGAAAAGCTCTGATGGGTGTCTGGTGGCTTTGCCCTCTCCACAGCTCTGGACACGAGGATATGCAGATTTTTGGTCCCTGTGAGTTTTATTTTTTCACAAGTATGTTTACAGTAGTCCCTCCTCCCTCTGTGAGGGTGCCCTGCCCTCTCTGTGGGTCCTGGGCCTGCTTGGTCAGCGCCTCACAGACAGAGCCTGTGACAGCACTGCCTGCTGCTCTAAACTGGGCAGGCCTGTCATCCCAGTTCAACAGAGTACAAGTTCCCTGGTGCCAGCACACTTCCACTCGCACGAGGTGTTTCCGTTTCTGCCCTTCCTTCCGGGGCTGCTCCCCCCCGGCATGCTGGGCCTGCAGTGAGTGTGTCCCTCCTTCTGCCTCGCCTGTCCTCCTGGGAAACGTTCTAAGCTCTGGCTGTGAACTCAGCATGTGAGCTGGTGGTCACCAGATGCAACAGCAAGACTGGTTCACAGAGCAGAAGGAGACCAGTGCTGTGTTCTGCAGCTTCGATGAGACTTGGGGATTTTGGGAAACTTCTTCCTGGCACAGGGCTCTGGGCTGACCGCAACCAGCAGGCACTGACCCCAGCACTGTGGGAGGCTTAGCATTGGGATCTACCCAGGCTTAGGGGAAATTTCAGCTTCAAGGGATCAGTGAGGTCAAGCCCATACTTACTACCCAAACCGTGCCATCTCCTCTTCTCCCTCCTCTCTACCAGATGTGGGTCAGCCTAAGGTGGGAAATACCACGAACATGCCTGAGCTGTTGATGTCTGGGCCTTCTCCTTGCCAGCCTCACCCCCCTGCCTCCCAGTCACAACAGCTGGAAACCCGTGCAACCTCCCTGGGCTGGGGCAGCGGGGGCCTGGACGAGGCACATCTGGCCCAGAAGGCCACACATTTTACACTTCTTATATTATCTCCAAATGAGGTTATTCACAGTTGCCATAAAAAGCTGACATGTGTTTAAGTGTTGTTCAAAACAGGCACTTAACATATGGTACACATTTTGTTGCCTTTGGCTTTTGTTCATTCTTAAATGCATTTGGAGCCTTGTGGAATGGATGCAGCCAAACCTCGGTGATCCTCTGAGAGGCCTTAAACCGTCTGTATGAGTGTGAGCACAAGCACCACACCCACAGGCACACGCGGGCGGCCGCCCCGGATTGACTCATCCCGCCTCTACTGCACAAAGTGATGGCCACAGCTCCTCTTACAGCCTTGCCAGTTTAGGTAAGAGGCTCCTGGGGAGGATGTCCCTGTAATTCCCCGCCTGACATCAAGCCTAAAGACCAAGGCAATGTTTAAGTGCAGGAATGTTCAGATGGCCTTCAGGCAAACACTCTCTTCTTTCAGCACTAAATCAATGCGCACTAGAGCATGTGCTCACTGTAACCTGGAAACCTAAGCACAGTGAAGTTGCTTCACTGTTGGGCAAGGGGCAGTGCTTTCAACAGAACAGGTATTGCTATCTCTGAACTTGTATGTTTTCTGTTACCTGAGAGGGGGCTGGAGACTTTAGGCAGCTGCCCAGCGTGTGGGTAGGGGTTGTGGCCCCAGCTCAGACATGGTGACTAATGCAGAGATGAGACCCCCACTCCAGGTAGGATGGTGAGAGTGTGAACAGCAGGGCTTTCCGCCGTCAGCCCCTTGGGTCTGACTGGCAGCAGACAGCTGCCTGGCCCAGACAGCCAGTAGCCGGGGCAGCCCGGCCGGCTCTTCTCTGGGGTTTCTGACCAGGTGAACACGGGGTGCAACGTCAGTGTGAATGTGACATCTAACAACTCAGTGAGTAACATGCACTGTGAAGGCCAGATTATTCACTGAAAGAACACAGCACTACTAATAATGATAGCAGCAATAATACTGTCACTCATAACCCTATTCTTAGTGATAGAAATTACTAGCTTATCAGTATAATTCTTCCCAGTTTTTCTCATGACTGTAACTACTCAGATGTTCTGTTTTGTTTTGCTTTTATGGGCACGAAATGATATGCACCACCCACAGACTTGAATCTTGCTTTTTCTCTGAATGTTCTAATGAGTGTTTTCCCATGACAAAATGAAGATATCCCATCCGCGTGGAATTCTGATTTAAATAGCAATGAAGGAAAAGGGTGGCCTTTGGGTGACATCTCAGAAAGCAGCCAGGTGTCCTGGCTCTGCCCCGCACCCCAGATGAGCTGGACCCTGTGCCCTGTGAGCAGCTGTGGTGTGAAGGGGCCAGCAGGGCACTGGGAGACTCCTCGAGTCCTTCTGTTTTCTGTCACTTTCAAGCTAAGTGACCATGTCAACCGGCCTTTTTTTTTTTTTTTTTTTTAACCTCAGTAGCTTCCTCTGAATGGGGTTGATCATAAGCCCTGTCCTGCAAGTGGCTAGGTCACCTCTTTTTCTAGGATTCCTTCCATTGACTCGTTCACTTACAAACTCAGAGTACATTCATTAAGCCAGGTAGCCTCTTGCACTGGCTTAATGTCTTAATTGTCTTCCACTGTTCAGGAGCACCTCTATCCCAATCTTAGCACACAGTTTCTCAGCTCAAGACTTCATTTTCTGGACTCTGGTCTAGGTATGTGGCTGTGTGACTAAGTTGAATCCAATGTGCTCTGAGTAGAAGTAACAAGTGCAACTTTCTGGTTGTGCATGTGAAAGGAAGCTCCACATGGTGTACTTCCTCTTTTCCCCTCCCACAGCACAGAAGTCAGATGTGTCAGTGGTGGGACACCTTCAGCCATGAAAATGAAGGGTCAGCCCAGGTCATAGTGAAACAAGGCCACACAGTGTCTGGTTCCTGGACCATTTCAGGATCAAGGTCATTTTACTGGCTGGACAACCTACCCATCCGGACTTACATGTGAGACAGAATTGAAGCTGATTTATTTGCTCTCTTTTAAAGCAACCAGATCTATATCTTAACTAGTATACTTTCCTTATCCTTCACACATTTTAGGGTTTTTTATTCTGTTTTATCTGTATCAGTTGAGTCTGGTTTATGGATATTAGTAATAATAAATTAATAATTGGAGCCACAAAAAGAATCTATTCTTCTTGAAATCTTGACAACAGTGTAATCTTTCTGCACTTCAAGTCAAAGCATGCAACACATATATATTTTTTAAAAATCTTACTCAGGCCTCCTTTGTGTGGAGTGTGCACTTAAATCATTGTAAAATTATCTCTGTAACCATGACCTCAGCTGGATCATGCACTTCTTCTCCCTTCCTATTTATTTTTAAAATTTGTTCTTCAAGTCTCAGAAGAGCTTTAAAGGTTACTAACTTGAGCCAAGTACTAATGAGGGACCATTTGAATTTTTCTTCTTCTGTTTTTTAGCCAACTTTTCATTCCTACTAAATTAAGCTGATGCACTGTTTTTCTCTAATGACTGGTTTATATTCCTTGAGTTATTTTCTTGACTCATCAAAATGAGCTGGAGCTGCTGGACAGCTCATAAATTGCCTTGAGTTTTTATTTTGTTTTTCCTTAATGTACACTATTTATCCAAAGCCAGTTTTCACGCTAATTGAGTCCCTTGCTTTTTGTGTCTTTCCAATTACAGGCATTTTTATTACCCTTGCTTAAATTGTATACACTGTGACTCTGGCTGGGTAGCCTAGTCAGTTACAGTGTCTCCTGAAACATCAAGGTTGCAGATTGTATCCCCCTTCAGGGCACAAACAGGAAGCGACCAATAAATGTACAACTAAGAGAAAGAACAAATAAATGCTGCTCTCTATTTCCTCTCTCTCCCTGCCTTTCTTTCTCTCAAAAGAATTAAAATAAAATAAAAAGGGAAATAACTAAAATGTACACATTGCAAGGCAGTAAGTAGTCTTTTGTAGAGGGGAGTGTTTTGGGGTCAGGATTGCAAATCTACAATTCTCAGTAAGACTCAGCAGTGTCTAGAGACAATGACATAATTCCCAACCCAGTGGAGACCTTGCTTATGAGGAGAGGACCAAGGATTTTAATTTCAACCCACAGAGCTATTCTCTCCCTCGTTCTGTTTAGTGAGTGGTTCAGACGTGGTCAAAATTCACACAGCTGGATGCAGGCCAGGAGAATACTGGTGGAACTTTCCCACTGCGCCCAGTGAGCTCCTCATCCAGACCCCGATGAGGTATTTCCAGGTGACCTGGTCTGCACTCTGGTAGGCTGGGTCAGTCCTTCAGGATTTTGGTTTCCTTTCCATATGAGCAGATATATTGTTTAGAATATCAGCTTCTCTTTTCAAATAAATCAATAAAGATTTTCTTTGCATACAAAAATAAAAGTGAAATGCAGTTTTTTTTCTTCTTCTTCCTCCTCCTCTTCTTCCTCCTCTTCTTCCTTTTCTTCTTCTTCTTCTTCTTCTTCTTCTTCTTCTTCTTCTTCTTCTTCTTCTTCTTCTCCTCCTCCTCCTCCTCCTCCTCCTCCTCCTCCTCCTCCTCCTCCTCCTTCTTCTTCTTCTTCTTCCTCTTCTTCTGTGGAGGACTTGCACCCCTGCTGCTGACTGTGCCACTGCCTGTGACCTCTGGCCATTTGTGCAGAGGAAGGAGACCCGATTTTAGCTTCTTGCTCCTTTCACACTCCTCGTTGTCTCTACTTTGGCAGGCAAGGATTCCTGGGCTCATTCTGAAGGCCTGTACAAGGGTAGTGGTGCTCTCTCCATCTCTCCTTTTCCACCAACCAGCAGCAGCAGCATTAGGGGTCTTCCTAACCTGTCTTTCCTCCCTTGCTCTTATCTCTCACAAAGATGGCACAAGGACAAGGTTTCTCTCTCAGCCCTGCAGTCCTGCACACTCAGACAAACTTCAAGCAATGCGCTACCTTGGAGTCTGCCTTGAGGAGGTGTACTACTTGGAAACATTGTCTCTGAGAAGGGACTCTGTCTACTCTACCCTGTTTTTATTTCCACATTCATTTTGAAAGGTATTTTTTTATGTTAAGGCTGAACAGATAAACATCTATGGGCCATGGTCTTGTCCAGTCATACAATAAAGAGGTTATTATAGCACCATTCCTTGAGGCATGGGCAGGCACACCTGAGTATTGCAGGAATCAAAGGAGGACAAAAACGCCCAGACAACTTGATGAAGGAAGTAGGATTTATTAAAGCCAATGGAGCACGTGGAGATTATAGCTCCAAAACACAGACTCTCTGAAGTTAACTTTCTTACAGGTTCTATATCTTTACAGTATCAAAACAATGGGCATGTGATCTCTTTGTTTAAGGTTTCCCAGGACTCAAGGAGAGGGGAGGGAAAGCTTTGGTGGGGTAAGCAAGGAGGAATGGGTTTCCAGATCACTGGCCATAGTTACATACAGATCCTGCTGTTCTTGTTTTGTATTGTAACTATGGGATATAGATAATTTATCACTGGCTGACTCAGTTACCCCACTGGCTCCTTTCCCTTGTATTCTTTTCATTTCTTCCTTCTAAGCCAAGAGGGGGCCTGCCCTTCCTTCCACTCTCCTCGTTTTGAGAGTTCAGAATTTTCTTTGTACTGGAATCTCACATTCTATATCTGATCTTCAGGGGAAGGCCTGATAGTGGTGGGTAAAGTATATATGGGCCATTGTTTGTTGCTGTACTGTGGCCTCTATCATGTTCCTTATGCTGTTTATTAATAGTGGCAACAAACATGGACCTATTAAGAAAATTCCTAGGAGTAATAACACTGCTTCTATTAGGACTTTAAACCTACTAAAGGCTGAGAACTATCCCCCAAAAAGGCTACTGGGGTTTCCTTTAACTTGGGTCTGGGCTATTGTTGGTCCTTCTATCTCTTTCCTCTATCCTCCTGCTGCTATTTTTATTTTAAATATTAGTGTAGTAGGAGGATTTTTAGGATCATAACAGACATAGGGCTGGTTATACCCTGGGTCACACACTGCAAATTGAGTCTGATTATGGCTACAGGTTCCTTTCTGAGTTCCCTTATGCTCATAGAAACTACAGACAAGCAAGGTGGTGGAGACCTTTTGGCCTTCCTTGGTGACATGGATACACAGTTCACAGTCCTCTGCCCTAGTTCCCCTCCCTCCCCAGAGTCCAATTATAAGAATCTCCATGGTGAAATTCCTCAGGCTTCAATCGTGTGTTGACCAGCCATCTCCCAATTTGTGGCTGGAGCAGGGTATGTTGTCCTTCTCAGGGTCAACTTTCAAACGTTGGAAAGGCTAGTCTCTGCTGTCTATGATGGTGTCTCTGCTGGGGCCACAGGCTTCAGGCAGCTATGGTGAATCCAGGCAGGTATACCTTCTACCTTGGCAGCAGTAGGAGTGGTCAGGATCACGGTGTAGGGTCCCCTCCACTTGGGTCAGAGGGGAGCTGGATTTCAATCCTTGACCTTCAATCCTTTCCTGAGGAAAAATAATGGGCAGGGGCAAACAAACTGATTGGAGCCCTGATGAGCACCCATTTGGATATGGTACTGGCTATCTTGCCTAAAACTTTTAATTACCTGTGTAGTTCTGTTTCTCCTAATTCTTAGGGAGTCCTTGGCAAGTTACATAATATTGGGGGAGGCCTGTTGTATAATACTTGATAAGGTGAATACCCAGTGTTCTTGGAGGGGGTGCACTGAACCTTAAACAATATTAGAGGTAAAGCTCATACCTATTTAAGACCTGTTTTCTGACATAATTTGCTAAGTCCTAACTTTAGAGTCCTATTCACGCGTTCCACTGTTCCCGAGCTCTGAGGTCTATATGCCGAGTGAAGCTTCTGGGTGATATTCAATGTTTGAGCTGTTCCTTGTACTACCTTAGCCACAAAGGCCGGGCCGTGGTCGAAGCCTATCCAAAGTAGCAGTCCAAACCTTGGAATTACTTTCCTGAGCAATGCCCTTGTTATTTCTCTGGCCTTTTCAGTCTGGATGGGATAGGCTTCTACCTATCCTGCCTTCTGGTGTCCTTGGCAGTGGATTACTGCTATCTGTTTTGGCTTCTAGACAGCTTCCAGCAGCTGAAGACTTTCTCCTGGATATTTGAGGTCCTTGCGCCAGCTGTCAAGAGTCCTCTTTCTGGCTCTATGGACTTGCAGAGTAAGAAAGGCAAAGCAGAAATCAGTACATACCCTACTTGCCTGTCCCCTGGTGAGTTGACAGAGCTCCTTCTATCTATATACAGCTCCTAATCTGGGTCTCATGGGTTGATCTAGCAATTCCAGCTGGCTGGAGTATACTGCATCAAGCACTTCTAAGCAATTGTGCTATGGCTTTCCCTCATTCACTGGGAGCAGTGTTGCTGGATTTAAAGTGGTACACACCTCTATTACTAGTCTTGGGTTTTCACATAATTAACTCTGGTACTTAGTGAGGTGGGCATTTGTGAGCCAGTGATGTCCTTTTGCATTCATCAGAGAGAGTCACTACTGCATGTGGCACCCATACATTTAGGTCTTATCCTAAAGTTAGTTTGTCTGCCTCTTATACCAGCATGGTAATGGCTGCTAAGGCTCTTAAGGATGGTGGCCAGCCCTTTGCAACCCTATCTAGTTGCTTGGAGAGGTAGGCTGTTACAGGTCTAGGCCATGACCCAAAATCTTGGGTTAGTACACCCACTGCTGTCTTGCTCCTCTCTGAGACATACAGCACAAAAGGTTTTGCTAGGTTAGGAAGACCTAGTGCTGGGGTGTTGTGGACCGTTAATGGCAAAAAGCCATCATAGATTCGAGGCTTGGCAGGGGGCTAAGTTCTTCCCCCTCCATCTCCATATTTAGCTTTGATGCTGAGTATTTGCACCCACTCCACTTCCTTCCTTGGGTTGCAGGAAGCCATATACATGCCCTTCCTCTGACTCTTTGTTTATTTCAGATGTTTGTAAATTTCACTAATGTATCCTGTTTTTGCCTTGGGAGAGTTCCTGTCTTAGCCTTTGATATGCAACTTTGTATCAGGGTCCTTGATTTGCATAGGTCTATATAATAAAGCAAACTGGGGCTGTGGGGCACTCAGATGCTGCCAGGCAGTTTGAAGAGTCCTCCCGGTCCCATCGGTTTTGTTTTGACAAGTGTGGTTCCTCAATTCCGCACCGTTATTTGGAGCTGCGCTGGTCCGCGGCACTGGGGCAACTTGTAATTCCTTTTTAAGAGTCTGAAAGGCACAGTTCTGTTCTGGCCCCCAGTCCATGGACTCTTTTACTCCCCCCTTTGTGACTTCATAGAGAGATCTGGCCAGTACTGCAAAGTTGGGGATCCACAAACGGCAGAATCCTACTGCACCCAAGAACTCTCTAACTTGTCTCCTCGTGGAGGGGGTTGGAATGTTGTGAATAACCTGCTTCCATTCTACCCCTAGCCTCTTTTCTCCCAGCTGGAGAATGAATCTCAAGTATTTTACTTGCTTTTGGCAGATCTGGCCTTTCTTCCTTAGATGACATAGAAGCGCTTCCGTTCCTTGAGCACATTCTTGGAGAGTCTCATGACCTAACAACAGGTCATCATCCTACGTCCTGTGCTGGAAACCTCTGGAGGTCCCAAGCGAGGGCCTCTGTAAAGATGGTAGGGGAGTTCTTGAACCTTTGCGGGAGCCTAGTCCAGGTGTATTGCACCTTTGCCCTTGTAGCCAGGTCTTCCCATTGGAAGGCAAATAGCTTCCTGCTTTCAGAAGCCAGTCTTATACTAAAGAAGGCATCTTTTATGTCTAAGCAAGTGACCTATGAGACTTGAGCGGGGAGGAGGCTTAGGAGTGTATAAGGATTTGGCACTGTCGGGTGCAGAGTAACTTCTGCCTCATTTACGGCCCTCAAATCCTGTACTGTCCAATCATCATTGATCCCCAGTTTTCTGACAGGGAGCAAAGGAGTATTCCAGAGTGACTGGCACAGCTCCTTGAACCTTTGTAAATGCACCTGAATTTCTTCCCAGGCCTCCCTAGGAATCAGGTATTGTTTCTGGCTGACAAGCAGTGCCCTAGGTTTTAACTCTATCTGTACTGACACCTGGTTTATTGCCAGCCCGGGGCGGGAGATGGGAGTTTCTTTAGCCCAGACTCCAGGTTATTTTTTAATTAGGTTTTGGCTTGGAGGCTTCCCAGATGCTGCAGCAAAAGTCCTCCGCTCCTCTCAGGGGACGGTTAGAGCAAGCCTAGGCTTAGGCACATGTTGTAACCTCCCAGCTAGGGGAGGAGAGCCTGGGCCTGATTCTGGCGATGCAGTGGGAGTCACCTCCCGCTTGGGCCCGGGCAAGCTTATGCTGAGACCTGATAAACCTGGTGATGATGGCCTGAGTCAGTGCAGGCTCTGGAGTGGACAGAGAGTCAGGTGTGGACGGGTAGAGCCTCGCCGGCATGTGAGGTGGAGCAGCCAAAGTTTCTGCTGCTTCTGGTTCACTAGGGGTTAAAATTTCTGGCTTTGACTCCTGCAGTGGCTCTCTGGGTCTGGTAGAATGCTTCCCTGCCTTAACTACTAATACTGTAGAAGCCTGACCTCTAAGCCAAGTGCGGGGGTTCATAACTAGTGTAAACCAAGTGGCTATGTAGGGAAATTGGTTGGGATGGCCTGGACCTCTAGTGATTACCTGCCATACCTCTGTACAATGGACTTATTCAAGCTTCCTTCTGATGGCCATCCTACCCCCAAAATGGGCCATTCTAACTCACACAAGGCCCTCAGTTTCCCTGGGGACATAGTAACCTCATAATCCCCTGAGAACTGTTTCTTAAAATTCTTGACCATCATGGCTAAAGGAGTGGGTTTTCCCTGTGACCCTCCCATACTCCCATGACAGACACCAGTCCTGCCACAAGAAGGAATGAGGGAAGGGAAGGGGAAACTTGGAGGGGATGCCACTTGCTTTAGTCTGTCACTGGCCACTCCCCTCTCAGGAATGGTGGGCCCTCTTGGCTTATAGCAGGCTGACATAAACCATCAGCACACACTTCTGCCTCTGAGCCATATGAAGCACCCTACAGAACCACGGTTTGGGACCCAACACTCGCTTCCGCCCTGTGGGAGAGAGCCAACCCTCTCCCAGTGTCCCTCTCATCCACTCTGCACTCACTGTCTTTCATGCAACCTCCCACAACCTGTGGAAGGTGACGAGTCACTACTCCTGTGGGGACCACTCCCTACACCTGTGAAGAGTGCACAGTCGCTGCTACTAACCTAAGGAGGGCGATTAGTGACTCTCTGGAGGTTGATCAGGCCTCATTCTGCCCAGCAGGGAAGGACCCTAGCTAGCTTCCCTTGCCCGGTTTTCCTTCCTGTGGCTCTGATGCACCCTCTTTCCTCGTTCCTTCATTGTCTGGTCCTTGCTGGGACCGGTAAAGGGGTTCCCCCCTCTGTCCTACAGAGGCATCCACAGGGAAATCCCCGGCATATGCTCAGCAGGTGCGTCTGCAGGGCAGCTTGGGGGCTCCCCAGTGGGGTTCCTGAAGTCTGCCAATTGCAGGTGTCCTTCCTCCTTGTTTCCGGCCAACGCAGCAGAGTTTGCTTTCCTCCCCTGCTGCACTCGCAGCATCATGGGTGCAGGACTGAGTATAAGGTCCCCGCGGAGCACTGATGAGATACACCTGGCTGAGTGTGGGGTGCTGGCTCATACCAGATCTGTATTCTTGTGAAGCTCAATGCAGAGTTCAGACTTCCAACCACGCAGCCACCTTTTCCAAAAGGCACTCTCTCTGGGCCTCTCACAGCACAAACTCCCACTACAATTCACAGAAAGAAGAGCAAACAAAATATACTCCATTGCTCTTTGCTCGTTTGCTCTCTCTCACCTCTCTTTTTCCACTAGTGATTTCCTAGTTTATATGAAGGCTTGAGAATGTTCTCTGGTCACACCCTTAGTGCCTAGCTCAAGAAGGTAGCCCTCAGGGCCTTGGAGAAGAAAGCCATGCCAAGGATCAGTGCTGAGGGTCTGTTTTTCAGGAGAAATGTAGGGAGTCCAGGTCGGCTAGCGTGCTGGCCCAGAGGCTGGGTTCAGGTTGCTGATCACACTCTGCGGTCAGCACCGTGTCCCACCTGTAAGGATAGCCCCGCGTGTCTGGGATCTTCGTGCAGTGTGGCACAGCCGAAATTGCTTCTGCATTGCAAAGTGTGAGCTCACAATTGAAAAAAATCTCTGGGTTTTTAGGGAAGCGCAATTCACTATTAATTAGTAGTAACAAATAAAGGATAATTATTCAGTCTAACTTAAGAGACAGGAGAACTGGGCCGATGGTCAATGAACAAGAACCCACTTTTTCCACTGGCTGGAGGCGTTGGGGGAGGAAGGATGGTCTGAGAAGGTTTCCACCCTTTTCTTTCTCTTTTTTTTCTAATTTGAAGACAATCTTAAATGCACAAAGACGTTGCAAGTACACCATCAACACGTTTTTCCCCCTGAACCATTTGGGAGTAATTTGCAGACTTGATGACTTATCCATCCATACCACCCTCATAACCACAACATAACCATCAAAATCAGGAGATCCGTATTGACAGGTTACACCCCCTTATCCTTAGACTCCAATTCGAATGTCTTCAGTTGCCCTAGTAATATGCTTTGCAACAGACGGGTTCAGATCAGAATCATGGGTGGCATTTAGTTGCCTTGTACTATTAGCCAGTTTGAGATTGTACCATCTCCTCAATCTTCCTTCATGTGCATGACCAGTTACAGTGGAGAATGAACCTAGTTTGGGTTTTTTTTTTATGTCACCTTGGGAATGGATTCAGACCTTGAATCACTGGCAGGATTATGCTAAAAGTGAAGCTGGTTCTTATTGTACTGTATCAGGTGATGGGCAATTTTGACTTACCCCATTGCTGATGGTATATTTTGGGATCTTTGTGCTGAAACCTTGGGCTAGCCATCCATTCATCCCACACTCAAAGCAGAAGCTTACATTGCATGTCTATCACATGTGTGGTAGCACTATGCACTTCTTCACTGGGACATGGTGGGAGAAGGTTGTATCATGCTTGGACACATTCTGTACTTATCTCGAAAGAAGGCTGTGGGCTTACAAACCACACACACACACACACACATCACTGCCCATGATTTACATGATGGAAATAAGCAGACTCTCACATTCATGTTCTGTGAGAGCTAAATTGCTTTAATAGGGGCAGAATAACCAACACAGAACACACACACGTGGGAAAAAGTAGGTTTGCAGTTGTTTGTATAACACAATTAATAAGTAATAATATAAGAATAAAGTGTTTCATATACTCACAACTGTAACCCTACTTTTGTCCACCCTTGTGCTATCAGGTTGTCAACATTTGATTTATTTCTATTGATTCTCACATGTAGCAAAAATGTGGCTGATAGGGTTTTTTTTAATTATAAAAAAAGAAATTGTGTTTTGGTTTTAAAATACAGAAAGTACTTCCCAGGAGTGGAAAAGCTGAACTCAGCATAACTCCTGGACCCTGAAATGGAGAAAAACCAAGGGGAGACTGAACCCATGAATTAACCTTCAAAGGAAAACATTTCCAACTGATCCGATGAAATATACATTTATTGTCAGATGATAGCCCCTCAGGAAAATCCACCATCCAAAGTCTCTTGAAATACAATTTCTAGGACTTCTCAGTTTCTGGCATTCAATTATCAAACCAACAATTTTTTGAATATTTGGCTAAACTTTTGGAAAACTATATAATTTAAAATGAGACAATATGATTAAGCTGAAGGCCAAAGGGAAACACAGGGAATGAACTGTCTTTTATGAGCTGGACCAATGCTTGTTCTTCTATTACTGGTACTATATCAAAATAAGAAACACTTATTAAATTACTGGGGGGAATGGAAATGAAAGTTGTGTTCAACTGCCATGCCACATGGGCTGGAAGTGGATCTGTCTCCTGAAAATGACCTCTTTGTGTCTATTTCATAATCTGTCAATCAAAAAAATTAAAAAAAAAACACAACCCCAACAGGGGTGGGTTCCACCTGGAATGGTGTCTGCCTCATAGAAGGCATGAGAGACCACCAGGATGACTGACAACCTGATCTCTATACCAAGGGCTGCGGTGGTCAGGGCAGCACCTCGCCAAGGCGGGGGATTCTTGTTATACATCTCGGAGCATGCATACCCCTGTCCCTGTTTGCGTATGACAACTAACTAAGCCAAGTGCACACAGACGTATGCTTGCTGTAGAGATGTGGGCAGTGACCTGACAAGTCTCCTGCAATGAAGGGCTGGGGGAAGCACACCAGATAATATACATGATACAAAAATTACAAGTGCAGAAAGTGAAGGATGAAAAAGAGCTAGGGGACGAAACTGTCAGCTGTGGGTTCAGGGACCCGCCTCATGGAGGAAGTGACATGGAAGAGTATAACTGAACCTTTGGGGCCACCTGTCTGTCTGTCCATGTGCTGCTCTGTTCCTTGACCATGACCACCATCTTCTCCCCTGGGACTGGGAGATGGGCTCTTGGCAGCATGTTCATTCGGCAAGACGCTGCTGCCTGGTCCATGATAGACGAAGCACGAGCTGAATGCAACATTCTGGCAGGACTTCCAAGCCCCTTGGCTCTGGCCCCAGAGCAGCCCCTCCTTGAGCAGGGCTTCCCAATGGCTCCCGGGGCTCCAGGAGACACCCCAGAACCCCCTACAACTTTCTCCTGCTTTTGAAGTCTGCATTTACTGACCTACCGCTCTGTGGCAGGCGCTGCAGTAATCACCCATCACTTTAGTTACTGCTCCATCAAGCTGTTGCTGTTACTCCCATTTCCAATCCTGGAAATCAAGGCTCTGCTAGATCAGAACAGGTACAAGTGCTGCCGGGACAGGAGGCAGTGGGGAGCAGCCCCAGGCCCGGGCCTCGGCAGCGTGGCCGTCACCGCCTCCCGGGTGCAGCGGAGGTGGCAGAGGGGGGCATGGACAAACCCAAGACATGCACATGAGATCCTGGGTTTTAGAGATATTCCTTGATTTTTTTCTTTCTTTTTCATTTATTCCCTTTTTTGCCGTACCAATGTGTTTCAGGAGTTCACCATGATCAGGCCATGTGTCAGGTCCCACAAAAGTGACCACAATAGTTGGCCTCACAGAGTTTAGTGTCTGAGGTGATACGATGGGTAAGTAGTTGTTGCTAAGTATGAAGCTCTGAAGAAAGAGGTGATGGGGCGGGGGGCAGAGCCAGCTGGGATGGATGGCAGGCACAGGCAGGAGCCCAGTACAGGCAACAGCCCAGTACAGGCAACAGCTCTGTGGAGGCTGGTGTCCCTGAGGCAGCATGGGCCAAGATGGGCCCTCCCATTCTAGGTCTACCATGTGCAGACTTGCAGCTCAGATGCGCTGCCCTGTGCCTTCTGGGGGAGTGAGGAACAACAAGACCTGAGGGAGTGGGATTGCTCTGACTGGCCCTGGTCTAAGCCCACCCTGGCCCTGCAGTATTCGCTGAACCACGTCTCTGCTCAGCCTTTCAGAACCCCTTCCTGCGCTCTCCTGCCCATGGCAGCTTCCTGCCGGGCTGCTGGCTTGCGCTGGGGACTGCCTGCTTCATTACTCCTCATAAGCTTTCAAATATCCTTTTCCAAAAAAATGGAGCTAGCTCTCTTTCTTCATTCAGCCCTGCCCAGTGTGTGCCCGGGGACCTGCTCTGCTGTGGCCCTTCCTGCAGGTCACATGAATCTCCACTTACCTCACTGCTCCACCACCAGCTGACGGCGGACCTGGGAGCGCACTGCACACGTGAGCCTGGGAGAGGACACAGGAACCACAGGTCTGGTTTGGGATCAGAGGGGCTCCGTGTCTGCGTAGCTGGAGCAATATAAGGTTGTATCAGGGGCTCCACCTGTCTCTGGGCATTTCACCAGTTCTGCAGGGACCACCCGTCACAGGCTCGTGGCATTAAGTTGAGGATAGGAGAGTCCGATCAACATGAAAGCGTTTCCCTGCTGCAGTTAACACCAGTCTAAGTGCCCACTCACCCTGGCACCTGCTGAGCACGTGCAGTGCCTCTCCTTAAGGCAACCCCAGGCTGGCAAGAGACAGGCTTTGTGTTAGTTATGTTTTGCTGCATAACTAAGAACCTCAAAAGCTCTGGGACTGGAACAGCATACATTTTCTTTTCTTACTCGCAGGCCTGGAGGTTGGCGGAAATTTGACTCTTTTGGGTTGGGTTTAGCTGGGTTCAGCTCAGTTGGCCTGCAGGCCACACACTGAGCTCCTTTGGACCAGCTCAGCCTCTCAAGGTCAAGAAAAGTACTCCACCCACTCTACTGGGAGGCATTGCATGGCCCCATGGCAAAGCACTTGATACTGACATGCCCACCTGCCACAGACACACCGACACACACGGATAGTTGCAGTGCCAGTGGTGGTCGATGAGGACACAAGCCCTCAGACCTCAATGTGGGGAGGGCCAGAGGCCATTCCACGTGGCCACTGTGGTGCTTTTGGAAGTGAAGCCTGAGATGAGCCCATGACAAAGGCCAGGAACAAGTCCGCACAGGAGACCTTCTCAGCTGGGTATCATCACTGACATCTGCAGGTCCCCACCTCCGCACTCTGATGGCACAGAACAAGGGAAGTGCTGCTGTGTGTAGCTAAGGAAGACTTTCACACGCTGCAGTGATGCTGTCGTCACATTCTGTTTGTTTAGTTTGCAGCAAGTCTGACCCACCAGGCCTCCTTTGCATTAAGGAAGAGGGTCTAGCTGTGGCCCAGAGGAAACAATCCACGCTGCCCAACTCGGGCACGCAAGAGAATGCGACTTCATTTTGCCATTGTCCCCAAGCACGCTGTGTTCAGTATTTTACTCAAGGTCACTTTAAATAACTGGAAGCAGACCTCTTTCCCAGTTTGGCCACCTGCCTGGCTCGCAGTGAGGAGAAAAGCCGCTTGTATAATTAAATGGCTTTCTCAGAGTAAATCCAAAGTTATCAAAGATAAATGTGACCAGAGAAGAAAGCTTTCTTGATCCTTCATTCTTACTCACTTCTGGGCCATTGACTGTCAAAGGTACTGCTGATTAATAAGGAATGAGTTAGGAAATCTTTGAAAAGCTGGATTCCCCCAGAGATCTTAGAGCTCCAAGAAGCCTCACCCAAAAATAAAAGCATAATAACAGCTAATGCTTTAAGAAGTCCAAATTTGTCCCAGGCATATGGTCCCTGTCATGAAGTCTTCATGAAAAAGTGAAGTGGTAGGTAATTTTATTATTCCTATTTTATAGATGAGGGAGTTGAGGCCTAGGAGGGCTGGGATCACTTCCCTTGCCACCCACAGGGAATTGCCAAACAGACTATGAATCAATCTTTTCCTAATGGAGGCAGAGAAGCTGCTTCCACTGAAGGTCAGGGCAGCTGACCTGTGAGCATGTCCTTCTCTCTGAAAGGGGGGAGATCCTTGGTCCAGTATCTTCCAGGTTCTTCGCACGGGTCCCCAAACTTTTTACACAGGGGTCCAGTTCACTGTCCCTCAGACTGTTGGAGGGCCGCTACATACAGTGCTCCTCTCACTGACTACCAATGAAAGAGGTGCTCCTTCCGGAAGTGCTGCAGGAGGCCGGATAAATGGCCTCAGGTGGCTACATGCGGCCCGCGGGCCGTAGTTTGGGGATGCCTGTAAGAGGTTGGAGCATCTACATGGCATTCTAAATACTCTCTGAGATGTCCACTTGTGAGTGGTACTGTGCATGACAAAGTCCTTGCAAATGTAATTAGGGATCTTGACCTAGGGAGATGATCCAGGTTTATCTGGAGGGAGCCTCAATGTGGTCGCAAGTATTCTCATTTTTTAAAGATTTTATTTATTGATTTTACAGAGAGAAGAGAGAGAGGGGCAGGGGAGCAAGAAGTATCAACTCACAGCTGCTTCACTGTACTTGTTCATTGATTGCTTGTGGTATGTGCCTTGACCGGGCAAGTCCAGGGCTTTGAACCTGTGACCTCAGCATTGCAGGTCAATGTTTTATTCACTGAACCACCACAGGCCAGGCACAAATATTCTTTTAAGAGGGAAGCAGAAGGAGGTCTGAAACAAGCACAAAGGAAGATGCCATATGTCCACAGAAGCAGAAACTGAAGTGATGTGGCCACAAGCCAAGGAACACCAGTAGTGACCAGAAGCTGGAAGAAGCAAGAAACAGAGTCTCCCCAAGAGCCTCTGGGGGAACGCAGTCGTACAAACACTTTGATTTTCCTAGTGAACTGGGGCAGAATTCAGTTCTGCCGCTTTAAGCCATGAGGTCGTGGTGGTTTGTTATAGCAGCCACAAAAAATGAACAGGTGTGCGACTGAATCCTAATATCCTTTTATTCAAAAACATTCACGAAGGGTTTGGTATGTTCCAGGAATTAGGAATTGGAAGTGAGTCAAGTGTAACTCCCCTCTGGAGAGGGGTGGGATCAGGCGGAGGGAGGTGAGGACAGACCTGTGTAGAAGGGGCTGCAGCTGCATCCCAGGGGCACCGTGCACTGAGACGCAGTCATCTCTGTTGTCTGCATCAGAAACCTGGGTGTGAGACCTACGTTTCTGCCCAGTGCTGTGTGACTTGGAGTGAGTTATATAGCGCCATGAAAGTGCACTACCTTCCCCTGTAAAATAAGTGTGATAACAACTAGCTCACAGAGATTAAGAATGAATAAATGAATAAAATGAAAGGATGAGCCCAGACCGGGGCCCGCCACAGGGGAGGTGGTCAGAGCACAGCAGGGTGACTGTCCGAACCCAGAGAATGGCTGAAGCCCCCGCATGTATGACAGGAGAAGAGCAAAGAAACATCTCCACACTCAAGGGCCAGTGACCTGGAAGACTCACCCTTAGTGATTCATTTCTCCTTAAAGTTCCTTTCTGAGATCCAAAGTCCTGGGAGAGGCTGTGCGTTCTGCCACCAGCACCTAAGGGTGAAAACGCAGTAGTTGCTCCCAGCCAGCAGCACGAAGCCCCTGGCACATCAGAGGGAGCAGGCCGTGGGGAGGCCGGGGGAGAAGGGCAAAGCCAAATGGAAGGAAGGCGCTGCCTGTGCGGTGCCACTGGCTGCTTGGGGCAGGCGGGGTAGGCTCTCCGGAGTATCATGCTGTGGACAGGGCTGTTGAAGAGACAGGTCCTCAAGAAGAAATCCAGTGTTCCCATCACTTTGTTACCTAGCATGGCCAAGAAAGTCAAATGTGTTTGAATGTCGTGGGCTAAGATTCAAGGTGCTCCCCATCTGGATGGACATGGTGACTGGCTGATAAGGGAGAAAGGGTTCTGCACTCTGCTTGTAAGTGCTTTTAGAGGCTGAGAACTCTTAGGTGCCTCTGTGCCCAAGAGAGCACCTTTCCCAGCAGCAGACTGGCCTGAGAGGTTTGTCTTCCATTTCTGCTGTACAGAGTCCTCACGTAAGGTGTGCCAGAGCCAAAGAACCATGTGTGTGCTCAGAAAAATACTATCGCCTGCAACACACACCCACGGCCTGTGTGTTCATTGTTGTGACAACCATGCAGCATCTTAGAAAACCTTATAGCCTTGGCTATTTGGCTTAGTGGTAGAGCATTGGCCTGGTGTGTGGATGTCCCAGGTTCCATTCCTGGTCAGGGAACACAGGAGGAGTGCCCATCTGCTTCTCCACCCTTCTCCCTCTTGCTTCTCTATCTCTCTCTCTTCCCTTCCTGCAGCCATGGTTTGATTAGAGTAAGTTGGCCCTGGGTGCTGAGGATGGCTCCATGGCCTCTGCCACAGGTACTAAGAAGAGCTTGATTGCTGAGCAACGGATCAATGCCCCAAATGAGCAGAACATCACCCTCTATTGGGCTTGCCAGGTGGATCCCTGTTGGGCGCATGCAGGAGTCTGTCTCTCTAACTCCCCACCTCCCATTGAAGGAATAGATGAAAAAGAAAACCTTATGCAAGGGGAGAGAAATTTGTCCAAGTGGATCATGAAGACATGACATTTCTACATGATGGTCCACAAACCGACTGTGACTTCTAGCCCAGAATAAATAAAGGGAACAGAGTTTTCTGGAATCATAGTCTAGATATGCACAGTTGAGTTCTGGAGCTAGAGAAGATGTCACGGTTACTCAGGTACAAGCAGTAGCATCTAAAGGTCATTCACTCGGTGAACATGGAATCAAGCCTTGAGCTAAAAGCCCAGCTCTCAGGAACTTTCCCTGACCCCAGTGAGGCATGCTTGAGGGAACAGGCCTTGGAGGGGAAGGCTGAGGGGGAAAAACCACACACACACATAGAAGAAGAGCCCTGTTAGTGCACAGACTCAACTCCCCCATGTGCAAAATGGCTGAGATAAAGAAGTTCTCTTGGTAGATCAAGACCAGACTTACATCAGGAAACACATACCTGCTGCAAATATTTCACTAACCCCCCCCCCCCATATATATTCATGACAGACATCATTAATCAATCGTTGCCATCTTTCCAATCTGTTCCACCTACTGCCTCAGAATCCTTAACACATTGTTTCAAGCCACTGAAGGGTCGCTATCATGGTGTTGTGCCAGCCCCTGACCTCAGATTGTCCCTGTTCTGTTACTTTACAGACTGGAGTTGCTCACCAATCTGAATCTGCCTGATCCAGTCCCTGCTGTGTGATTCCAACAGGTGCTTCCTGAAACCACCTTGTTCTGAGCCTCACACTGAATTGTGCGTCCTTATCTCAGCCTGTCTATTGTGCCTTTCTTTACAATTCTGCATCTGCCCCAGTTCTTTTGACTGCCTCATGTGTCATGTCTCATATGAGTGACAGCTGCTCATCATCCACAAAAGAAGAGGCCTCTAGTTCACAAAGTCCCAGCGTGAGCGTGTTCCTACAGTGCCATCCAGGCAGGACACATGAGCCAAGATCGGTCAGTACGAGTTCCGACAGACTAGCTCACTGACTTGTCCCAAACACACAGAAGCAGTCAGACCTGATGTCGCCCAGTCCCATGCCCCATGTTCCCCAGCTCCACTCTAAGTAGGACTTGGTGAGGTTGCATGTACATGTCATTTAATATTAAAATCGGAGAAATGACCTGTGGGTCCTATTATAATACATGACGCAGGCGCTGATGAGGAGGAAAGAGGCGTAGTCAAGGGCTGGCCGCCTGAGAGGATGGGGAGGAAGTCCTGCTTCAAACATCCCCCTTACTCTTTTGCTGCAGGCAGGGTTTTTTTTTGTTTTTTTGTTTGGTTTTATATTTATTGATTGATTTTAGAGAGATAAAGAGAGGAAGGGAGAGAGAGAGAAGCATTTATTTGTTGTTCCAGTTAATTGTGTGTTCACTGGTCGCTTCCCATATGTACCCTGACCAGGAATCAAACCCACGACCTTGGAGGTTTGGGATGATGCTTTAACCAATTGAGCTAAACAGCCAGGGCCCAGGCAGTGGTTTTTATAAGGAGATAGAAGGAGGGGGAATAAACAAACAAACAAACAAAAAAACACAACAGAACAAAGAAATCGAAAGAAGAGGGTTGAGAATCTTTGCTGAAAGGGGCTGAATGCGAGCCAGTCCAGTGTGTTCAGATGCTGATGGAAGGGCAGGAAGTCTCCTGGAACTGGCACAGCTGAAGGTCAGATGCCTCTGGTTGTTACAGGAACCGGAGCTAGCAAGTAACCTATAAACTAGGGATTGGGTTCTGTGTAACAGGTCCCACGCATTCTCACAGCCAGGGGGTCCTCTTGGCTTTGAGTGAGAACAGAACTGCAGGCCACAGTGTGGTGGGAGTGACGAGACGGGGTAGGTACACAGAGGTGTAACTCCTGCCCAGGCTTATCCTTCTTGCTCTGATGTTAACCCTTCCTGTGAATGAGCCGGAGGGGACAGACAGGTCTTTTAACTGTAATAAGAATTTGGCCAGAGGTGAAATCACAGGATTGATCATATACATTTGATTCGTTACAGAATACACAACTATGATTACCAAAACTAGTAATAATAGGTCATGATTATAAAAGTAACCAACTGGATTTAACATTTTACCGAAGTTCTTTTATAAGTTTCCTTTGTTTATATAAGAATAAGTGCATTCTTATTTAGCTCTGTTTTGTGGCTAGTCAGGCTAATATCAGTAAATCAGTTAGATAGCATATTTATTCCCAGGTACAATATGGAGCTAGGCGGCCAACTCGGAGAAAGCATTCTCTGTTAACCTGTCTGAACATCACTCTACACTGCTGGTCTGCACATACCACATGGGCTGGCAGAGAACAGTCAGTTTAACTTAAAAAGGATTCCTTCAGTCCTTTATCCATTCCTACAGGAGCAATTATAGCTGCACATAGCTTTATAGCTTTCCCCCGCTTGTTTCTGAAACCTCCCCCATACTTCCAAGAAACTTACATTCTGGGGAAACTGGAAGCTTTGAGATGATTCTGGGCTCTGGCACGAGGGCCTAAATGATTTTGGTAGGCTTCCATGAAACAAAGCTAACAAACAAAACACACATCAAATGGAAAAGAAAATAAACTTCTTCTAAGAATAAAGTACACATGTTTTAAGCAGCCCCCGACTTATGATTTCATTTGTACAAACCCAGTGCTGATATGCAGAGGCAGATACTGTCCTGGGAGATTTATATAATATTTTCAAATCGTTTGAACTTCACACCACCTGTACGAGGCAGGTGCAATTAGTGTGTCCGTCTGTGGGAGAGGGGGACAAGTGCAAGGTGGGAGGGGGCAGGCGCTATGTAGGTCACACAGGAGGGCGACTGGCAGAGCAGCCTGACCCAACCATGACCCCCTTCGCCACAGCACATGGGCAGAAATGTTGAGAAGTTTTGAAGTAGATTTGCCAAACTGGACAGCAGGAATGGTTTCACACATAATGGATGGTTTCTGTCCAAGGTTGGGATGGGGAGTATTCTGGACTTTGTTAAGATTAGAGGTTTGAGTTACTTGTGTAGCTAAAATCTACATATTGAGATCAACCAGGAGGCACAGCACTGCCCCAGGGAACCCTGAACGATCAGTGCCCGCCTCCTCTTTTGCTCATAACAGATTTGAACATTTACAAAAGTCCTGCTTCTTTGGGGGCCTGTTTCTGATATCATGGAAGAGAGGCCTGTGGGATACATCACAATGACCCCACTCTTCATCACGAGAGTGCCTGGCTTTATTGTTTGTATTTAAAAGTCATCTGGAGGTCATCAGAGATGCAATAGGATTCAGAACACGGTGCTTTGTACATCACGGACCATTTGAACCCTCTCATTCAAATGCTCCTATTTGAACTGTCTCTGAAACGCCCACCTGCCTAGTGGGGCATTGAGGTGGGCACGGCAATGGCTGCACCTAAGGGAGGCCGTTCAGCAGTGGCCTGTCCCTCCTGCCTCGGCCTGTGGTTTTTCTCTAGGCCCTGAATCAGGTCTTGCTTTCACCCCCACCCCCACCACACACACACCTCTAACCTCTCTTAAAGATTTGGATTTCAAGTTTGCTCACTAGCATTGTCATAGGAGAAAGTTACAGGACTTCACTTTTCTAAACTGAGAACTAGGCAGAAGGAGTTAATGTGTGTGACTCGCATGGTTTGCAGATGGTATGTCCTCTGCTGACAGGGTTCCTTTCCCTTGTAGACTAAGGAGGTTAGGAAACATGGTCCTTATTTCTGGCTTGGATTTTTCCTTGGTGTGTGGGGCAGCTGTGTTAGGTTTGCCTGTGGGGTTACCAGCTTCAAGCACTTTGCCTGATTGATGCGTGGGTGCGTAGCAGTGCCACGTGTGTACGGCCTATGTAAGACTATGGGTGCTTGGCTCAGGGGGATTGTGGATGGCAAATTGCCTGCCTACCACTGTGAGGGGCCATTCTTGCTGTTTATGTGCCTGAGAGGCTGCTCCCCCACCTGTGTACTTGACCACCATTGTGAGACTTAATTAAATGGAATGGCCCTATGCTTTCCGGCTCCACAGTTTTTCTGCCATCTGCCCGAATCCAATGTGGACCTGCCTGGCCTCAGCCACCAGCATTATAGTGGGTCTTGGGGATCCTCCTCTCCCTCAACTGTCCCCAAGTGATCCTGAAACCTTGCACAGACTTTGAATGCGTTTGACCCCCACAGGCCCTGTGAGGTTGCTGATGGGTTTGAAAGGGGCTTGCGGCAGTGCACAGAGCACTTATGGAAGCAGAGCTTTCTGGCTCTGCAGTTCCTCCACTGTCTGAGGTCCATTATAAAAGAGCTGTATGACTAGTGCCTGTAACGGGCTTTCCCCCTGGGCGATTTGGACAGGCAGCTGGACTGTCTATCATTTGCACAGGCAGCTGGACTGATCACTAGGTTGTGTAATGGATTCTTTAAACAGGGACTGCAACAGGAGGGGAGCACTGGCTTCTTTGCTGGATGGACATGCCAGTTGTGGACAGTAATGAGAGACCCTAATGGGGGGCCACGGCACCTGTGGAGGCCCTCCTGAACCAGGAAGCTGCTCCCATCCAGTTGCAGAGATGAACCAAGGACACTTTCTTCAATGGACATGGTCCCAGATTATACAGGCCCTCCACCAATTATGGATGGCCTTGTTAGCACCATGGGGAAGGGGGCTAGGTGGGCCTCCCATTAACTCCATGGACAGAGTGCTCAGGGAGACATTGTGAAAGGCACCTTTGTAACTATAGTCATTTTTTATATATAGTATATGCTTTTTTAACTCTGTTGCTGTATTCTGTACTATTTTCATTTATGTAATGTAGCTCACTCCTCGCACAGGGACATGACAGATATTCCTGTCATGTAGATTGTGAGGCAAGTGATGCTAAAGGGTTGGAATGTAGGGAAAACAGCTGTGTTGGCTTGCCCGCTTGCACTTTGTATGATTAGTGCATGAGCATGTGGCAGAAACATGTGTGTACAGACTATGTAAGGCTATGGGTACTTTCTTTCCCTCAGGATGGATCACTTGCCCGCCACTGAGAGGGACCATTTTGCTGTTCGTTTACCTGCTGCTGTGAGAAGGGGTTTCTTCCTTCTGCCTATTTGTCTGCCATTGTGAGACTCTAATAAAAAGGAAGCCCCAGAGCTTTCTGGCCCTGCAGTTCCTCTACTGTCTGCCTGAATCCAGTGTGAACCTGCCTGTCCATGGCCAGCAGCATTACATCATGCAAAGAGAAAAGCAATAAAAGGTGAATAGTACCCCATGTTCCCTGAACAGTTCCACTCTAAAACTGCATTCCTTGCCCCTGTCATTTCCACACCACCCACCGGGATGCAGGTTAGGGGCAGATCGAACTGTCACCAAGAGCCAGATCACTGCCAAGCTCATGGCAGGCTAGGCTTCTCTGGCTGGTGAGTTCTGGTGTCTTAATCCAATGTGCTATGAAAAAAAGTAATGTTAATGCCATGGAGCTTTTAATAAAATTGTAGGGTGCTTATGGGACTACCTTATGGTACTCTAGGCTAAGTACGGATTGCACAAGCATAGTAAACCTGGTTCCTGCCCTCAGGAACTTGAAAAATTTGTTTGTGGATCCAGGACAAGATATACTCAATTTTGTAGTGTTAATAGTTATCTCGATTGGGTTCTAGAAGAAGTGTAAATGGTTTGTTTGGCTGACCCCAGAAAATCCAAGTAGAGGAGGGAAGAGTGAGTCAGGAAAGGAGGCCAATTAATCTTGTATTCCAGGATGGACAGGGGAGTCACTGCCAAGTGTTGTAGGCAGAAAAGAGAGGAAGAGAATCGAAACAAGAGAGGAATACCAGCCCGACCCTTTTCTGTTATACAGCCAGTTACTCAGTTCTGTTAGCCATCATAGTCATGGTACAGAGACAGGAGAGAACCAAGACAGTATGGTGCCAGGAGCTCACCGGACAGACAAGGTGAAGATAAATGAGTTGGTCACTAGTGTTGGATGGTGTAATGCTGGAGGTCGGGACCAGGGAGGTTCACACTGGATTTGGGCAAATGGTAGAGGAACAGTGGAGTCAGAAGGTGTTGGGCCATTTCCATTTATTAGATTCTCGCAGAGGAGGGCAAGTGAACAGGCAGGGGAAGACCGCTTCTTGTGGTGGCGGGTGAGTGAACAGGGGGAAATTATCCCCAGAGAAAGTACCCGTAGACTTATATAGGCTACACACATGAAAGTGGCTTTCTGCCACGTGCTGACATCAATAATTATGCAAAGTGATTGCAGCTGTAGAACAAGAGTGCAAGCCTAGCTGCAGTCTCTTCCCTACAGATGGTCAAAGGGAGTAAGTTCTGTGAGTGTCCACTGCCTGGGCACTCAGCTGTCTGCAGCACTGAGGTCAGTGTTGGGACCTGGTCCTCAGACCCTACTATCTCAGGCCCAACACAAATCAATGTGTGAATACATTTTTGGGGGGTTCTTATGTACACTAAAATCAATCCTTGTTGTAATGGTCATTATGTAGGCTAATTCCTCTTTTATCATATTATCAAGGAAGAAATGAATTTTTCTTTGTAAACATTTGGTGAACTTCTTGAGAGCCTCTACATAAGTTACTTTCACACTCTTCCTGTCTCTCAGCACTCTGTGTCTCTGTCTGGATTCCATCCCACCAATTTCCTGATTGTTCAGGAATAGACTGCTGATGTTCATCTCAGAGACTCTGATTCTGAGATGGAGAGGTCCACTGGGCAGTGAGCACTGCACTGGTTGAACATTCAGAGAAAGCATAAAACTGATGGTTAAGTGCTTGGACAGGGGCAGCAGGCTTTGGACTCTGGTCACATTTGCCAATTTTAGAATGTGGATAGTTATTTAACCTTCCAAAGTCTTAGTTTCTCAAACTGTAATGTGGCATACACATCCTTATCCACAGTCTAGGGTTGTTTTGTCAATTAAGTCAATAAGACACTTGACTTGGGTATCTGGTAGATAACAAGGGCTCAGTAAATCAGAGTGACATGTATATAGGCAGATTTTATAAATGTGGTTACCTTTGGCTCTGATTAATCTTGACATTTTAATTCAGAGCTAATAAAAGAGCCACAAAAATCAATCAACAATTATAGTAGAGAGAGGAAAACAAAATAAATCCCCCAAAGCAGAAACTTTGGTTGGATTTTTCATATACAAGTAAAGATATTTAGCAGCCAATGTTGTGGTCCACCATATCCTTTTAGAACCCACAATTTTCCCAGCACCCAACTAAATAGCTTCCCAGTGTAAGCATCTTTGACGTTCTCCCTGATGGCTTTTTCTGGTTTTCAAAGCACACTCAAAGTATGAACCGGGCAGGAGAAAAGTTTGGCGGAGTTATTGCTCGAGGAACAGACTTCAGCCAGCAGAGTTTCTGGATAAATTTCACTGCTTCTTGTTCCCGCAGGTGTGAAAACTCTGAGACATGATTTACGTCTTCACCCACAGGTCTCCTGTAGGACTGAGCCCAAGTGCCCAGCATGGTCACCTGGTCACAAACACACCCTCTGCTGGCTTTCTTCCCTGCCCTGCCTCATATCCCAACTCCCCCACTGGTGTGGGGTCCCTGGCACCACTGCGCACATTAACACCTTACACCCAAAACCTTGTTTCAGGTTCTGCTTTGAGGGAAAACCAAGCTAAGGCTGGTAATTTATTCAGTGACAATAATCAAATGACCATTATAAATCTAGGTTAAGACAAACAAATATTTTATTTTGCTCAAATAGAAAGAAAAAAGGTTTCTTTGGTGATGGTTTTATAGAGGATTAAAACCATCTATTCAAATCTATGTTCTATTATGTACTAGATCTGGGATATTAGAATCATCAACATAAGATATTGAGCAGGGTTCTTGACATAAAATAATTCTTATGAATTTTAAAAATAATCTTTACTAAAATATAATTTGTATATAACAAATGCACACATTTTAAGTATACAGTTTGATAAGTTTTGACAATTGCATGCAGTCATGTAAACACCCTCCAGCAAAGTTAACATGTTTGTAAGCTCAGAAAGAAGGCAGTCTGCCTTCACCTGATCCCTGCCCTGGGAGCACTGAACTTTTATAGTTCAAAGAGCTTTGATTTGAAAACATTATTAATAGTTGGATTCATTGAAATATGTAAATAATAGTGTTTTGAAAAAAATTACTTTATTAAGTTTTATCTTTTTTTTTTTTTCTTTTTTTTTTTTCTTTTTTTTTCATTTTTTCTGAAGCTGGAAATGGGGAGAGACAGTCAGACAGACTCCCGCATGCGCCCGACCGGGATCCACCCGGCACGCCCACCAGGGGCGACGCTCTGCCCACCAGGGGGCGATAATCTGCCCATCCTGGGCGTCGGCATGTTGCGACCAGAGCCACTCTAGCGCCTGGGGCAGAGGTCACAGAGCCATCCCCAGCGCCCGGGCCATCTTTGCTCCAATGGAGCCTTGGCTGCGGGAGGGGAAGAGACAGAGAGGAAAGCGCGGCGGAGGGGTGGAGAAGCAAATGGGCGCTTCTCCTGTGTGCCCTGGCCGGGAATCGAACCCGGGTCCTCCGCACGCTAGGCCGATGCTCTACCGCTGAGCCAACCGGCCAGGGCAAGTTTTATCATTTTTTATCAAAATAATTTGTATTTGTCACTTCCATGAGTGATGAGAGGGAGAGGGAATCAGTTCTAGAACTGATGAGAATTCTCCTGACTTTGAGATGCAGTGTGGTGGGAGGTGGGTGGGAGGGTGGATAAAAGGGGAGTGCATTTGAAATTTGGAATGACCTCTGCTGTGAAATTTCCAGAAACACAAATCTGAGACATATTTATTGAATTAGAGAATATACCTTCAATCAAACTTGATCTTCATTTCATTTCTGGGAATTTTAAGTCATATAAAATTAAGGCCAAGTCTTCAATATCTTATCTGGGCGAGCCCAAGGAAGGAGGTTCTGTAAAGGATATTCATGATTTGCTCTCTGAGTCAATAAATATTTGTTCAACATATGTATAGGGTTTCCTCTCTGCACTAAGGTCTGCCCGACACCCTGTAATAGCCAGGCAAGGCATCCTTCATGGAGAGTGCATCTCCAGGTAGATAATAGCAAGTCCATAAGTAACCAAGCAAGGGGAAAACCAGTGTCAGGCGGAGACTGGAACAGAGGCACATGGTGGAAGAGCCTCTGAGAAAGTCATCTATAAGCTCATTCTGAATGACAGAGGATGAGCTGGAATGGCACAGATTGTGGGAAAACAGGACAAGTAGAGAAAACTTTATAAAGAGGCCTTGAGGCTGGAACCAGCATGGGACATTCCAAACCTGAGAGCAGGTAAGTGTGGCCAGTGCATAGAATCAGAGGTGAGGAGAGTGGTATGAGATGAGGTGGCATTCAGAAGCATATCCTTGGGAGGGAGTTAGGGCTTATTGTATATTCTATGAGAGACCATTGATGACTGTTTTAGATGATTTCTATGTTCAAAGTTTACTCTGAGTTTCACAGGGGAGATGATACTGTGGAAGGTAAAGAAGCAGAAATTTGGATCCACTTAGTCATCCAAGTGAGAGGTGGTAATGTCTTAGGTCAGTGGTGCAGATGGCGTGGCCAGCATCACATCTATGTGAGGTAAAGTAAACAGGATTTTCTGACATCAAGAATAACATTCACACCTGACCAGGCGGTGGCGCAGTGGATAAAGCATCTGACTGGGATGTGGAAGACGCAGATTCGAAACCCTAAGGTCACCAGCTTGGGACATCTGGTTTGAGCAAGGCTCACCAGCTTGAGCCCAAGATCGCTGGCTTGAACAAGATGTCACTCGGTCTGCTGAAGTCTCACGGTCAAGGCACATATAAGAAAGCAATCAATGAACAACTAAAGGAATTGCAAGAAAGAATTGATGCTTCTCATCTCTCTTCCTTTCTGTCTGTCTGTCCCTCTCTCTGTCTTTCCCTCAAAAAAAAAAAAGAAAGAAAAAGAAAAACATTCACATCTTGGTGTATAAACCATAAGAGGCCTCAGAATATGTCAAGTCAGAGAGGAAGATTGAAGATTCATCGAACTTTAGAGAGTATTTAAACCAACAGACAAGATGAGGGCAGCGTAGAAGATTGTTTAGAAGTGGAAGGAAGGGGGCCTTCTGCATTTGGAAAACAAAAACAGCTGGAAGACAGCAGCGGAAACCAGAGGCAGCAGCGAATGGGGCTGGGGAAAATGTAATAATGAATCATGGAAACAAAAATAAAGAATTCCAAGAAATATTTATTTGGGAAAGTAAATTTGAGAAAAAAATGTGTTTACTAGAGACCACTATCACTTTGATGGGGTGTGAGTCAGGTGGTATAGCACCAAGAGGACTGCACAGGAGAGCCTATCCGGTGAGTCCCAGTACTGCTGTCTCTCCTCCTCCTCCAGATACTGTGTTCTGCACCCAGCACTTCTGTGCCGATTTGGGGCTTTGCCCCCCAGGACAAGTGGTTCTACCTCAATATTTGCTGATTTCCCCCCTTACATCTATGGAGAACTGAGGAGACTTGGCATAATTATCGCACAGCTTCATGATCTCATGTTGTAGCATTTGGGTTTTATTAAAGAGTTCTGAAGTTCCAGTACATACACTTGTTATTTTTGGGTTAGTCAATAGTCATTCTTGTTTCATTTTACATGTTTGCTTTAAAAAAATTTTTCATGCTGCCCAAAAGCAAAGAAATATAGGAAGACACAGGAGACTATGTTTGGAAATAATTCTGTTTCAGACATATGCTATCATTTCAAAACCTTGGCATTATTTTCCTCCAACATTTGCATTTTACTTTTCTAGAGCAAATCTCTTTTAACGTATTTACAAAATCCACTTAGGCTAAACGATAAATGCTAGTTTGGAAGTTTAGAACAGAAGTCTTTGTTGTTGTTGTTTTTACATGCCCTAGACCAGTGGTCCCCAACCTTTTTTGGGCCACAGGCCTGTTTAATGTCAGAAAATATATTCACGGACCGGCCTTTAGGGTGGGACAGATAAATGTATCATGTGACCGAAACAAGCGTCAAGAGTGAGTCTTAAATGGATGTAACAGAGGGAATCTGGTCATTTTTGAAAAATAAAACATTGTTCAGACTTAAATATAAATAAAACGGAAATAATATAAGTTATTTTTCTTTCTCTGCGGACCAGTACCAAATGGCCCACAGACCAGTACCGGTCCACGGCCAGGGGTTGGGAACCACTGCCCTAGACAGCAACTAACTAGGTTGTGAAATTTGCCAAAGAGTTTCCAGGTTAGAACCACATTCTTTCTCCATACTTCATTCTTATCTTTTGAGAAAAGCGCATTTTCCAATATGCATAGAAACAGCCATTTTTGCTCTGTTGATGATTCTTCAACTAGTGACACAAGCCACATGATGTCATCACAGAAAAATGCTAAACTCCAGCAGAACACTAAGTTCTCTATCTATGTTTGAGCAACTTGGAAACAATTTTGTCAATATGATTCAACTGCAAAAAAATTAACAACAAAAACAGTTCCAGCAGCGGCCTCTGCCCTTGTATATGGCTTGCTTTGCTTTTGCTTCAAACATGGGCGCTGCTTGTTTTCTCAGGGGAGTCGGAGGCAGTTGCATTGCCCTAAGCCAGACAAAGAGGCTCAAGAGACAAATGCAGGCTCTCTCTTGCTCTTCCCCATAAAAGGTGATGAGCCAATGGGCTGAGGTACTATTCCTTTCACTTTGTTTCTATAACATCACCACTCCCTGCCCCCTGCAACAGGTGTGAAAACAGAGTTGAATGACAAGCCTCTGTTGCCTTGTTCTAACCATTTTCCCAAAGATCATCAGAACCTCCAGATTACTAATGGCCCTTTCTCAGTTTTACCTTCTCTGGCCTCTCTGCAGCATTGGTGTTCTCCTCCATGCCCCTAGCTGCTCTCCTTAATCTCTTTCTAGGTCCCCTTTCTCTTCTGGCCCCTTTAATATCAGGCTGGCTACGGTCCTGCCCACAGTTGCCTTTTCTTCTCACAACAAAGCCTCAAAGTGATGCCCATTTTAGAGACTTCCCTGAATAGGCACAGCAGTCTAGATCTCTCTCTATGTTTGTTTCATAAACTTCCAGCTGACCGTTCTTACCTGGATTTTTCATCCATTCATGTACTCATTTACTCACTCAGTCACTGATTAGCTGTGGGTGTCTGCCTCCTAGGGCAAGGTGGAGAATTTGTGGCAAATAACACAGCACAAGCCCTGTTTGCACCCACATGCCAGTGTTACCACCACACGACAGCAAACTCAAAGTGATCATGGTGGGACTCAACGTCTTGGACCTTAGAACTGCCTCCTTCCTATAAGTAGGCCCTGATACTTGAGGCCCGAATCAGACCAATTGATCCCCAAGCCCTGGCCATTCTGTTCCTATCTTTCAAATCAGCCACTTTCTCCATCATTTCTGTCATCGGCACCCAAGGTTAAGTTACTCCCAGCTTTTACCTAAATTATGGTGACCACATTCTGTTTACTCAGAATGAAGTTCTGCCTCATTAATCTGACATGCCACCTCCCGGGACACGTCCCTGCCCACGTCCCAGCCTCCCATTCTCATATCCTCCAATCGGACCCCAAGGCGGCCACATTGACAGCTCTGTGCAGTCCTAGGCATGTGCCTGGTTCTCCTGGAAAGCCCTGTCCTTACTCCATTCCTTTCTCATCCTTATCCCCTTGCTAATTCTTGTGCATCCTTCAGGTCTCAAGCTTAATGTCACTTTCTCCAGGAAGTCACCTCATCACGGCTGAGTTTGAGGCAGTTTCCAATTTTCCTCACACCCAATCTTGTGATGTCATTGCCAGACCATGTGATATGCTATCTTAGTGCCCGTTCTAGCATGGTGCCCAGAACATAGGATGCACTTAGTAAATATTTGCTGAGTTAATGACTGTGATAACTTTTTTTTTAATATTTTATTTATTGATTTTTTAGAGAAAGAGGAGTGTGAGAGAGAGACAGAGAGAGAGAGAAGGGGGAGGAGCAGGAAGCTTCGACTCCCATATGTGCCTTGACCGGACAAGCCCAAGGTTTCGAACCGGTGACCTCGGTGTTCCAGGTCAACGCTTTATCCCACTGTGCCACCACAGGTCAGGCCCGATAACTTTTTTTTTAAGCCATGCTACCTAGCTGGGTATGAAAAGGCAAAAATTAAAAAAAAAAAAAAAAAGAATGTGTACTTGAAAGAGAGAGGGGACTTTGAAGGAATAAAAATGTCCCCACTGACCTCTCTAAGAAGTAATTCAGAATACGCTTTTCTGAGTCTTCCTCTTCTCCCATTTTTGTAAAGATCAAATTATCTTTAAAGTCATTTGGGAAATTCATGAATATTAAGTAAAGCAATCTTGATAAAAGAGTTCAGAAAAAGCTGCAGAAGTTTGTCCTGTCTATTAACCCCAAAATCACAAAGTGGGCATATAAGAATTATTTGCTAATCATCAATTAGGCTCCTAAATACATTTGTTGTTAGAAATGCTCAGCTTCTCAATAAATTTAGTGCCAAAGTAGACTGAACTACAAATGGCTAAACTAGAACTGGAGTAATATCTAGAACAATCTTAATTTATAAAGAATGAGAAGTTAGGAACTATTAGTGTACTATAAATACATATTTGTAAAGTAGTTGTCAATGCCTTTAAAATATGTGTAACTATTTTATTTTGGCTTATTTTTTTAGTCTTGAACTTTTGTGCTATATGCTCTGGGATTTAAAAAAAAATCAGTTTCATCATTAGAAAAGCTACTTACTTTTCTCTACTTGATCCATCAGCCAGGAAAAAAGTACAAGGGAGCTGGACCAAAGAAGCAGGGTCAGGGTAGTCCTGTCTTTCTCCCTGTAAGTAGGGTGACTTGGGATACTTCAGGATGTGGATCTGCCAACCTGTGGCCAGCAGGGAAGAGAGCTCCCTCTGGGTAATGCTGAGCCTGATGTCCAGAGAAATGCATGGCTTGCTCTATACCAGGAGTATAAAGTCCTCTGCAGAGCTGTCTCAAATGGGCATGGTCTATTGATAGATTTTTCACCTATAAACAAAATCACTTTCTGGATTCAGCCGGCATGCAGAGCTTCCATTTGAGTACATCTGAGCCTCATTCTGAGCCATGCTTACAGTTAAACTATACTCCAAATGTTCCATTTTTTCTTTCCTATAACATCATGAGAACATCAATATTCATTGAAAAATAGAACCAATAGTTATATGGCCCTTACACTTCACAAAGTGCTTTTTATAAAACTCACCAAATTTTAATCTTCTCTACAATCCTGTGAAGTCTTTTGTACTATGCCCCTTTTAAAGATCACAGAAGTGGTTCTCAAAGAAGTTAGGTGACTTGTTCAAGGTCATGCAATGATAAGAAAAGCAGTGAGCAAAACAGCAACATATGGAGCGATAAATAACAGAATCAAAGATATAACAGGAGTGAGCCTTTGTCAAAGAGCGCCATTCAGAATAGAAAATAATGAGCCTCTTAGTCTCCCCTCCCCACCAACTTCAACTTTTTCTGCTCATATTAAACCACACATAAACAATAAATGCTTCTCAGGGAAACTATGAATAACTCCAAGACAAAAGTCCTGTAAAGTCTCACCCTTTTTTTCATTCACAGTTAGACATTCACTTGACCTAAAACCATTCTGAATTCTCTTTTAAGTCCATAAGTAGGCAGTTGTATTTCATATGATAGTGATACTAGAGTTTTATGAAAACTTCCTCAAGATGTTGGATAAGACTTCACTGCTTCCAAGGTTTTGTCTCCCAACTGAGCACAGAGACTTTGCAGTCTTTCCGATGGGGACCTGCACTTGGCTCACACGGAGTGTGGACACAGACCCACACTCATTGGCTGCGTACTGATAGCTGTGTGCAACAGCCTACTGGGGTCCTTCAGCAAGTTACCGTGGGATGTGTGAGTGGGGAAGGTAGTTGAAGGAACAGACACAATGAAAAGCCAATTATATATCCAGGTTCCACAGCAAGTCAGGGGCAGAGATGTGGCAGGATTCAGGAGAACACACTTCCTACTCAGTATGACTGACAGGCTCACACTTCCAGGAATTGACCTGTTGAGCTTGCATTTTTGTCCTGTGCTGATCAAGAGGTCTTTGCCTTGGCAAGCTGTTAGATTAGCATTTGTTGTGGCTATTGGTAGAATATCTTTTTATTTTATCTCTCTGTTGGATCATTCATATCATCATGTAAATATCATACAATTTCTCCCATCTGAAAATCTCTGTCATGATCTCATATTCCCCACGAAAAGAAATCTCACTTCCTCCTCTCGTTTTCTCATGAGCATGCTCAAATCAGGGGTATGTGAGTCAAGTTCAGATGGCCCTGCCACTTTATCAATCCTTCCATTAGCTGATGTTGTCCACACTACTAAGCCCATGTTCAGGGGACCTTCTTGACCTGTTAGCATTGCCAGATGCAGCTGGTCATGCCCCATTCCTTAAGCACTTTGACACTTAGCTTCCAGCCTCTTGGTTTCCCTTCTCAGTTTGGTTTATTGTGTTTTCCCTTTTCTCTGCATAATGAGCTTCTGTTTCCTAATCATGCTCACATTTCAGGTGATATCATTCAATCTCATCACTTTGAAAACCATTTATACTGTAAGAACTCCTAACCTAACCTGACTGGTGGTGGTATAGTGAATAGAACTTCAACCTGGGACACTGATGTTTCAAGTTCAAAACCCAAGGTTGCCAGCTTGAGTGCAGGTTCACCAGGTTGACCATGGGGGTCACTGGTTTAAGCGTGGGATCACCAAACATGATCCCATGGTCATTGGCTTGAGCAAAAGGTCGCCAGCTTGACTGGAGCCCCTGGGTAAAGGCACATATGAAAAGCAATCAATGAACAACTAAAAGTGCCGCAACTACAAGTTGGTGATTCTCATCTCTTTTTCTATAAAATAAAAAATAAAATAAAATAAAATAATAAAATAAAACTCTTAGATTTTTATCCTCAGCCTGCACCTCTCCCTTGAGCTCAGGACACAAGTTTCTAACTGATGACCCAGTTACCCACTTGGGTGTCCACTGGGCATCTAAACTTAACATCTCCAAAATAGAACTGCTTATTTCCCCCTCTCCTTCCCCCCCTCTTTTACTTTATTGTTATCACCATATTTTCACTGATGCAGCTCAAAAATCTCAGTTATCCTTTATTCTGTTTTCCTCACACCCCACATCCAATCCAGTAGCAAATCCTTGCCTAAATCTTTAAAATGCACCAGAACCCAATCCCTGCTGCCATTGCACAGGGACCATCATCTCCTGTTCAGTTTACATATCACTTCCCACCTTATCTATCCTCTACTCAGAAGCCAGAGGGACCTCAGGGAGATAGCTGTCCCTCTGCTCCAATTCTCTGAAGACACCTACCTCACTCACAATGACACCAAGGTCCTATCCTCTGAGCTCATCTCTACCTCTTCTGCAGCCCACTCACTGTACTTCAGCCCCCTGGACACACCCCCACATGTGCTGCCCCTGTGTCAAGAACTTGCCCCAGATGTCTGTAGAGGTCACCCCTCCCCACAGGTCATGGTAGAAATGTGACCTTCTTAGTGAGGCTTCTTACTGCTTTATTTAAAATAGTGACTGCCAACTCCATCAGCTCTCCAATTCACCTTACTTTGCTTGACTTTGCTCCATAGCACTGGTCCTCAATCTAATTGTATAATGTATATTATTTATTCAATGACTTACTGTCTGTGTCCCCTAACCTCAAACAAGAATATTAACTCCATGGAGTCAGATCTCTGCTTTAGACCCCGCTGCATGCCCGGCACCTGGAAGGGCACCTACCACACAATGGATGCCCAGAAAACAAGTGTTAAAGGATTAACCAGTTCAGAGAACTGACAAAGAGAACACAAAATTCAACTCCATCTCATTATCAGAGTTGCTTTAGTGAGCTATTCACCTAGTATTATTCTTATTCTGCTTATTCTCTTTTAGACTGTTTCTAAGCATACTGTAGATAAAAGTATTTTTATATTTTTATTGACTCTATTAAGGTTACATTGGTTAATAAAACTACATAGGTTTCAAGTGTACAATTATATAATCATCATCCGTATATTGCATTGTGTGTTCACCATACTGTTTCTGTGTCTATGTGGTTATTTTGTTGTTGTTGTTTAATTCCATCACCTATTTCACTCAGCCGCCCAACTTCCCTCCCCTCTAACAGCTGTCAGTCTGCTCTCTGTAATTGTAAGCCTGTTCCTACTTTTTGTTTATTTTTTTCATTATATTCTTCATGTAAGTTAAGTGATATGGTACCTGTCTTTCTCTGACTTACTTATTTCAATTAGCCTAATACTCTCCAGAAACCTTTAAATGCAGTCACAAAAGGTAAGATTTACTTTTTTTTTTATTCCTGCATAGTATTCTATTGTGTAAATGTACCACAGTTTTTTATTTAGTCATCTACTGAAGGCTACTTGGGCTGCTTCCAAATCTTGGCTATTGTAAATAACACTGCAATGAGCATAAGGGTGCATATATTCTTTCAAATCAGTGTTTTGGGATTCTTAGGATATATTCCCAGAAGTGGAATCACTGGGTCATAAGGCAGTTCCATTTTAATTTTTTGAGGAATCTCCATACTGTTTTCCATAGTGGTTGCACCAGTCTGCCCTCCCACCAAGAGTGCAGGAGAGTTCCCTTTTCTCCACATCCTCACCAACACTTGTTTGTTGATTTGTTGATAATAGCTATTCTGACAGGTTTAAGGTGATAGCACATTGTGGTTTTCATTGGCATTTTTCTAATGCATTTTTAATGGTTTTCATTAAACATCTTCTTATATGTTTAGTGGGCATCTGTGTGTCCTCTTGAGAAGTGTCTATTCAAGTCCTTTGCCCATTTTTTAAATTGGATTGTTTATTTGGTGTTGCATTATATATTTTATAAATTTTGGATATTAACTCTTTATCAGATGTATCATTGGCAAATAGGTTCTTTCATTCAGTGGGCTGTCTTTTTGTTGATTGTTTCCTTTGCTGTGCACAGTTTAGTTTGCTGGAGTCTCATTTGTTTATATTTTTTAGGTTTTCATTTCTGTTGCCAAAGGTGATATGTCAGAAAAAAAATACTGCTATGTGAAATGTCTGAGCTTTTATTGTCTATGCTTTCCTTTAGGGTTTTTATGGTTTTGAGTCTAACATTTAAGTCTCTTTGCATTCTTTTGCATGTACCTGTCCAATTTTCCTAACACCATTTATTGAATAGACTGTCTTTACCCCACTGTATGTTCTTGCTCTTTTGAGAAATATTAAATCACCATAAAGGTGTAGGTTTGTTTTTGTGTTTTCTAGTCTGTTCCATTTATTAATCCATGCCTGATTTTGTGTCAGCACCATGTTGTTTTGATAATTTTGGCTTTGTAATATAGTTTGATATTATTAGGTAGTGTGATACCTCCAACTTTGTTCTTTTTTTCAAGATTGCTGAAGGTATTTGGGATCTTTGTGTTTTCAGATAAATTTTTTTTTTAAACTAAAGTCTATAGGTATTCTTTTTTTAAATTTTTTATTTTATTTTATTTATTCATTTTTAGAGAGGAGAGAGAGAGGGAGAGAGAGAGACAGAGAGAGGAAAGACAGAGAGAGAGAGAAGGGGGGAGGAGCTGGAAGCATCAACTCCCATATGTGCCTTGACCAGGCAAGCCCAGGGTTTTGAACCGGTGACCTCAGCATTTCCAGGTCGATGCTTTATCCACTGTGCCACCACAGGTCAGGCCTCAGATAAATTTTTAAACTATTTGTTCTAGTTCTGTGTAATACACTGTTAGTGTCTTGATTGGAACTGCATTGAATGTATAGGTTGTTTTGGATAGTGTGGACATTTTAATGTTAATTCTTCCTATTCATAAGCTTGGTAGATACTTCCACTTATTTGTATCACCTGTACCTTTTCTTTTCAGTATCTTATAATTCTCTGAGTATATGTCTTTTACCTTCTTGGTTAAATTTATTCCTTGGTACCATATGGGGTTTTTTTTTTGTTGTTGTTGTTGTTTAAATTGTAAATGGAATTGTTTTCTTAGATCTCTTTTTAGATAAAAGTATCTTATACATTTTTACCATACTTTAAAATTTAACTTTTTGATAAAATTTCTGTAACTGTATGATAATTTATATTTATTTTGCTATTATATACAATGGAGATATCATTTTACGTAAATCTTACACACTTTTGTATTTTATGTCTTTAAAAGTCTCTGGAAGTAAAGTTATTATTACTAAATGAAAATATATCTGCATTTGTTTTCTCAGCAAGAGGTAAAGCCAATCAATACTATATATTTTGGGGAAAATGTAATTTCAAGCTATGCCTTCAAGACAGTGTATGTTCACCTTGTCCCCATCACTGTCCACTGCCATGAGAGGAGGGATACTGTGATTGAGCATGGACAATACAGTCCTGCATGTATTTTAAAAAGTTGTCATGGATTCAATATTGTTTACTGTGGGACAAGGCAAAAAAAAAAATGAATGTAGCACTTTAACCTCACTGAAGTCGTATTAGCTGTTGGCTCGCAGAAGTCCCAAAGCTGCCAATGTGTTTTATCTCAGTTTTGCAAGTGCTAAGTACTGGAACTTAATGCCAAGAGCAATCCTTTCTGAGGATAAGAAACATATGTTTTTTGACAGTGGGGCCAAAGCTTATGACCTTTGGGGAGAAGTCTGCACAGCTGCATGACTAGGTAATTATCTGGGTAATTCTCTACTGGGAAGGAGATGTGGAGACCAGAGGTATAAATTCTAAACACATAAATACCAATCTGGGTAATTCAAGTAGCTCTGAAAATCCATAGTTTGTCTAAATTCTTCTGCCTAGGACGCAAGAATTCCACCTGGAAACAGTGCTATGTGTTTCCCTGGCTCTCGGTCAAGGAGGATGACAAGTGCATCAGCACCACTAGCTCGTGCTGACAGAAGAGGGTCCCAGTCTCACTGTCGATATTCAAAAATATCACAGGACAGGGATGGGAAAGTTCTGAGTGTGAGCTTGTCCTCTCCACTGGAGCCATCAGACCAGGAACAAAGAGCTGGTCCCAGAACCTCCACCAATGGAGGTTATTAGGATAGTGTTTTGAAATTCACTCATGAGCTATTTTATATGGCTTGTGTTTCTTTTACAAATAACATTGTTCTAATGTCAAGAATGATTCATGCTTGCCTGATCAGGCAATGGCACAGTGGATAGAGTATCAGACTGGGACTCAGAGGACCCAGGTTTGAAACCCTGAGGTCGCCAGCTTGAGTGCGGGCTCATCTGGTTTGAGCAAGGCTCACCAGCTTGAGCCCAAGGTCGCTGGCTTGAGCAAGGGGTCACTAGGTCTACTGTAGCCCCTCAGTCATGGCACATGAGAAAACAATCAAATGAACAACTAAGGTGCCACAATGAAGAATTGATGCTTCTCATCTCTTTCCCTTCCTGTCTGTCTCTATCTGTCCCTCTCTTTGTCTCTGTCACAAAAAAAGAATGATTCATGCTCAATACATTAAACTTGAGAAACAGAAAAACAGAATAGCTCAAAATTTTTAAAAAATAACAAAAATTCTTCAAAATCTTATTGTTCAAAGAAGATTTGAGTTAATATTTCAATGTAGTCCTTTCATATACTTGTAAATCAATAGCATTACAAAAATATCACCATATTATTATTACTATTTTGTAGCTCACTTGTTCTCTATAAATATGTCAATAAACAGTCTAAGATGATTTTTTTATTGGCAGCACAATATTCCATAACAATGTATTATTATTCTATAATTATCACAATTTAGCTGCTTAATCATCTACAATTAAACCTTGGATTCAAGATAAATTGATTTAAAACTAGATTTAATATTTTGAAATGAACAGTTTTGGAACAAATCACTGATTAAAAATCAGCTTAGAGTAATACCTCTAACATTTTACTATTTTTTATAGGAACTTCTAAGTAAAGATGAAGGGAGGTTAGACCAAATTTTAAAATTTTCCTCTCTCTAAAACTTAATGTCATTATGAAATGTGTGAGAATCACCACAGCCCTCAAGCTTAAAAAAAAAAGGGAACTTTGCTTCAAAATAGAAGCCAGTGAAAGAGCAAAAGTTTGCAAGAGTCTGATGTTCAACAGGTGTGTCTGTCCAGGTTCACACTGCCTCTGACATTCTTCTTCAGAGAAGCCTATTGCTGAGGGAAATCATGGACAAAATACTCTGGACAAGATAAAGGAAGAGGGTGTATGAAAACCATCCCCAAAACGGAATTCCTACCCAACAAGCTTGTTAAAAATTCTCTGAAATGCACATTCTTGCTTCTTCCAGATTGGGAGGGAGAGGAGGAACTATAAATAATAAGAGATAAGACTCTCCAGTCACAAATAGCACATTAGCAACACTAAATGCCAAGAGAAACTGCAGCAGACGACATCCTCAGAAGGAGCAGGGGCACCAGGTAGTAACAACAACAACCAGCCCCTCCAGAGTGCAACAGTTCAGATGTTTGCACAGAGGTTGGCAGGATAGGTGAGTAAAAAGTAAAGAGCAGGTGCAGGGCCCCCTGCTGGGCATGCGGGCTCCATCCTGCACTGGGAAGCAATCTGAAGCACAAAGGAACCCATGAAACTAGAATATGCATTCCTGTAAGTTGATAGAACCCCATATCAGGGTTTCTAATAAAAAGCAAAGAGAGAAAGCATAGCCCAAGGTCTCCCGGACAAAGCTGTGTGCCCTGGGGCAGGCCCAGCTCTGATACTTACAGGGCCTGGGCCACAGGCAGACCACTGACTGTGTGCCTACCATCTCAAGAGACATAAATCAAAACAAATCATTACATCGTTAAATATGTCCCATCATCTACACTGACTAAATCAAAGGTATCAGTATGCCCTTGACTTTTGTAAGTCTGAAAGTGGGAAAAATCTACAAGATGCTTGAATGATTACAAGCATCTGAATCTCTGTCAGTGATATTGAAAAGATTTAAGATTTAAAAGTTAACAAATAGCCTGACCAGGTGGTGGCACAGTCGATCCAATGTCAGCCTGGCATGCTGAGGACCCAGGTTCAAAACCCTGAGGTTGCCAGCTTGAACACAGGCTCATCCAGCTTAAGTGTGGGCTTACCAGCTTGAGTGGGGAACCATAGACATGACCCCATAGTTGCTGGCTTGAGCCCAAAGGTTTCTGGCTTGAAGCCCAAGGTCGCTGGCTTGAGCACAAAGTCAGTGGAGCCACCAGGACAAGGCACATATAAAAAAGCAATCAATGAACAACTAAGGTGCTGCAACAAGTTGATGCTTTTCATTTCTCTTTCTTCCTGTTTGTCTGTTCCTGTAAATTAAAAAAAAAAAAAGATTACAAATAAAATGTAATTGAATTACAATTTTGGTGATCAAAATGTCAATGTATTTTTACTAAAAGTATAAATTTATTTTTTAACTTTAAAAGAAGAAAATCCCAATAATAATCAGTGAATATAAATTGTCAATAAAATTTTGAATAAATAAAATATATGGTGTTTACTTATAAATAAATATTTTCATAAGTGAAACTGTTTATATGTCTATCACCTATTAGCCATGTAGGTATTGTTGTAGCTGTTTTCATCTGTCACAAAGACCCATGCAGGGACAAGTGGAAGGTAACAATAACTGCCTTACATTGGAGGGTCAACAGTTGAAAGAGCCAGGCATACTCGGGAAGGCCTCCAGAAGGACAGACGGAGCCCCGCTCATTGTGCCAGGCACCGGTGGGGCTGGCTCTCTGAGAGAAAACTTGACAACCCCACAGCTCATCCTTCTTTCCCCTACACTCTCTCTGCTCTCCCTCTTAATGATCAAGTCCTCCCTGTATTCAAAGCATTGTTCATCTCCAACACTGGCCAGAGCACAGCCCACAAACCCTCCCTATCTGAAATATTGCCTTTTACTTTGATCAGAGGGGTAAAGAATTTAAAATATGCTCACCACTCACCCAGATCTGGGATTATCTCATTAGCTTTCATTTTAGAAACTTTTTTCTCATTCCTTTCTGATGTTCTCATTACCCCTGTGTGGACTGAACACACACACACATGGAAAAGTACAGTTACACACATATGCGCGCACACACACACACACACACACACACACACACCCTGTATATGTGGTATGTGTTTGCTGTCAGTCAGCGGGCTTTCCTATTCCAAGCTGACTGCTCACAGCTGGCCTTCGATGTCTTTGGGAACCGGTATTTCTACCTGCTGATTGACGCACCTCGTTTTATAGTGCTTCATTTTTATTGAGTTTCATAGATGTTTTGTTTTTTTGTTTGTTTCTTTTACAAAAAGAATACAAACTCTTCACCATCAAAAATGTTACAGCTCACTTTATTGCGGACTTCTGAAATAAAACTTGCAATGTCTGAAGTGTGCCTGAATGCTCCTTTCCGATAGATGTATCCTGCACTTTTTACTGCTTCACCACTTCCGTACAGCTAACACAGATCAGCTTCTCAAATCCAAAAGAGCCTGTAAGGGAGGTATAAGGACTTCTACTTTTGTGAAAAGAAAACCAGTTTCAGGGCACCAAAGTCAGGCATCAAACGTGGCCAGCCACCTGCATGTCTCCTGACCACTTCAGATTCGGTACATCCAAAGCAGAGTTGGCCATTACCATCCCCTGGCCCAGAGCCTGTTTCCCAGTATTTGCTGTTCTCGAAAATGTATCTATTGATAGTTGCTCCAGGCAAAAACTAGTGTTGAGCAGATAAAATATATTATGCTCACTTTGTTAAAAATAGCGCTGCCCACGTGAGGCCTTCGCCCAGGTGATATTAATGTGTGTTGAGAATCCTTGTAGCCTGTGGCTTGGTTTTGGGATTAAGCTTTTCCCACCCTTTTTGATGTGAGGTGGTACAATCCAATCATGCCTCAGAGAAGTGACTTTGTATTAGAGACTTCCCTATTCTGTATATTGGATTAAGAGTTTGGATTTCTACACTATAAAATGGGGACAGAGCAGGAGCTTGCGCTCTTGGCTCCTGAGATTATCATTAGAGGAGAGAGCAGAGCAGAGAGCAGAAAGAGGCTATGTGGCCAGGATAAGCAGCCAAGATGGCAGAGTGCTGAGTGAGATGCCAGTTTGTGTAGAGTTTGTATCTGGGATAAGGAAGGAGATGGGGAACAGAGGTGAATAAGTCTGGTGAGCTAGAAACCTTTGATTCTAGGAAACTCGGATAAGTCAGTGGCTTTGTGAGCACTGAATGTGAGTGGGTTTTGAAGCCCAGTGTGTGTTTTTACTTGCCCGCCGGGTGCAAGCTAGAATTAAAGAAAATGGCCTATCAGTTTGTGGCTCCGTTGTTTCTTTACCGACTGTCCGAATCCAATGCGAACCTGCATGGGCCAGGAGGCTGCTGTGATGGTGGCCCTGGCTGCTGGCTTTACAACTAGATTGACAGGTTCCCCTTCCCCCTCAGCCTCCATATCCAACCCAACAGCAAGCCAGGGACTCTACCTTTAGCACATCTCTCACACCTGCCCTCATTTATCCTGCTGCCTCTGCTCAAGGTCACGGCTTGCTGCTGAGGCTGCTTCCTTAACTGCCCCCACCACCCCACCAGCACTCCTCTCTCCATCATTCTACACACAGCAACCAAAAAGACCTCAAACAAAGCGTGAGCTAGGCTCCCGTCAGCCGGATGAGCGCTCTTCTCTGATGCCTTCTACAGGACAATAGCCCACTGTTCCACCCACCCCCAAGGGCTTGAGTTTCCTTAAGTTTTATAAGAGCCTTTTGTTGTTGCTGTTGAGGCACACTGTATTATATGATATCGTTTTCCATCCCTGTTCTTATCCTTCAGATTTCTCTGTTTTTAGTAAAACATTACTGGAGCGGTGGCCAGGAAACTGTACTTTACCTGTGGCAGCCTCCGGGCCTCAGGGAAATGTGGTCGAGTTTATTCTTCACTTTTCCAAGTTTTCCTAGTGAAAGGAGCCAAAGTGTTCCTCTGAGCCAGCCTCAGGCTGTTCCTTTGCTCGTCAGGAGATGACTGCGGTTGGCGCATTCTGCAAATATTTATCAAATGCTGGCTGAAGGACAGCTCCCATCATTTCCTGGGGCACAGGTTTGTGTCTTTCAGGAGGGCTCTAGCTTCAAGGTGCAAAAGATATTTCCCCCTCCATGTTAATTGAGTAAGTTTATTAAAATCAAATTCAATATTTTATTCTAGAAAATTAAATGGTATAGTAATACCTCGCAGTTTCCCCTCTGGTCTTTAATCAGATGTGGCCCCCAGGTTTCTGGAAGGTTGTATGGCATGACCAAGAAAGGAGGAGGCTAGAAACCACAAAAAGGAGCCGTATCTGAACTTGTGACCCAGTAGTTCTGTGATCTTGAGCATAATACTGTTAAAGTATAATTAGACAGGATTGTCGGGAGACAAAGTAGTCCAGAGCACGGTGGAGCACAGCACAGGGCGGCACCCCGTGGAGGGCCGCGGGCACTGTGCACTACACACTAAGTCCCTGCACCAACACAGAAACGGCTTCTGTGCTTTCCGGGTAAGTGCTTAGTGAATTTCAGTGAATTATCCATCCTATGTATTTGATAATAAAAAAAAATTGCTTTGTCGGGATAGACGGTCTGAAAAGAGTAGCATTCTAGGGCTCTTAGGGGCACCACTTGCAACAAAAAGTAAGACTTCTCAGGGCTGTCGGCTTTGTTGCTGGAAGTTCCACTGACTTGCTGAGGACAGGCGTCTTGCTGGCAGCAGCTCCAGGCCAGAGGCTACAGAGGGTCCAAGTGCTTCTGCAGGAACCCTCACTCTTCCTACACTTAAGAAATTCCTCTGCAGTGATCAGGAGTCATTTGCCTTTCCCATTTTTTTTTCCATTTGGTTTTGCTTAATATCTCTCCCTCCTCCAAAGTGGTGTGTCTTGAATTTGCTCCTTCTTTATATTAAGATGAGATTCTCCCACATCTCCTGGAAGTGAAGGCTCCGCCTCCCCCACGCTACATTCTGAAGACTTCTTGCCCTTACAGGGATGAAAGGAAGTGGGGTATTGAATCAAACACCATGGATTCGGGTTTTCTCCTTGGACTCACTTCCTGGGAGGAAATTTCACTGATTAAATCCTTATCCTTGGCCACTGCTCCTCCTTTCTCTACCCCAGATGCAAAACCACATGCCTTTGGCTGTCACAGCCTGTCAGCATAGAACAGCTAGAGCATATAGATTTAAAAAGGATTAAGATAGTTTGCTAGTTTCATCCTTATTGAAAGGAGAGAGTGATTATGGCTTACCTTTTGTTTCCATAAGGAAATTTCACTTGTTTTATGAAAAAAATAAATTATAGAGATTCTTAATTTTTTTTAGTCATCTCCCTTTGTTTTTTAATTCTCATATTTTGGTACAATGGGTTGAGAAAATCCCCCCAAAGTCTCGCCTATTCTCTAAAGAGCAACATACACAGATTTTTTAAAGGAATTGGGACATTTTGATCACCTTCAACACATTCAGACATAATATAGTGGTCCCCAAATCTGGCTGCTTATCTTAATTTAACTGTCTAGAGAGCCTTTTGTAAATTGTGGTAAAACACAAATAATACAAAATTCATCATCTTAATTATTTTTTAAGTGTACATACAGTTCAATAGTGTTAAGTACATTCACATTGTTGTGCAACCAAACTCTAGACCTGAAATTTATACCTATTAAAAAACAACTCTCCATTTCCCCTACACCCAGTCACTGGCAACCACCATTCTATTTTATGACTCCATAAATTTGACTACTGTAGATACCCATATAAGTAGAATTATACAGTATTCCGTCTCCTTGTGACTTCTCATTTCATTTAATGTGATATCCTCAAGGGTCATTAATGTTGTAGCATGTCATTTTTTATTATTATTTATGGTTGAATAACAGTTCATTCTGCATATATATACCACATCATATTTATTTATTCATTTGTTTATGGACACTTGAGTTGCTTCAATCTTCCTATTGTAAATAATGCTGCTATAAATGTGAGTGCACAGTATTTCTTTTTTTATTAAATTTATTAGGGTGACACTAGTTATTATAATTATCCATATTGGAGGTGTCCAATTCTACAACACATCTTTGTATACCATATTATGTGCTCACCATACCCAAGCAAAGTCTTTATCCATCACCGTTTACCATCTCTATACCCTCCCCCACATCCCATCCCTCTCACAGCAGTGACCATACTGTTATCTGTGTCCATGATTCTATTTTGTCCTTTTTCTTTGCTTTATCCCTCCACCTTCCTCACTCAGCCCCCAACACACACTTTCCTAAACAGCCTGTTCTCTATGTATGACTCTGTCTCTGTTTTGCTTGTTAGTTTATTTTGTTCATTAGATTCCACATATGAATGAAATCATATGGTACTGGTCTTTCTCTGACTGGCTTACTTCATTTAGCATAATGATCTCAAGATCCATCTATGTTGTTGTAAAAGGTAGGATTTCCCTCTTTTTTATGGCTGTGTACTATTCCATTGTGTTCATGTACCATAGTTTTCTTAACCACTTATCTGCTGATGGGCACTTAGGCTGTTCCAGATCTTGTCTATTGTAAATAATGCTGCAATTGAACATAGGAGTGCATATATCCTTTCGAATTGGTATTTCAGAATTCTTAGGATATATTCCCAGAAGTAATATCACTGCATCATAAGGCAGTTCCATTTAGGTTTTTTTAGATAACTCCACACTGTTTTCCATAGTGGTTGTACCAATCTGCAACCCCACCAACAGTGCATGAGAGTTCCCTTTTCTCCACACCCTTGCCAACACTTGCTGTTTGTTGATTTATTGATGCTAACTATTCTGGCAAGTGTAAGGTTATTTTTATATATATCTCATTGTAGTTCTAATTAGAATTTCCCTGAGGATTAGTGATGTTGAGCACCTTTTCATATCTCTATTGATCATCTGTATGTTCTCTTTAAATAAGTGTCCATTCAGGTTGTTTGCTCATTTTTTTTTAATTTTATTTATTCATTTTTAGAGAGGAGAGAGACAGAGAAAGAGAAGGGAGGAGGAGCTGGAAGCATCAACTCCCATATGTGCCTTGACCAGGCAAGCCCAGGGTTTCGAACCGGCGACCTCAGCATTTCCAGGTCGACGCATTATCCACTGCGCCACCACAGGTCAGGCCCTCATTTTTTTAAAATTGGAAATTTTTTTGGCATTGAAATTTGTAAGTTCTTTATAAATTTTGGATATTAATCTCTTGTCAGTTTTATCAACAAATATGTTCTTCCATTCAGTGGGCTGTCTTCTCATTTTGTTGATGGTTTCCTTTGCTGTGCAAACAATTTTTAGTTTGATGTATTCTAACTTCTTTATCTTTCCTCTTGTTTCCTTTGCCCAAGGACATATATCTGAAAAAATATCACTGCAGGAAATGTCTGAGATTTTACTGCCTGTGGTTTCTTTTAGGAATTTTATAGATTTGTGTGTGATATTTGTCTTTAATCCATTTTGAGTTTATTCTTGTGTATGGTGTGAAGAGGTGGTCTAGTTTCAATGTTTGCATGTATCTGTCAAATTTCCCCAACACCACTTATTGAATAGTTTATCTTGACCCTATTGTATGTTCTTGCCTCCTTTGTCAAATATTGATTGACCATAAAGGCATAGGTTTATTTCTAAGCTATCTATTCTCTTTCATTGATCTAGATGTCTGTTTTCATACCAGTACCATGCTGTTTTGGTTACTAAGGCCTTGTAGTATAGTTTGATTCAGGTAGCATGATTCCTTCAACTTTGTTCTTCTTTTTCAAGATTGCTGTGGCTCTTTGGGGTTTTTTGTAGTTCCATATAATTTTTTTGGAATATTTGTTCTAGTTATGTGAAATATACCATTGGTATCTTGATAAGAATTGTGTTGAATCAATTGATTGCCTTGAGTAACATGGACATTTTAATGATGTTAATTCTCCCTATTCATGAACATGGTATATACTTCCACTTGTTTGTATTTTCTTCAATTATTTTCTTCAGTGTCTTATAATTTTCTGAGTACAGGTTTTTTACATACATGGTTAAATTTATTGTAGGTATTTTATTCTTTTTGAAGCAATTTAATTTTTTTTGAGAAAGAGAAAGAGGAAAGGAAAGAGATGGGTGTAAGTGAAAGAGAGAGAGAGAGAGAGAGAAACAGCAGCACTTCTTTCCACTTAGTTGTGCAGCCATTAATTGCCTCTCATATTTGCTCTATCTGGGGCTTGAACTGAAAGACCTCAAGGTTAAGTCAGTGTCCTTGATTGAATTTGTGTCTACAGAATCAAGTTGCACTATCTGGGCTTGAACTAGCGACCTTGGGATCAGTGACCTCAGGCTTGAGCCAGTGACCACTCCATCAAGCCTGTGACCTTGGAGCTACAGGTACATGCTATATTTACTATACCAGCAGCCTGGGCTGTTTTTTTTTTTCTTTTTTGGTTTTGGTTTACCTTTTTGATAAATCATTATTAGTGTATAAAAATGTAATAGATAACAGGATATTTATTTTGTATCTTGCTTCTTTACTGAATTCATTTATCAGTTCTACTAGTTTTTTGATGGAATCTTTATGGTTCTTTATAAACAGTATCATGTCATCTGCAAATAATGGCAGTTTTACTTCTTCCTTTCCAATTTGGATTACTTTAATTTTTTCTTCTTATCTGATTGCTATGGATAGGACTTTCAGGCTATATTGAATAAAAGTGATCAAAGCAAACATCACTGTCTTGTTCCTGATCTTAAGGGAAACGTTTGCAGTTTTTGTCTATTGATTGTGATGTTTGTTGTGGGTCTGTCATATATAGCTTCTATTACATTGAGATATGGTCATTCTATTTCCACATTGCTGAGAGTTTTTAGCATAAAAGGGTGCTAAATATTATGAAATACTTATTGTGCATCAATTGATATGATCATTTGATTTTTGTCCTTCATTTTGTGTATGTGGTGTATCATGTTTATTGATTAACAGATGTTGTAATATCCTTGCATTCTTGGAATAAATCCTACTTAATCGTAGTGTATGACCTTCTTAAAATACTGCTGGATCTGAATTGCTAATATTTTGATGAGGATTTTAATACACTTATGTTCATCAGGGATATTGACCTATAATTTTCTTTCTTTGTAGTATCTTTATCTGGTTTTGGAATTAGAATAATGCTGCCTTTATAAAATGACTTGGGAGTCTTCCCTTCATTTGAAGTTTTTGAAATACTTTGAGAAGAATAGATCTTAGTTCTTCTTTAAATATTTTGTAAAATTCACCTGTGAAGCTGTTTGGTCCAGAACTTTTGTTTGGAGTTTTTTGATGACTGCTTCGATTTCACTGCCTATAATCTATCTATTCATATTCTTTGATTCTTCTTAATTCAGTTTTTAAAGATTGTATGTTTCTAGAAATTTATCCATTTTATCTAGATTGTCCAACTTATTGACATATAGTTTGTAATATTTTCACACAGTGCATTGTATTTCTTTGGTGTCTGTTGTTACTTTTTCTCTTTCATCTTTAAATTTATTAGACCCTCTCTCTTTTTTTTTCTTGATGAGTCTGGTTAAAGGTTTGTCAATTTTATTTTTTTATTTTTTCTTTGTGATACTTTTAAGATTTTATTGATTAATTTTTAGAGAGAGAGAAAACATCAACTCTTAATAGTTGCTTCCTGTATGTGCTTTGATCAGGCAAGCCCAGGGTTTTGAACCAGTGACCTCAACATTCCAGGTCAGTGTTTTATCCACTGCACTGTCACAGGTCTGTCAATTTTATTTATCTTTTCAAGCATCCAGTTCTTGGTTTTCTTGATGTTTTGTATTTTTTTTAATTCTCTATTTCCTTTGTTCAGTCTGATCTTTATTATTCCCTTTCTTCTACTAACTTTGAGCTTTGTTTGTTGTGATTTTTAAAGTTCCTTTGCATGTAATTTTAGATTGTTCATTTGAGATTTTTATTGTTTCTTGAGATAGACCTGTGATGCTATACATTTCCTTCTTAGGACTGCTTTTGCTATTACCCTTAGATTTTGTGTTGTTTTGTTCTCATTTTTATTTATTTTCAGGTATCTTTTGATTAGTTTTTTGAAATCATTTTTAACCTATTTACTGTTTAGTAACACGTCATTTAGCCTTCATGTCGTTGTGTGCTTTTTGGGTTTTTTTTTTCTGATTTATTTCTAGTTTTATATACTCTTAGTGTCATAGAAGATGCCTGATATGATTTTAATGTTCTTAAATTTATTGAGACTCTTTTTTCTGTCCTAACAAGTGATCTATTGTAGAAAATGTTTCATGAACACCTGAAATAATATTTTCCTGCTTTGGGGTGAAATACTCTATATCCATTTAATCTAGTGTGTCATTTCAATGCACCGTTTCCTCATTGATTTTCTGTCTGGATGATATATTCATTGATGTCAATGCAGTATTAAATTCCCTACTATGACTGTATTGCTGTCAATCTCTCCTTTATTTCCATCAAGATGTACTTTACATGTTTAGGTGCTCCTATATTGGGCATGTCAATGTTTACAAAGGTTGTATTTTGTTGTTGGATTGCTTGCTTTATCATTATGTAGTGTCCTTCTTTGTCTCTTACTATAGCTTTTGTTTTAAAGTCTATTTTTTCAGGTATAAGTATTGATACCCAGCTTTTAAAAATTCCATTTGAAAAATATCACCGTATTTTTTTTACATTTAGTCTATGTGTTTCTTTTATTCTGAGATAGGTTTATTGTAGACAGCATATATATGGGTCTTAATTTCTTATCCATTCAGGTACTCTCTGTCTTTTGATGGGAGTACTTAAGCCATATATATATATATATATATATATATATATATATATATATATATATATATATTTTAATTTTATTTATTCATTTTAGAGAGGGGAGAGAGAGAGGTAAGGGGGATGGAAATGGAAAGCATCAATTCCCATATGTGCCTTGACCAGGCAATCCCAGGGCTTTGAACCAGCATCCCCAGTATTCCAGGTCAACACTTCATTTACTGCACCACCATAGGTGAGGCAAGCCATTTATATTTAAAGTGATTATTGATAGGTACATATTTATTGACATTTTTTACTTTTAAACTGTATTCCTCCTCCTCTTCCTCCTCCATCTTCTTCTTCTTCTTTTTCTTCCTCTTTTTCTTAAAGAAGACCTTTTAACATTTCTTATAATGCTGGTTTGGTGGTAAGAAACTTAATTCAGCTTGTTGTCATCTAGAAAGTTCTTTATATCTTCTTCAATTTTAAATGAGAATCTTGCTGGATAGAGTAGCCTTGGTTGTAGATCCTTGCTTTACATCACTTTGAACATTGTATGCCTATTGCTTCTGGCTTAAAATGTGTCTTTTCAGAAATCAGATGACAATCTAATCAGAGCTAATTTGTAAGTAACTAATACTTTTTTTCTTGCAGCTTTCAAGATGGTCTCTTTGTCTTTAGCTTTTGCCATTTTAATTATGACATGTCTTGGTGTGGGTCCCTTTGCATCCATCTTGTTTGGGACTATCTGTACTTCCTGAACTTTAATGTTCTTTTCCCTTAACCAATTTAGAAAAAAAAAATTTGGTGATTATTTCTTCAAATAGGTTCTCGGTCCCTTGCTCTCTCTCTTCTCCTCCTGGTACCCCTATGATAAAGATATTGTGCTTCATGTTGTCCCAAAGGTCCCTTAAATGGTCTTCATTCTCTTGAATTCTTTTTATTTTCTGCTCTGATTGGGTGGTGTTTTTTAACCTTGTCTTACAAATCACTATCTTAATCCTCAGTGTCATCCAACCTATTATTTATTCTTTCCAGTATAATCTTTATGTCAAATATTATATTCTTCATTTATGACTGGTTCCTTTTTATGAGTTCTATGTCCTTTTGTTATGCTTGCTACCTCTCTGTTGATGTTCTCACTTTGTTCCTTGAGCATCCATATGCCCATTTCTTTGAATTCTATATCTGTTAAATTGCTTATTTCCATTTCAGTTAGCTCTTTTTCTGGAGATTTCTCCTGCTCTGTAATTTGAGGCCCATTTCTTTTTCTCCCTATTTTGGCTACCTCTCTGTGTTTGTTTCTATGTTAGACAGATCTGCTGTGTTTCCATCTTTGTGAGTTTGTCCTTATGTTAGAGGTGTTCTGTTGGGTCCAGTAGTGCAGACTCCTAGATTGCTTGAGCTGGGTGCTCTAAGAACATGATTTGTGTGGGTTTTATGGGCCCACCTGTTCTAATTGAGTCTTTTTTCTTTTTTTTTTTTTGATGCTAATCTTTTTTTATTTTTTTTAAGATTTTATTTTTTTTTATTTATTATAGAGAGGGCAGAGAGAGAGAGAGAAGGGGAGAGGAGCAGAAAGCATCAACTCCCATATGTGCCTTGACCAGGCAAGCTCAGGGTTTTGAACCGGCAACCTCAGCGTTTCCAGGTTGACACTTTATCCACTGCGCCACCACAGGTCAGGCTCTAATTGAGTCTTGATTGCCTGTGGCCCATTGTGTGTGGACTTGACACTCAGGACGGCTGACTTTGAGGTTCTTTCTTGACTAAAGCATCTGAGCTGCAGTGCAGGTGCTAACCTTAGAAAGCAAATTCTACTCAGCTGGGTTTGGTGCCTCATGAGATCTATCTTTGTATTTACTGCTTGTGAATGTCATTGAATCCTCCTGTGATATTATCTAGAACTGGCCACTGGGTATGTTGTTTTATAGTTTCTAGTGTGAGAACCTGGTGCAGACCAATGTAAAATGCAGCCTGTCACTGGCCCTCAGCCACATGTTTGAAGCTACAAGTGATCCACAGTTTGTAGTTGCCTCTGCTGTGCTTAGTACACATGGGAAGGACCAAGCTGCACATTAAGGCTGGCTTTTACCAGTACCTACCCTGGGGCAGATCAGCAAAAGTCCCATGGCACCCTGAGATTCTCCTCCAGGTGCTGCCACCTGCTGTCTGCCTGTTAGGCTCTGTCACTGAAAGAGCCTCTGGTAGAGTCAGGATGATGAAACCATTAGATTTCTCCTTAGGGGAAGGTGCCAGTCATGCTTCAGGGTAAGTGGTGGGTGTGGCCTCCACCCTAGAATCACAGGTCCTGTCTGTTTCAGAATTTTCCCTGACTTCAGCAGTGCAGAGATCCTAGGAGTTGGGTGGGTTGGGCCTTGGAGCCCAAACTGTGGGTCAGGAATGTGGTTCTTTTGATTCTCCTGTGAGGGGAAGTGTCAGTCATATTCATAGGAAATTGAAGGGAATGACTCCTGCCTCACAGCCTGACAAGTGCGGCACTGTCACTCCTTGATTTTGTCCAGACCGCTACTCTCTGGCCAAGGCCACTGACTCTTCAGCAAGGTCTTAATCTCTGCAGGGTGGAGAAAATTTCTTTCCTCCAGACTATTTCCACTCAGAGAAGAGTGCTCTGCCCAAGAATGATGGTGACTAACATATGGGAGAATGAGTCAGCACAAGGATTATGGTAGCTGTCTCCCCAGAGCCAAAATCCACAGACTCTCCTCATGCAACTCTAGTCCACTCAGCCCTCCTTCCATCGGAGCCCAGGGTAAATGGCTACAAATGAGATTTTTGCGTTGGCCCTTTGAGATAATACCTGAGTCTCTGCAGACTATTGTCTCACTCTGGAAGACAGAAATTTGGTTGCTTTTTACAGCCAAATGCTATGCAAGTGCCTCTTAGTTCTAGAGCTCTGGTCTGGAGAGCCTGACTTGGGGATTAGGCTTCTCCCTTCTCAGGGGAAATTTCCCCTGCAGGTGAGATATTTTTTGTGAACCTCAGCCATGACTCATGGGAGTAGGGCCAACCCTTTTCACACCTAGCCCTTCCAGTCTTATGTGGTTTCTTTTGTGAATCTTTGGTTAAAAGACTCCATTGAATTGTTCTTAAATTTAGTTTTAACTTTAGTTTGGTCCTGGTGCCATCTTGGATCCTTAACAGTGATTTTTGCCTAAATTAGAGTCAAATCCTAGATGCTAAATCTCTATGACTTGCTGTATGACCTTTATCTTTAGTGGAAACCACTTTACTCTTTTCTACAGCAACTGTACCATTTTATATTCTTCCTAACAGTGAACAAGAGTTCCAATTTCTCCACATCCTCATTGGCACTTGTTACTTTTGTTTTTTCAATAGTAGACAATCACATGGGTATAGGGTGATATCTCATTGTGGTTTTGATTTATATTTCCATAATGATTAGTGATGGTGAGTGTCTTTTCACGTGCTTGTTGATCATTTGTATATCATTTTGGAGAAATGTCTAAGTCTTTTGCCCATTATGTAATCAGATTATTGTTCTTTTGTTGTTGAATTACAGGACTTCTTTACAGATTTGAGATGTTAATTCTTAATCAGATATACAATTTATAAATATTTTTTTCTATTCAGCAGGTTGCTTTACACTCTGTTGAATGTGCCTTTTGATGCACAGAACTAGTTAGTTTTTTTAAAGTACAATTTATTTAGGTTTTTCTTTTGTTGTCTCTGCTTTTGTTGTCATGTCTAAAATTTTATTACTAAATCCAATGTCATGAAGATTTTACGCTATGTTTTCTTCTAAGAGCTTAATAGTTTTAGCTTTTATGTTTATGTCTTTGAACCATTTTGATTAATTTTTAAACATGGTATAAGGTAAGGGTCCCACTTCATTCTTTTCATGTGTATATCCAGCTTTTCCAACACCATTTATTGAAAAGTGGAAAGCATTTTAAATTACATGTTTTTCAGCCTCAGCTTAATCCTGTGGTTGACATTTGCTATCCTGGCCACGTCTCCTTGTCTCTGCCTCTGGTACCACAGCAGGGCTCTCTCACTCTCAACAGCTGTGACCCTCTGTGAGGGCTGCTCTGTCTCGGGACCATGCTCAGCTCACACTCAGAGGCTAGAGATACAGATGAATAAACATCCCAGATCCATTACTTATCCAATGATGGGTGGGAGTTGGTGTGACACTCCCCAGCTTCCTCCCTCAGAAAGGGACAACTTTGAAGCATGTTCTCTACCATCTCTCAGAATTCCTTAGCACCCTGGTCAGCAAACTGCAGCTCACAAGCCACATGCAGCTCTTTGGCATCCTTGAGTGTGGCTCTTCCACAAAATACCACGTTTGGGCGCTACCTTGATAAGGAATGTACCTACCTATATAGTTTAAGTTTTAAAATTTTGGCTCTCAAAAGAAATTTCAATCATTGTACTGTTGATATTTGGCTCTGTTGACTAATGAGTTTGCTGACCACTGTTTGCAGAATTGAGTCTCAGTGGACTGAGCAGTAGTCTGCTCAATAATGCCCCTTTTACTGGTTTGTTTCCTTTCCTGTCCCATTACCTCACTCCTGTCACGGTACTTCCTGATTCACTTCCCAGTAATCCATTTACACTCAGATCCTTATCATCATGGCAGCTGCTTCTGAGGGAGCCCAACCAAGTGATTCCCACTGAACCAGAATCTCTGGCAGAGGGTATGGCATTGCATAAAGACTGGCATTTAGGACCCATTGTTTGCTGGACGAAACATGGCACAGTGTCTGGACATACCTGGGTTCAAGTTCTAGCAGAGGCATATGCTAGTGTCTTGGTCTGAAGCAAATCACATAATTTCTTAAAGGCACAGTTAAATAGGAACACTAAACTCCTGAAAATTTTTTTGGCATTTTAGAAAATATACAGAGAATTCTAGTATATAGTATTTTTTCCACAAATGCTAGTCATTGAATTATCATGAATTCCCATCATAAAACACACTACTCTTTAGGGAAATGTGACACTAACAGGTTACCACAGAGCCCGCCAGCAGTTCTAAAATTCTGCAACAAAGAGAAATGACTGGCTCTGCACAACAGACTTGATTTTCTGTAAAATGAAAGCTAGCAGTCTGTCCTCAAAAGGAACTGGAAAATGTCCAGTGATAAAAATGTATGTCCATCTCTCCAAGACAGCTTGCTTCCTCCATCCCCCACCATCCTTCTCTCCCCTATGAAACAGTCCCCCCCCCCTTCTCATAACTGAGGGAGATAGCTCGATTTTTAAGTTTTTTTTCCCCCCACACTTATGTGAAGTAGCTGCTTCCCAAGCAGCAGTGCTTTAAGCTCTTTTTGTTCGGAAGGTCACTTTTACTCTTCCTCTTTTTAACAAATGCTGAGTTCCTGCTTGGCAGCACAAAGGCTGGTGGGAAATGAGTTGTTCGTTGCCACCTCCTCCCAGGGCATGGCTCTGCAGGCAGCAGGAGAAGGGGAGCACTAGCTCCGGAGAGAAAGTCCCGCCCTGGGAAGATGGAGATGATGACTCCAGTGTCCTGCAAAGACGGGGCAGTACCTGCCTGACAAGTTGTACTACAATATCATGCTACCATGTGGCCCCTTGGCCTATTCCAGGAAAACTTGTCCAGATTAATGAAGTCACCACTTTACTTGGGGACATTGGTTTGCAAAGTGCTCAGCACGACAGGCTGAGGGCTTAGTCCAGCACTTGAGAGGACATGTAGAAAAATAATACATGACTTTTAAAAAGTCATGAGAAACTTTGAATCCGGAGTTGAATTTACAGAAGATTTGCAGAAAATGAGTGATGCTACAGGTTGATATTGTTGACATAACAGAAGAAATTAAAAATGACTTCAAATTCAAAGGAAAACACTGAATTGCTTCTAAACCTCAGTCCAGATAAAAAATGTCAGCTTTTGTGAAGCAGATTTTGCAAATGATGTAAACTCTAAGGGTTTGCTTTGACAAGGAACCATGGATTCAACTTGAAGAGCAAGTGTTGCCGAGTGAACTTGAGAAGAAGCAGAGACTATGATCGCTGATGGAGAAGATGCAATGTCTCTAAAGAGAGACACAGAGATCAGTGCAGAAATGTGACGGTGACACATCCAGTAATGGTGTCCCTGACTCCCCACAGCTGTGACAGGGATGTCACAAACTCAGGGCTCCTCAGAGGCCACTTGTACAGTCAGTGACACTGCTCAGTGAATGGCTCACGTTCTTGTCACAGTGATAAAGGTGATGGTGATGAAGATGAAAATATCCATGATGCTAAGGGTTGGCGATAGTTCTATACCAACAATATAGGTTTTTTGTACTGTAGAAACAAAGAAGGTATGAATAAATACTGGGGGGAAATATTACTTTAAAATTCAGTAAAAAGAAGGAAGAAGCCAACAGAAGTGAAAAAAGAGCTGTGGCAGCAGCCACCCAGCTGGGTGCCTGGACCAGGACTCCCGCGGACACCGTCCTCTCGCTGGTGTGCTGAACACAGACCGTGTCCCTCAGAAGTCCACTCCAAAGTCCAGCAACTGGACAGTGTCTGCAGTGGCTTCCATGATCCACGTGACCTTCTGAGGAGCATCGTGTAAAGAGGTCACTTGTAGTGACACTATCATGAGCATAAGGGGAACAACAAGAAAATCATCGAAAGGAACTTTCACCCGTATCAAGAACACCTGAGGCTTTTCTGGAGCTGTAATAGAAAAAGAATGCTTATCATCCTCCTTAACCCCACACCCAGCCATGGCCCATCCTGTGCTGCCCACCACCCCAAAAGGAAGTGTCAGAGAGATTATAAACAGGGGTCAAAGTTCAGAGCTGCCAGAGTGCAGCAGAAAAATAAGGCCCTGTCTAGGAAATGAAGTTTACATCCTAAAACCTCATTTTGCGTTTGTTTAGAATCATATCACACATGTGTTCCATGTAGTGTGAAATACCGGTCCTGAGTTAACCAGGCAGCAGGTTGGCTTGTTCTTATCAGTGGTAGCCAAAAGGCAAAGTAAACATTTGAGCACTTCACTATTCAGCTTGCTGTGTTAGTTCTCTGAATACTGTCGGCACTCTTGTCTAAGTTTGCCTTATGAGGGAGTGCAGCTTTTTGAATTATTCTTCAAAGAATACAGCTCATGTGCATTGTTTTGTCTTTCAAACTAAATACAGGCTGTTTTGTACCAGCTGTGATGTTATGCATACCTGATGGATCATTTTAAAGAAACTTAAAATTTCAAATGGATTCAATAATTATATTACTTGCTTTAGCATTTTAAAGGCACTTTAGAAAAATCTACTTCTTGTAGGTTTTGCAGCTAGGTGGCTATTTAAACACTCTCTCCTTTTGGACTGTCTTTCTATGTATAGTCTCTATGGCAAAGGCCTGACCTGTAGTGGCACAGTGGATAAAGCATTGACCTGGAACGCTGAGGTTGCTTGTTCTACCATTTGCAAAATTTGCAAGTATTTATGACAGACATCCTTTTTATTTGCTTCAAGAGTGTGCATAGATGTAGACAGAGAAACCAGTTAGTTTAGGAGACTAGGAGGGCATTTGAGAAGCTCTGATTGAGGAAGTATTTGGGAGAAAATACTTCAAAACCCTGGGGTTGCCTGGTCAAGGCACTTATGGAAGTTAATGCTTTCTGCTCCTCCCCTCTGCTCTCTCTCTTTCTCTTGTGCTCTCTCTTCTCTCTAAAATGAATAAATAAAAAAATCTTTAAAAAAATCTCTATGGCAGAAAGCTATATGTAGCTTATGGGGAAGTTTCTATGATTGCAATAAAGAGATTTTTATAAAACATTTTTTTCAAATAAAATCTTTTATGAAACTTGGGGAAAAATACAACTTTCTCCAAATACTTCCTCAATCAGAGCCTCTCAAATGCCTTTCTGGTCTCCTAAACTAACTGGTTTCTCTGTCTACATCTATGCACACTCTTGAAGCAAACAAAAAGGATGTCTGTCATAAATACTTGCAAATTTTGCAAATGGTAGAACAAGCATCAAGCTGTTAGGAAATTTACCAATCACTTCCAGTTGAAAAGATGAAAATGCAAAATGCCTCTTCCTCTGCCTGAGCTGCCTGTATAATAAACCCCTGACACCCAGACGAAGCTTAAGTGGACTTAAAACATTTCTGTGCAGCAAAAGTTGGCTTCTGTCTTCAGTCTTGATTCATTGTTTTGTCTTTTGTTGTCACTATTGTTGTTGTTGTGTGTGTTCCTTAATTTTAGGTAATAAATTAAAAAATAAAATACTATCATCTATTCTTTATTCAATTAATCCTTTATTGTTTTTATTTAAAAATACAGGATGAAGAAAAGAAAAACAGCAGAGTAAAACATCTTACTGCCAACAGCGAGGTAGGCAGAGCTGTTGAGTCGGGTCCCGCCGAAGCTGACTGCAGGATGAGGATGTGAGCAAAGGCAGCTGATTTGTGAGTGAAGGCTGGTGATTGATTCAGGGAGCACTGGTAGGGGAGGGGAGTGAGACAGGGAAGGGAGGGCAGGCAATAAAGGATAAATGAGTGGACAGATTACCACTGTGGGCAATGGGGCTCAACCCTCTGTGGACTTCTGGGCCACCTCAGAATTGGCTCACCCATGAGGCAAGGCTGGGATACATGTCCCCTCACTCTCATTTATCCTTGATTAAGGGTATTGCCCTGCACAAGGACAGACGTGCTCTTGTGCCCAGAGGAGACCCTCAAGCAGGGATTTCACTTGTGTGCAATAACAATGTCTGCAGTTCACACAGGGAGTGAGCCCTGAGGGGAGATGAGAGGGTGCAGAATTGCTTGGGTGCTGGGAACTCTGAACCACTCTGCTCTCTGCATCCCCATGATGCAGGCCTTTTCTCTCCTTTCTTATTCTTTATTTAATTGTATCTGTGTACGTGTGTATGCATACATGCATGTATGTATTATATATGCATGTATCTATGTGTGTGTGTGTGTCTGTGTGTGTATACATGTACATTTTCACCATACTGGCAGTTATGCAGTTATCAACCTAACAACATTTTGGACACTGGTAAGGTGAGTGCTGTGACTACCCCAAGGCCTGGCAAATGTTTTCTGTAAAGAGCCAGATCAGTGGTAGTAAACCTGGTCCCTACCACCCACTAGTGGGCGTTCCAGCTTTCATGGTGGGCGGTAGCGGAGCAACCAAAGTATAAATAAAAAGATAGATTTAACTATAGTAAGTTGTTTTATAAAGATTTATTCTGCCAAACTTAGCGAAAATCTGACATAAAGTACTTAGTAAGTAATTATTATTATATGTTTTAACTTGCTGTAACTCTGATTTATAAATTTTATAAAGTAAAGTTACTTCCCCACTTTATAAATCACCATTACTGTGGAACCAGTGGGCGGTTAGAAAATTTTACTAACAGAGACACAAAAGTGGGTGGTAGGTATAAAAATGTTGACTACCCCTGAGCCAGATGGTAAACATTTTTAGGTTTCATAGGCCACAGGGTCCCTGTTATAACCTCTTTCCTCTGCCTTTGCAGCAGTAAAGCAGCCACAGAGCAACATGTGTGAACCAATGGGCGTAGCCTGATTTGACCATGGATTTGCTGACCATGATCTAGATCATGAACCATACATTCAGTTTGTCCTTAATTCCCTCCCCAGTACAGGCCCTGTCCTCCCAGACTGAGCCCCTAACCTCTAGTTTCTGAAAAGAGTGCTCCATCCTTGTCTCACCAGCATCCTAAAATGGTCCAAGTTCTGGACAAATGCAAGCTCACACTTATGTATGTGTGTGTGTGTGTGTGTGCGCGCGCGCGCGCGCACGTGCGCACGCTTCTTTCCATACAGATGAATTTTATAATCTTTAAAAAAAAAATTTTTTTATTAAGTGAGAGGCAGGGAGACAAAGAGACTGACTCCTGCATGCACCCTGACTGGGATCCACCTGGCAAGCTCCTTACCAGGCAATGCTCTGCCCATCTGGGGCTGCTGCTCCATTACTCGACAAGTGATTTATTTTAGCACCCGAGGTAAGGTCATGAAGCCATCCTCAGCACCCAGGCCCAACTTGCTCGAACCAATCAAGCCATGCCTGCAGGAATGGAGAGAGAGAGAGAGAGAGACAGGGGGAGGGAAGGAGAAGCAGATGATCACTTCTCCTGTGTACCCTGACATCTACATGCCTGGATGACACTTGACCACTGAGCCAACTGGCCAGGGCTTAAAATATTATTTCAAATAGAATCGATTTCTAACTTTCCTTCAACATAATAGAATCACCATTTTTCTCCTTTTATTTATAATATTTACCATTTAGCTACAAATGTCACAGTTCTTTATCTTTGATCTTGTCCAAACAAACATAAAAGCAAACCATTCAACGGCTAAAAAGTAAGGACTGAGTCGCTGTTACTAAGCATAGTTGCAGCTGGATGGCTGGCCTGATGGTGTCTAGAAACCTAAAAGTAAAGCCTCTCTTTCCAATTCCTTCTTTCTCTGCTTCCTTCTCCATGCTTTTTAAAGGGGGGGAGGGAAAGAAGTGGTCCCTGCCAATGGAAGAAGGCACATTCCCACGCAGACTTGTACATATCCTGACCCTCTCTCTCCTCTAGCCAAAGCCTGGGCTCTGACTTTGTTTTCTAAATTTGGATTCTTCTGAAACATGGAGCCAAAAAACAAAATTCTACTGAGGTTGCACCTGCACAGATAGGCCTCCACCACCTGTTTTCAGATGCTGGAGGACAGGAAGTTTTATTTCAAAGTATAAGATAAAGTTTGAAGAATTAGGCAGTTTCAGGAATTCACATGAGTCATTTTCAAAACACAACTTGTGCTAGGTTTCAAATCAGATTTTTGCTAAACCATGTTTGGGGAGAAGACATGACATTAACGTGCATATCTCAGTCCATAGCTATGTACAGTGGCTGAGCCCAGAGACTTCAACTTCATGCAGCCCAGTAAATTATGAGATCATTTTCAGAAGAGAGGCACCCACTTCTTCACCTCAGGGACAATGTAGTCATCCCGGGGGAGCTCAAATCATGAAACAAGCTGGCTGGCAAAATGAGAATCACGGTTGACAATAACAACAAAATGTCAGCCAGTCGTTCATGCTGTAGCTATGGCATCTGTTTTCCTGCCCTTAATTTCTCTCCTGCCATCCCTGGGTCCTTCTGTTTGTTTCAGAAATCCAGCCGGAGAGTTTCTGAACTCATCTGTGTCTCTGGATTCTGCTGCCTTTCTTTTTTTTTTTTTTCTGGTTTGATTTTAATAAGAATCACATTGTAGGAGATCTAACAGAAACTATTTAAAGAGGATTTTAGAATATATTTTTATTTTTTATTTTATTTTGCATATAAAATGGAGTTAGCTGTTGAATATAACTTCTTTCCAGGCATGGCTAGGGAATAAATGTTCTAGGGGCCACCTCATATTAAAAAGGCAAGTGACAAATTGAGTAAAATAAGGTTTTTCACCAGGACTATCTTAAGTGTTCAATTCATTGATTCTACACATATGTCATAATCAGTTTGAGGTGCTATTGCAAACATATCATAGACTGGGTGGCTGAAAAGCAAACATTCTTTTGTCACAGTTCTGGAACTAAGAAGACCAAGTTCAAGGTTACATTATGATCAGGACCTGGTTTCTTCAATGGTGGAGAGGCAGAGAGAGAAACTTTTAGTGTCTCTTTTTATAAATGCACTAATCCCATGATGAGGACCACATCCTTATGACCTAATTACCCTTCAAAAGTCTCATCTCCAAAAATCATTGCATTGGAATTAGGGTGTCAATATATAAATTTTGGGTGACACAAACATGCAGTCCATAACAGTGGGTTACTTTTATAAATAGTTAACAGAACCCTTGCTGTGTAGCCCAAGTGTACTTATAACTCCAGAACAAACATTATATGCATGGTCTAGTTTTTATTTTTGTTTTTTTTTTAATTTTATTTTTTTAATGGGGTGACATCAATAAATCAGGATACATATATTCAAAGATAACAAGTCCAGGGTATCTTGTCGTTCAATCATGTTGCATACCCATCACCCAAAGTCAGATTGTCCTCTGTCACCTTCTATCTTGTTTTCTTTGTGCCCCTCCCCCTCCCCCTTTCCCTCTCCCATTCCCCCCTCCCCCCTGTAACCACCACACTCTTATCAGTGTCTCTTAGTTTCACTTTTATGTCTCACCTACGTATGGAATGATGCAGTTCCTGGTTTTTTCTGATTTACTTATTTCGCTTCGTATCATGTTATCAAGATCCCACCATTTTGCTGTAAATGTTCCAATGTCATCATTTCTTATGGCTGAGTAGTATTCCATAGTGTATATGTGCCACATCTTCTTTATCTAGTCATCTATTGACGGGCTTTTTGGTTGTTTCCATGTCCTGGCCACTGTGAACAATGCTGGAATAAACATATTAGCAAGACAGGTAATAGCAAATGTTGGAGAGGCTGTGGAGAAAAAGGAACCCTCATACACTGTTGGTGGGAATGTAAAGTAGTACAACCATTATGGAAGAAAGTATGGTGGTTCCTCAAAAAACTGAAAATAGAACTACCTTATGACCCAGCAATACCTCTACTGGGTATATACCCCAAAAACTCAGAAACATTGATACGTAAAGACACATGCTGCTTTTCTTTATTCCTGCTGAGATCAGTTTACCACTCATCAATTACAAGTTTGCTATCAGATTTTCTTCTTGGAAGTTTCGTGGTTATGAGTTTGAGATTGCACAGTAGGCACTTAGAGAAATCCCTTAGTCTATCTGAGCAGAGCGGGTGAGTCTGACTCCCTCTGATGCTTCCTCATCACGTGACACAGACTCAGCACAACCTACCTGCAGCTCATCCGGAGCCAGACCTTCAGAGAGGCACTTTCGTGGTTGTCTGTTGCTGTGCAGCCAATCTCCCTCACACTCTGCAACTTAAAATAACCATTTTATTTGGCTCAAAATTGAGGGTCAGGGATTTGGTATAGGCTCCACTGGGAAGTCCTTACTTGGAATCCCTCAAGTGGCTATTATCAGATATCTGCTGGGCTTCTTCCCTATCCCGGCTGGATGCTCCAAGGTGACTCACTGGGCTAGTGAGTGGTGCTGACTGTTGGCTGGGAGCTCAGCTGTGGCCACTGCCCGGAGCACCTACACATGACTCTCCACTCGCTTCATCATGTCACAGCATGGGGGGACTGACTCCACATGAGGACATCCCCAGATGTCCAGAAAGTGACTGTTCTATGACAACAAGAACAAAGCTGTAATATTTCTTCTTACCTGGCCTTGGAAGCTACACAGCATTACTTATTCCAGAAGTGATTCAATGAGATCTACCAGATTCAAGAAGGTAAGAAAGTGACCCCACTTCTCAGTGGAGGCATGTCTAGGAATTTTCACCATCTTTAAACCATGAGGCTTTACTCCAACTTGTTGGATGCTGTTGGTCAAATAAGTTTTTAAGTATGATATATGTTTGCTCGCTTATAGTTTGCATTGGGTGTGGGGGACAGGCTGTAAGCAGGCAGAGTCATTATGGCCTAAGGCTTAGTATTAAGACTAAGCTTTTCCCCACACTCTTGACTGATTGCATGATGTGGGGTGATGCACTCTCATGAGGAATCCCATTATGCCTCAGATAAGTGACTTTGTATCAGAGACTTCCTTGTTTGTATATTGGATTAAAGTTTTTTATTTCTACACTATAAAGTGGGGCAGAGCAAGAGCTTGCTCTCTCTGTTCCTAAGATCAGCATTAGAGAGGAGAGCAGAGAAAGGCCATGTGGGAGAGGTGAAGCAGCCAAGATGGTGGAGTGCTGAAGGAGAAGCCTGTTTATGCAGAGTTTGTGCAGAGAGAGGGAGATGGGGAACAGAGGTGAATGAGACTGGTGAGGTTAGAAACCTTTGATTCTAGGAAATTCGGATAAGTCAGTGGCTTTGGGAGCCCTGAATGGAAAGGGAAGTGTTTTCGCACTGTATTTCTTGCCCGCTGGGTGCAAGCTAGGATTAAAGCTAATGGCCCACCAGTTCTTGGCTTCACTGTTTCATTACCATCTGTCTGAATCTAATGCAAACCTGCACTGGCCAGGCGGCTGTGGCTACTGGCTTTACAGATGCCAAAGCCAATCTGTGTTGATCAGGCAAGATACAAGAAAAGGCACTTAGAGAGTGTGGAGGGAGAGGTCCCCATCCTTAGGGAGGAACTGGCTTGGTGTGGGGGGATGGAAGGTTTGGATCATAAAGGTGAAAGCTCGAGGCCTCATTTCCACTAACAGTCTGTGTGACCTAGGACAAATTACTTAACCTCTCTGACCTTCACTTTCCTTACTTTTAAAAATGGGGATAATGCCATGTTTGCAATCTGTTGTGAAGATTAACTGAGAGTAAATAAAGAAATGTATGGAATAAAGTTCTATTCCAGAACCTTGTATATAAGGCCAGGTTCATATATAGTGTACTGACAAGCCAGGAAGCTGTCACTAAGCAGAACCTGGGGTATGACCACAGCTCTGCCTTTCCTAATTTACCGACCATTTACACGCCTTCAGAACAAGAGGTATCATGACTTGGGCATTAGAAACATAGCATCTCTAAGCACTCTCTCCCACCTCTCCCTCTCTCCTTCTCACTCTTTTTTATTTTAACTTCTCTTGAATGCACCCACTCCTCCAATTTTAAGATGTCTAGTTTGGGATTCTACCTGCTTCCCTTGGGCAGCTCCCAGTGATCTCTACCTGAGTCTTTTCCTGTGGTTGCCAAAGCAACCACCAGTTTAGCCAATGCCAGTAGGGCACTCCTTGCAGGGCATTTGCACTCCTGTGTGTCTGGGCAGGTCTAGTCCCTCAGCAGTAGCTATGAGAGTCTGGGTGTTCATCTGGCTCATCTTGCACTGTTGGGAGCCGCAATTTCTCAGCTGCTGACTAGGGCCAAGTCTCCACCAACACTAGCATTTATTTCCCCCCTAAATATAGCAATAAAAGCTCCTTGTACTTCTTTTGAAGAATAACCATGACATTATTGTTTTACGATTCAGGTCCCAGGATTACCTGGGAGTATTGCTGAATTGGCCAACATGGGTGCTCCCACTTCCAGGTAAATATTCTCTTCTCCCCAGAGTGTCTTCTTGATTGAAAACACAAGCTCCAATCAGACCACTTCACCGACTTGAAACAAGTTCACCCCAAAGTTCCAGTCAGCCTGTTCTCACATGCCACGTCACACTCATGTCCCCCTGGAGGGCCACAGTCCAACAGCATTGTAAGGATAGTGAGTCATCTGAGACCAAAACAAACACGTTAGGTTTAGGTGGCCTAAGTAAATAACCCTCCTTTTCTGGACAATTAAACAAGCACTCCATCAGGACTAGGTCCTGGGAGAAACAAGGCACCCAGAGGGTCAGGAGAAACTTGGAGACCTGTCAGTTTTCCAAAACACAGTTTCTACTTGTATTTGTATTTGCCTCCCAAGCACACACAAGATCCATTTTCCTCTTTAAAAATGATCTGCAACAGTCCTGGCTGGGTAGCTCAGCTGGTTAGAGCATCGAGCCAAGCTTATAAGTTCGATCCATGGTCAAGGCACATACAAGAAGCAAGCAATGAATGTGTAAATAAATGGAACAACAAATTGATTTTTCTCTCTCTGTGTCTCAAATAAATAAACAATTTTTTTAAAAATAATTTTATTTTTTTAATGGGGTGACATCAATAAATCAGGATACATATATTCAAAGATAACAAGTCCAGGGTATCTTGTCGTTCAATCATGTTGCATACCCATCACCCAAAGTCAGATTGTCCTCCGTCACCCTCTATCTTGTTCTCTCTGTGCCCCTCCCCCTCCCCCTTTCCCTCTCCCATTCCCCCCTCCCCCCCGTAACCACCACACCCTTATCAATGTCTCTCAGTTTCACTATTATGTCCCACCTACGTATGGAATAATGCAGTTCCTGGTTTTTTCTGATTTACTTATTTTGCTTCGTATCATGTTATCAAGATCCCACCATTTTGCTGTAAATGTTCCGATGTCATCATTTCTTATGGCTGAGTAGTATTCCATAGTGTATATGTGCCACATCTTCTTTATCCAGTCATCTATTGACGGGCTTTTTGGTTGTTTTCATGTCCTGGCCACTGTGAACAATGCTGCAATAAACATGGGGCTGCATGTGTCTTTACGTATCAATGTTTCTGAGTTTTAGGGGTATATACCCAGTAGAGGGATTGCTGGGTCATAAGGTAGTTCTATTTTCAGTTTTTTGAGGAACCACCATACTTTCTTCCATAATGGTTGTACTACTTTACATTCCCACCAACAGTGTATGAGGGTTCCTTTTTCTCCACAGCCTCTCCAACATTTGCTATTACCTGTCTTGCTAATAATAGCTAATCGAACAGGTGTGAGGTGGTATCTCATTGCCGTTTTGATTTGCATTTCTCTAATAGCTAAAGAAGATGAGCATCTTTTCATATATCTGTTGGCCATTTGTATTTCTTCTTGGGAGAATTGTCTGTTCATATCCTCTTCCCATTTTTTTATGGGATTGTTTGTTTGTTTGTTGTTGAGTTTTATGAGTTCTTTGTATATTTTGGATATTAGGCCCTTATCTGAGCTGTTGTTTGAAAATATCATTTCCCATTTAGTTGGCTTTCTGTTTATTTTGTTATCAGTTTCTCTTGCTGAGCAAAAACTTCTTAGTCTGATGTAGTCCCATTCATTAATTTTTGCCTTCACTTCTCTTGCCTGTGGAGTCAAATTCATAAAATGCTCTTTAAAACCCAGGTCCATGAGTTGAGTACCTATGTCTTCTTCTATGTACTTAATTGTTTCAGGTCTTATGTTTAGATCTTTGATCCATTTTGAGTTAATTTTTGTACAGGGGGAGAGACTGTAGTCTAGTTTCATTCTTTTGCATGTGGCTTTCCAGTTTTCCCAGCACCATTTATTGAAGAGGCTTTCTTTTCTCCATTGTGTGTTGTTGGCCCCTTTATCAAAAATTATTTGACTATATATATGTGGTTTTATTTCTGGACTTTTTATTCTGTTCCATTGGTCTGAGTGTCTATTTTTCTGCCAATACCATGCTGTTTTGATTGTCGTGGCCCTATAATAGAGTTTGAAGTCAGGTATTGTAATGCCCCCAGCTTCATTCTTTTTCTTTAGGATTGCTTTGGCTATTCGGGGTTTTTTATAGTTCCATATAAATCTGATGATTTTTTGCTCTATTTCTTTAAAAAACGTCATTGGAAGTTTGATGGGAATTGCATTAAATTTGTATATTGCTTTGGGTAATATAGCCATCTTGATTATATTTATTCTTCCTAGCCAAGAACAAGGTATATTCTTCCATCTCATTATATCTTTTTCAATTTCCCTTAAAAATGGTTTATAGTTTTCATTATATAAGTCCTTTACATTCTTTGTTATGTTTATTCCTAAGTATGTTATTTTTTTTGTTGCAATCATGAAGGGGATTATTCTTTTGAGTTCATTCTGAATTGTTTCATTGTTGGCATATAGAAAGGCTATTGACTTCTGTATGTTAATTTTGTATCCTGCGACCTTACTGTATTGGCTTATTGTTTCTAGTAGTCTTTTTGTGGATTCTTTGGGGTTTTCGATGTATAGGATCATATCATCTGCAAAAAGTGATACCTTTACTTCTTCTTTTCTGATATGGATGCCTTTTATTTCTTTGTCTTGTCTGATTGCTGTGGCGAGAACCTCTAGTACCACATTAAATAAGAGTGGAGAGAGTGGACAACCCTGTCTTGTTCCTGATTTAAGGGGTAAAACCTTCAGTTTACTGCCATTTAATATGATGTTAGCTGATGGTTTATCATATATGGCCTTTATCATGTTGAGATATTTTCCTTCTATACCCATTTTGTTGAGAGTCTTAAACATAAAATTGTGTTGTATTTTATCGAAAGCCTTTTCTGCATCTATTGATAAGATCATGTGGTTTTTGTTCTTTGTTTTGTTGATATGGTGTATTACGTTAACCGTTTTACGTATGTTGAACCATCCTTGAGATTCTGGGATGAATCCCACTTGATCATGATGTATTATTTTTTTAATATGTTGTTGTATTTGATTTGCTAGTATTTTGTTTAGTATTTTAGCATCTGTATTCATTAGAGATATTGGTCTGTAGTTTTCTTTTTTTGTGCCATCCTTGCCTGGTTTTGGTATGAGGGTTATGTTGGCCTCATAAAATGTGTTTGGAAGTATTGCTTCTTCTTCAATTTTTTGGAAGACTTTGAGTAGAATAGGAACCAAGTCTTCTTTGAATGTTTGATAAAATTTGCTGGTATAGCCGTCAGGGCCTGGACTTTTATTTTTGGGGAGGTTTTTAATGGTTTTTTCTATTTCTTCTCTACTGATAGGTCTGTTTAGGCTTTCTGCTTCTTCATGACTCAGTCTAGGAAGGTTGTATTGTTCTAGGAATTTATCCATTTGTTCTAGGTTGTTGAATTTAGTGGCATAAAGTTTTTCATAGTATTCTACAATAATTCTTTGTATACCTACGGTGTCCGTGGTGATTTCCCCTCTTTCATTTTGGATTTTGTTTATATGAGTTCTTTCTCTTTTTTCCTTGGTAAGTCTTGCCAAGGGTTTGTCAATTTTGTTGATCTTTTCAAAGAACCAGTTCCTTGTTCTATTAATTTTTTCTATAGTTTTTCTGTTCTCTAATTCATTTATTTCTGCTCTGATTTTTATTATCTCCTTTCTTCAGCTAGTTTTGGGTTGTCTTTGTTCTTCTTTTTCTAGTTCCTTAAGGTGGGAAGTTAAGTGGTTCACTTGGGCTCTCTCTTGTTTGTTCATATATGCCTGAAGTGATATGAACTTCCCTCTTATCACTGCTTTTGCTGCATCCCATAGATTCTGATATGTCGTATTGTCATTTTCATTAGTCTGTATATATCTTTTGATCTCTGCACTTATTTCTTCTTTGACCCATTCATTTTTTAAAAGTATGTTGTTTAGTTTCCACATTTTTGTGGGATTTTTTTCCTCTTTTTTGCAGTTGAATTCTAGTTTCAAGGCTTTATGATCAGAAAATATGCTTGGTACAACTTCAATTTTTCTGAATTTGCTGATGTTGTTTTTGTGGCCCAACATATGGTCAATTCTTGAGAATGATCCATGTACACTGGAGAAAATGTATACTCAATCACTTTGGGATGAAATGTCCTGTAGATGTCTATCATATCCAGGTGCTCTAGTGTTTTGTTTAAGGCCACTATGTCTTTGTTGATTCTCTGTTTGGATGACCGATCTAGAGCCGTCAGCGGTGTATTGAGGTCTCCAAGTATGATTGTATTTTTGTCAGTTTTTGTTTTAAGATCAATAAGTAGCTGTCTTATATATTTTGGTGCTCCTTGGTTTGGTGCATATATATTAAGAATTGTTATGTCTTCTTGATTCAGTGTCCCCTTAGCCATTATGAAATGGCCATTTTTATCTCTGAGTACTTTTCCTGTCTTGTAGTCAACATTATCCGATATGAGTATTGCTACACCTGCTTTTTTTTGGATGTTATTTGCTTGGAGTATTGTTTTCCAGCCTTTCACTTTGAATTTGTTTTTATCCTTGTTACTTAGATGAGTTTCCTGTAGGCAGCATACAGTTGGATTTCCTTTTTTAATCCATTCTGCTACTCTGTGCCTTTTTATTGGTAAGTTTAATCTGTTTACATTTAGTGTAATTATTGATACTTGTGAGTTCCCTATTGCCATTTTATATCTTGCTTTCTGTTAGTTTTGTGTCTTGTTTGATCCTTCTCTTTCGTTTTTCTATCTTTTGTTTTTATTTGGTTGTATTCCATACATCTTTCCTCTGTTGCTATATTTTTTATCTCATGTGCTTCTGTGGTGGTTTTTTCAATGGTGGTTACCTTTGAGTAATGAAAGGGTTCCAACCCTGTTCATTGTAGCAAACTATTTTGTGAGTACTTTTGCACTCCATCATCCTTTGCTACTGTTAATCTCCATCTTCTCCCCCTCTTTCTTTTTGTTGTTGTCACAGTTTAAATTTGGTTTTATTGTGTTCTTCTTGGAGCTTTTACTTGTGGCTCTGTTTTTTTTTTTGTTCTTTGTATCTGATTGGAGAACCCCCTTTAGTAATTCCTGGAGTGGGGGTTTTCTGATGATAAATTCCCTCATCTTTTCTGTATCTGTGAATGTTTTTATTTCTCCTTCATATTTGAAGGATAGCTTTGATGGGTATAGTATTCGTGGCTGAAAGTTTCTCTCTTTCAGGACTTTAAATATTGGGGTCCACTCTCTTCTAGCTTGTAGAGTTTCTGCTGAGAAATCTGATGATAATCTAATGGGCCTTCCTTTATATGTTGTATTCTTCTTTTCCCTCGCTGCCTTGAGAATTTTTTCTTTGCTGTTGGTTTGTGTCAATTTCATTATGATATGCCTTGGAGTAGGTTTGTTGGGGTTAAGAAAACTCGGTGTTCTGTTTGCTTCTTGAATTTGAGGCTTTAGTTCTTTCCACAGGCTTGGGAAGTTCTCATCTATTATTTGTTTGAGTATGTTCTCCATTCCATTTTCTTTCTCTTCTCCCTCTGATATACCTATTATTCTTATGTTATTCTTTCTGATGGAGTCAGATAATTCTTGTAGGGCTATCTCATTTTTTTTAATTTTTGAGTCTCTTTCTTCTTCTCTTTGTTGTGCCTCAAGTTGCTTGTCTTCTATTTCACTAATCCTATCTTCTATCTGGGCTGTTCTATTAGCTAAGCTTGTTACTTTGTTTTTCAGCTCGTGAATTGAGTTTTTCATCTCTGTTTGATTTGTTTTTATAGTTTCAATTTCCTTGGACATATATTCTTTGTGTTCATTGAGTTGTTTTCTGAGCTCCCTAAATTGCCTTTCTGTGTTTTCTTGTATATCTCGGAGGATTTTTAGGATTTCTATCTTGAATTCTCTGTCATTTAGCTCCAAGGTTTCCAATATATTAAATTTTTTCTCCATAGATTTTTCCTCATCTAGCTGTGTTACCTCTCTTTCTTTTGTATCCATGATATTCGATTTTCTCTTCCTTAATGGCATCTGAGGGTAGTTTTGTTGATAGTATTAATGAGATTTAATAAAGAATAAAAAGTTAAAAAAAATAAAAAATCAAAAAGAGTTGTTTTTTTTTAAAAAAAATTAATAATGAAATAAAAATAAAATAATAATTTTTTAAAAAAGGAAATTATTCCCCCCCTCCTTTTTTCCTCTCCTCTCTTCTCCCCTCTTTCTTGAGAAAATCTTGTGGTTAACTGTGAATTATAACAAACAATGCCTGTGATGGAGGGCCTGAATTGGGGAAAAGTAATAAAGGGGGGGAAAAAAGGGGGGGGGTATGGACCCACAAAAAGCAAATAAGGAAAAAATTTGGGTCAAGAATAAAATGATTTACTTTTAGGTGTTGGTTGTCTAAGAGTTATGATGAGAGGAATAAGAGGAAAACAGAAAAATGGGGGGACAAATTAAAAAAATACTATTGTATTTAGTGGAACAAGAACTAGATAAAATGGAGAGCCAGGGATGGGAGCACTGCTAGTGAGTTAAAAAGGTGAAGTAAAAAAAACCCAAAATGCCACAAACATAAGTTTGAGTCCCAGATAAGATAATTTGTTTGTTATTGAGGTTTGAATGAGAGGAGATGTAAAGGAGAAAGGAAGAAACTAATATAGAGGGAGAAAAGAAAGAGAGAGAGAGAAAAAAAGAAGGAACCACTAAAAGAAGAAAAAAGAAAGGAGAGAGAGAGAGTTAAGGGTTTTGGAGTGCAACCCTCATAGAGAGAAAGGAAGAGGAGAGAAAAGATAATGGGAGATGTAACACTTATGGGTAGTGTAGTTCAAGGAGAGGAGAGAGTAAGACCAGCAGAGAGTTAATCGGCCAAATTGGAGGAGGAAAAAAAGTATCAAGAATGAAGATAAGAGAAACAAACGAACAAATATAATAAAATGGGATAGGTTATAAAGTAACAATTTTTTTTTTTAATTCAAATGATCTGCAACTCACACCATTATTGAGGGACGAATTCTTTTTTTTACTTCTTTTTCTCATATTGCCCTGAGTGTAGAACATCTGTCAACACTTTTCCTAGAGCCTAAATTCTTTCCTTCATCTTGTCAAATCCTTTCAGGACATTAACCTTGCCTTGCTTTTTCTTTATCTCCCTCTCCTCTCTTTTTTCCTTGTATGAACATTATGAAAGAAGAAGGAAACCTGCCCATGACCTAACTGCTTTAGGCAACCCCAGAGGGATATATAATTATTTTCATGTAAAAATGAGGACACCAAACCTTAGAAGAATAAGTGCCTTCTCCAAGTGTTATCAAGAAGGTGTTTGTCTCTCCAGGTGCTCTGTTCAAGAACAAGATGTGGTTGTTACAAGGTAGTTGTATTTGCTTGCAACAAATAAAGGAGACAGGGGATTCATATCCAAAGTCCTGTCTGCCTGGTGGGAGGCTTAACAATTGCTTATGTAGACTGTTTGGTTAATTTCGCATTAATTTCTTTTTTTTACAGTTGGTTACCCTTAACCCTGTTGAGTTCCTGTCAAGCTCATCCTGTTTATAGCTGTGTCTGCAAAACAGTGTGCTACTTTCCAACATTTAGCAAGAATCGCATTTAGTAAGAACCACCGGGACCTCGAGACCCTTGTCCTGTCTCACACATGTACATCCGCACAGTCACGAGTGGCCACAGGCAGATCTGCATCCTCGTCTCTGTCTCACTGGCTCAGTGCTGGGGAATCCTTGAAGATACAGAGGCACCAGCCTGGCTCGTGGAATCCCCAGGACTCCCACGAGGTGGTCTCAGCATGTCCCCTAAACATCCCCATGGCGGGAGGAAGGCCAGAAGCAGCTGTCCTTGTCTAATCGCATGCCAAGTTCTCCTCTTAGTCTAACTTTCCTTTTTTTTTTTAATTTTAAAATATATTTCAACTTACAGCTGACAAACAATATTGTATTCGGTTCAAGTGTCCACCTGGAGGTTAGACCCTGTTGGTCTAACTGTCACAAGATGCCTGATCCTGTGTAGGTCCCTTCAGCCTAACACACTTGGGGCTTTCATATCTTAAAATAGCCCAGGTCCCTTGGTCCTGTGGGATGTGTCAAACTTCTGCAAAGATCAAAAAGGGAAACAAACCCTAAACATACGCTCCTGGGACACCTCTCACGCTGCCTGCAGCCTGCCCCTGGCTGACAGGTGACGTGGGCCTGAGGAAGGAGCTGTGAGCACACACTGGATGCCTGTCATGACATTGGACGGTGACAGAACATTGTCTACCCGTGATTTTATGTTACAGTTGCACAAAAAGCAACCAGGAAGGATGGATACAAGTGACACCAAAGGAGGACACAGGCCTCACACCACCCAGCTCTGCAAACAGGCTCAGGTAACCATGACCCTGACATTGAAGTAATACTTCTGGACTTGGCAAGAAAGTGAGCCCCTACAGGGCCATCTTATATGGGAACTTCTGCTCCTCAGGGCCTACATATAGACGTAATGGGGGGTGGGCATGACCAACCAGCTAAAGGAGAGACCAGTGTCTTCACGTAACCCCAAGGAGCACAGAGCCTTCTCTCCCTGTTGAGCTATTATTTCAGGGAGCCCAAGGCTGGGGCCAGGCTCTAGGGAACCATAAGCTGTTGAACAGTTGTCAAAGGGAGTGTCCTGGTCACAGCCCAGGCCCGCAATGCTGGCTGCATCCCAGAGGATGAGAAGGGGCTGCTCAAGCTGCCCTGACCTTTCTTCTTTGAAACAATTACCCTGCTTTTGTTGATCTGTTTCCCCTCAGCAGAGCCCTTAAAATAGCAACATAGTTTCTGTGAGAGGCAGCTAGGCTGGCCATGGAATTTCCTGGAACCGCCCGGGGCACTCATTGCTCAGACCTCTACAGTATCTGCCCAGTGAGGCCGGCCATGACCCTTCCTGCTTCCCACTCACCCCCACCTTTGCATCGAGTGAGAGGTTAGTAGTGAGTGTGTCCTGTGCACCACCCCTTTTCCCTGACCTCCAGGGTGCAATGGCTTGAAAGGTCCTTTAGGGGCACCCTTGCAGAAGGGCTGGGGGCATGCGTGGGGCCAGAGTAGGGCCTGGGCATCTACAGGAGGATGGTGTCTGAGGGCACAGGCTTGGCAACACTCTCTGTTTGTGGAATGTTTTCCTTTCATTGCACTTTCTTAGTTGGTGGATGTGATTGAGAAATGCTCTCAAAGTTTGCTCTCCTAGGGCAATCACTGGCACTGGGACAACGGCCTGGAGATGGCTCCGGGTGCTTCCCAGAGAGCTCATTCCAACCCAGCAGCCTCCCGGGGGCTTCACCTCACCAGCCTGGGACACTCGTTCTCTCAGGGTCCCATCTTGTCCACACTTGCGGATGCTGGCCCAGCTAAAACAAACATCACTACACAAAATCAGACAGGCCTGACCAGGTGGTGGCGCAGTGGATAGAGCGTCGGACTGGGATGCCGAGGACCCAGGTTCGAGACCCTGAGGTCGCCAGCTTGAGCACAGGCTCATCTGGTTTAAGCAAAAGCTCACCAGCTTGAACCCAAGGTCGCTGGCTCGAGCAAAGGGTTACTCAGTCTGCTGAAGGCCCGTGGTCAAGGCACATATGAGAAAGCAATCAATGAACAACTAAGGTGTCGCAATGCACAATGAAAAACTAATAATTGATGCTTCTCATCTCTACGTTCCTGTCTGTCTCTGTCCCTCTCTCTGACTCTCTCTGTCTCTGTAAAACAACAACAACAACAACAAAAACCCCAAACAGACAGGCAGGTGCACAGTACACAGAAATAACAGTCAGTGTGCCAATGAGCCCTCAGTCTACAGGAGGAAGTTCAGTACCCCTAAGGGGACAACAGCGTGCCGTGTCCACTCCCTGCCTTTAAGAAGCTCAGGAAAAAGCCAAGAATTACCAGTGGTTTCATGAGCCTTCATGTTCATTGACATTAGACAAAGGTAAGATGAATCCAGGCCCAACCTAGGAACATTCTTCTCCCAGCTCCAAGGTGTTGAATTCTTGCTCCATGGCACCCACTCCTTAGTACTCACTCAGCAGATACTCTCTGAGAATAACACATGTTGGGCCTGAACTAAACACCCCAGACAGCCATATAAAGCAGTGGTCCCCAACCCCTGGGCTATGGACCGGTACAGGTCCACAGAGAAAGAATAAATAACTTACATTATTTTCATTTTATTTATATTTAAGTCTGAATGATATTTTATTTTTTAAAAATGACCAGATTCCCTCTGTTACATCTGTCTAAGACTCACTCTTGACGCTTGTCTCGGTCACGTGATACATTTATCTGTCCCACCCTAAAGGCTGGTCTGTGAAAATATTTTCTGACATTAAACGGGTCCGTGGCCCAAAAAAGACTGGGGACCACTGATATAAAGGACAGACCTGCCAAAGCCCATCTGATTGGCCAAGCCTCCTTCCTAAGGCCAGCCTCTTCAACCAGCCTATCATGAGTTCTGTAGGCCTGAGGCTCACATGGGCCTTCAAGGTACCTTCATACACAGACTTATATATTTGGTGCTGCTTCCATCTTTATAATGCAAATTCTAGAGCTTTTATTTAAGATCAAGGTCTCCCTTGTCCTCCTCCCCATAGTGCCCTCCCCCTTCCCTTCAGGTTTATTGCATCCTATCATTTCCTTTCCTTCTGTCCTCTTTTCCTCTGGAACTTTGATCTCTCCTCTGTCTCAATTCCATTCCTCAGTTCACATTGTTCATTGGATTCCTCAAATGAGTGAGGTCATATGATATTTTTCTTTTTCTGCCTGGCTTATTTCACTTAACATAATAGTTCTCAGGTCCATTTATGTTGTCTCAAAATGTAAGATTTCCTTCTTTTTCATGGCCCCATAGTATTCCATAGTATATATGTACCACTGCTTTTTAATCCACTTGTCCTCTGACGGACACTTGGGTTGTTTCCAGCTCTTTGCTATTGTGAACAATGCTGCCATAAACATGGGGGTGCATTTCTCCTTTTGAAACAGTGCTATGGTATTCTTGGGGTATATTTCTAAAAGTGGGATAGCTGGGTCAAAAAGCAGTTCGATTTTTAATTTTCTGAGGAATCTCCATACTGTTTTCCACAGTGGCTGCACCAGTCTGCATTCCCACCAGCAGTGCAGGAGGGTTCCCTTTTCTCCACATCCTCGCCAGCACTTATTCTGTGTGGTTTTGTTGATGAGCGCCATTCTGACTAGTGTGAGGTGACATCTCATTTGGTTTTAATTTGCATTTCTCTAATGATTAGTAATGTTGAGCAGTTTTTCATCTGCCTATTGCCCATCTGTATGTCCTCTTTAGAGAAGTGTCCATTCATTTCTTTTGCCCATTTTTTGATTGGATTGTTTGTCATCCTGGTGTTGAGTTTTACAAGTTCTTTATAAATTTTGGTTATTAACCCCCTATCAGGTGTATTGTTGAATATGTTCTCGCATTGTATAGTTTGTCTTTTTATTCTGTTCTTATTGTCTTTAGCTGTGCAAAAGCTTTTTAGTTTGATATAGTCCCATTTGTTTATCCTGTCTTTTATTTCCCTTGCTGTGGAGATGAATCAGCAAATATATTGCTGGGAGAGATGTCAGAGAGCTTACTGCCTATATTTTCTTCTAAGATGCTTATGGTTTCATGGCTTATATTTAAGTCTTTTGTCCATTTTGAGTTTATTTTTGTGAATGGTATAAGTTGGTAGTCTAGTTTCATTTTCTTGCAGGTCCAATTTTCTCACACATTTCTTGAAGAGACTATCTTTACTCCACTGTATGCTCTTACCTCCTTTGTCAAATACCAGTTGTCCATAAAGGTGTGGGTTTAATTCTGGGTTCTCTGTTCTGTTCCATTGATCTATATGCCTGTTCTTATGCCAGTATCAAGCTGTTTTGAGTACAATGGCCTTGTAGTATAACTTGATATTAGGAAGTGTGATACTTCACACTTTATTCTTCCTTTTCAAGATTTCTGAGGCTATTCGTGTTCTCTTTTGGTTCCATATAAGTTTTGGAATATGTGCTCTATATCTTTGAAGTATGTCATTGGTATTTTAATTGGTATTGCATTGAATTTATAGATTGCTTTCGGTAATATAGGCATTTTAATGATGTTTATTCTTCCTAACCATGAGCATGATATATGCTTGATTTCTTTTATCAATGTTTTACAATTTTCTGAGTACAAGTCTTTAATCTCCTTGGTTAAATTTACTCCTAGGTACTTTATTTTTTTGGTTGCAGTAGTGAAGGGAATTGTTTCCTTAATTTTTCTTTCTGACAGTTCATTGTTGGTGTATAAAAATGGCTCTGATTTTTGAGTCTTAATTTTATATCCTGCCACCTTGCGGAATTCATTTATCACGTCCAGTAGTTTTTTGACTGAGACTTTAGGGTTTTCTATATACAATATCGTATCATCTGCAAATAATGATAGTTTTACTTCTTCTTTTCCAATTTGGATGCCTTTTATTTCTTCTTCTTGTCTGATTGCTGTGGCCAGGACTTCAGAATTATGATGAATAAGAGTGGTGAAAGGGGACACTCCTGCCTTGTTCCTGATCTTAAGGGGATTGCTTTTAATTTTGCCCATTGAGTATGATGTTGGCTGTGGGTTTGTCATAGATGACCTTTATCATGTTGAAGTATGTTCCCTGTATTCTCACTTTGCTGAGAGTTTTGATCATGAATGGGTGCTGGATTTTATCAAAAACTTTTTCTGCATCTATTGAAATTACCATGTGGTTTTTCTCCTTCCTTTTGTTTATGTGATGAAACACATTGATTGATTTGTGAATATTGTACCAGCCTTGCCTCCCCAGAATAAATCCCACTTTATCATGGTGTATGATTTTTTCATATATTGCTGGATCTGGTTGGCTAATATTTTGTTGAGGATTTTAGCATCTAAATTAATCAGGGATCTTGGCCTATAATTTTTTTATTTCTTTGTGTTGTCTTTGCCTGGTTTTGGAATCAGAATTATGCTTACCTCATAAAAGAAACTTGGAAGTCTTCCTTCCTCTTGAATTTTTTGAAATAGCTTGAGAAAGATAGGAGTTAGTTCTTTGAATATTTGGTAGAATTCACTTGTGAAGCCATCGGGCCCCATGCTTTTGTTTGTTGGGAGTTTTTTGATAAATGTTTTGATCTCATTTGTTAGAATCGGTCTGTTTAGGTTTTTTTATTCTTCCAGATTAATTTTTGGAAGGTTATATGTTTCAAGGAATTTGTCCATTTCATCTAGATTGTCTAACTTTTTGGCATACAGTTCTTTATAGTATTTTCTTACAATCCTTTGTATTTCTGTTATGTCAGAATTATTTCTCCACTCTCATTTCTAATTTTATTTATTTGAGTCCTCTCTCCTTTTTTCTTGGTGAGTCTGGTTAAAAGTTCATAGATCTTGTTTACCTTTTCAGAAAACCAGCTCCTTGTTTCATTGATCCTCTGTATTGTTTCTTTAGCCTCTATGCCATTTATTTCCACTCTAATCTTTATTATTTCCTTCCGTCTACTACCTCTGGGCTTTACTTGCTGTTCTTTTTCTAGTTCTTTTTGATGCAGGGTTAAGTTGTTTCTTTGAGCTTTTTCTAGCTTCTTAAGGTATGCCTCTAATGCTATGAACTTCCCTCTCAGTACTGCTTTTGCTGTGCTCCATAAATTTTGAGTTGTTGTATGCTCATTATTATTTGTTTCTAGGAATTTTTTTATTTCTTCTTTGATCTAATTGTTAACCCATTTGTTATTTAATAACATGCTATTTAGTTTCCATGTGTTTGAGTGTTTTTCAGTTTTTCTGTTGTGTTTGATTTCTAGTTTCATGCCATTGTAATCAGAGAAAATTCTTGATATGATTTAATCTTATTAAATTTGTTGAGACCGCTTTTGTGCCCTAACATGTGGTCTGTCCTAGAGAATGTACCATGAGCACTTAAAAAAAATGTATATTCTGCAGCTTTAGGGTGAAATGTTCTGAAGATATCTATTAAATCCAGTTGATCTAGTGTGTCCTTTAAGTCTGCTGTTTCTTTGTTAATTTTCTTTCTTGAGGATCTATCTACACCAAGACATATCATAATTAAAATGCCAAAGCTGATGTTAGTGGGGTATTGAAATCCCCTACTAGTATAGTATTGCTGTTGATCTCACCCATTATATCCATCGAAGTCTGCTTTATATATTTAGGTGCTCCTATATTAAGTGTGTACATATTTATAATGATTATATCTGTCTGCTGGATTGTTCCCTTTATCATTACATAGTGACCTTCTTTATCTTTTACTATAGTCTTTGTTTTAAAGTCCATTTTGTTTGATATAAGTAGTGCTACCCCAGATTTTTTTTCATTTCCATTTGCATGAAATATTTTTTTTCATCCTTTTACCTTCAGTCTACATGCATCTTTTGTTTTAAGGTGTGTCTCTTGTAGACAGCATATGTATGGGTCCTGTTTTTTATCCACATAGCTACCCTATGTCTTTTGATTGGGTCATTTAATCCATTTACATTTAAGGTTATTATTGATATGTCATTGTTTATTGTCATTTTATTCTTTAAAGCTGTATTCCTCTTTTGCTATATTCTTCTCCCTCTTTGATCTGTTTACAACAGGTCCCTTAACATTTCTTGCAGCATTGGTTTGGTTGTAATAAATTTCTTGAGGTTTTTTTTTGGTCTGGGAAGCTTTTTGTTTCTCCTTCAATTTTAAACCATAGCCTTGCTGGATAAAGTAGTCTTGGTTGTAGGCTCTTGTTCTGCATTACTTTGAATATTTCTTGCCATTCCCTTTTGGCTTCAAGTGTTTCTGTGAAGAAGTCAAATGTCATCCTTATGGGGGCTCCTTTGTAGGTGATAGCCTTCTTTTCTCTAGCAGCTTTTAATATTTTCTCTTTATCTCTTAGCTTTGGTATTTTAATTATGATGTGTCTTGGTGTTGATTTCTTTGAGTTTCTCTTTAATGGAACTATCTGTGCTTCTTGAACTTGTGTGACTTTTTCCTGCATCAATTTAGGGAAGTTTTCAGCTATGATTTGATTGAACAAAGTCTCTATTTTTTGTTCTTTCTCTTTTTTTTTTCAGGAACCCCTATGGTGTGGATGTTATTTTTCTTCTTGTTTTCGCAGAGCTCACTTAGAGTTTCCTCAGACTTTTTGAGTCTCTTTTCTTTTTGCTACTCTGCTTCTGTGCCTTCGTTTATCTTGTCCTCTAACTCGCTGATTTGATCCTCAGCTTTATCCATCCTGCTTTTAATTCCTTCCATTGTTGTCTTCATTTCTGATATTGTGCTTGTCATTTCTTACTGATTCTTTTTTATTATTTCAATGTCCTTTTTTATACTTGCTATCTATTTATTTAGGTGTTTTTTATGACCATCTATTGTTCTAAGATTTTTGAGCATCCTAACAGTCATTATTTTAAACTCTGCATCTGGTAATTTGGTTATATCTGACTCATTCAAGGTATTTTCTGGGGATTTCTCTTGATTCACTTGAGTTACATTTCTCTGTTTTTCCATTTTGTCTGTGTATAAGAAGGGTATGGCCACTGGAGTCCAATGGGTGTGGCCTCTGTGTTCCCGAAGTGTGGTCTGTCTGCAGGCCCACCACCCCCTCTGCTGCTGCTTTGGGTATTTGGGTATGGGCTTTGCCAGTGCTGGCCTGCTGTGGCTGTCACTGCGGTTTCCACCTCTCCTCCATGGGTGGGGCTGTGTTCATGTGCCCGGGTCTACAAGCCACGGCCAGCCTCAGCCTTCACCCCGCCCCCACAGGTGGTGCTGCAGGCTGTGCCAGGGGCCACAAGCCTTGGCACACGCGTAGAGTTAACCACCTTTGCTCAGCTGTGGGTTTACACCTGTTCCCGGGCTTTCACCCTGCCCCCACAGGCGAGCTGCACTCATACATTGGGCCACAAGCCCTGGTTCTGCAGGCCAGACAGGGCTGTGTGACTGTGCTCAGCCATGGGTCTCTGAAGTTCCCAGCCTTTTGCTGTTCCCCTGCAGGTGGGATTGCAGGCAAGAGCGCTCTTGCTCACCCGGCCTGCAACCAGTCCAGACTACTTTCATGTGCTCCTTCCATCCCCGCTGTGCAAGACTGAGCTCACGCCAGGCCTCAGTCATGGCTGGCCCAGCTTCTGCCCTCGCCGATGTTACCATGCTTCTGCATCCCACCTGCTCTCTGGCAAGCCCTCAGCAGTGTGGGTGGGGATGCTGCAGCTCAGACCTTAGCACTCAATACTGTATTACTGAAGTCTCCCTCCTTCTAAGCAACTCTGTTCTGAGTGCCATGGGAGAGCTTGTTTGACTGGTGTTCTGCTTCCCTTTGCTGGTATTGCTGGTTCCAGAAGAAATATTCCCTTTAAATTTGGGGGGTGACTCAGCTCAGGAGTTAGAGTGGCTGTCCCTCAAAGTGTTTCTCCCTGTGCTTCCTAGATTACACTCTCTTCCTGCTAATCCAATCTTCCCATCTCTCCCCATTCCCTGGAGCCCCGGGTGAGTGGTTGTGAAAGAGGTTTTCTGTGTGGTCCCTTTAAGAAGAATTCTGGGTCTGAGAAATCTGTCTCTTTCTCACAAACAGTATCCTGACTTGTTTTGCAGCTAAATACTGTCCATACGCCTCTTCTAGGCTCTGGGACTGCAGGCTGAGGCTTTGTTCCTGGGACCCAGGACCCTCCCCACTCCTCTAAACTCACTTCCCACCATGCAAGTGTCTTTGGGCTGGTTTTCGCTCCTGGGAGCTGGGTAGCCCTCTCCGCGCTTCCACTTTTCCTACCAGTCTCAGTGTGGCTTCTTCAGTATTCCTTGGTTAAAGTGTCCTGTTAGTTTAGTCCAAAGTTGGTTTTTCCAGATGATGGTTCTTAAAATTAAGTTGTAATCCGCTTTGGTTCTGGGAGGTGAAAGTGGGTACATCTGCTTACGACATCGCCATCTTGCCACCTCCTATTTTTTTCTTGTTATTGATTTTTAGTTTCACATAATTATGGTCAGAGAAGGTACTTGATAAGATTTCAGTCATCTTAAATTTATTTAGATGTCTTTTGTTCTAACATGTGGCATGTGGTCTATCTTAGAAAATGTTCTATGTGAACTTGAAAAGAATGTATATGTGAACTTGAAAAGAATGTATGTTCTGCTGCTTTAGTATGAAATGCTTTGAAGATGTCAATTAAATCCAGTTGATTTAATATGTCATTTAAGGCTGCTGTTTCCTTGCTGATTTTCTGTCTGGAAGATCTGTTCATTGATGTCAATTGGATGTTAAAACTTCCTACTATGACTATATTGCTGTTGATATCTCCCTTTATATCCATCATGATTTGCTTTACATATTTATGTGTTCCTACATTGGGTACATAAACATTAACAAAAGTTATACCCTGTGTTGAGTTGCTCCCTTTATCATTATGTAATGTCCTTCTTTATCTCTCACTATAGGTTTTGTTTTAAAGTCTATTTTTTTCATATAAGTATTGATATTCCACCTCTTTTTCTTTTCCATTTGCATAAAATACCTTTATCCATCCCTTTACTTTTAGTCTGTGAGTGTCTTTTGTTTGATATGAGTTTCTTATAGACAGCATATACAGTATATGGATATTCCTTTTTTTTTTATCTATTCAGCTACTCTGTGTTTTTTTATTGAAGCACTTAACCATTTACATTTAAAGTGATTATTGATAAGCATGTATTTATTGCCATCTTATTATTTTAACATTATTTCACTGTTTTTTCTGCTCTTTCTCCTTCTCCACTCCTTTCTCCTTCTTCCTTTTCTTCAAGCAGGCCCTTTAGCAGTTCTTGTAATACTAATTTGGTGGTAACAAATTATTTTTCCATTTTCTTGCCTGGAAAGCTCTTTATTTCTCCTTCAATTTTATATGATAGCCCTTCTGAGTAGAGTAATCCTGGTTGTAGGTCCTGTTTTCATCACTTTGAATATTTCAGGCCCATCCCTTCTGGCCTGAAATGTTTCTGTTGAGAAAGCATCTGGCAGCCTTATGGGAACTTCCTTGTAGGTAGCTAACTACTTTTCTCATGCTGCTTTTAAATTTTCTCCTTGTCTTTAATATTTGCCATTTTAATTATGATGTGTCTTGGTGTGAGTTTCTTGGATCCAACTTGTTTGGTACTCTCTGTGTTTCCTGGACTTGTGTGTCTTTTTCCTTCACCAGGTTAGGGTTTTATCACTTAAAGCTGCCCAGCAACAATGAGACCCAACTCAAAAACTGTTTCACTCAGAGGTCTTAAGAGGAGCAAGTTTGTTGAATCCTTCAGTAGAAAGTTCAGATAGAAAAATTGGAAAACAACACTGGAGTCATTAGAGCTGTTCTCTAGACCTAAGTGCAGACTGGCATGTGAGTACTGAGTGAGCCCAGCTCTACTCTCACGTGGGGAACAGGCAGAGCTCGCAACCCCCAGCCAGCCATCTCTGCACATCCTGACAGAGCAGCAGACAGGTAGAGGGAGAAATTCAGGAGCAGCCAGCTGCCTCCACTCTGTCTCGGCCAGTGCTACCCTGGCTCTGGTGCCTGGATTGGTCCAACTCCTGGGCACCATCATCTAAGGTTCTCCTGAGACTTATGGGTGGTTAAGATTTCTCTTTTCCAGGGGTTTTTCTGTCCCTGTATGTACCTAGTACTGAACCAGGTTTCGTTGTTGATTTTGTTTTATTTTTGATGATATTAAGAGAATCTGGAAATTTTTTCTACAGAATTTTTTTTGGGGGGGGTTTGTTTGTTTGTTTACATTTTTGTGAGAGTAGAGGAGACAGAGACAGACTTGTGCATGTGTCCTGGCCAGGATCCACCTGACAAGCCCACTGGGGGCAATGCTCTGCCCATCTGGGGCCCTTGCTGTGTTGCAACTGGAGAGAGGAGCAAGATGGGAAGGGGTGGAGAAGCAGATGGGCACTTCTCCTGTATGCCCTGACCAGGAATTGAACCTGGCACATCAACATGGCTGGGCCGACACTTTACCACTGAGCAAACTGGCCAAGGCTCTGCAGAATTTTTTAAACTGAGACTAAGAATGCAAGATCTACTATTTCATAGATAATTTTCTACAGAACAAGACCTTTGCTAAGTATTTCATCAGGGGCAAGTGAGTGATAGCTACTGGAGGCTCTGATTCCTCCTCTGTGTGGATGGTACCTGAGAGGCTGGCTCGTCTCCACACACCTCATCCAGGTGAAAGCAGGGTGGAGACAAGCTGAGCCTGCTCCAGGCCTCTGCTTTCCTCTGCAATGCCCAGTACTCTAGTCACCTTCATTTTGTCAGTGGGAGAAAAATGTAAGACTAAATGAGGATCAAATATATAGTGGTTGGGGAGCAGATTTTAATAGTCATTGGAGGTAATCACAAATATTCTTGATTTTTTTCTGGGTACATATTGAGGTATAATTTGAGTGTGCTCTTTGGCATTAGACAAGGTCATGTGACTTGTTTTGGCTAGTGAAATTTGACCAGTACATAACATGTCAGTTCTGATCAATAGCTTTAAGAGCTTCAGTGTGACTTGCTCCTTCCCTGAATTATGCTGTGGAAGCACCTGTTGGTATGTAGCCTGTGCCATCTTAGGAGATGGGACCTCTGTCATCCTGAGTTCTTTAGTGCCTGTGATGAGTAGAAGTCCTCACCTCACACAGACCCATGGTAGACACAATGTGAGCAAGAAATGTCTTTTTAATTTAAATTTCTTAGAAGTCGTCTTCATAGCACAGCCTCCTTTGTTCTCACTGTAACAGCCAAATACCAAGTGTGCGTATAGTGGGTCCTTCTTGTATGTCAAGTTTGTCCTCAGTGAGGAATGAATGAGGAACATTATGGAGGTCAGCTGTGGAATCACCTCCACTCTCCCCAGTTCTAGGCTCTGCAGATAGTTTTCTGTGGTCTAGAATAATGTGAACTGAACAGTGACTTCTTCAGGCCTGGCCCCTTTTTACTCATTATCGGGGAGATTTTGGTCTCTTAGTTATTCAGATAACAGAGTCCTTACTAGGTGATTTCTAAGGAGGTTTGCTTTCCACTTATGAGCTCAGAAACTATTTATGTCTCTCCCTCCCCCTCCTGACACTGAAGTCTCTCCTCATTTTCCAGGCGCTTTGGCTGACATCATCTGGTTTTATCTTTTCTGAAGTTTTTATTTTCTCTGGCCAGCAGCCTCTGGGTTCCCCATATCATGTACATCCCTTGTGGAGTAGTTGATGCTGATGGCCTTTCAGTGATAAAAAGTAGTCTCCAGTTTGATGTCTAGCTGAGTATATACTCTTCAGAGTTTTTAGACAATGTTGTTAAATAGCCTGAGACCTTCCCTTGTTAACTAACTTCCAACACCTTCTCCCCCTCAATGTGGCAAAGAGTAGAGAAATTCAGAATAACTCTAAATAACCTTCAAGATTGTATTCCACTCAGCAAGATTGAAGAATGCAAAATCAATATGCAAAAATCAATGAATTTCCATAAATTTGCAATGAGCAAACCAAAAATGAAATAAAAATATAATTTCATTTACACTAAGACCAAAAAGAGTAGCATATTTAGAAATAAATTTTACAAAAGATATGTAGAACTTATACTCTGAAAACTACAAAATGTTGTTAAAAATTTTTTTAAAGAATTAACTCTATAGAAATCCATGTTTATATGTCTTTGAGGCTTAAAATTGTTCAAATTTCAAAACTCCCCAAATTGATCCACAGAATTGAAGCAATCCCAACTGGTTACTTTGCAGAAATTGACAGGTTGATCCAAAACATATGAAAATGCAAGGGACCCAGAATAGCCACAACAACCTTGAGGAAGAATAAAGTTGGATGGCTCACACTTTCTATTCCAGGACTTATAACAAAGCTATAGTAACAAAGGCAGTGTGGTACTGGCATAGGATAAATATGTCAATCAATGGAATAGACTTGAGAGTCCAGGAAAAAGCCCTCATTTTTGTGAACAATTGATTTTTAACAAGAGTCACATGGAAAATGTGCAATCTCTTAAACTGAGAAATGACCGTTAACCTTGGGTTTAACCAAAAGCTCTTTTCAGGACCATTTCTAAGGGGTTCTCCAACTAGGCAGCCTCCTGGAGGTTCTTTCCTCCCCTACGTAAACATTTCCCCCAGGAGGACTGGGCTAATATTAAGAAAAAATGTTTCTTATTATTTTGATAATAAAAGACATCTAGGAAGAAAAATGATTTCAAACCATGTTATTCTTTCACCTTCACATTCAGACCTGAATAGTAATCATTATTTTAAAAAATACTAACAGCAGTGACGTCACGGAAATGGTGCCGTGAGCAAAGCGTCCGACAGATCTCCCCAAAATCTCAACAAATTTATCAACTAGAAACAGAAAAATTTATCCTCGGAGCATTCCGGAGTTCCACACACACTGAAAGCCAAAGGACTGTTATCACTTGAATCTGAGAGACGAGTCAGAACTGATGGTGTGAAGGAAGCTAACTACCGCACGGACGTTCATTCAAGCCGAGGAGGGAGTACGCCTGTAGTGAGTCAACTCACGCGTGCAACTGCCCGCCCGCACTCGGGGAGCGGCAGCCTGGGCGCTGGTGGCCGCCGGCGTGCCCTGAGAAACTGTGCGTGCACCCCGTGCCGCGGTCCGGTCGCAGAGTGAGCTCCCTTGCACCACCAGCGTCCCCAGTGGCCTGTGCACTGCGAGTGAGGGTCCCCAGCCACCGGTGTGCCCTGAGAGACCGTGCGCGTGCCCCGTGCCGCGGTCCGGGAGGGGCGCCAAGGCTGTGTTCCCTATTCCGGAGATTCTCTCCATGGGCGGGGCACCTCACCCAGCCATTCAAGCTAACAATCAAGCATTGGGGGAGGGGTGCGCAGGCAGCCTGAAATACTTTCTGGAGCACAGCTGCGGATCCAATCACTGAAATTAGCTTAACCCACAAAATCTGCGCACCCATGGGGCTCTAATTGATAGGATCTATCTCAGTTCAGTGATCCAAGACAAGAAGAGTGATATTTTTCAGTGCCTCTCGCTAAAAGGGCGGGGGCAACTTCTGATTGACAGAGCCTCCATATTCAGGGATATATGCTAACAAGAGGGACTTGGCAGATATTAAGATCTATACAGCAAGCAGCGACTAGTGCCTCTTCTTCCCAGCCAAAATAGGTTACAAAGTGTGGAAAGCCTGGGTTGAGTGGTCCAACTGAATGCTAGGCACTGAACAGTCACCTTGACAACAATTGACTCCCAGCCCCACCTGATTACGCTGGAGGCTCTGACTGCCAGAGCCTTACCCAGAGCCTTGCGCTGAGTGGGGATAGAGTGGGGATTTCCCAGCTCTTTGAGCCTCTTACTCCCTAGACAGAAGCAGTGGCAGCCTCATAACTGGATTACCAGGCTGCTAATTCAGGAAGGGGAGACTAGGAGAGAGACTCCAGGAAAGCAAACTCTCTCATTGTTGGACCCTGCAAACGCCAACAAGCCTTGAATACCAGCGAGACTAAAGCCAATTACATGATATTGCCATAGAATCCCATCAACTGCAAATCCTTACCTAAGCATGACACAGGGGCAGAGCCTGGGGTACAGAGTCACCAACCAGGAAGAGGGAGAGAAAAGAAAAAGGAAGAAGTTAACCTCTCAAAATCAAGAAAAATCCACAGACTTTATAGCTTGTTCCACTAATTCTTCATTGTTGTTGTTTCTTTCTTCTATCTTATTGCCTTTATTATTATTTCTATTTCCTCCACCTCGGTCCTTTTATTCTCTGCCCATCTTATGCTTCCCTTTTCTTGAACTACACTACCCATGAGTGTTACATTTTATTTCTTTTCTTCATCCTTACTCTCCTTTAGGGTTACACTCCAAAACCCTTAACTCACTCTCTCCCCTTTTGTCTTTTTTTTCTTTTCCTTTTTTTCTTCCTTCGTTTCTCTCTTTTTCTTATTTTTCCCTTTCTATTTGTTTCTTCTTTTCTCCTTTTACTTTTCCTCCCATTCAATCCTCAATCACAAACAAATTATTTAATTTGGGACTCAAGGTTTTTTTTGGGTTTTTTTTTTTTGCTTTTGTTTTTGTTTTTCCTTTGTTTGTTTGTTTTTGTGGCATTTTGGGTACTTTTTACATTGCTCTTTAACTCACTAGCATTCCTCCCAACCCAAGGTCTCCATTGTATTTAGTCTTTGCTCCACTTAATACAACAGATTTTTAATTATTATTTTTATTTTTTTTCTTCTTTAATTATTATTTTTTTTTCTCCTTCTTTCTGTTTCCCTCTTATCCCTCTCATTATATCTCTTAGTCGACTATCACTTACAAGCAAATCATTTTATGCTTGTCTAAGATTTTCTCCTTTTTTTTTCTTTTTTTTTTTTTTGCATTTAGTAGGTCCCTACTCCCTTTTTTGCCCCTTGAACTCTTCACCCCAAATCAGGCCCTCCGTTATAGGCAGTTTTTGTTCCATTTAGCATAATATAATTCACAGGTCATCACGATATTTCCCTAAGGAGGGGAGAGGAGGGGAAGAGAAGAAAGAAAAAAGGGGGAAATAATAAATTATTACTGTTTTTTTTTTTGTGGGGTGTTTTCCTTTTTTTTTCCTTTTTATTCTTTATTAATTCTAATTAATACTATCAACAAGACCACCTTCAGATGCCAATAAGAAAAAGGAAATCGAACATTATGGATACAAAAGATAGAGAGGTAACACAAATAGATGTGGGAAAATCTATGGAGAAAAGATTTAACATATTGAAAGCCTTGGAGCCAAATGACAGAGAATTTAAAATAGAAATCTTAAAAATACTCAGAGATATATAAGAAAACACAGAAAGGAAATATAGGGAGATCAGAAAACAACTCAACGATCACAAAGAATATATTACCAAGGAAATTGAAACTATAAAAACAAATCAAACAGAAATGAAAAACTCAATTCATGAGCTGAAAAACAAGGTAACAAGCTTAGCTAATAGAACAGCCCAGATAGAAGATAGGATTAGTGAAATAGAAGACAAGCAACTTAAGGCACAACAGAAAGAAGAAGAAAGAGTCTCAAAAATAATAAAAAGCAAGAAAGCCCTACAGGAATTGTCTGACTCCATCAGAAAGAATAACATAAGAATAATAGGTATATCAGAGGGAGAAGAGAAAGAAAATGGAATGGAGAATATACTCAAACAAATAATGAGAACTTCCCAAGCCTGTGGAAAGAACTAAAGCCTCAAATTCAAGAAGCAAACAGAACACCGAGTTTTCTTAACCCCAACAAACCCACTCCAAGGCACATCATAATGAAGATGACACAAACCAATGACAAAGAAAAAATTCTCAAGGCAGCCAGGGAAAAAAAGAGTACAATATATAAAGGAAGGCCTATTAGATTATCATCAGATTTCTCAGCAGAAAGTCTACAAGCTAGAAGAGAGTGGACCCCAATATTTAAAGCCCTGAAAGAGAGGAACTTTCAGCCAAGAATACTATATCCATCAAAGCTATCCTTCAAGTATGAAGGAGATATAAAAACATTCACAAATACAGAAAAGATGAGAGAATTTATCATCAGAAAGCCCCCACTCCAGGAAATACTAAAGGGGGTTTTCCAACCAGATTCAAAGAACAAAAGAAAACAAAACCACAAGTAACAGCTCCACCAAGAAAACAATAAAACCAAACTTAAACTGTGACAACAAAAGAAAAAAAGGGGGGAAAGATGAAGATTAACAGTAGCAAAGGATGATGAAGCACAGAAATACTCACAAGATAGGGTACTACAATGAATATGGTAGGTACCCTTTTCATTACTTAATGGTAACCACCCTTGAAAAAACCACCACAAAAACACTTGACTTAAAAAAGGTAGCAACAGAGGAAAGAAGTATGGAATACAAACAAACAAAAACAAATGATAGAAAAACAAAAGAGAAGAATCAAACAAGATACAAAACTAATAGAAAGCAATTTATAAAATGGCAATAGGGAACCCACAAGTGTCAATAATTACACTAAATGTAAATGGATTAAAATTACCAATAAAAAGACACAGAGTAGCAGAATGGATTAAAAAAGAAAATCCAACTGTATGCTGCCTACAAGAAACACATCTAAGCAACAAGGATAAAAACAAATTCAAAGTGAAAGGCTGGAAAACAATACTCCAAGCAAACAACACCCAAAAAAAAGCAGGTGTAGCAATACTCATATCTAATAATGCTGACTACAAGACAGAAAAAGCACTCAGAGACAAAAATGGTCATTTCATAATGATTAAGGGGACACTGAATCAAGAAGACATAACAATTCTTAATATATATGCACCAAACCAAGGAGCACCAAAATATATAAGACAGCTACTTATTGACCTTAAAACAAAAACTGACAAAAATACAATCATACTTAAAGACCTCAATACACTGCTGACGGCTCTAGATCGGTCATCCAAACAGAGAATCAATAAAGATATAGTGGCCTTAAACGAAATACTAGAACACCTGGATATGATAGACATCTACAGTACACTTCATCCCAAAGCGACAGAGTATACATTTTTCTCTAGTGTACATGGAACATTCTCAAGAATTGACCATATGTTGGGCCACAAAGACAATATCAGCAAATTTAGAAAAATTGAAATTGTACCAAGCATATCCTCTGATCATAAAGCCTTGAAACTAGAATTCAACTGTAAAAAAGAGGGGGGAAAACCCACAAAATTGTGGAAACTAAACAACATACTTCTAAAAAATGAATGGGTTAAAGAAGAAATAAGCGCAGAGATCAAAAGATATATATATAGACAAATGAAAATGAAAATACGACATATCAGAATCTCTGGGATGCAGCAAAAGCAGTAATAAGAGGAAAGTTCATATCACTTCAGGCCTATATGAACAAACAAGAGAGGGCCCAAGTAAACCACTTAACTTCACACCTTAAGGAACTAGAAAAAGAAGAACAAAGACAACCCAAAACCAGCCGAAGAAAGGAGATAATAAAAATCAGAGCAGAAATAAATGAAATAGAGAACAGAAAAACTATAGAAAAAATCAATAAAACAAGGAGCTGGTTCTTTGAAAAGAACAACAAAATTGACAAACCCTTGGCAAGACTCACCAAGGAAAAAAGGCACAGGACTCAAATAAATAAAATCCAAAATGAAAGAGGAGAGATCACCACAGACATCATAGATATACAAAGAATTATTGTAGAATACTATGAAAAACTATATGCCACCAAATACAACAATCTAGAAGAAATGGATAAATTCCTAGAACAATACAACCTTCCTAGACTGAATCATGAAGAAGCAGAAAGCCTAAACAGACCAATCAGCAGGGAGGAAATAGAAAAAACTATTAAAAACCTCCCCAAAAATAAAAGTTCAGGCCCAGACGGTTATACTAGTGAATTCTATCAAACATTCAAAGAAGACTTGGTTCCTATTCTACTCAAAGTCTTCCAAAAAATTGAAGAAGAAGCAATACTTCCAAACACATTTTATGAGGCCAACATAACCCTCATACCAAAACCTGGCAAGGATGGCACAAAAAAAGAAAACTACAGACCAATATCTCTAATGAATACAGATGCTAAAATACTAAACAAAATACTGGCAAATCGAATACAACAACATATTAAAAAAATAATACATCATGATCAAGTGGGATTCATCCCAGAATCTCAAGGATGGTTCAACATACGTAAAACGGTTAACATAATACACCATATCAACAAAACAAAGAACAAAAACCACATGATCTTATCAATAGACGCAGAAAAGGCTTTCGATAAAATACAACACAATTTTATGTTTAAGACTCTCAACAAAATGAGTATAGAAGGAAAATATCTCAACATGATAAAGGCCATATATGATAAACCATCAGCCAACATCATATTAAATGGCATAAAACTGAGGAGTTTCCACCTTAAATCAGGAACAAGACAGGGTTGTCCACTCTCTCCACTCTTATTTAACGTGGTGCTAGAAGTTCTGGCCAGAGCAATCAGACAAGACAAAGAAATAAAAGGCATCAATATTGGAAAAGAAGAAGTAAAGGTATCACTTTTTGCTGATGATATGATCCTATACATCAAAAACCCGTAGGATTCCACAAAAAGATTACTAGAAACAATAAACCAATACAGTAAGGTCGCAGGGTACAAAATTAACATACAAAAGTCCATAGCCTTTCTATATGCCAACAATGAAATATTAGAAAACGAACTCAAAAAAATAATCCCCTTCACGATTGCAACAACAACAACAAAAATACCTAGGAATAAACATAACAAAGAATGTAAAGGACCTATATAACGAAAACTACAAGGCATTGTTAAGAGAAATAGAAAAAGACACAATGAGATGGAAAAATATTCCTTGTTCTTGGATAGGAAGAATAAATATAATTAAAATGGCCATATTACCCAAAGCAATATATAAATTTAATGCAATTCCCATCAAAATTCCTATGACATTTTTTAAAGAAATGGAACAAAAAATCATCAGATTTATATGGAACTATAAAAAACCCCGAATAGCCAAAGCAATCCTAAGGAAAAAGAATGAAGCTGGGGGCATTACAATACCTGACTTTAAACTATATTATAGGGCCACGATAATCAAAACAGCATGATATTTGCAGAAAAATAGACACTCAGACCAATGGAACAGAATAGAAAGCCCAGAAATAAAACCACATATATATGGTCAAATAATCTTTGATAAAGGGGCCAACAACACACAATGGAGAAAAGAAAGCCTCTTCAACAAATGGTGTTGGGAAAACTGGAAAGCCACATGCAAAAGAATGAAACTCGACTACAGCCTGTCCCCGTGTACTAAAATTAATTCAAAATGGATCAAAGACCTAAATATAAGATCTGAAACAATAAAGTACATAGAAGAAGACATAGGTACTAAACTCATGGACCTGGGTTTTAAAGAACATTTTATGAACCTGACTCCAATGGCAAGAGAAGTGAAGGCAAAGATAAATGAATGGGACTACATCAGAGTAAAAAGTTTTTGCTCAGCAAGAGAAACTGATATCAAAATAAACAGACAGCCAACTAAATGGGAAATGATATTTTCAAACAACAGCTCAGATAAGGGCCTAATATCCAAAATTTACAAAGAACTCATAAAACTCAACAACAAACAAACAAGCAATCCAACAAAAAATGGGAAGAGGACATGAACAGACACTTCTCCCAGGAAGAAATACAAATGGCCAACAGATATATGAAAAGATGCTCAGCTTCATTAGTTATTAGAGAAATGCAAATCAAAACTACAATGAGATACCACCTCACCCCTGTTAGATTAGCTATTATCAACAAGACGGGTAATAGCAAATGTTGGAGAGGCTGCTGAGAAAAGGGAACTCTCATCCACTGTTGGTGGGACTGTAAAGTAGTACAACCATTATGGAGGAAAGTATGATGGTTCCTCAAAAGACTGCAAATAGAACTACCTTATGACCCAGCAATCCCTCTACTGGGTATATACCCCAAAACCTTAGAAACATTGATACGTAAAGACACATGTAGCCCCATGTTCATTGTAGCACTGTTCACAGTGGCCAAGACATGGAAACAACCAAAAAGCCCTTCAATAGAAGACTGGATAAAGAAGATGTGGCACATATACACTATGGAATACTACTCAGCCATAAGAAATGATGACATCAGATCATTTACAGCAAAATGGTGGGATCTTGATAACATTATACGGAGTGAAATAAGTAAATCAGAAAAAAACAAGAACTACATGATTCCATACATTGGTGGAACATAAAAACGAGACTAAGAGACATGGACAAGAGTGTGGTGGTTACCAGGGGTGGGGGGAGGGAGGACACAGGAGGGAGGGAGGGAGAGAGTTAGGGGGAGGGGGAGGGGCACAGAATAAACTAGATAGAGGGTGACGGAGGACAATCTGACTCTGGGCGAGGGGTATGCAACATAATTTAATGACAAGATAACCTAGACATGTTTTCTTTGAATATATGTCCCTGATTTATTAATGTCATCCCATTAACATTAATAAAAATTTATTAAAAAAAATACACTAACAAAGCCATTTTGACTAGAATCAGCATTTGAAACCAGGGTGAATTCCCTTCTGTAGGACCCGTGCAGGGTGCAGGAGCAGACAGGGCAGGCTGTGAGTAGCTCTCAGCTCCCATCCTTCTTCTCTAGCTTACCCATCAGTGCTGTCAGGCTATACAACCAAATGCTACATTTCCCAGTGCTCCCTGTGCCTAAGTGTCCCCATGTGACCTGCCACAAACCACAGCAATGTGAGATAAGGTGCAGACCCTCTGCACAGAGTCAGGATGACAGTGCTGGAGCTCTGGCTCTCTGGACCCTAGAGTCACAGGCAGCAAGTAGCAAGCAGCAGCTTTCTTCCTGGGATTGTTGGGAGGTTTCCTTGCACCCCCGGTTGCTCGGCAAGTGGCTATATAGCAGCCAAGCCTACTAAGTGTCCTCCCAGAACTCTGGGAGTGTCCCAATACCCTTTACTGAATCCCTTCCAATCAAACTCATTAGGGCACACTCTTTCCTGCGACTAAGACTCTGACTCATCAGTGAGAGTGTGTAGACACTCACTGGGCAACAGTATCTTCATTGACCTAAAGGACATTTGTGGAGCCACCATTACTGACAGCTTGATTTGTGCTGTATTTAAAAATATGTTTCTTTTATATATTTTTATTTATTAATTGATTTTAGAGAGAGTAAAACATCAATTTGTTGTTTCATTTATTTATGCATTTATTGGTTGAGTTTTGTATGTGCCCTGATTGGTCATCGACCCCACAACCTTAGCATATCAGAACAAGGTTCTAGCCAACTGAGTTATTGGGACAAAACTTGATTTGTGATTTAGATCCATGACTTCATCTGATCCTCACAACAGTCCTCCAAGGTAGATGAGAAAACGTCACCTGGCAGAATCTTAGCAAATCTCCCACAGATCCACACATACCAGACAGTACATTGAGGTCTGAAGGTAAGTCTCACAGACTCCAGTGTCCATGCGATTTCCCCTGTCCCACACTGCCTCCTTTTAGGCATTCTGCCAGATAAGTATATGTGCAAAGTCAAACATATAACAGTGATGCAGAGGGAGCATTGCTTTGTACCCATTTTAGAGATGTGAAAACTGGGCCTTACACAGGCTAAGTAACTTGCCTAAGACTAAATAAGTTTCTGAGGCCTAAGAAACCAAGTTGGATCTCAAAGCCAGGCCTTCTGACGAGTCCCAGGTTTGGCGTTTCTCCCTATCCTACACTGTTTGGCCAGCAAACCAGGCAGCTTACACATTACAAAGATGCAGACAGTGTCAGGGATTCAAGATGGGACCTTGAGCAAGAAAATCATCCAAGACCCTTTTTTTCTATGGGGAAATATGGAAAAGGTCAACTTGCTCAATTTTTATTAAGAAATCATCTCCTTCTCCTTCTCCTTCTCCTTCTCCTTCTCCTTCTCCTTCTTTCTCCTTCTCCTTCTCCTTCTCCTTCTCCTTCTCCTTCTCCTTCTCCTTCTCCTTCTCCTTCTCCTTCTCCTTCTCCTTCTCCTTCCCCTTCCCCTTCCCCTTCCCCTTCCCCTTCCTCTCCTTCTCCTTCTCTTTCTTCCCTTTCTCCTTCCCCTTCCCCTTCCCCTTCCCCTCCCCCTCCCCCTCCCCCTCCCCCTTCCCCTTCTCTTCCTCCTCCTCCTCCTCCTCCTCCTCCTCCTCCTCCTCCTCCTCCTTCTTCTTCTCCTCCAAGTGAGAGAAGGGGAAATAGAGAGATAGACTCCAGCATGTTCCCCAACTGAGATCCACCTGGCAAACCCCATCTGGGGCCAATGCTCTGATCATCTGGGCTGTGCCCGCAACTGAACTTTTTTTAGAGCCTGAAGCAGATGCTCCATGGAGCCATCTTCAGCACTCGGGTCAGATGCACTCAAACCAATTGAGTCCTGGTTGCATGAGAGGAAAAAAGAGAGAGAGAGAAGGGGAAGTGGAAGGGTAGAGAAGCAGATGGTAGCTTCTCCTGTGTGCCCTGACAAGGGATTGAACCCAAGACATTCTTATGCCAGGCTGACTCTCTACCACTGAGCCAACCTGCTGGGGCCACCACCATTTCTTGAATACATACAAGCCGACCATTTTTCTAAACACTGTTGATATCTTTTACCACTGACTCTGATTTGGAATTTAAACTCTTTAAAGTTTAAGCTAATAGCTACTTGGGAATATTCATAAAATTCCAGTTTGGGAGGTAAGAATTTGAGGGTCACAGTTGGCTCAGTTCCCATTGCCCTCCAGTATTCAACAATGTTGTAGACACTTTTCTCATTCCACATGTCCTTTCTTTTGATGTGTAGGATCCATGCAGTGCTGACACTTGTCTGCTGTCATAAGCCTCAGAGTGAGGGGGAAAGCCCATGTGTTTGTGCCCCAAGCAGCTCAGAGGGGCACTTCCAGGTCTGCCTTTCACCTTGAAATGAAGGGCAGGATCCAGGGCTGGTGGGCTTTTCTGCAATAATTCCAGTGGAAGAACTTTCCTTTTCTTTTAAGCCCTATTCAAAATGTTCAACTTGGAACTAATGATACAATAGATCTTACAATATCAAAAAAAATTGTCTGAGGTCTTCTGGCAATCAGACCTCTTTACTCAAGAACTCTGGATGGCCAGGGAGTCTTGCCTCCAACATGTGTCACAGCTCTCGGAGCCTCCAGGGTCTGTTTCCAGCAACCTCTTAGCCCCATTCATGGCGTTTCCCAAGATCAAGTTTGCAGGTGCTTGAATTTCTTCTCTTTCCTTACACACCCAGCTCTCTCTTGCCCCTGAGCCTTTATACATGTTGCTTCCTCTCCTGGAACCAACCTTGTTTTCCTACTTGTATGCCCCTCCTATAAATCTGGGGGAGGTGGGATTATGCCTAGAGATTATAATTCAGACTGTTCTGCTCTCCCCAATTGTAGCATTCGTAGTAGAGGGCCCACCCTTAGCTCTCTGGTCCCTCCCAGCACAGTTTACAGAGCCTGATGTCTTACAGTCTGACTGTTGGCTGGTGGTCAGAGCCAGTGCATTCCAGAGGGAAACGCTGGAGCATGAACAGCCACCCACCCCCACACAGAGGCTCTCCACTAATGACTGGTAGCATGGCGGCCAGATTCCCCAGTTCCCTGCCCCTTAGGCAAGATTACTATGAAAACACATGACCTATGGGGGGCTCTCAGATGTTTCCTGGAAGGATTGTGCCCCGATTGGCCACAGTGAGAATTTGCTTGATAACACACCAGATACTGTGAGAGGCTGAGGCTCTGAGAATGAAATGACACAGCCTCTTCCCTCCTGATCTCACAGAGAGACCAGGCGACACCCAATGGCAAAGCAATGATCAATACTATAAAGAGCTCAGGCAAAGTGTGATGGGCTTCCCTTTCCTGTCTCGCTCCCTTGTTCACTTGCCAGAATTTTCTGGGATCATCTTCTAAATAAACTTGCTGCACCTAAATCCTTGTCTCGGGGTCTGCTTCTGCAGGAGCTCAAGTTAAGACATCCTCCTAATACTTACTATAGCTGCTTACCTTAAACTGCCTGCACCCTCTGCCTAATTCTAAGTCAGGTGGCCACGAGTGAGGTGCTCTTGTTCATAGTAGTGTCCCAGGCCTAGCGTACTGCCTGGTTCGTGATCAGTGACCATCAACACTTTCTGAATGGAGCAGGCACAGCATAGTCTATGGAAGAGTTCAGCCCTGGAAGAAAGACACGGGCAGATAAATAACTACTCAGAGAAATAAGGAGAACATTTGAGGCACATCAAAAGTAACACAGAAGAGGAGTGATTCATTGTATGTAAGGTGACAGTGACTCTGGGTTGTCAGTGACTGAATAGACCAGGTAGGAGCACAGGAAAGACATCCAAGCAGAATTGAGAGCAAAGCTAAGTACAGTGGACACAGAAATGTGCCCCTGGTCTTCTCTCAGGAAGGGGCCAGCTGCCCAGCTGCCGGGGTGGCATCAGGTGACTGCAGTTGGGGCTCCTTCCTGTTCTGCTTGGGGGCAGAGAGCTAGCAGGCCAGGGCCAAGCCATTGCTGGACAGTTTGCACTGGAGACTGAGTGAGATGCGGTGTTTTAGACTGACCCTGGACACTGCGACAGGCACAGCACCCCTGAGCTCCCCGAAGGGCTGGCAGCCGCTTTCCCATCCAGCATTCCCCCAGCTCTCCCTCTGCACAGTGTGCTCCCTCCCTTTCTGCTGCTCAGATGCTGATCCTTAGTGAGGCCTCTCAAATAAAGGTATTGAGTTCCCAATCAGATTTCAATTTCAAGTAAACAATTCTTTTTTTAAATATAAGTATATTCTAAATACTGTATGGGACACACTCATACTAAAAATATTATTCTTTATCTGAAATTCAATTTAACTGGGCAACTTATATTTTATCGGACAGTCTCATCCCTGATAAATGTCTCCCCCAAGCCCCAGCTCAGTGTCTGCCCTGCACCGGACCCACAGCTCTAAGCTGAGGGGGTGTGGCTGATAGGGGGCAGTTCTTCCGCCCGGCACTAGAAGATGAGGACTGGCGGGAGGGCCTGTCAGGAGACAGGGCTAAAGAGAACTCCTAAAGGTCTTCATCCTAAAATATGCAATTTCGTCCTCCAGGACCGTGATGGGAACCAACGGAAGGCTCTAAGCAGGAAAGAAGATGGTTTGCATTTCAGAAAGACCCCTCTGGTGGGTGTGTGAGGATGGCCAGGGCCCTGCTACCACAGAGCATTCCGACCAATCAGAGAGTCTGGTGATGGTCTCAGTTTATAACAATGAGGGACTGATCTGTGGAGGGACATGGTAATAACAAGAAGACAAGGGATTTCCCAGGTGTTTAGAAGTTGGGAATGTTGTTTGGTAGCTGATGGGTATAAGGAGCAGAAAAAAGAGAAGACTGGATCCTTCTCAGTTTTCTGGCTTAAGACAGTAAGTGGATGCATTTGATTTAGTTAAGAGACATCAGTGTCTTTACCTTGGACTCTGCTGGGAAGAAAGCTGGATTGAGCCTACAAACCAGGCTTCACGGAAGGTACAGCCCCAGGGCAGCACCAGTCACGAAGAGGAACTTCTGGTCCAACAGGTGTAACCACCTTGTCTCAAGGCAGTCTTTGAGGGCAGGAAAGAAGGGGGATTTATTTTGTGGGCCCTCTCTCTCCTTCCTCCCACTGGTCAGCTTCTGCTCCACGGGGCACTGACACCACCCTCCTCTGGGTGATGCCACCTGATTCCTCTGGAAATGCAAGTTTTGTGCACTTGAGTGAAGCTCCAGTCCCTCAGAGCCTCAGGGTGCAGAGATGCTAGATGGAATGGAGCCTCAGGGGGTCTGAGTGGGGCTGGCCTTGGGTGGCAAGGGGGTTACCGTTGTTCTGCGGTGGGTGCATGGAGACCGTGCCAAAGCCCATTCCAGGGACACCCAAAGGAGCCATTAATTTTAGAAAATAATATGATGGTAGATGTGGTTGCGAGGATTCCTGCACTGAACATGTGGTGGAGGACTGGGTGAAGAGGACAAGGAAGGCTGTACAGCCCCAAAACTCACCTGATGGGATAAACAGCTCTCCGGAGGGATGGGGAGGACCCCCCAAGGCTACCCACAGGTCTGGGAATGGAGGACCCCCCGAGGCTGTCCCACAGGCCTGGGAATGGAGGACCCCCCGAGGCTGCCCCACAGGCCTGGGAATGGAGGACCCCCCGAGGCTGCCCCACAGGCCTGGGAATGGAGGACCCCCCGAGGCTGCCCCACAGGCCTGGGAATGGAGGACCCCCCGAGGCTGTCCCACAGGCCTGGGAATGGAGGACCCCCCGAGGCTGTCCCACAGGCCTGGGAATGGAGGACCCCCGAGGCTGTCCCACAGGCCTGGGAATGGAGGACCCCCCGAGGCTGCCCCAAAGGCCTGGGAATGGAAGACCCCCAAGGCTGCCCCACAGGCCTGGGAATGGAAGACCCCCGAGGCTGCCCCAGAGGCCTGGGAATGGAGGACCCCCCGAGGCTGTCCCACAGGCCTGGGAATGGAGGACCCCCGAGGCTGCCCCACAGGCCTGGGAATGGAGGACCCCCAGGCTGCCCCACAGGCCTGGGAATGGAGGACCCCTGAGACTGCCCCACAGGCCTGGGAATGGAGGACCCCCGAGGCTGCCCCACAGGCCTGGGAATGGAGGACCCCCGAGGCTGCCCCACAGGCCTGAGAATGGAGGACCCCCGAGGCTGCCCCACAGGCCTGAGAATGGAGGACCCCCGAGGCTGCCCCACAGGCCTGGGAATGGAGGACCCCTGAGGCTGCCCCACAGGCCTGGGAATGGAGGACCCCTTGTCCACAGTTTTTGGTAGAGGACTAGTTGCTGTTATGGTTCCCTATGGCTGTCCTTTTAGAAGCCATGGGCTGGATGTTTTTTACTCAAGAGAAAACCAGGAGTTGTGTGTGAGAAGCCGCCCAAGGTTGAAAGCTCCAGGATGAATTGCAAATCGAATGGCAGAAGAGGCTGGAATTGGAGCGAGCACTAGAAAAGGAAGCTGGCCAGTTTCTAGAGTTTCCCCTGGAAATGGAGCAGTTTCTAGAGAAGGAATTACAGGTTTTCTAGTTGCAGTTTGCCCTGGAAACTGAACATTTGCACCAGCACTTGCTGGAGAAACAACTGTGGGTTCAAGAGCTCGAGTCTCAGCTTCTGGCCAGAGGCCAGCAGCCTCAGGACCCTAAACGGTCGCCAAAGGAGCAGCAGCATCCATGCCAGTGGATTGGCTTTGAGTCAGCGGGAGCAGGTGCTTCCAGCTCCTCTTCTGAGGATGAGAAGGCTCAGGCTGAAGCTGCCATAGGCACACTGAGAGCCCAACCAGTGGTCGCCAAGAAGTAAAAACCCAGCAGCAAAGAGTCCCTCGGGGGCAGCCACAGCCTCCTGCCCAAGTAATGGAACACTCTGTGGTCTGGCCTTATACCCAGGCAGAGCTGATGGAGTTGGGGACACAATTTAGGCAAAAACCTACTGAATCCCTGGTAGCCTGGTTACTACAATTATGAGATATAGGGATGGATGGCATCATGCTTTTTGGAACAGAGATGCAGAAATCGGCTGCCGTTGCCATACACTCCTCCTTGAGGCAGCATCTTCAGAACTGCCATGGCAACCCAGGAGACCATACCCTATTAGAATGGGTGATGGCTGCCATTCATATGGTCTGGCAGAATGCTGGAGAATTGCCGGGGGCAGTGAGTTGGTGGCAGTGCTATAGTGAGTTAGTGAAAGTCCTTCGGGAACTAGGTATGAAAAATGCTGCTTTCAACATGGGATCTCGTGGGCCAGATGAGGAAGTGTATATGACAAAAATGAGGAACTTTATCATTGCTAGTGCCCTGTCAGCCTTTTTGGGTCACTTGTGGCTATCTTGGGACCCTATATGGGGCAGCCCATCAATGCAGTCACACAGATGGTAGCATATTTGGGAGACCTGGAGACCACTCAGGATCATAAAGTGGTGAGGGCTGCTGCCTATGTTGCCCCCCGCCCCAACTAACAAAGGAAACAGGCCTGTAAAAGGCTGCCCAAACACAGATGTGGGTAGATTTGATTGCGGCTAGAGCAGATAAGGGGAAATTGGATGGCCAATCTAATGAAATTCTTTTAGAGCTTTGGTGGCAGCTTAAACCAGAACAAAGGTTTCAGCCACTGAGATGAAAGGCCCCAATATCTACCAATAAAACATTTGATGCATGGGCAGTTTAGTTACAAGATTACCGTATTTTTTGCTTCATAAAACGCACCTGACCACAAGACACACCTAGAGGTTTTTTGGGTTTTTTTGTATTTTTCTGAAGCTGGAAACGGGGAGAGACAGTCAGACAGACTCCCGCATGCGCCCGACCGGGATCCACCCGGCACGCCCACCAGGGGCGATGCTCTGCCCACCAGGGGGCGATGCTCTGCCCCTCCGGGGCGTCGCTCTGCTGCGACCAGAGCCACTCTAGCGCCTGGGGCAGAGGCCAAGGAGCCATCCCCAGCGCCCAGGCCATCTTTGCTCCAATGGAGCCTTGGCTGCGGGAGGGGAAGAGAGAGACAGAGAGGAAGGAGGGGAGGGGGGTGGAGAAGCAAATGGGCGCTTCTCCTATGTGCCCTGGCTGGGAATCGAGCCCGGGTCCCCTGCACGCCAGGCCGACGCTCTACCGCTAAGCCAACCGGCCAGGGCCTCACCTAGAGTTTTAAGGAGGAAAATAAGAAAAAAATTATTCTGAACCAAATTGTGTGTTAAAATATTTAATAAAATACCATATTTTTTGCTCCATAAGATGCACGGGCATTTTCCCCTCCACTTTAGGGGGGAAAAAAGTGCATCTTATAGAGCAAAAAATACAATATATTATGGAGACAACCAAGGGAGAGGAGAACTCCCAAGACCCACTGTACCAGTTCAAACAGGAAAAAGGCCGAGGGACCATCTAACAGGGATGGGTGGGGACCGGAGGCCACACGTGAAACTGGCAATCCACTGGTCCCCTTCCAATGTACAATGGGTGTTGGCCTTGGTGGATAAAGGTGCAGAATGTTCCCTCCTCAATGGGAACCCAGAGCAGTTCGCTGGGACCCCAGTGGCCATTGACAGTTATAGGGGCCAAACAGTTTTAGTGAAGCCAATAACTATTCCATTGGGGATAGGAAGATTGCCTCCTAAGTCATATAAAGGAGTATGAATCTCCTATTTCTGAATATATTTGGGGGGGGGGGTGTCTTGCAAGGACTATGGTTGGAAACTACAGCTGGGGATTAGAGTTGTGAAGGCAGTGTTGTGGGACACGCATCACATTCCCCTTTGCAGTTACCCATTCCTTGGCATGTGACTAACACCAAGCAATACTGTCTGCCAGGTGGTTATGAAGAACTCACAGGGATGATCTTCGAACTAGTAAAGGTGAGGACCATCTGACACAGTCCTTACAACTCACCAGCCTGGCCTGTGCGCAAACCAGATAGAACCTGGAGAATGAGAGTAGATTACAGAGAACTTAATAAAGTTGTTCCCCTTTTGCACACTGCTGTTCCCTCGATAGCTAACATGATGGATGGGTTAAGCCATCAGTTGGAGACAAAGCACTTTGTGGCAGACTGGGCCAATGCCTTTTTCTCTATTGATATAGCTGCAGAGAGTGAAGACCAATTTGCCTTCTGCTGGGAAGGGAGACAATAGACCAGGGGTCGGGAACCTTTTTGGCTGAGAGAGCCATGAACGCCACATATTTTAAAATGTAATTCCATGAGAGCCATACAACGACCTGTGTATGTTATGCATTATTCAATAAAAATTTGGTGTTGTCCCGGAGGACAGCTGTGATTGGCTCCAGCCATCCGCAACCATGAACATGAACAGTAGGAAATGAATGAATTGTAATACATGAGAATGTTTTATATTTTTAACATTATTATTTTTTTATTAAAGATTTGTCTGTGAGCCAGATGCAGCCATCAAAAGAGCCACATCTGGTTTGCGAGCCATAGGTTTCCCACCCCTGCAATAGACCTTTACAGTATTACCCCAGGGCTATTTGCATAGCCCCACCTTGTGCCATGGGCTGGAGGCTGCTGACCTGGCTAAATGGAAACAGCCAGAGGCAATTCTCATGTACCATTATATTGATAATATTATGCTAAGTAGTGATTCCCTTCCAGAATTGGAGCAAGCAGTTCCTACCATGATATCCCATTTGAAAGCATGTGGCTGGGCAGTCAAGGAGAACAAATTACAAGGACCTGGGTTATATGTTAAATTCTTAGAAGTTGTCTGGTGGGGTAAGACAAAAGTTTTCCCTGATGCAGTTATAGATAAGATCCAAGCATACCCCATGCCAACTATGGTAAAATAGTTACAGGAATTCTTAGGTTTGTTGGGATATCAGCGAGTGTTTATACTCCATTTGGCTCAGTTACTACACCCCTTTTACAACCTAATTTGGAAGGGGGTTTGTTGGGATTGGACTGAGCAAGCATAAGGTTCATTTGCAGCAGCTAAGAGAGCTGTCAAGGTGGCACAGGCCTTGAATGTCTTTGATCCTGTCAGGCCCTGTGAGATGGATGTTCATGTAACCTCAGAGGGGTTTGGATGGGGCTTGTGGCAACGGACAGAGTACTTATGTCAACCTATTGGGTTTTGGTCCCAATAGTGGAAAGGGGTTGAAGTCCGTTACTCATTAGTGGAGAAGCAGTTGGCAGCTGTGTATGCTGCCCTCCTGGCCACAAGAGTATTATGACCACAACTCCCGTTACAGTCAAGACAGTATACCCTACTGCAGGATGGGTGAGAGATTGGGCGACCAAACCATGTAGTGGTCTGGCTCAAACCTCCACCTTGGCCAAGTGGGGTGCCTACCTGCAACAATGCTGTGCTCTTAGCACCAGCCCATTGAGGGCAGAACTGCAGGAAGTCTTGGGTCCAGTCACCTATGTGACCTTAGAGTCAGATGCAGCTGGGGCTCAGGAGACAGAATCTGAAGTCAGTCCCTACTAGGAGGGGCAGATGCCCATCCCCGAGGATGCCTGGTATACTTGTAGTAAGGTACCAAAAAGCTGAAAAATTAATATTGATATTCTAAGAGAAAAGGTCAGGCTTTCTGTCCCATCTTTCCTTTGGGGAGGGGAGGGAAAAGAATATAGAAGTTTCTGGCTTGCAGGGACAATGGGTCATTTAGTTCTAACTATAGAATAAAGGTTAACTGTGGAACTTTTTTTACCTTTCAATAAGAGACAGAATTTACATACCTCCCTTCCTGGAATCTTGAGAGTAACATACCTCTAAGCAAAGGAGGGAAGATGAACCCTGAAAGATTGTAAATGTCTTTGATTTTACCTTGAAAGTCTTAATGTTTTTGTGTATCCCCTAAACAAATATTGTGGGTTTGTTAACAATTGTGTCATAATGTCACGCTTCCCCCCAGCATGTGTGTGATCAAGGGGTATATAGCCAGCCCCTGAGATGTATTTGGCACACGATTTGGGTCTGCAAATTCCCTGTCAGTCACATGTGGCTGGCATATTTAATAAATCTCCTCCTTTAATAAAACCCTTTAAAATTCATCTGGACTTGGTGTCTCTATGTAAACCCGCAGAAGTGAGGTACAGTACTTTTCAGCATCTGGGGTACAGTACTTTACAACATACTGATGGTTCCAGCAGGAGCTAACCTGCCAAATGGATGGCTATAGCCTTCTATCTGGCCACTGAGACTATTTGGATGTATACATGTATAGGCCAGAGCAGCCAGTGGGCACAATTAAGAGCTTTGGCTAGGTGCCCATAATGAACCTTTACCTCTGGTGATCTTCACTGACAGCTGAGCTGTCTATCATGGACTGACCCTTTGGATTGCTACTTGGCACACTAACCAGTGGATGGTAATGCACCATCCACTATGGGGTCAGGCCATGTGGCTGGACTTATGGGAAATAGGACACCAGAAGCAGGTGACAGTATATCATGTCATGGGGCATGCCCTTCTACCCCATCCTGGGAATGATGAGGCAGGTGTGTTGGCAAGGGTGCAATGGTTGGAGACTGCGCTTGTAGGTGACATGGCACAGTGGCTCCACTGGCTCCTGCCCCATACGGGATGGAAAACTATGCAGGATACAGTTAAGGTGTGGAACTTGCCTGTGTCCTATGCAGAGGTACTTGCAGCCTGTGAGCAATGTGCAGTATGTTCCAAAGAGCACCCTTGGAAACCACTGGTATCACCTGGACAGATCCAGAGGGGTCATGTCCACTGACACGATGGCAGATAGACATTGTTGAACCCTTACCAAAGTCAGATGGGTACCAGTATGTTGTCACCTGTGTAGATACTGCCATTGGTCTGCTTGCTGCTTACCCTGCCAGTAACCTTGACCAGAGGGCAGTCATACAAGATCTGGACCACCTGAGTGCTGCATATGGGCAGTCACTGGACCTTGAAAGTGACAATGGTACCCACTTCACTGGTTCAATGGTGAGGCAATGGGCTCAAGAGCTGGGGGTGGACTAGAAGTACCCTGTTCCCTACCAATCCCAGGCTGCTGGTATCATTGAGTGGTATAATCATGGACTCTTAAAGCAGGGACTGCGACAGGAGGGGGGCACCAGCTCCCTTACTGGATGGACACGCCACTTATGGATGGTACTCCGAATTTTGAATGAGAGACTTGAACGGGGGAGCCCAGCTCCAGTGGAAGCCCCCCTGTATCGGGCAGCTGCTCTCATTCAGTTTCAGATATGCTCCAAGGACATTTTACTGAAGTTAGGTTTTGGACAGCAGGGTAACGTGCTCTTGCCTGCTCTAACAGCCCTCTTTAAAGGCCAATGGCTTCAATGGACTTGGCCCTAGACCGCACAGGCCCCTCATCTGAAATGGGTGGCCTTGTTGGCACTGTGGGGAAAGGGAGTGGAGGTGGACCTTCAGTTAACTCCTTGGGCAACCAGCACCTGGCTACTTAAGGCAGAATTGTATTATCCCTTGAGTGCTCAGGGGAACAGTATTACAAAGGACATCTTTGTAATTTCTTTATGGCCAATAGTGAGTTCTCCTATTTTACTACACATAGAACCAGCAGATGCTGGTGTATTGGCCAATAGGTTTGGTATGCCCACTCGAGGCGGCCTCTGGTACCAGCTATTGTGCTGTCTTCAGACAAAACTCTGGCCTGTATTCTGCCAGAGGGAAAGGATTTGCCTCTCTTGGTGCCGCTTACAGCTCTCTCGTTTTGCCCATAGCTTATGATTTGGTGATTTTGTTCCTGTAGTTTTTACTGTTTCTGTTTATGCAATGTGCCTCATTCCTCGCACAGTGACCATTGTGGAAGATACCTGTGGTGTAGATTGGAAAGCGAGCAGAAGGGGTGGAATATTGGTCAAATAAGTTTGTAAACATGATTTTTATGTTTGCTCACTTATAGTTTGCACTGGGGGCTGAGCAGTGCCAGATATAGTGGTCTGTGAGGCTGCAGGTTGCCTTCTGCTTGGGAGAGGCCAATGTCTTTCCTTTTTTCATTATTTTTACTTATTTATTCATTTTTAGAGAAGAGAGACAGAGAGACAGAGAGACAGAGAGAGAGAGAGAGAGAGAGAGAGAGAAAGGAGGAAGAGCAGGAAGCATGAACTCCCATATGTGCCTTGACCAGGCAAACCCAGGGTATTGAACTGGTGACCTCAGTGTTCCAGGTCAATGCTTGATCCACTGCACCATCACAGGTCAGGTCCGGAGGGGCCATTGTCTTGCTAATGTTCACTGGAAGGGAGATTCTGCCCCCACCACTGAGAGGTGTGGTAGGATTTCTTTTTCTCTGCTCCTTGATCCCTTGCCCTCCATGGGAAACCTGCTTTTCCTTGGCTTTTCTTGTGGCTTGCCTGTCTTGGTGAGATACCAATAAACAGAATGGCCCATCCTCAGACTCCGCTGTTTCTTTACCATCTGCCTGAATTCAAAGGAAACCTGCATATGAATGGCCACAATGGCAGCGGCCCCTGGCCTTACACACTTCATTAAGTTTGTTGCATGAATTAAATTGGAAAATGTCTGTAAACACAATGTATCCATCAGGATTCTAAGTGGCAGATAACAGAATTCCACTCTAGTCAGAGTTCACAGGGATTTATTAAAGGGCAAAGAACCCAGAAACCAGAAGAGAAACAAGCAAATATTTTGTAACCGGAAACAATTCCCCAAGTACCCTGTCCTCTAGGCTACAGGTTGTCTAGGTCCCGTTCCTCCACTGTAGGGCAGTAACCCCAACAGGAAATCTCCTTCCCTCACACAAGTCTCTCCTGCAGGCTCCTGCTTCCCTGGCCCCTCCCCTTTTTGCATGGTAGCAGCAACCCCCTGACCCCGGGGGTCCTGCACCCCACCTACGTGCTTTTAATAACTTTGTCATTATTCTCCTGGGTTGCTAAGTTTCCTGCAGCATCTAACAGTCCAGAACTTGGCTAAGACAGTGCCACGTCCACTCACCCTCTCCATCTTCCGTTCTGACCTGCTGTGAGGCTGCTTCTGTCCCAGAGAAAAGTCAGAATGGCTAGCGGACAGGCAAATTAGGGTGCATGGGGGACAGAGGGAGAAAAGCAGGGGACACCGTTCTGGTTAGAACATGCTGGGAATGAATGAGGCCCCTGCCTGACTCAAAGTTAAGGTGAGACCATCCCAAAGCAGCGATGTGCCTGAGGAGCAGTGACTGAGCTCAGGAAGTCCCCGGGCCCCACATCTGTCCTTCCATGCTTTCTGACCAAGGTCACCCAGGCATCTAAATCCGGAGATGCTGGGGAGCCTCAGTGTCCCTCCAGTGCCTCCCAGTCGCCCTTCCTGCTGTTTTACAGATGACGGACCTGAGCAAGCAGGCTGCAAGCACCTGCTCTCCCAGTGGGACGTGGTGATAACCACAACGCAGGCATCTGGCTTGTGCTGTCCACTCCAGAACAAGCACGTACTCGTGCGCGGCACCATAGTGCGCTGCAGAGTTCTGGGTGCACCAGCGCCATACAGGACAAACTGCATGACTGCAGGGCTTGGCCATCTGGTGGCTGCCGTGTGAGGGAACCAGTGCTTCTCAAGGCAACCCAGGGCCGGCGCAGAAGGGGCCAGTGGAAGGCTATTGTGCTCCTATCTCTGGTGGAAGGTCTGTTGTAGTAATATAATGTTATAGTAATTAAATACCTAGAAATATAAAAAATATGGAAGATATATAAAAGTAAATAAGATATAATATTAAATTAATTAAGGAAATTCAAGTTATGCCGCCTGGATAGGAATTAATATAGTGTGTGCAGATGTGATCAACAGACTCTGACTTTCCAGCAGGGCCCAGTTAGTGTGTGTGTGTGTGTGTGTGTGAAGTTATACATAGATAAGAATTGGCTTGATGTCATAACTCTGTAAATTAACATAAACAAGAAACTTCCCTAGGAACATCTTAAAAGTGGCTTGATGTAACATTTCAGTAGATTAACATAAAAAGGGCTCCCTGAGAGGAACTCCCAAAAAGGTGGTTAATAATCTTGAAGATAATCCTGTATATTGACACCTGTTAGAATGCGTTGGCCAGAAAAGGTACTAAAGCTGAGGCCCCCCCCTGCTGCGGTAGTCTCCCAGACTCCCACGTGAACATGGACTGTCTCCACTCTGCTCTGAGTTCCAATCAAAGACAGCCAAGAGGAGCACACCGGCAGGGCCCCTTAAGCTGTACCCAGGCACATCAAAAGGATTTGTGAGTAATAAATTACCTGTGTCAGGGGTAGTCAACCTTTTTATACCTACCACCCACTTTTGTATCTCTGATAGTAGTAAAATTTTCTAACTGCCCACCGGTTCCACAGTAATGGTGATTTATAAAGTAGGGAAGTAACTTTACTTTATAAAATTTATAAAGCAGAGTTACAGCAAGTTAAAGCATATAATAATAATTACTTACCAAGTACTTTATGTCAGATTTTCACTAAGTTTGGCAGAATAAATCTTTATAAAACAACTTACTATAGTTAAATCTATATGGCTCCGCTAACACCCACCATGAAAGTTGGAACACCCACTAGTGGGCAGTAGGGACCAGGTTGACTACCACTGGCCTGTGTGATTTTTGCAACTAACTTGTATGTTGGTCTCGTGTGTTTCCTCCAGTGGCAGTTAGTGCTGGCACTGAGGAGTAGGATCCTCATAGACACCTCAAGAGTAGTTTCGAAGAGGCTGCCAGCCCTGCTGATAAGCAGGACTGTCCTACTGCATGGGGAAGTTGAATCAGGGATGCCTGATTAACATAGCGTTGGGCTACACTGGGACAAAGTCTAACCCAGGTCTTGGTGGGTCCCGGTGGGTACAAGCTCAGCTTCCCATGGTGTATCAGTAAGGTGACCAACATTTTCACAATGAAAAGGGGGACAAAAATAAATTGAAGAAAACAATATTGTAAATAAAAGAAACATTTTATTCATTGCAACAATAACACACTATAATATGATAAATGCATAATAAAAACATTTGTAATACTTTATATTGTATATAATTATGCTTACATGCCTATTAATTTTTAATAATAACTGTAAGAAATGAGTACTTTTCCATTGAATGAATATTTTTTGCAAATGTATCATCTCGTAACAATATATTGGAAATATCTGAAAAATAAATATACTTCATATTGAATTTTATGGCAAGTGCTGCAGCTAGAGTATCAACATTCAATCTTGATTTCTCACTTGTCCAAAAATCATTAGCAATTGAAAGAACTCTTTCAACTGCTGCATTAGTTCCAGGGCAGCACAATGTAAATTGAACAAGAATAAATAAATTTTTACATGGAATATGTTCATTTTTGAAATGGCTGAATATTTCCACCCATCTTTTACCAATTTTGACGTGTTCATTTTCCCATTGTACTAATTTTTCAGAATTTAAATATACATTCAGTCTTCTAATTTCTTCAAGGAGACAAATGTCGTCTATTTTTTTTTTTTTTTTGTATTTTTCTGAAGCTAGAAACCAGGAGAGACAGTCAGACAGACTCCCACATGCGCCCGATCGGAATCCACCCGGCACGCCCACCAGGGGGCGACGCTCTGCCCACCAGGGGGCAATGCTCTGCCCCTCCGGGGGGTTGCTCTGCTGCGAACAGAGCCACTCTAGTGCCTGGGGCAGAGGCCAAGGAGCCATCCCCAGCACCTGGGCCATCTTTGCTCCAATGGAGCCTCGGCTGCGGGAGGGGAAGAGAGAGACAGAGGAAGGAGAGGGGGAGGGGTGGAGAAGCAAATGGGCTCTTCTCTTGTGTGCCCTGGCCGGGAATCGAACTCAGGACTTCTACACGCCAGGCCGACACTCTACCACTGAGCCAACCGGCCAGGGCCATGTCGTCTATTTTGATGTCTGTCATTTCTTTAGATAAAAACTCAAGACAAGATTCAATATTCGTTCAATATATTTGTGATGAAGTGAAAAAAACCATCATTGAAAACTGTTATTTCCCATGATGTTTGTTTCAGACCATTCTTTGACATATTGAAAACATGTCTGGTAAAAATTCTGTACTTCTTTGATAAACTTTACTGTTATGCCCAGATTTGATTCCTCTAAGTCTGACAATATTCTTTTTATAATTAAGGGAGAAATTTTTCTTTAAAACAGTTTATATTGAAAGATAAAGTCATTCAAAATAAGACTAACTTCCATAGCTGAAATGTATTCATCTTCAATCTTTTGAATCATTTTGTGAAAAATAGATGCTTGATTGTGTACAAAATACATTAATATCTCAGATATTTTATTATTGAAAAATGATTTCAAGATTTTAGGATATTTGTCTAAACTTAAAAAATTTGAACGGAGAGCCTCAAATAATCGTAGAACACGCTCTATAGCAGGTGTTAGAGCAAGCATCTAACTTTTGACTATCCTAAAAGTTTCTTGTATTTAACATTTGCTTGTTCACAAAATTGTTTTAAAGTAGCAACATGAACAGTAAAATGACTAAAATGCAAATAAATTGTAGTTATTATTACTTCTTCATCAGTTGGCATGGCAAATGATGCTGTGTTGATTACATTTGACAAAATATATGCATTACAACCTATTCCTAGTATTTTCTTTTGGAGTAACTCTTGTAATTTTACATACACATTATTCACCCTTTGCATCTTTGCCCACCAAAATTTGTATTTGTATTATCAGCCATTAGTGCAACAACTTTGGGTTTCAAATTGTTTTCATTTATTACTCTGTAGAGATGGTTTGACAAAATTTCAGAAGTTTTGCCCTCAATGGATTCTAAATTTAAATTTTTTTACTTGAATTCCCTTGTTAACATTAAAATATCTTACTATTATTGGATACAACTTCATTATGATTTGACACATTAGATAAAATTGTTACAAATTCTGCAATTTCCAAGTCCTCTAAGTATTTTGTCACAGTAATTTTTAAATACTGATTTCAAAATAGCCTGGCATTTTGTCCTGGCACATGAGAATTTTACATTATGAAACTTTTTCAATAATTTAGTTGCACAATCCATACTATGAAAATTTTGATTGTGAATTATGGTATGAAATGCAAATGTTTCCTCCATTGCAGCCAACTGTTTTTTGTCTTCAGAATAATTTGAAGTTTTAAAAATATTTGTTATTTTACAACTGGAAGCTGATGCATCTAATGATTGCTTATATTTGTTGGTGGTCAAGTGTTTTATTATCACTGCTCTGCCCCCAACTGCAATGCAAAATTCTCCACTGCAAATATTGCAGAAAACAATGGTATCTTTCTTTGATATGAGGAATGGAAATTCCTTTTTCAACTTACTGTTGAAATGGCATTTTTTCTTTTTTGATTTTCCATCCCTTAAATGAAATTTAAAATTAAAAATAAAATATAGAGCTACATGAACGATGCAAGCACATTAGAAACTGAAAACATTACATCACGGTAGGCAAATTTTCTGGAAGCTAAATTAACAAAACCAAATATCAAACAAAACCACTAATTTGGAGTGATATTCGGGTGTATTTACCCTTTTCTAATTAAAAATGTCTGTTTTACAGGTGTGTTCAGAAAATGGCCAAGTATCTTATCTATCAGTTCTAAATTAATCTTGGAGATTATTTGGGGTGGGGTTAGTCCTACCCTCAGAATTCCACATGTGACTCCTCTGTGTATAGTTCACATTAAGTACTTCTCTGTGAAATTCTCTGTATCTATCTGATCATTCATAATAATAGATCAGTAGTTTCTCAAAAAAAAAATGTCTGTTTTATACAACTATTTAATCAAACTTTGTTATTAATAGATATGATTTGAGGTTAGATTTCCACTTTAAAACTCAAATTTTGAAAGAATACTTGTAAATAAAATTATACATATTTGGAAATTATTAAATAGATAATGAATTAATAAAACATGAATTGTGCTTACCTGTCTATGATTGAATATTCACTGTGAAAGAAATAATCGTGAGTCTACAATGTCGTATGTGTCATTATCACGTTTCAGTACGAAGTACACAAAGCCATTTGCATGCTCAGTATATCGTATGCTCTCTCAAGGTCTCCTGTGCATGAGAAATGCATGCATCTCATAATCACATTTCACAGCACTGTACTGATCCTTGATGAATCGTCATGTCAAATACAAATACATCACATCACAGGCAATGGATCGACTCTGCATTGATCGAATACGGACATTTACAGATTAGTCTTCCAATATCAAAAAGAAGACATGTAGAAGGACACTTTTCGAGGGAGGACGGAACTTACAAAAGAAGGACTGTCCTCCCTAAAGGAGGACATTGGTCACCCTAGTATCAGCTTCATAGATCGGCACTTCCTCCTTGCATTTCTCAGCCTCCCCACCCTCCCTCCAAGCCCGCGCCCTGGGATCGCTTTACAAAACATACTCAGGGCCTGATTTAGGGGGACCTGAGCTTAGACCACTAGAAGTTTTCTTAGTTTAACCCAGAGATTCCAAAGGTATCTGGAAGAAGTGCACATCACAGCTATAGAGACGTACTTGTCACTTAGGACAGTTGTATATTTCCTCATCTGCTGAGCACAATTTAGAGCCAAACAGGGAGATTGACACCAACAAAGCTTAGCACACCTCAGGACAGCCAGCCCTTCCTTGTCTTCTTATAGCAGGTGAAGAGGAGCATACCAGGGGAGAATTTCACCCTGTGCTAGGAGAGGTGGGCACCCAGGGCCATGCAAACATCTCAGCATCTTCAGGCCAGAGCGTCAGGCATTTGCTCTGTGAGCAGCTCAAGGTTCGTGCTGCAGTTACATAAACTCTTTCTACTGTGATGCAAACAGTCACCCTGCATCTCAGAACCCAGTGAATTCAGTTAAGATGAGAGAGGCCATCCCTTTACTCTCAACTATAGATCAGCTGAATCCCACATTAACTAGCAGGTGAGATGATGAGATATGACAGGCTGGTGCAAGGACTCATTCCCCTGGAAACGATTTGGAGAAAGCATTTCTCTTCAGGAACAGAACAAACAAGAAGACAGGAAATGAAGGTCTTCTTGCCATTAAGGTGGGAATTGAAATGTTGATTCGTCAAATGGAACTACGCTTCTGCCTTCAAGTATGTGTCAGGGTTTATCTCAGAAGCTGTAGTCTTGGCTTTGTCCTGATAGAAATCAAGACAAGACCCAGAAATGCTTCAGGTTTTTACATTTGCCCAACTAGGGCCTGTCCAAAACCTCCCTGAAGTGCTCATTCTGTCGACAGGATGCCGGAGGTCCTCTTAGATAATCAGCGTGTCCGTCTTCCCTAAGATGTGCTCTGAAGCAGATTAGATGCCTCCATGCCCTGACTTCCATGTCCTGCCTCCATGTCCTGACGTATGTAAGAGTGTATAGTCCTGTGTGGTCTGGAACTCACGTCTCACTTATCGGCCTTGTTGCCCCAGACCTGAGCTTCCTCAGCCTGCACACAAGGCCACACCTTGACCAGTGGGACCAGGAGTTGACGGGTAAATCTTCCTGCCTCCGGTCTTTCCAGCCAATGATTATGGTGACTCTGGACATGCTGGCAGCACTGGGCCTGGGGTTCCCAGTCATGCACTTCCTACTTCCCGGGCCCAGCCCCATATAACCCACCTCACACAGCTCCTTGCCCTGTGGGATTTACAGGGCCCCAACCTAAGCCCCTGAGCTAGCGCTATCGTGCACCTCACTCAGTGCTCTCTCATGGAAACATACATCTCTCCAGAGATATTTTGGAAATTTCTAAAAGCATTTTGTTGTAACAAGTTGGGGCAGTACTGGCTTTAGTCAGAGTGCCCCATGGATGCCAAATGCTTTTCAATGCATGAGGAGGTCCCACATCAGTGAGTGCCTAAGCCAGGACCCACACGCCTTAGAGATGTCTCTCGGATATTTTCTGTAAGTGAGAAAGCTGTTCATAGTTATTGTATCCAAGAATCCAAATCTGACTTACAAAGAAAAAGAAGATAGTTGTCACGACTTTAATATACATTAAAATATCAGTTGTTGTGTGAATGGAGAGGAGATGACATTGTTTTCATTCAAAATTCAAGCAAGAGTTTTTCAACATTTTGGAAAAAGCACATCATGCAGAACACCACTCCTCAAGGTGTCAGGCAGCTGGCACCAGCTGCTGGGGTCTCTGTGATCAGGGAGCAGGGACTGCCCTTTTTGTCTTCTCACCCATTTATGCTGCAGCATATATGTACTGAATACCTTTTTTTTGAGAGAGAGAGAGACAGAGACAGAGACAGACAGATAGGGACAGACAGACAGGAAGGGAGAGAGATGAGAGGCGTCAATTCTTCATTGCGGCACCTTAGTTGTTCATTGGTTGCTTTCTCATATGTGCCTTGAAGGGTGGGGGGACTTCCTGCTGAGTCAGCGACCTTGGGCTCCAGCCAGTGACTTTGGGCTTCAAACCAGATACTGTTGGGCTCAAGAGAATGACCATGGGCTCAAGCCAGCCACCCCATGCTCAAGCTGGTGAGCCCATGCTCAAGCCAACGACCTTGGGGTTTCAAACCGGGGTCCTCTGTGTCCCAGGCCGATGCTTTATCCACTGAACCACTGCCTGGTTAGGCTGATTACATCTTTTATGTCACAGGTCTTTTTACTTTTCACTAATATTTCTTGTGGAGTAGTTATGAAGGTTAGCAGGTTACATTATCTATTAGTTTCATTTCCAATATGATACAACATTGTATATTTGTTAACAGAAGAGATTGCATCCTCTGGGGTTTAGAGCCACCATTTTAAGTCAACTATCTATTTAAATAACATTAATGGGTCTTAAAAAACCACATGGTGCTATTGCCTATTTTTGTACCCAATGTGGTTTGTATATCAGGGTCTTCTTGAATTTAGTGTGATGGAAAAGATCACTCTCCAGATGAAATTGTGTGTGTTCTTTGTGGCAATATCAGTACAAAAGGTTGTCTTTTTCTTTTATTTTTTTACATTGATTTGAGACAGAAGGAGGGAGGGAAGAGAAGGGAGAGAGAGAGAGAGAAGTATGAACTCAGAGTGGTGCTCTCATTGATTGCTTCTGACATGTGTCCTGAACAGGGATTGAACCATGACCTGTGGTGTTCTGGATCTATGCTTTAACCACTGAGACACCCCGCCAGGGCCCCCAATGTTGTCTTTTAACTACGAGGCAATGCAAACTCAGGATCGAATCAAGGCCTAATGGCATCTGCTATATGCATGTGTGCCCTTCTCGACACACATAAATAGAAAATATTCGCAGTTTTATTTTGATGTTGACTTATAAGGGCTTATACATAGAGAATTTTGTAAGCAACTTCAAATAATTTGCAAAAATAAGTGAAACTGATAACCCAAATAAACGCATGAATAAAAAAGTCAACCAAGACATTACTTAAAATCTTCTTCAAATTCTGTCCAGGTTTTTTTTTATTCATTTTGTGCATGTGCTTCTGAGCATAGACTATCTCTTTAACTCTACGTTTTGCTTTCCCAACATGAAACTATCTAGTTAAAATTGATTTTTAGTTATACAAATAATACGTGCCGACATTCTTCTTGTAAACATTTAAATATTTGACAAGATAATTCCTCTTTGAAATCAACCTAATCTTAACTGTCCTCCTTAACCCAGACTGAGTCTTCCATCAGACTTTACTGGATTTACTTCTACCGGCACCTGTATCTACATCTACATAAAAATTAAGGTTCAGAACAATATATACAGTATAAAAATAAAGTATTTTTCCAATATGACTATATACACATAGAATACACATATGTGCTCTTACTGAGGGTCTGTCACACATATGTCTGTCTCAGGGTCTTTCGGTGTCACTCTAACATCTCCACACACGTGCACACACACACTCATTCTAAGCCCTTGTATGCAGAACCTGATCTTACTCCACAGCTGAGCCAGCATTTCTCCTGCGGGGCATTTCTAGTGCTTCACCGTAAATGTCACAGGACACCCATGAGCACACCTTGTTCTAAAGGGATGACTCCTGCGACACTCCCTGTCAAAAGACCACAGGGTCCTTATCTGTAGAGACCTGCACCCCTTGAGTTCCTTGTTGTAAGCACGGCCGTGGTCCGTAGGGGTCCCCAACAAGGACCTTCAAACAGCAGTGATGGCAATGAACTGCACACATGGTCACTGTGCAAGTTCACGTGAGCAATGGAAGGTTCTGAACACCGTTTTCCTACTTACATAGTCCTTGGAGTGGTCGTCAATAAGGTAAAGTTAGATTCGTGAGTAAAGCCTAAAGAAACAATATTTAGAAAAAATTACCAAACCAATGCCAGGTTCATTGCCTAATGAATTAAGCGACAGAATTTTTTAAACCAATTGTTAAAGCGACTCATTGGTTTTCACAAGAATTGTTTATCTACATGCCTTTGTTGACATGAAACCCCAGACAGGTCCATTTCATTCCTGTGTTTGTGATGAGCCAGCACCCAGCTGGCCTGTTCTGGTGACAGGCCAGCACCCAAACTACCCGGCCGACCTGGTCTCATGCCCTCTAGTCTGGCCAACTGGAAAGGGGTGTGGGCGAGTGTGCTCTCAGTAGCTGGACGTGACCTATTCCTGGGTGTGTCAGGTCTGTAAGTGAGGCTTCCCTAAAAAAGAAAGCCCTCCATAAGAAAGGCCCTGGGTCACTTCCTGCTGCTGCCTGATGGGCTGAGTGAGCAGCGGGCTCCCGGTTGCTGAGCGCCTCTCTGATCCGCTTGTGTGGGTGCTGCCCCCGCTCAGCCTGCGTTGATTCGGCATATGAACACATTGCTAGTGGCAGCTCAGCTGAAGAGAGGTCCAACGACTTGCTCAGGGTCAGGCGGACCAGCACAGTCTGTCCGGCCATGCCCGGCCCCTCGGTGCTCTGTCGTAGCCCATCTGGCAGAGGCAGCCTTGACCCAGCTCCGGGCTCTCACCTCAGGCAGGGCCACTCCACTCGAGTTGGCGCAAAGGGCAGTGCTGGTGCACCCCACTGTGGACCCTCTCCTTGTCCTGGAAACTATCTTTTCATGATCTAAACCCTTTCTCCTTTAGTAACCACTTGTCTTCCTTCCACACCCTGCAGGCTGTCCCCAAGAACCCACCTTAGGCAATGTGGGGGTGTATGTTTTCATGCTCCTGCACCCAGCTTCCTGGAGCCCTGAGCAGCTCATGAGCCATGCAGCCAGGCCTGAACGTGGTTGCCAAGACTGGCTGAGCTGCGGTTGGCACTCTCGTGGGATAGCTGCGGCTACAATGTCACAGTGGATTGACCCATCAGAAGCCTTTCAGCAGGCTTCCCGAACAGGGTCCCCTGCATGGATGTCTCTGGGAGTTGGCCACTCCTTAACTCTGACAGCCTTTCCCTTCCCCTTGGGACAGTCCCACTTTTTCTCCAGGAAAGGCAAGGCCCCAGGGCAGGAAGCTCTACACTGGCCAGGACAGCCCTTAGCCCTGCTGTCAGCCTCAGGGAGGCAGGGGCAGGTGACAGGATGCGTGGGAGTAGGCTGCTACTCTGGTCAGGCAGTAAACTTAAAAGATTGGGTCATCTGCAACTCTCTCACAAAGCTGTCATTAAAGAAAATTATGAGGACTCTTTAAATACTTAAAAACCTCTGGATAAACGAAGACTCTTTTATGCCACGCATTAAAGAGCCCTCTTCAGGCAGAGAATGAGCAGACTATGTGGTATTTTTCTGAAACAGTTTTACACAGAAGCCATGACATTTCTCTTTAAAACTATACTCTTTCTATGTACTATCCACTATTCTTTATTGATTTAATATCTTTCTAATATAATTTTCTGTCATTCTTGTAAGTCACTGAGTCCTTTTGTTTCATTATTTATGTTCATCTTGTTCCCAAGGAATAGCTTTCCTTTGTAAAGCATCAAGAGACCCATTGTTTAATCCCATCTTCTCCACACCCACCGAAGGACCAACATTTCAGCATTTTCACTCTACGATTAACTCTATTCTCCCACTTAGATTGACTATTCCTAACTGACTCCATTCTACTTCATTGTGAATGAACTGTTTTTCTCATGACAGCTGGGGAGGGAATAAAAGGTATACATATAAAAGTGCTTCAGAAACAAACAACCTAACTTTAAATATAAACATAATTATTTGGAAAGGTACTTCACAAAATAAGATATCCAAAAGCTAATGATGTTGTTTAAGATCATTAGTTACAAAGAAAATGTGAAGATGCTCAAAATCATCAGTCACCAAGAAAACTTAAAGTCAAAATGAGATACTACTATACATCAAAATGGGTTTAAATTAAATAAATACCAAATGTGTATATGCATGTAGGTCAACTAGAATTCAAAGACTTTGGAAAATTGTTTAGGAATATTTTCAAAAGCTAAACCATACTGACCCTACTATTCAGGCATTTTATAGAGAAGGGGTACGCAAAGACACATGCACCCCCACGTTCATCATGGCATTATTCATAGTGGCCAAGACATGGAAACAACCAAAGTGTCCCTAGATAGGGGATTGAATAAAGAAGATGTGGTGCATATATATAATGGAATACTACTCAGCCATAAGAAATGATGACATATTGCCATTTAAGACAATGTGGATGGACATTGAGAACACAATATTAAGTGATATGAGTAAATCAGAAAAAGCTAAGAACACTATGGTTTCATAGATAGGTGGGATATAAAACAGACTCGGCCCTGGCTGGTTGGCTCAGTGGTAGGGTGTCAGCCCAGCATGGATGTCCTGGATTTGGTTCCCGATCAGAGCACACAAGAGAAGTGACCATCTGCTTCTTCATCCCTCCTCCTCCTCCTCTCCCTTCTTTCTCTCTCTCTATTCTCTTCCTGCTTGATTGGTTTGAGCAAATTGGCCCTGAGCACTGAGGATGGCTCCATGGCTTTGATTCTGGCACTAAAATAGCTCAATTGCTGAGCAACAGAGCAATGGCCCACAGAGCATCCTGAGGTAGGGGGCTTGCCTCTTTGCCTTCTTGCCTCTCACTTAATTAAAAAAAAAAAAATGAGACTCATGGATATATATAAAAGTGAAATGGTTACCTAGGGAGGGGTTTGGCAGAGGGAGGGTGGGATAGGGGAGTAAAGAGGGATAAATATACGGTGATGTAAAATGATCTGACTTGGGCTGATGGGCACACAACACAGTTAATAGTTCAAATGCTATAGAAATGGTTACCTGAAACCTATGTACTCTTACTGGTCAATGTCACTCCATTAAATTTAATTTTTCTAAATAAAATTGTAAAAGAAATGTAAAAAGGAAGTCGGTGTGCTTGACTGTTTGTATTTTAAGTCTCATTTTTTTTTTAAAGCTAGAAACTTGATACATATCAATTGAATGTAAAATGTACAACTTGTTTAGATCTCACTTGGAATAAAATATCTGTTAAAAGGCATTTATGAAGAAATTAGACTATGGGAACACTGACTCGATACTATTTAATATTAAGTAATTATATCTTACATACCCTAATGGCGTTGCAGGCTGCACTGCTTCTGCCCCTATCAGGCGGAATTCATGCTGAAGGCTGACATGAGGTGATATTCGGGGTTTGCTTCAAAACCACCAAGTGGGGTCTGGGAGGAAGGGTTGCTATAGAGGGCACAGGTGGGGACCACACTGATGATGGGTACGAGGGGCTGATGGCACGGTTCTCTTTACTTTTGTGTTTGTAGAAAAAAATTCCACATGAAAAAGGTATTTCCTTAAAAAAAAAAAATCTGGCTTTGGGGAAGTGCCAAATGGAAAAATAAAAATTTTAAATAAAATTTTATTTTAAAATAAAGGTTTTGCTTCACAGTGCTGTGAGTTGTGAGGTGGGTATGTGAAACCCTGTAACGGCCTGTCCCTCTGGGCACGTCTGATCACCCACGGGGCCAGGAGCACACAGACACCGCCCCTCACGTTGGCGTGCTCCCGCCTGGCGGGAACGGCCCTCCCCAGGGCCCTGCGCTGTCTTCCTCTCAGGAGCTGCCCCAGAATTGTTATACGTTGGCCTTGGCTCATCACCATCTCCACCCCGGTTTCCCTTGTCCTTGAAGAGAACGTAGCGGGATATTATTAGCTTACTAGCCCTATACCTCCCCACTCCCCTGGGAGGCTCTGCGCTATGCTTTTTCCAGATGAAGATGTTTGCATGGCGCCTGTTCTGAGCCAGGAAGCTGAAGTCCTCCCTTGTGGGAGAGAGATGTGCATAGACTACAGTCCCTGACCGGAGGAAAGATATGCGGGAAATCAGAAAGAGAAGAGCCCTGGTGGGATAACTCAGTTGACTAGAGCATCATCCCACAGCGCAGAGGTTGCTGGTTAGATCCCGTCAGGGCACATACAGGAACAGATCAATGTTCTTCTTTCTCTCTGTCTTTTCCTCTCCCTTTAAAATAGATAAAATAAGCATGGGGAAAAAAGAAGAAAGAAAAAAAAGATTCCTCATAAGTGTTAATATATGGGAGGCTGGGAAACAGCCTGCAATAAAATACAGTAAAACGAACTTCAGCCTTGAATGTAGGTGAGCGTAGAGCAGTTCATTAGCAGTGCCTGGGCTCCTCTCAAATCCCCCTCAGATCCTGTTTGGGACACTGGGAGCAGATGCTCTGAACCAGCATACACAGCTGGGTTCAGGACGTTGGTGAGCAACCTGAGGTTATGTTTTATGTGCCTGCTTACACAGCAAGGGCCACAGCACCATTAGTGCGCAGAGGGGTCCTGAGCCTGAAGGGAGTAAGAACCACTGCTGCTGGTGGAATTTCCCAAGTGAGGGTGCAATGTGTTCTGGGTGCGTGTCACACAAACATGTCAGATCATATCTGAATACAAGTCATTTTTAAAGTTGTCTACCACTTTAAAGATAATTGCCTTACAAATTAAAAGACAGATCAGTCGCCCACTCGAAACCCAGGAACAAAGGATTCTTTAATCAAGCATATCACAGGTGACTATGGCTTCCATAAACACAGGTCTCTAAATGGAGCCCCTGCTCCCTCTCCAGAGGTTTAAGTCGTGTCTCTTCCTTCCTGTGATATAGGAGACACACTTCCTCCGTGTAGTCCAACATTGCAGAGGTTCCTGTGAGTTTCAAGTTCAGCTATAGAGCACAAGTGGTCAGCTCCTTAGGTCCAGCAGAGTGTACTGGGAAACGGCCCTTGAACAATACATTACCAGGAAGTGTCACTGTAATAACAGAGGAAGGGTGGGTAGCTTGGCTATTTGGCACTCCCGTTCTGCACCCACCCAGCCTCTGAGTCACTGAGCTCCCTCCTTATCAGTCTCCAGCCAACCTCCCCACCTCCACGGACCCTGCCTCTGACCTCACCTGCACCTTCACCTCCTCATCTAACCCTGACCTCACCCAGCCCTGTGACATCACCAGCTGCTGCCCTGCTTTCAGTTAAGGACAAGGAGAGAGGTCAGAGAAGATCTGAGCCAAACACGGGTTTTCAGTGTGGGGGCTAAATCCTTAGGTGGACTGGTCAAGGGGAAAGGAGGCAGCTCTGATTTACAATATCGGGAATGAACAGGGGGCAGCAATGTAGATCCTGCAGCAGAAGAACCACCAGGCCATGTTATGCTGATAGATTTCACCACTTAGAGGATATGGACCCGTTCCTTGAAAAATGTAACTTAAGAAATGTATAAAAAAGAAAAAAAATTACTTGGGATATGAATCATCCCAACCAAGATTACAGAGCTTGGAAATAAGTCCAATAGCTGCAGGGTAAAATTTGAAGAGACCAAAGAGTGACCCTAGATAGAGAAGAAATATCTCATGCCTCAAAACTGCGTTTGGTGCAGTTTCCAGAATCAACAAAACATAGGCTGCAGACTGTGTCAAATATTTCAGATTTCGGGAGGGTGTGTCCTTGATTATATCAAATTAAGGAATGTGCATCTGACCTTCATGCTTCTCATTCATGAAGACTAAAAATGGTCCATGGGACATGGGAAAGTCCGTGGGGAAGGAGAGTGCCGGATGAGGTAAGGCAGCAGAGCGCAGGGGCCCCGGAGACAGAGAGTGGAGGCCCGGCAGGCCACAGCCCTCTCTGGAGCACCGACCACCTGATGGCCTGAAAGTCACGAGATCCCAGTAGTCTTAAGGTTACTTCCCTTCTCCCATCTTTTGTGTTCTCTGTGATTATGTTCCCAAATCAGCCATATTTATACAAGTATTGGATTTTTATAGTAGTTTCACGGAAGTCAAATTTTTATTCCATGTGTCTGCATTTCAGTACTTCTGCTATGCTAGAGGATCTTCATCTCAAAGTCCACAACTTTTTGTATTCCCTTTCCTTTTCCTTTATCCAAGGCTCGTGAATCTTTGGTGACTGACACCGACTTTTGTCCCCGTAATTCTGAGAACCTGTGTTAATAAAAGGTTTTGGGTGTGATAGTTGGCAGATAGTTATGTACTATGCACAAACACCATTTTTGTTTCTATTTACAGTTTAAACATGAAAATACAATGAAGGTGATATAGTTTGTAAAGTCCCAGAAAGAATAACGGGTTTTACTCTTAGACAGAAATGACCAAAAAAAAGTTTCCTTGTATAATGCAATATTTTCCATCGTCTTCTTTTTTATTTCTTTATTTTTAAATAGTGAGAGGAGGGAACATAAAGACAGATTTCCACATGCACCCTGACTGGGATCCACCTGGTAACCCCATCTAAGGCCAATGCTCAAAGCAACCATGCTATCCTCAGTGCCTGTGGCTGACACTTGAACCAAACCAACCACTGTCTGTGAGACAGGAAAAGAGAAAGAGAGAAGGGGGGGGGGAGAGAGGCAGAGAGAGAGAGAGAGAGAGAGAGACAAGCAGATGGTCACTTTTCATGTGTGACCTGACCAGGGATTGAACCCAGGATGTCCACATGCCTGGCTGACACTATCCACTGAGACAACTGGCTAGGGCTCCATCTTTTTCTTTTTTTTTTTTTTCAGAGACAGAGAGAGAGTCAGAGAGAGGGATAGACAGGGACAGACAGACAGGAACAGAGAGATGAGAAGCATCAATAATTAGTTTTTCGTTGCGTGTTGCAACACCTTAATTGTCCATTGATTGCTTTTTCATACGTGCCTTGACCACGGGCCTTCAGCAGACCGAGTAACCCCTTGCTCGAGCCAGCGACCTTGGGCTCAAGCTGGTGAGCTTTTGCTCAAACCAGATGAGCCCCTCACTCAAGCTGGCGACCTTGGGGTCTCGAACCTGGGTCTTCTGCATCCCAGTCCGAAGCTCTATCCACTGTGCCACTACCCAGTCAGGCTCCATCTTCTTCTTTTTAAAAATATTATTAGCCCTGGCCGGTGTCATTTTGGAGAAAAATTTTCTTCAAAAGAAAATATATGACTATGAGGATGAATGAGTGTTTACTGCAGTAACAAATATAGAGAGTGAGTTTTTAGAGGAACTCTTATATTCATAAGTGGGGTAATGATATAATTTTTCATTCTAATTGGGGCATTGTCTTTTGAAAAAAAATCAAACTTGAAAGTACTGCACAAAGAACTTTTTTATCCCTAATACGATGTAAGAGTAAGTTGTTGGCATGATGCCCCACCACCCTGCAATGCGTCTTTCCTACAAACAAGGACATTCTCCTGCTTAACCACAATAAAACCATCACACTCAGAAAGTTAATGTTGGTGCTTAACCCATCTAGTCCTCAGCCTCCATTTAGGCTTCATCGATTGTCCCACTAATGTCTTTTATAGAAACAGGCTTCAGTTCAGAATCACATGTTGTATTTAGTTGACATGCGTTTTAGTTGCCTGCAAGCTGGAAGAATTTCTTGCTCTCTCCTTGACTTTTATGACTCTGACATTTTGAAGTGTTCAGGCTTCCTTAAAGTGGATTTAGTCTAATGTTCTCTCATGATAAAATGCATCATTAGCAGGAGCAAGGAGGCCCAGATGGGATCACTGGTGAATTCTAACAAATGTTTAAGAAAGAAATTTACTACAATTTTTTTAGAATATAAAAGCAAAAAAAATATTTCTTACTCATTTTGCGAGGCCACCATTACCCTAATGCCAAAACAAGATTAAGATTTTACAAGAAAAGAAAACAACAGACCAATATACATCATAAACATAGATTAAAGTTGTCAACAAAATATTAGCATGTCAAATCCAATTATGTATGAAAAATTATACACCACAATCAAATGGGATTTTATACCAAGTGTGCAAGTGTGATTATGTATACATAAGGAGACTCAATATGTCAAGATATCAGTTCTTCCCAATTTGATTGATGGATTTAGTGCAATCTCAAGCAAATCCCAGTGAATGATTTAATACATATCAACGAGTTGATTCTAAAATGTATATGAAGAAGCAAAGGCCTAGACCAGTCAACACAATATCGAACAAAAGCAAAGTTGGAGGACTAATACTACTTGAATTCAAGACTTTCTATAAAGCTAGAGTAATAAAAACAGTATGGTATTTGTGAAAGTATACATAAATAGATCAACAGAACATAACAGAAAGCCCAGAAAGAGATCCACATATATATATATTTAATTAATTAGTATTTTTATTTATTTTATTCAGTGAGAGAAGGGGAGGCAGAGAGATAGTCTCACACGTGTGTTGGACTAGGACCCATCCAGCAAGCCCAGTAAGAGGTGATGCTCTGCCCATCTGGGGCGTTGTTGCATCGTTGCTCAGCAATTGAGCTCTGCTTAGTGCCTGAGGTAGAGGCCATGGAGCCATCCTCAGCGCCTAAAGCCAATTTGCTCCAATTGAGTCATATCTGCAGGAGGGGTGGAGAGAGAGAGAGAGAGAGAAGTGAGAAGGGGAAAGGTGGAAAAGCAAATGTATGCCTTTCCAGTGTGCCCTGACCAGGAATCGAACCCAGAACATTCACACCACCAGACCAATGCTCTACCATTGAGCCAACCAGCTAGGGCAGTCAATCAATTATTTTAAAGATTTTATTTACTGATTTTATAGAGAGAGGAGAGAAGAAGGGTAAACTCATAGTTATTTTACTTTGGTTGTTCATTGATTGCTTGTCATATGATCCATGACTGGGCAAGCCCAAGACTTTGACTTGGCGACCTCAGCACTCCAGGTCAACGTTTTATCCACTGTGCCAACACAGGCCAAGAGATACATAGTCAATCAATTTTTGATGAAGAAGCACAAACAATACATTGGAATAAACATAGTCTTTCCATAAGTGGTGCTGAAACAAGAATCCACATCCAAAAAATAAAAAAAGAATCTATACACAGACTTTATACCATTTACAAGAAAAATTAACTCATAGTAGATTAGGGGCATAAATGTGAAACACAAAACTATCAAAGTCTTAGAATACAGCATGATTTAATGTGTGCTGATGCCTTGTTAGATACAATACCAAAGGTATGATCCATTAAAAAAATCATTGATAAGCTGAACTTCATTAAAGTTAAAAACACCTGCTCTGTAAGTGACATTAAAAACATGAGAATACAAGCTACAGAGTGGGAGACCATATTTGCAAAAAGACTTATCTGATAAAGAACTGTCCTAAATATACAAAGAACTAAAAAATCAACAATAAGGAAACAACTCAATTTAAAAGTAGGCCAAAGAGCCAGTACCTCACCAAAGAAGATATTCAGATTGAAGTAAGCATGTGAAAAAATATTCAACATTCATATCCCCAAACTTCCAAGAGTCTGTGTGGGAATTGCAAATTAATAGAACAGTGAGATACCATTACATACCTATTAGAAAGCCAAAATCCCAAACACTGACCACACCCAATGCTGGTGAGGATGTGCAGCAACAGAGAGCCTCATTCATGCTGGTAGAAAGCAAAATGGTGCAGCCACCTTGCAAGCCGGTTAGGCAGTTTTCTTAAAATTAAACATATTCTTACCATATAGTCCAGCAATCACATTCTTTGGCATTTACACTCCCCCCTCAAAAAACCCACAAAAAAACATATCCACACAATAACATTGACATAGATAAGCAATCAAGATGTCCTTTAGTAGGTGAATGGATAGAGATACTGTGGTTCATCCAGACAATGGAATATTTCTCAGTGTTAAAAAGGAAATGAGCTATCAATACATGAAAAGACAAAGAGAAGCCTAAATGCATATTATTAAATGAAAGAAGCCAATGTTAAAAGTCTGCATACTTTGTGATTCCAACTATATGACGTTCCGGAAAAGGCAATACTATGGAGACAGTGAAGAGATAGATCAGTGGATGCCAGGGGCTAAGGGCGAGGAAGGGAAAATTAAGTGGAGCACACAAGGCTAACTACTCTGTGTGATATCCTAGTGGTGAGTAAATGTCATTACACATTTGTCAGAACCCGCAGAACGTGAAACATCAAGGGTGACCCTGATATAAACTATGGGCTCTGGGTGATGAAGACGAGCCAATGTAGATGGGGCGGCTTACAAAATACAGAGACATTCTTACAGGTCTGGACACTGGAGGGTTGGGATAGGGGTGCCAGAATGGTGGAGCTTTTTTTTTTTTTTTTTTTTTTTTCATTTTTCTGAAGCTGGAAACAGGGAGAGACAGTCAGACAGACTCCCGCATGCACCCGACCGGGATCCACCCGGCACGCCCACCAGGGGTGACGCTCTGCCCATCCTGGGCATCGCCATGTTGCGACCAGAGCCACTCTAGTGCCTGAGGCAGAGGCCACAGAGCCATCCCCAGCGCCCGGGCCATCTTTGCTCCAATGGAGCCTCGGCTGCGGGAGGGGAAGAGAGAGACAGAGAGGAAGGCACGGCGGAGGGGTGGAGAAGCAAATGGGCACTTCTCCTGTGTGCCCTGGCCGGGAATCGAACCCGGGTCCTCCGCACGCTAGGCCGAGAATGGTGGAGCTTTGGTGAGCACTCTCTCTCGGTAGCAGGCTGATGACTGCTCTTTGTATCTTCGTGGCCAAGAGCAAAGAGAGAAAGCAGCTCTCTAGTGACTCTTATAAGGCACTAACCCCATTTGTGAGGCCCATCTTCATGATCTTATCTAATCCTAATTACCTACAAAAGCCTCCCTTCCTAACATCATCACTTTGGGCGATAGGGTTCCAATAAAAATCAGGGGGAAATTCACTCAGTCCACAGCAGTGGGGGAGACTTACAGGGGCAAAGGGTAGGTGGGAATTCCCTTTAGCTCGATTGTGCTGTGAACCTGATACTACCTTTTAAAAATATATATGTATGTATTTTTAAGTTTTTAAAAAATGGGCTGTGCTTAGTGGACAAGGGGACCTTTAGGGCCCTGCCATCTGTGAGGGCTTCAGGTGGTTCTACAGGAACACTTCCATCCTGAGAGCTAATTCTGAGAAATAAGGGAGAGAAGGGAGTAAATTTCAAGCCCATGATGGGACCCTCGCTTACTATGAGTGGCACTATGAAGCAGCTCCTGGACTGGGAGCTGGGTTAGGAGGAATTCAACTCAATTCAACAAATTGCTTACACCCATGGAGTGAACAAAAAGCTCTCTGATTGGGTTTGAGTGGTAAGCAAGGGGTCCAAACAGAAATGAGAAACAGGCAGTTCTCTAGACGGGACTGGGGCTGATCTGAGAGCCAGGGACCTGAGGCAATAACCCAGAGGCTCACAGGCGTCAAACGTGATGCATGAAGTGGGGAGACAAGGAAATGAGAAGGAGAATAAGCAGTGTGCTTGGCAAGAGGAGGCATCAGCAGCTGCCACGTTTCAAAGGCAGAGAGCCAGCCAGAGCCCCAGCCCTCCCCGCATCCTTCAGGCATTTATGTGAAAGGCATTTATTAAGGAACTCACTATGCGCCAGGCTGAGGGGATACAAAGAAGAACAAGAAGGGCTGTATTCCTGCTTCTAAGACACAAACAGTGCAGCCAAAGAGGAGACAAGAAGTTTACTTGTCTAAACACACAGGGCAGGACCGAGCAGCATGGCGAGTGTTGTAGCAAACGGGTTTCGGGCACGTGGAGGGTGTTCTGTGAGAGTAGCCCAGATTCCCGGCTCGGGGTGGGAAGGAGGAAGGGTTTCCTGGAGAAAATTATTATCACTTGGGACCAATGTCTAACACGTATTAGTCAGAGCAAGTAATGCCATCTGTTGCAACAAACAAGCTCCAATTTTAGAGGCTATAATTAACTGAATTGTTTTTCAAAATGATAGGTTTGTCTTAACGTCTGATACCTGTGAATGTGACCCTATTTGAGCATAGGTTTTTTTGCAGATATACTCAAGTTAAGAGGATGTCATAGTGAATTAAGTGGACTCTAATCTATGATGGTGTCTCTGTGGAAACTTGGACACAAAAATGTTCACACGAAAGAGCACCGGGTGACGACAGAGACAGGGATTGGAGGGATGCAGCCACAAGCCAAGGAACGCCAGGCATCGCTGGCAACACCGGAAGCTGGAAGAGGCAAGAAGAAGTCCTTCCTTAGAACCTTCATAGACACCATAGCTCAAAGAAGCTTCCAGAAAAGTGAGAAAATACATTTCTGCTGTTTTAAGTCCACCCAGCTTGTAGTATCTTGTTGAGTGTGCCTTGGGAACCTGATACGGAGGCCTGGCAGCCTGGAAATATCCCTGTTTGCCTTCAGACCTGGTCAGTGGAGGGTTGGGGTGGGGGTAGCTCTGCTCCGCAAGGTCATCTAGGACCCTGGGTCCGTCCATCTGCAGCTGTGCCTCCCCTATGGCCTCCACGGGGCTTGCAGTGGGCTGACCAGTGACGTGAGAGAGAGCAGGTGCCTCTCAGGAGGTCGGGGTTTACGTGACATCACTTTGCAGGCACATCCCATTGGCCATGTGCCTCCAGCCACAGGGATGGTGGAATATTGTCTCTCCGTGTGTAGGAGAAAAGGCAGCAGTTTTTTGGTGAAAACATTGCATTGCATTCATGACCTCCACCCCAAAACTCAAAAGCTCTTTTTTAAACTAAAAGAAACACGTTCCTTTGAAGCATCCTGAGATGCTGCTCAGTTCGGTTACTCTGGGGTGCGATAAGCATAACTGTTTCCATATCCATATTAGTGCAAAGTAGTGCAATTCAACACTCTTGTGCAGACCAAGGTGGCCGACCCACTCCAGGCAGCCTTCGGGGCCCTGTCCATGCTCTGAGCTGAGGTCAAGTTCTTCCCTGCACTAACTCAGTCACCTTCCTTTTCGGTTATGAAAACCCCTCTCTCTGAGGTCCCCACTGGTTTTTGCTTCAAGGTGAAGAACTGCTCTGATCTCGGGTGCCCTTCCTGACAGAGCCAGCAAAGCTGCGCGCTCAGCAGCAAACTGCGGAGGACTTCGGGGAATGTTCTCTGGGACAGAAGCCAGGCTCCAAGCCCCTTGGGAACTGGAAGCAAGCTAAGCACACCTGGCTCTGAGCCAGGCTGGGAACAGAAGTAGTGAGACAGACAGACCTTTGTGAGTTTCTCCTCCATTAACACTCTATTATATCTGGAGCCCGAGATAGGAGAGGAGAGTGCTAGTAATTAATCCGGGGCGAGATGGCTCAGCCAATCCCATCGTACTCTCCACAGTGCAGGGTCCCTTCCACTTCCCCTTAATTTGACAAGCAGAGTGGTCACCAGAGGTGAGTGGCATTATTAAAAGCAGCTGCTAGTGCCAGTATTGCCCACCCCTACCCTGCCACACTCATCTCAAGCAGTGGTCTCTCCCAAAAAGTGGAGGGCCCTGCCCAGCTCCTCAGGCGTAATTACCCCTTTGCTCTTTTCAAACACCTGAATACATACAGGCACATGCACACACATGCACACACATGTAAACATACACATGTGCAAATGTGCATTCACACCCACGCATGCACTAATGTGTCTGGCAGGGGCATCTCACGGGCTAGGGCTCCCTTGCCCACCTCGCCGCGCGCTGAGGCAGAGACCTGCTCCTGCAGAGACTCCCCCTTTGTCTTTGGCTGGGCACTTTGGGGCTCAGTCTTCACCCAGAGAGAAAATACTTAAAATACCATTGCCCTCCTGGCCTCCAGGGCATGACCCACGGGTAAATTACGTGGCTACTGAAGTTTGGCAGGACTCTGAATTCCTTCTAGCACTGAGCCAACCAGCTGAGCCCCCTAAGTCATAAGATGGAGACAGGAATCCAGCAAGAACAAGAAGAGAGGTCACATTAGCACAACGGCAGGACACCGTTTTCACTGTTGTGCAAACTATGTTAAAGCACTGGGGCACCATGGCCTCTAGACTGGCCAGTTCATCCTATGATAGTCTCTCATGGAGCCCGTCACCTGAGTGCTGGGTCTGCAAGCCACAAGCGTGCCTCCCAGAGTCTTGTCCCAGGCTCCCCACAGCCTCACAGGGCAGGTACACGTGTGCACAGTAGCACCAGTGGGTCTTGGGCGAAGCAGAGGTGGTCTCACCTGTGAGCCACAAAGCTGTGCCGTTTAATGCTCCACTCACATTAAATAAATGAAGGTGGGGACCGTTCAGAGTGTAAAGTGTGACCCAGATCTAGAAATACACCCATTTCCATTAACCATCGGGTGGAGGTTGAATGGAAAGAGAAGTTAGAGATGGAGCCAATAAGTCAGAAATGTAGAGGTAAGCAGATTGGGAACTGTGCCAGTCCCATTGATGAGAAGGTCACAGAACCATAGTGCGGAAGACTTCAAACCTGTTCCATTGCCGAAAAGCAGAGAGGGGTGTACAATCAGCTCACACAGATCACCTTACGGGAAGAGCAGTGCAAACTCTTGTCACCCTAATGGAAGGCGGCATTGGCACATCCTGGTTCAGGGAAGGTGGGACCTTGTCGTCAGTGGTCTTAAACCCAGCATCTTTAGTATGATGATTTAGAAGACGAAATGGTATTCATCACCCAAAGCCACTAAAATGGTATTCTCTTTCTCCTCATTCCAATACTTTTGTCCAGGTCCAATCAGACTAAACCGAATAGCGGGAAACTCTATAAAAGATGAGGGGGGAGTCCACAAAAGCTTGACTAGGGGATTAAAAATTCAACCAACAAGTATTTATCACATATTCATGTAACAAGTATTTATCACATATTTACATGTGCTGACAGTGTTGTAGGTACTTGGAGACATCAGTGAACAAAATCAGGTCCTGGCCCTCATGCAGCTTACATTTTAGCAGTTAAAGAAAGCAAAAGAGACACAATTAACAAGCAAATTATCTAGAAAATGGTAAAGAGCAGAGAGATTTGGACCAGAGCGGACAGGCAGCATAGTTGCAGAATTAAACGCAGTGGTGAAGTCACCTTATTGAGAAGGTGACATTTGAACAAAGACTTGACGGAAGTGGAGATGTGATCAGGCTATCCCGTGGGGTTAGAGTGTTCTGGGAGGAGGGACAAGCTCACGCAAAGGCCTTCAGCAGGGAGATGGCCGCGTGTTTCGGAGGACACAGAGGCCAGTGCAGCCCCAACACAGTGGGCAAGGGGGACCCAGAGGCGCTGAGTCAGGAAGTAAGGGCACCCAGACTAGTGGGCCTGCACCCACAGCAAGCACTTACCTCTTGTTCTGAATCAAACGGAGGCATTAAAGCTTGTTAGCATAGTGATGCTGGTGACTTATAATTCCTTCCTCTGGCTGTAAGGTTGAGAATAGATTGTCAGGAAATAGTGACAGAGGCAAGGATACCAATTAGAAAGGCACCAGATAATGATGTTTGAACCAGGGCAGTAGCAGAAAAGATAGTAAGAATGAGCCAGCTTCAGGAGGTATTCTGAAATAGAGCAAATAAGGTTTAGGACAGATTAAACGTGGGGTGTGAGAGAAAAGGCAGAGTTGAGATACGGTCTGGCCTGAGCTATTAGTAGAGGGGGTCTCTCTGAACTGGGATGGGGACTGTGGCAGACGGAACAGACTCAGACTGGATCAAAGGGGTCTGCTTCAGCCACAGTGAGCTGGAGATATCTGCTCCGTGTCTAAGTGGAAGTACGGGGTAGTCAGTGGATATATGAGTCTGGAGTTTGGGGAAAAAAAGTTTTGGCTTAAAGAGGAAAATGAGTCATTGAGCATGCCACAGCTTATGGGAGGTATTTAAAGGCACAAGACAGGATGGGATCATCGAAGAAGACAGTCTCAGTGAAGATGAGGATGAAGAGGTGAATCTGAGGCATTGCAGACGACATGGTCACAAACAGAAGGAGAAACCAGCAACGGTGACTGACAAGGAAAAGAAGATACATGCGATGGTAGGACCCAGTTAAGACAAATGTTGCTGATGGATCAAGTAGAATAAGAACTGAGACCTGAGCTTTGGCTTCCGCATCATGGAGGTCACAGTGACCTTGATAAGAGCAGTTCTAGGCTGTGTTGGTGGCTAAACCCTGATTAGAATGGGATCAGGAAAAAGTGGGAAGAGGTGAATTAGTAACAATGAGGGAAATCTTTCAAAGAGTTTTACCCCAAATGGGAAACAAGGAAATGGTGCAGCAGCTGGGGAGGAAGCAGGGTCACGAGTTAGTTTAAAATGAGAGAAACAGTAACAAGCTCCTTGAGTGATGGAAGATCCAGCGAGAGGCGCACACGTGATGAGGTAGGGGGAGAAGGCCGAACCATCGCAGCAGTCCTTCTATTCTAAATGGCCACCCTGAGAACCGGCACAGGCGAACAGAGGGGCGTTAGAGGGCGTTGGTCCTCGCTGGAGGAGGCGACAGTGCGGGAGGAGGTGGGTCAGTAAAGGCAGCGGGACCTTCTCTGGTTGCTTCCATTTATCCAGCGAAGTGGAAGCTGACAGAGACGATGGGGGTGGGATGCTGAGTCTGATGACAGAGAAGCCGTGGCGTGGCCATGTAGAAGAGACTGGAATAGAGAACACAGCATGTCGTCAGGCAGCATGGGTGGCCAAGGGGCCCACGGCCTGAATTTTAAGGCAGACTGGTCATCGTGGCAGGTGCTCTCCTGCAAGCATGTTCACTGGCACAGACAGCAGCCGGGCAGCAGGCCCGGCTAAGAGGCCCATCCACCCGATGGGCGGACAGTTGGATTCAACCAGGGTTGTGGTTGGTGAAACTGGAAGAGAGCAAGATGATCTTACAGTGATGACCGAGAGATGGGAGCTGAGTACAGAGAGGTGTGAGGAGGAGGGGGAAAGACGAGGATTTCTGCTCCTGACCACGATGTGTAAAGGGACCAGATTTCCCTTCCCATCTTTTTTTTTTTTTTTTTTTTTTTTTTAGATTAGCTATTATTTTTTTTTTTTTATTTTATAATTTTATTTTTTTAATGGGGTGACATCAATAAATCAGGATACATATATTCAAAGATAACAAGTCCAGGTTATCTTGTCGTTCAATTATGTTGCATACCCACCACCCAAAGTCAGATTGTCCTCTGTCACCTTCTATCTTGTTTTCTTTGTGCCCCTCCCACCCCCTATCCCTCTCCCATTCCCCCCTCCCCCCCGTAACCACCACACTCTTATCAATGTCTCTTAGTTTCACTATTATGTCCCACCTACGTATGGAATAATACAGTTCCTGGTTTTTTCTGATTTACTTATTTCGCTTCGTATCATGTTATCAAGATCCCACCATTTTGCTGTAAATGTTCCGATGTCATCATTTCTTATGGCTGAGTAGTATTCCATAGTGTATATGTGCCACATCTTCTTTATCCAGTCATCTATTGATGGGCTTTTTGGTTGTTTTCATGTCCTGGCCACTGTGAACAATGCTGCAATAAACATGGGGCTGCATGTGTCTTTACGTATCAATGTTTCTGAGTTTTGGGGATATATACCCAGTAGAGGGATTGCTGGGTCATAAGGTAGTTCTATTTTCAGTTTTTTGAGGAACCACCATACTTTCTTCCATAATGGTTGTACTACTTTACATTCCCACCAACAGTGGATGAGGGTTCCTTTTTCTCCACAGCCTCTCCAACATTTGCTATTACCTGACTTGCTAATAACAGCTAATTGAACAGGTGTGAGGTGGTATCTCATTGCCGTTTTGATTTGCATTTCTCTAATAGCTAAAGAAGATGAGCATCTTTTCATATATCTGTTGGCCATTTGTATTTCTTCCTGGGAGAAGTGTCTATTCATATCCTCTTCCCATTTTTTTATTGGATTGTTTGTTTGTTTGTTGTTGAGTTTTATGAGTTCTTTGTATATTTTGGATATTAGGCCCTTATCTGAGCTGTTGTTTGAAAATATCATTTCCCATTTAGTTGGCTTTCTGTTTATTTTGTTATCAGTTTCCCTTGCTGAGCAAAAACTTCTTAGTCTGATGTAGTCCCATTCATTAATTTTTGCCTTCACTTCTCTTGCCATTGGAGTCAAATTCATAAAATGCTCTTTAAAACCCAGGTCCATGAGTTGAGTACCTATGTCTTCTTCTATGTACTTAATTGTTTCAGGTCTTATGTTTAGATCTTTGATTTATTTTGAGTTAATTTTTGTACAGGGGGAGAGACTGTAGTCCAGTTTCATTCTTTTGCATGTGGCTTTCCAGTTTTTCCAGCACCATTTATTGAAGAGGCTTTCTTTTCTCCATTGTGTGTTGTTTGCCCCTTTATCAAAAATTATTTGACTATATATATGTGGTTTTATTTCTGGACTTTCTATTCTGTTCCATTGGTCTGAGTGTCTATTTTTCTGCCAATACCATGCTGTTTTGATTGTCGTGGCCCTATAATAGAGTTTGAAGTCAGGTATTGTTATGCCCCCAGCTTCATTCTTTTTCTTTAGGATTGCTTTGGCTATTCGGGGTTTTTTATAGTTCCATATAAATCTGATGATTTTTTGCTCTATTTCTTTAAAAAATGTCATTGGAATTTTGATGGGAATTGCATTAAATTTGTATATTGCTTTGGGTAATATAGCCATCTTGATTATATTTATTCTTCCTAGCCAAGAACAAGGTATATTCTTCCATCTCATTATATCTTTTTCGATTTCCCTTAACAATGGTTTATAGTTTTCATTATATAAGTCCTTTACATTCTTTGTTATGTTTATTCCTAAGTATTTTATTTTTTTTGTTGCAATCATGAAGGGGATTATTCTTTTGAGTTCCTTCTCAGTTGTTTCATTGTTGGCATATAGAAAGGCTATTGACTTCTGTATGTTAATTTTGTATCCTGCGACCTTACTGTATTGGCTTATTGTTTCTAGTAGTCTTTTTGTGGATTCTTTGGGGTTTTCGATGTATAGGATCATATCATCTGCAAAAAGTGATACCTTTACTTCTTCTTTTCCGATATGGATGCCTTTTATTTCTTTGTCTTGTCTGATTGCTCTGGCTAGAACCTCTAGTACCACATTAAATAAGAGTGGAGAGAGTGGACAACCCTGTCTTGTTCCTGATTTAAGGGGGAAAGCCTTCAGTTTAGTGCCATTTAATATGATGTTAGCTGATGGTTTATCATATATGGCCTTTATCATGTTGAGATATTTTCCTTCTATACCCATTTTGTTGAGAGTCTTAAACATAAAATTGTGTTGTATTTTATCGAAAGCCTTTTCTGCGTCTATTGATAAGATCATGTGGTTTTTGTTCTTTGTTTTGTTGATATGGTGTATTACATTAACCGTTTTACGTATGTTGAACCATCCTTGAGATTCTGGGATGAATCCTACTTGATCATGATGTATTATTTTTTTAATATGTTGTTGTATTCGATTTGCTAGTATTTTGTTTAGTATTTTAGCATCTGTATTCATTAGAGATATTGGTCTGTAGTTTTCTTTTTTTGTGCCATCCTTGCCTGGTTTTGGTATGAGGGTTATGTTGGCCTCATAAAATGTGTTTGGAAGTATTGCTTCTTCTTCAATTTTTTGGAAGACTTTGAGTAGAATAGGAACCAAGTCTTCTTTGAATGTTTGATAAAATTCGCTGGTATAGCCGTCAGGGCCTGGACTTTTATTTTTGGGGAGGTTTTTAATGGTTTTTTCTATTTCTTCTCTACTGATAGGTCTGTTTAGGCTTTCTGCTTCTTCTTGACTCAGTCTAGGAAGGTTGTATTTTTCTAGGAATTTATCCATTTCTTCTAGGTTGTTGAATTTAGTGGCATAAAGTTTTTCATAGTATTCTACAATAATTCTTTGTATATCTACGGTGTCCGTGGTGATTTCTCCTCTTTCATTTTGGATTTTGTTTATATGAGTTCTTTCTCTTTTTTCCTTGGTAAGTCTTGCCAAGGGTTTGTCAATTTTGTTGATCTTTTCAAAGAACCAGCTCCTTGTTCTATTAATTTTTTCTATAGTTTTTCTGTTCTCTAATTCATTTATTTCTGCTCTGATTTTTATTATCTCCTTTCTTCGGCTGGTTTTGGGTTGTCTTTGTTCTTCTTTTTCTAGTTCCTTAAGGTGGGAAGTTAAGTGGTTCACTTGGGCTCTCTCTTGTTTGTTCATATAGGCCTGAAGCGATATGAACTTCCCTCTTATCACTGCTTTTGCTGCATCCCATAGATTCTGATATGTCGTATTGTCATTTTCATTAGTCTGTATATATCTTTTGATCTCTGCACTTATTTCTTCTTTGACCCATTCATTTTTTAAAAGTATGTTGTTTAGTTTCCACATTTTTGTGGGATTTTTTTCCTCTTTTTTGCAGTTGAATTCTAGTTTCAAGGCTTTATGATCAGAAAATATGCTTGGTACAACTTCAATTTTTCTGAATTTGCTGATATTGTTTTTGTGGCCCAACATATGGTCAATTCTTGAGAATGATCCATGTACACTGGAGAAAAATGTATACTCAGTCACTTTGGGATGAAATGTCCTGTAGATGTCTATCATATCCAGGTGCTCTAGTGTTTTGTTTAAGGCCACTATGTCTTTGTTGATTCTCTGTTTGGATGACCGATCTAGAGCCGTCAGCGGTGTATTGAGGTCTCCAAGTATGATTGTATTTTTGTCAGTTTTTGTTTTAAGATCAATAAGTAGCTGTCTTATATATTTTGGTGCTTCTTGGTTTGGTGCATATATATTAAGAATTGTTATGTCTTCTTGATTCAGTGTCCCCTTAGCCAGTATGAAATGGCCATTTTTGTCTCTAAGTACTTTTCCTGTCTTGTAGTCAGCATTATCCGATATGAGTATTGCTACACCTGCTTTTTTTTGGATGTTATTTGCTTGGAGTATTGTTTTCCAGCCTTTCACTTTGAATTTGTTTTTATCCTTGTTACTTAGATGAGTTTCCTGTAGGCAGCATACAGTTGGATTTTCTTTTTTAATCCATTCTGCTACTCTGTGCCTTTTTATTGGTGAGTTTAATCCATTTACATTTAGTGTAATTATTGATACTTGTGAGTTCCCTATTGCCATTTTATATCTTGCTTTCTGTTAGTTTTGTGTCTTGTTTGATCCTTCTCTTTCGTTTTTCTATCTTTTGTTTTTATTTGGTTGTATTCCATACATCTTTCCTCTGTTGCTATCTTTTTTATCTCATGTGCTTCTGTGGTGGTTTTTTCAATGGTGGTTACCTTTGAGTAATGAAAAGGGTCCCTACCCTGTTCATTGTAGCGAACTATTTTGTGAGTACTTTTGCACTCCATCGTCCTTTGCTACTGTTAATCTTCGTCTTCTCCCCCTCTTTCTTTTTGTTGTTGTCACAGTTTAAATTTGGTTTTATTGTGTTCTTCTTGGAGCTTTTACTTGTGGCTCTGTTTTTTTTTGTTCTTTGTATATGATTGGAGAACCCCCTTTAGTAATTCCTGGAGTGGGGGTTTTCTGATGATAAATTCCCTCATCTTTTCTGTATCTGTGAATGTTTTTATTTCTCCTTCGTATTTGAAGGATAGCTTTGATGGGTATAGTATTCGTGGCTGAAAGTTCCTCTCTTTCAGGACTTTAAATATTGGGGTCCACTCTCTTCTAGCTTGTAGAGTTTCTGCTGAGAAATCTGATGATAATCTAATGGGCCTTCCTTTATATGTTGTATTCTTCTTTTCCCTGGCTGCCTTGAGAATTTTTTCTTTGCTGTTGGTTTGTGTCAATTTCATTATGATATGCCTTGGAGTAGGTTTGTTGGGGTTAAGAAAACTTGGAGTTCTGTTTGCTTCTTGAACTTGAGGCTTTAGTTCTTTCCACAGGCTTGGGAAGTTCTCATCAATTATTTGTTTAAGTATGTTCTCCATTCCATTTTCTCTCTCTTCTCCCTCTGATATACCTATTATTCTTATGTTATTCTTTTTGATGGAGTCAGATAATTCTTGTAGGGCTATCTCATTTTTTTAAATTTTTGAGTCTCTTTCTTCTTCTCTCTGTTGTGCCTCAAGTTGCTTGTCTTCTATTTCACTAATCCTCTCTTCTATCTGACCTGTTCTATTAGCTAAGCTTGTTATTTCGTTTTTCAGCTCGTGAATTGAGTTTTTCATCTCTGTTTGATTTGTTTTTATAGTTTCAATTTCCTTGGACATATATTCTTTGTGTTCATGGAGTTGTTTTCTGAGCTCCCTATATTGCCTTTCTGTGTTTTCTTGTATATCTCGGAGGATTTTTAGGATTTCTATATTGAATTCTCTGTCATTTAGCTCCAAGGTTTCCAATATATTAAATTTTTTCTCCATAGAATTTTCCTCATCTAGCTGTGTTACCTCTCTTTCTTTTGTATCCATGATATTCGATTTTCTCTTCCTTAATGGCATCTGAGGGTGGTTTTGTTGATAGTATTAATGAGATTTAATAAAGAATAAAAAGTTAAAAAAAATAAAAAAATAACAAATCGAAAAGAGTTGTTTTTTTTAAAAAAAATTAATAATGAAATAAAGAAAAATAAAATAAAATAAAAATTTTTTAAAAAAGGAAATTATTCCCCCCCTCTTTTTTTCCTCTCCTCTCCTCTCCCCTCTTTCTTGAGAAAATCTTGTGGTGGACTGTGAGTTATAACAAACAATGCCTGTGATGGAGGGCTTGAATTGGGGAAAAGTAATAAAGGGGCAAAAAAGAGAGAAAGAAAAAAAAAAAAAAAGGAAAAAAAAAAAAAGAAAAAAGAAAAAAAAAAGAGCGTATGGACCCACAAAAAGCAAATAAGGAAAAAATTTGGGTCAAGAATAAAATGATTTGCTTTTAGGTGTTGGTTTTCTAAGAGTTATGATGAGAGGAATAAGAGGAAAATGGAAAAATGGGGGGACAAATTAAAAACTTACTATTGTATTTAGTGGAACAAGAACTAGATAATATGGAGAGCCAGGGATGGGAGCACTGCTAGTGAGTTAAAAAGGTGAAGTAAAAACCCCCCAAAATGCCACAAACATAGGTTTGAGTCCCAGATAAGATAATTTGTTTGTTATTGAGGTTTGAATGAGAGGAGATGTAAAAGAGAAAGGAAGAAACTAATATAGAGGGAGAAAAGAAAGAGAGAGAGAGAAAAAAAGAGGGAACCACTAAAAGAAGAAAAAAGAAAGGAGAGAGAGAGAGAGAGTTAAGGGTTTTGGAGTGCAACCCTCATAGAGAGAAAGGAAGAGAAGAGAAAAGATAATGGGAGATGTAACACTTATGGGTAGTGTAGTTCAGGGAGAGGAGAGAGTAAGACCGGTAGAGAGTTAATCGGCCAAATTGGAGGAGGAAATAAAGTCTCAAGAATGAAGATAAGAGAAACAAACGAACAAATATAATAAAATGGGTTAGGTTATAAAGTCTGCAGATTATTCTTGATTTTGAGAGGTTATCTTCTTGCTTTTTCTTTTCTCTCCCTCTTCCTGGTCGGTGACTCTGTACCCCGGGTTCTGCCCCTTTGGCACGCTCAGGTAGAGGTTTGCAGTTGATAAGTCTCTATGGCAATGTCATGTATTGTGCTTTATTCTCGTTGGGAGTCGAGGCTCATTAGCATTTATAGGCTCCGACAGTGAGAGAGTCCGTGTTCCTGGAGCCTTTCTCCTAGTCTTTCCTTCCTCAATTAGTAGCCTGATAGTCCAGGTATGGGGTTGCTGCTGCCTCTGCCTGGATAGTAAGAGGCTCAAATTGCTGGCAACTCCCCACTCTTTTTCCACTCAGCACAGGGCTCTGGGTAAGGCTCAGTCAGTCAGAGCTGCTAGCATAATCAGGCGGGCTTTCCGCCCACTCGAAGACCTCTGGCTCTGCCACTTTATCCGGTAACACAAGCGGGCGCCCACTTCCGGGGCGCTTGGAGGAAACTCTCACTCACTGTCTGCAACCAGGATATCCAGCCAGCAGTCTCACGCTCTGAGTGAAACCCCCAACCGCAGGGAAAAGTTGCAGCGTTGGAATTGAGTCTCGCTCCGTCCCCGTGTGCGGCTTTTGCAAGGCGCTGGGGCGGCCCGAGATTCCGCTTTGGCCCACACAAAGGCCCCTGACTCTGCCCCTCTGTGCGATAACACGGGCGCGCACTGCCGAGGCACTCGGAGGAATCGCTCACTCCTTATCTGCGCGCGCAAACCAGGATATGAGGCCGGCCGCGGTTCCCTCTGAGTGAAACAGCCTCCAGCACGGAAAATCTCCACCGTTGGGATTAGTTCTCACTCCCTCCCGTGCGTGGCTTTCCCAGGGCGCTGGGGCTGCCCAGAGACTCTGCCCTCAGCCCACAGAAAGGCCTCTGACCCTGCCTCTCCGTGGGGCAACATGGGCACCCACTTCCGCGGCTTAGGAAGAAATCTCTCTTCCACTAACTGCGCACCGACCAGGAGACCGGGTAAAATGGCCGCTCCGCTTGTCTTTCTTTGTTTGGGTTTGGCGCGAGTGTTAGCTTGTATTGCCCGGGTTGCCACAGGATCAGATTTTCCTCGGCTTGGATCTCTGAGCCACAGCCTGGTTCGGCCGTTTTTGCTGCGGCGGCCTGGATCTATTCACCCCCTTTGCCCGCCTCAGTTTCTATATTCACAGTTACCAGAGAAAGCCGCCCTGTTTAGGTTAGTGAGGAAGGCGGAGCATTTCTTACTCCCTATTTCCTTCGGGGTTTGGTTATATATTTAGCCAATTTTTCACTCAATCATACCTTTGGGTGTATTGCGAAGAATCTGGAAGCTCCAAGTATAGGTTTTTCTGTTTCTGGTTGAAGATCTTGTTGAGTTTTGGGGGAGATTTATCGGTATCGCTTCCTACTCCGCCATTACTCTGACGTCATCCCTCCCTTCCCATCTTTAAACAACTAAAAGGCTAAACCTCTCCCTTCCAAAATAAGTGTAAATATAAACATCTGAATACACTTGAATATAGGCACTCAAACAATGGTATTTAGACATTGAAAAATGGACAGTCCAGACACAAATCTCTGAGAGATGGAAAACAAGTTAATTTTCTAGTTTTCTGTCAGGTTGCAGGAAGGGAGGCCCTCAGCAGAACGCAGACACCTCCCTGAGTGGAGGAGATGGAGCCAGGAGTCCGGGGCGGGGGCAGGGGAGTGGAATGGTGATTGCCAAGGGCTGGAGGCAAAGGGAGAGACAGGGAGGTGTTGGTCAAAGGGCACAAACTTCCAGTTGTAAGATGAGTAAGTTCTGGGGCTCTAACATGCAGCATGGTGACAACAGTTAATAATACTGTATTATACAGTGTGTCCGTAAAGTCATGGTGCACTTTTGACCTGTCATAGGAAAGCAACAAGAGACGATAGAAATGTGAAATCTGCACCAAATAAAAGGAAAACTCTCCCAGTTTCATACCTATTCAGTGCAGTTTGATGTGGGCTCACGCACAGATTTTTTTAGGGCTCCTTAGGTAGCTATCCCGTATAGCCTCTACAGACTCGTCACTGACTGATGGCCTACCAGAATGGGGTTTCTCCACCAAACTGCCGGTTTCCTTCAACTGCTTATCCCACCGAGTAATGTTATTCCTATGTGGTGGCGCTTTGTTATAAACACACTGATATTCACGTTGCACTATGGTCACGGATTCGAATTTAGTGAGCCACAGAACACACTGAACTTTTCTCTGTACCGTCCACATCTCAACTGTCATGGCCGTGGGCTGCTCCACTGTATACACGGTGTTATGTCATCATCTGCGCATGTGCACATGCTGCCACATCATCCTACAGAAACTGGGAGGGTTTTCCTTTTCTTTGGTGCAGATTTCACATTTCTGTTATCTTTTGTTGCTTTCCTGTGACCGGTCAAAAGTGCACCATGACTGTACGGATACACTGTATACTTGAAAGCAGATCTTCAATGTTTTCACCACAAAAAGGAAATGGTAATGATGTGAGGAAATGGCTATCTTAGCCGGTGCTATCTATGGTGGTCAACATTTTGCAACATTTAATGTATCAAATCAAATGTTATACACCTTCAGTGTAAACAACACTGTAGGTCAACTACATCTCACGAGATTGGAGTGAGGGAGAGCTGAAAGCCAGGTTGCATGAAGGATCATGTGTGAGCACACTGAAAGTAGGAAGAATTAAAACAGGTGCCATATTGGAGATAATGACGATGAGTCAGGACCTTCAGTCATCTAAACAGCTCCTTCGCCACAACAGCCGTCAGTCACGAATGGCTATTTCCATTTTAATTTTTAAACTCTGATTATTATTAAATAAAGTTAAAAACTCGCTTCCTTAGGTGCAGTACCTAGGTTTCAAGTGCTGCATGATGAGAGAGGCTCTCCTGTCTCACACTGTGGACTCGGAATGTCCCCGTCATACAGACGGCTCTGTCCCCCACTGCTGGCCAAAATGAGAGAGTGGCCCGAGGACAGTCAGGCAGCAGCAGTGGAGGGGACTTGCTTTTGAACCAAGGTGAGCACAGGACTCAGGCTCAAATGCCGACAGACCAGCCCTCTTCCCCACCCGGCCCTGCAGGAGCCAGAGGCCCAGCGGCTCTCCCCTCAAACCTGCTGGCGGGTTACTCCCATCTGAACTTCTCAACCGTTTTGAACGTGAGCTGCCTCAGGATGTGCTGGTTCTAATGGAATATCTATCTTTAAGTACTTCAATGGCTGCAATTCAGGACCCAGCACTGGTGTCCCTGCTCTTAAGGAGAGAGTAAGCATCAGGTGGCTTGGATTTGGGGGCGTGGGGAGGGCAGCCTCCCACTGCACCTGAGGTCAGGAAAGCTCATGTGCAGAGGCCTTGAGGGGATCAAAGACAGGAAGTGAAACTGAACTGTTTGCCTCAAGAATGAATTTGCTTCAATGACAGAAGACAGGGTGACCCAGAGATGAGTTCCGAATTACTGTGCACAAGCAGGACAGAAACTGTTGCTGTCAGAGACGGGCATTGTGGTGAGACTCACTCTTCTGGTTGAGTCTGGTGGGGTGACTGGGTAGAACACCCCCAGGCACCCTCCTCTTTAGAGGATCTGTGACCCAGCCCCAGATGTGACCAGTGTTGAGCAGACCTCAGACCAAGGGATGCTTGGGGTTCCCAGGAAATGAAAGTTTAAAAGAGGAAGGTAGAGCGGCCCTTCTTCCCCCGAGCTGGCAGCCGGTTCAGTCTGTAAATGATGCAGCCTGGGGAAGCGAAGTGCCCCTGGGCCCAGGCATGCAGGGATGTCACCTGGGCAGAAGGAACCAGGGAGGGCTGGTACCCCAGGCAGCAGCAGGGTTTAAGAGGGAATACGCTGCAGGACAGGGAAATGGATGTGCCCCCGCTTCCTGGGCACCAAGACCAGCATCGAGACTGACTTTACTCTGAGCCCAGCAGCTTCTGGTGTGTCTTCTCCCGGCCTGGGCGCAGGCTGCCCTCAGCTGGGAGGGCCAGGAAGGATAGGACAGCACCAGCTGGCAGCTCAGCCACTACAGGAGGGGTATGCAGGCAGCCCCCCCCCCCCCAGGAAGAAGGATAAAACCATGGAGTCTGGAACAGAGAAGAACACGGTAGGGATGGCTGGGGGTGCCTGAGGCACGGGGTGCTGCTGACCCTCCCGTGGTTTTGTGGGTTGTTGAGGAATGTTGATACCTGGAGCCAAAGGCAATGGCACCTCTGTCAGAATGAAAAGACAATACAGGCTTTATTCACAACAGCCAAGATATGGAAACAACTTCCATGTCCAGATGAACAGATAAAAAAGATGTGGTGTGTATACATAGTAGAACATTACTGAGGCATAAAAAAAGAGGGAAATCCTGCCATTTGCAGCAGTGTGGATGGAGCTGGAGGGATGGTACTGTGTGAAGTAAGCCGGGATGAGAAAGACAAGTACTGAGTGATCTTGTCCAGATGTGGAATTTTAGGAAAAAAGAAAACCAGTCTCACATAAACAGAGAATAGAAAAGAGATCACCAGGAGCTGGCAGGTGGGGGAAATGGGTGATGCTGGCCAAAAGGAACAGACTTTCAGTTTTAAGTTCTGGGGATCTCCCACATTCATCGCAGCATTATTCATGGTGGCCAAGACATGGAAACAAACAAAGTGCCCTTCAATAGAGGATTGGATAAAGAAGATGTGGTACATATATACAGTGGAATACTACTCAGCCATAAGAAATGATGACATAGTGATATTTATGACAACATGGATGGACCTTGAGAACATTATACTGAGTGAAATAAATAAAACAGAAAAAGCTAAAAACTGTATGATTTCACACACAGGTGGGATATAAAACTGAAACTCATGGACATAGATAAGAGTGCAGTGGTTACCAGGGCGAGGGAGATGTGGGGGAGGGGGTTGGGGAAGGGTGTAAAGAAGGACAAATATAAAGTGAAGGAGGATGATTTGACTTTGGGTGATGGGTACACAACATAATCGACTGTCCAAATGATATGGAGATGTTTACCCAAAATCTATGTGCTCTTGTTGATCAATGTCATCCTGTTAAATTTAATTTTCTAAAAATAAAAAATGTTCTGGGAGCTTTATGTACAGTTTAGTGCCTATAGTTACCAACACTGCATTTTATACATGAAAGTTGCTAAAAGTAGAAATTTGTTAAGGTAATTATTGTGTTTCTACTACAACAAAAGGGTAACTGTGAGATAATGATGTTAATTAACTCCGCTGTGGTAATAATTTCACCGTATATATCATGTTATGTTGTACTCTTTCAATATGTGTACTTCTACTTGTCAATTATAACTCAATAAAACTGAAGGAAAAAATAAGATGGTTGCTTAAAACATTACTCGCTTTCCTTTCAGCCTGTTGTGCATCCCAGGGCCACACCCGCCTCGACCTCTTCTCTGCCCATGTCTGGTGCTTCCGCATGCTAATCTCAACAGTGGTGAGGGGAGGAGGAGAGAAGGCCAGCACAACCCTCTGGCCATGCAGAGAGGCAGAGGAGGCCCACGGTGTGTGCAAATGCAGGGCCCAGAGCTCTCAGGCCAGGATCTAGGAGTCGGGGAGGGGGGTAGAATCAGAAGAGATTCTTCATCGTCAAAACATAAGCATCTAGTGGAGGACCTGAGGCTCACTCACTAGTTGTGGGAGAGACAGGGAAGTCTTTCTGCCCTAGCCGGGATGAACAGACAGCTGCCCACTCCCTGGACGTGTGGACGGAGAAGGTAGAACACCTATGACTCATTTCCCTTAGGCCGGAGTTTGAGACAGTTCACACAGCTCCCTTCTCCACCAGGCCTGCACTGCAGTGTCAGAGACTATACAGCTCAGGGCCCAGGCAGGAGGAGCAGGGATCAGCTCTAGACTTGAGGTCTGCAGACTTCCCTGAAGGGAGGGAGAGCAGGCTCAGTTCCCAATAAACCACCAAACAGCATCCTCTGCTGCCCTCTGCTGTCCATGTTGTTTCATTGCAGCTAGGTCACAGGGCAGCTACAAGAGCATCCTGCATTTATAAACTGATTTACCTTCCACCTGCTTTTTTTATACATGCCACTTTATTGGCATAGACCTCCTAAATAATAATATGTTAAGAAAACCTCAATGTTATTCTCTAGACACTTGGAGCTCGTGGACCAATGGGAGCAGAAAGCAGGCTTACCTTTAACCTGGGGCAGGACCCACTGCCTGGTCAGTGTCAGGTCCAGGGATCGCAGCAGCAGGGCTGGCTGACCATGCCTATAATGCTTCTGCTGATATGTTAGTAAGTGTCAGAGCACGTGGTCTGGTCTGCAGCACATGCAAATCTATGAGATAAGAAGCCACATCACAGTTAGAGAGCATGTTAGCACTTGTCTGTGCATAGCTCTTTCCTGAGGCCTTCTAGCTCTTACGTAAGATGACTGGGCTGATCATCAGAAATGCAAAAAAATTTGAGTTGGAAGCTTCTTACCCTCTCTGGCCGCAGAATAACAAGCCCTTGTGACTGCGTGAGCTTTTTTTTTTTTTAATTGATTTTAATTTATTGTGTTTATATAGATTCTAGTGTTGCCCCGAATGCATCCCCCTCCCCTGTATTACCTTCAACATTTCTCATTCCCCCCTCCCTACTGCACCCTCCCCCCTTCCCTTCAGGTTTATTCTATCCTATGATCCCTTTCCCTTTGTCCTCTTTCTTCTGGTCCCTTTGACCTCTCCTCTGTCTCACTTCTGTTCCTCAGTTCACATTGTTCATTGGATTCCTCAAATGAGTGAGGTCATATGATATTTTTCTTTCTCTGCCTGGCTTATTTCACTTAACATAATAGTTTCCAGGTCCATCTATGTTGTCACGAAAGGTAATATTTCCTTCTTTTTCATGGCCCATAGTATTCCATTGTGTATATGTACCACTGCTTTTAATCCACTCATCCACTGATGGGCACTTGGGCTGTTTCCAGATCTTGGCTGTTGTAAACAACTCTGCCATAAACATGGGGGTGCATATATTCTTTTGAATCAGTGATATGGTGTTCTTGGGATATATTCCTAAAAGTGGATCAAAATGCAGTTTTATTTTTAATTTTTTGAGGAATCTCCACACTGTTTTCCACAGTGGCTGCATCAGTCTGCATTCCCACCAGCAGTGCAGGAGGGTTCCCTTTTCTCCACACCCTGACCAGCACTTATTATGTTAATGAGTGCCATTCTGACTGGTGTGAGGTGATATCTCATTGTGGTTTTAATTTGCATTTTTCTAATGATTAGTGATGTTGAGCATTTTTTCATATGCCTATTGACCATCTGTATGTCCTCTTTGAAAAAGTGTCTATTCATTTCTTTGCCCATTTTTTGATTGGATTGTTTATCTTCCTGGTGTTGAGTTTTACAAGTTCTTTATAACTTTTGGTTATTAACCCCATATCAGACGTATTGTTGAATGTTCTTCCAGTGTGTGGTTTGTCTTTTTATTCTGTTCATATTATCTTTAGCTGTGCAAAAGCTTTTTAGTTTGATATAGTCCCATTTGTTTATCCTGTCTTTTACTTCACTTGCCTGTGGAGATAGATGAGCAAATATATTGCTGTGAGGGATGTCGGAGAAGTTATGGTGTCCATCCCTCAAAGTGTCTCCCCCTGTGCCTCTGAGACCACTCTCTCCCCTAGAACTCCAGTCCTCCCCGCGCTCCCGACTCCTGGAGCTCCGGGAAAGTGGCTGTGAGCGAGGCTCTCTGTGAAGTCCCTTTAATATGGAACCTGGGTCTGAGAGTTCTGCCTCCTTCTCTCAAACAGTATCTAGGCTCTTTTCTCAGCCAAATATAGTCTGTAAGCCCCTTCCAGGCTCCAGGGCTCTAGGCTGGGATTCTGTTTTGGGGGCTGAGGACCCACAACTCGCCAAGCAACCCTCCCCTTTGCAGGAGACCCTCCCGGCCGCCGCTCCCTCCCGGGAACGGAGCAGCCCTTTCCACGTCTCTGCCTTTCCTACCAGTCTTAGTGTGGGTTCTTCGGTAGTTCTTGGTTGTAGAATCCTCTTAGTTTAGTCCAAAGTTGGTCTTTCAGGATGAGTGTTCTCAGAATTAAGTTGTAATCCACCTTGGTTCTGGGAAGTGGGAGTTGGAGCATCTGCCTACTCTGTGGCCATCTTGTCTCCCTCCTACATGAGCTTTTTTTAGAGCTGGCTGTGCCCATCTATCCCCACCTCACGACTGGGTGGCATAGGCAGAACCTGCCGGGACCGATTGGTAACTTCTGTGCCTGTGTGTGACAACCAGCAAGTCACATGGCTGCTTGTGTCAGACACCAAAGTGCATCATGTCCCCAAAGGTGTACTGTAGTCCTGCTCTGCTCAGGCCTCCCTCCCTTCTCTGGGCATAGGACAGCATTCAGAACAGAGACAACCCAGCCCGGGAAGCCTCCATACATTTCAACAGCTCTTCTGATGCATCCCATCCTGGAGGCCAGAGTGCTCTGCAGCCTGGAAAGAAGAGGAAATGATCCCATGTCTGCAGGGCTAGCTAGGGAGAGTCTAGGAAAGGCATCGTCCACCTCCTCACCTGTGCTCTTTCTGAGCTTCCCCGTTCCTCCCAAGTGGAGCTACACCACCGTCTCGTCGAAAGAAGGGGCTAGAACCAAAATGGCAAGGCCAGGGGAGAATGACGCAACGTGACTCTTACAGTGCTGGACACTGTAGCCGAGAGGACAGACAGTGAAATAAATGATATTTCCCAAACATACTGACGTTGTTAATTAGACTTCGCTGTTTACCAGCGAAGTGCCGAAAGGGGCTCTGGCAATTTAAAAAGCTCATCAGATTTGCAAAGGGCACAGGTGCCATGTGCACATATGGCATTATACCTTCTGTTCTCAGTGTGTCATCCTAAACTGCTTATGGTGAGGTCCTGGCTGTTTAATCCTCTAGTAGAGAAAGTATCAACCTGTCAGCTGCCACCTCTGGGGAAGGATGGAGGGACCAGTAGTAATGCCAGGGCCTCACTGCACGCCCACTGTAATGCCAGTGGTCAAGGCTGGGCAGGTTCCCATTGGATTCGGGCAGACTGTAGAGAAACTGCGGAGCCAGAAAACCTTGAGTTGTTCCCATTTGATAGAGTGTTGCAACAGCAGACAAGCAAACAGGCAGGGACAACTGCTTCTCAAGCAAACAAACAGCGAAATAGCCCCTCACAGTGGCGGGCAGGCAATCCGCCATCTGCCATGAGGGTAAGCACCCATAGCTTTACATAGACCAGAGGTCCCCAAACTACAGCCCGCGGGCCACATGCAGCCCCCTGAGGCCATTTATCTGGCCCCCGCTGCACTTCTGGAAGGGGCACCTCTTTCATAGGTGGTCAGTGGAGGAGCATAGTTCCCATTGAAATACTGGTCAGTTTGTTGATTTAAATTTACTTGTTCTTTATTTTAAATATTGTATTTCTTCCTGTTGTATTTTTTTTACTTTAAAATAAGATATGTGCAGTGTGCATAGGGATTTGTTCATAGTTTTTTTTGTAGTCCGGCCCTCCAATGGTCTGAGGGACAGTGAACTGGCCCCCTGTGTAAAAAGTTTGGGGACCCCTGACATAGACTATACACACGTGGCGCTGCCATGTGCTCACGCACCAATCAGGCAAAGTACAGGCGAGCAAGCCTGACAAACCAGTTTTCCCAACACCCACTAAACTCTGATAGTGTATGAAACACATTTGCATTATTATTCCTAAATGTATACAGCTCATTGGTTTTTCTTAAATCATGTTAAGTGTTACTAAGTTCATATTAGTTTTTTTATTGCCTTTTCTCTATCAGTAATTACAAAGCATATGTGCCCATTGTTAGCTTTTATTGTCTGGAATCTTCCACAGTCTTCCCCTGCAGACAATATTTCTCAGGCTTTCTTGCCAGTGGTTTGGCCCACAGGAAGCTCTGTCAAGATATAAGTTGAGAGGAAAAATGAGCCCGGGTATTTTCCCTCCCCTGGGCTCCCATGTCTGATAGAGACCTGGTGGTGGAGGCCTCTCCTCACTGGCCCCAGCTCCAGCCTGGTGGCCCCCTCTTCTTCCCAGTTGGCATTGGGAGACCCCAGCCCAGGTTCTCCTAACACCACCTGGTGACATGGCTCCCGCTGGTCTTAAGTGTCTGTGGCTGATCCCTGGAACATCCCTACAGGCTGCGCTGAGACATACGTAACTAGTTCTCTGCATTGAATTCCTTCTACTGATATACACCTGCTGAGGGCTATTCTCCTCACTGAAACTTAATAGATATAATATATGACACTGTATACATTTTGGACATTAAAAATGGTTTCTCCTCATTATTTGAACACCATAGAAGCCACTAGGACCTAGACTATCACAGCATCGGAGCTGAGCTCACTGTCCTTACAGTGATGATGCCTAATTTTGCACTCGACAATGTTCTTGTCCCTAAAATCCAGCTCTCACTCACCAGCTTTAGGACCTTAGTCAAGTGTTATAGGTCGAATGCGTCTCCCACAAAAGGTACGTTGAAGTCCTAATCTACAGTACTTCAGAATATGACCTTATTTGAAATTTGGGTGCTTACAGATGTGATTAGTTAAGATGAGGTCATACCAGAGCCTCTACTGTAAGACAGTCACGTGGAGAACAGCGCGTGAAGATGGAGGCGGAGACCGGAGTTATGTAGCTGTCAGCCAAGGCACACCAGATTGATGGCCACCACCAGAAGCTGGAGGAGGCAGGAGGGGTTCTCCCCTGCAGGGGTCAGAGGGAGTGCGGCCCTGCCCACACCTTGGTTTCGAACTTCTTACCTCCAGAACTGTGAAAGAGTACATTTCTGCAGCCAGAAGCCACCAGTGTGTGGTACTTTGTCGGCTGCCCTGGGAAATCATTCAGGATGATACTCACCTCACTGACCTGGATTCTCTTCTCACCATGAAGACAGACTGGTCCTAACCCATACACTTTTGGGGGGTGAAAGGAGCTGTAACTAGGCAGCAGCACACACGTGGGAGGTGGTTCCATAATTCCAGAGGAAGGCAGCAAGGGGTCCCTTCTGCTGCTCAGACGCTGCGCCAAGCCAGGCGTCAGATGGCACTGCTGGGAGCGGCCCGTGGGCGGCTGCACAGCTCGAGGTCAGCAGCCAGCTGGACAGAGGGACAGGGACATGCGACACAACAGGCTGGAGAGTAGGGGAAAGAGACAAGGGGAATTAATCAGTAAGCAGCAGCAGATTTCCCACATTCCTGAATGTATGTTGAAACTTTCTGTTAACTTCCAAGCAGCTCTTCCAGCAATTATGTAGGACTAGCCGACCACTAGATGTCCTTCTTACACATAACCTTTCCTATTGCTGCCCACGGCCAATCCAGAAGCAACAAGTTCTACAAGTTCTGCTTCCCTGTCCCACCTAGCCCAGAAGGTTCCTGGCTTCACCGCCCCTCCCCCCACCCCAAAAATGAAACAACTTCCGTCTTTCTTCCCCAGTCCCGTATGACGGAGCACCAACAGCCCCGGATGGTGGGCACGTCTGTGCTCTCACTGGCCTTGCTGCTGGCTGTCTAGCCTGTGTGCTGCAGGACCGGTCCTTTCACTGGCTAAATATGCTGATTCTTTCAGGACAACTTTTGGTCTTTAAGGATTTTTTTGTTCATTCATTTAGCAACAGCAGCTAAGAAGCAGCCTGTAGCCCTAGGGATGTCCTACCTAGTAAGAATGTCTTTGCTTACCTGGGGCTTGGGGCCATGTCAGACAGTCTATGCTGACAAGGGGACTTACGGTAGGGGTCTGAGCTACATGGGACCAGCTGGACCTCTAGGAGGCTGGAGACTGAGCTCAGCCAGGTAGACTACCAACCATGTCTATGTGACTGACCCCACTAAGAACCAGGGACCCCAAGGCTCAGCTGAGCCTCCTTAGCAAATATTCTAGCCATGTCACCATCATCATCCTGGGAGACCTGGTGCTGTCTACACAGCACCCCTGGGACCGGACAATCGAAAGGTCTGCGCCTGGGGCTCCCCTGGCCCCACCTTGCATGCCTTCCCTCAAGCTGGTTTCAATCAGTTGCCTTGCACTACAATACAATGTAACTATGAATATGATGCTTTTCTGAGTCCTGTGAGTCATTCTAGTGACTCACTGATCCTGCGTGAGGCCTCTGGATAGCTTGCACCCATCCATCACTGAATGAAGGCTGTCCCAGCAACCCAGCTAAGCGGGATAAGCAAAGGAGATGCAGACACCGGCCTTGGGACCGAGAGCACTGGAAACTGCACAGGTGGATGACATGACCAAGGATCAGGCAAGACACTGATGGGGCTGCCATCACACTGTCAGGGAGTGTCTGCGTCTGCACAGCTGTCTTTAGTTCCAAAGCCCCTGTTCTTCCCAACACCTGGTTGTGGCATCAAGAATCACTAATATGAAGAAACTGGTGAGCACAAGGACAACCATCATTACTGATAAAGACCTGGTGTTCAGCTACATCAGCGACCCTTCCCCTCCCCCTAGTGGTTAGAAGCAGAAGGAGCTGCTTGTGAACTGCACCTGCAGTTAGCCTTGTCTGGCTTCACAGGAGCACCTCCTCTGCAGTGAGCCTTGGGGGCTGGTTAGTGCGGGCGCTGAGCTGCCCGCAGTCCCTGATTCACAGCCCCGTGGAGGACTCAGCCCACATCTCTCCCCGGCTCCTGCTGCTGCTGCAAGCCTGCAGCACTGGAGGAACCACTAGTTCAGCTGTCACTGCAGATGAATAGCTGCAAGCCTCCCTCTACGTTTTCTTTTTCACTCATACAGATGTTCACATCAGTCCTCTGTGGTGAAAAGTTTGAAGGACCCTCCCCGCCCCGTGAGCATGCGTATACTTAGGTCTCCTAGAATCTGGCTTAGTAAGTCAGAACTGATGCCATGCACAGCACAGGCCTCTCTGGGAAGAGGCAGAGCTGACCCATTTCTCTACTAGCCCATCACCACAGATATGGAGCCGGTCAGAACCGAACGCTTTTCTGTCCTTTCTCCCATTCCTTTACCCAGACGTCCACTCCATGGCACGGGTAGCCTGCATACTCTGTACCCAGCTTGGACAGGATATGGCTTCATTTCTCTATTCTGATCTCCTTTGTGATTTCAAAAAGGTTATTACTTCATAGAAAATGTGAATTTCAACAAAAATATTGCTTTTCTCACAGAGCCTGCCAAGTTGGGACGTGATGTCACAATTTTCATGGTGGTCTGCTGTCCAGCCTTCAGATGTCCATGGCACTAGCAGTGTGGCCACAGGGAGCAGGAACCAGAATGTCCTCCGTGGCGGTGTCTCCACTCCTAAATTCTCAGGGCTGGGCTGAGCCCGGCCCCTGGTTGCCGGTCTCTAGAGTTCCACTTGAGAGGAGTGAGGCATTGGCTTCTGAGAACCAGATGTGAGTGTGTATGCTGAAATGCCCTTTAACATGAAGACCATGCCCATCAAGTCTGCCTCTGTCAGTGTGTGTCAAGGCACAGGCCGGCTGCAGCGGGGGTGGTGCCTGGTGCCTCAGCCCAGGAAGGATGGGAGCTGGGGGCAAACACTGGGGCTTCCTCCTCCTGTGCGGGCTGTTCCAGCGCACACTTGACACGAGTCTTTGAGCTTCCTGTGGAGATGAAGACTCATCTGCTGCTACAATAACTGCTCACGAACTCACCCTTCATTGCCCCCTTCCACATCTGGTCTCTCTGCTCCATTCTCCTGCAGCTGTGTCCTGGGGTCACCTCCCAGATAAATTTTGGCCTCCAATCCTTGTCTCAGATCTTTTTATGGGGAGACCAAACAGACACAGGGAGGCAGAGGTGAGCAGATGATGGGATATAACATGGACTAGGAGGGCTTTGTTTTAGTTCTTTTCAGACCTAACCCCTGAAAATTCTTGCCTTTGAACACTAGATGGACCCATTGCAATGCTGGACTCAGGAGGTAGCCGCCAGGAAGACTCAGGTTTACCCGTTACTCAGGATGGAGAATTTATGCTGGAGGCATTTTCTAGTTGAATTCTTTCCGAATATCACAGGACCCCAAAATATTACATGTCTCCTGAGTGAACCCATAAGTGGAACTGTGTGGACGGGCAATGGAGAGTAGGACTGGGAACTCCCGTGGGCTCAGACCCCCAGGGTGTTTCCACTTTCTGTTGCCTCCTCTGTAAAGTGGGAGTGAGCAAGTCCTGGTCTCCAGGGCTCCTGTGAGTATTAAGTGTGATACCACCTGTGAAGTCCGAAACCTGGCCCAGCGCACAGCAAGCACTGGGAAGTGTTAGTGGTCTCTGAGTTTGGGCTGGGTCCTAGCCCTGCTCTGACACAATGGAGGGTGTGACCTTGGGAGAGTCATCTGTCCTTTCCGGGATTCAACTTCTTCTATTGATGGACAGCAATGATAATTATTTTTGAGGTTCCTCCAACTTAGGCATCCTTGTAACTATTGCACATTTAGTATAAAACAGGTCAGGTTCTAAGCCAGGGGTCTCAAACTCTACTCAGCATGTGGGCCGCAGAGCAAGATCACAGCCCTTCGGCGGGCCGCACTAGGTCTACAAAAGGCAACTGTTAAGCAACACTTTTCTCACTGCAGTTGAAAACAAAAAAAATCAGTACAACAAGCACAATTGAACATGCAGTTTACTCAATGTCACAAAACGACCAGAAACTGTAGTTCGCATCACAACTGCTGTTAACTAAGCTAATATCTAGCTAGGATGCTAGAGAAATGAAAAATACAAGTAGGCCCCTAGGCTTACTTAATTTTATCCAAAATATTTTGAACTTCGTGGATTAGTCTGCGGGCCGCACAAAATTGTTCGGCAGGCCGCGAGTTTGAGACCCCTGTTCTAAGCACTTTACTCTTTATACCTGAGCATTAGTTTTTATTCAGAAATTGAATTTAATGGGGTTACATTAATTAATAAAATACATAGGTTTCAAATAAACATTTCTATAGCATTTGGGCTTTTGATTGCATTGTGTGCCCATCACTCAAAGTCAAATCATTTTCCATCCCCGTATATTTGTCCCTCTATAATCCTCTCCCTCAACCCCCTCCCTCCCCTGGGTAACCACTTCATTTTTATCAATGTCCATGAGTCTCAGATTTATATCTCATCTATGTGTGAGATCATACAGTTCTTAACTTTTTCTGATTTATTCATTTTACTCAGTATAATGTTCTCAAGTTTCACTCATGTTGTCATAAAATGTCACTATGTCATCATTTCTTATGGCTGAGCAGTATTCCATTGTATATATGTACCACATCTTCTTTATTCAATTCTCTATCAAGAGACACTTTGGTTGTTTTCATGTCTTGGTCATCATGAATGATGCTGCGATGAACATGGGGTGCATGTGTCTTTATGTACCAGTGTTTTTGAATTTTGGGGGTAGATACCCAGTAGAGGGATTGCTGGGTCTCAATTTTTTGAAGAACCACTGGCTGTACCAGTTTACTTTCCCACCAGCAGTGAATGAGGATTCCTTTTTCTCCACAGTCTCTCCAACACTTGTTATTACCTGTCTTGTTGATAATAGTCAATCTAACAGGTGTGAGGTGACATCTCATCATAACCTTGATTTGCAATTCTTTAATACCTAAGGAAGATGAGCATTTTTTCATATATCTGGTGGCCATTTGTATGTCCTCTTGGGAAAAGTGTCTGTCCATGTCCTCTCCCCATTTTTAATTGGACTGTTTGCTTGTTTGTTGCTGAGCTTTGTGAGTTTTTTATATACCTTGGATATTAACCCTCTTTAGGAGTTGTTGTTTGCAAATATCATCTCCCATTTGACTGGCTGTCTTTTTGTTTTGTTGTCGATTTCTTTTGTTGTGCAGAAGCATTTTAGTTTGATACAGTCCCATCCATTTATTTTTGCCTTTACTTCCCTTCCTTTGGGGATCAAATTCATAAATTGCTCTCTATAACCAAGGTCCATAAGTTTAGTACCTATGTTTTCTTCTATGTAATTTATTGTTTCAGAACTTACATTTAAGTCTTTGTTTCATTTTGAATTAATTTTTGTGCATTGAGACAAGGTGTGGTCAAGTTTCATTCCTTTGCATATGGCTTTCCAATTTTCCCAGCACTATTTATTGAGGAGGCTTTTTTTCCTCCATTGTGTGTTTTTGGCTCCTTTATTAAAGATTATTTGTCCATATATATGTGGTTTTATTTCTGGGCTCTCAATTCTGTTCCATTAGTCTATTTGTCTATTTTCTCTGCCAATACCATGCAGTTTTCATTATCGTGGCTCTGTAGTAAAATTTGAAGTTAGATAATGTGATACCTCAGGCTTCATTCTTTTTTTTTTTCTTCAGGATTTCTTTGGCTATTTAGGGTCTTTTATGGTTCCATACAAATCTTGTGTGTGTGTGTGTGTGTGTGTGTGTGTGTGGTGTGTGTGTTTTGTTACATTTCTTTAAAAAATGACATCGGGATTTTAATGAGGATTAAGCACTTTACTCTTTTTTTTTTAAAGGAAACTTCAGATTTTTTTTAATGATTTTTATTTCTTCATTTTAGAGAAGAGAAACAGAGAGAGAGAAAAAGAGAAGGGGCGGGGGAGGAACAGGAAGCATCAACTCCCATATGTGCCTTGACCCGGCAAGCCCAGGGTTTTGAACCAGCGACCTCAGGGTTCCAGGTTGATGCTTGATCCATTGCACCACCACAGGTCAGGCTAAGCACTTTACTCTTAACTTCTCATCTTATCTTCATAAAAACTCCACGAGATGTGCATTTTTCTTAGCCTCGTCTTACAAAGAAGGACAGCAAGGCACAGAGTGGGAAGGAAGGTCTATGACTTGCTCACGGCACACAGGGCAGTGCAGGAAGCATTCGAGCTTCTCCTCCTAGTCCTGTGGCTGGGCATCCTGTGACCCCTAGGGAAATGTGGTCACTCAGTTGCTGTTACTCCTTTGGCAGAGGTGGGCATTATTTAGCACGAAGAGCTCAAAGAGGTTTTGACTACTCCACAGCTTGGAAGACAGAGCAGGAACGAAATGCACCTGTGTCCTGCTTTGTCTGCGGATCCTCCCAGGGTCTCCAGGAAAGGGGCTATTAAAACTTTTACTCCTATAATACAGGGGACAGAAAATGGTTCTTGTGAAAGGTCGGAGAGTAAAGAGTTTAGGCTTTGCAGGCCATAGGTAGGTCCCTGTAGCATCAAAGCAACTATGATGGTGGCAGGAAAGTAGCTCCAGACAAATGAAGAAAAGCGGAGTGGCTGTGTACCAGTCAACATTTATCACGGAAGCGGGCAGCGGGCTGGATCTGGCCTGCACCTAATGCATAAATTTATCCAGAACTCATACTTGAAGGCTAGGCCTGACCCACCATGAAATAGCCCAATTTATATTTTCTGAAGAGGAGCCGCACTCCTGTCCTCACTGGGCCAAAGGCTTGCCTGCTGAATGAGGACTGTGGCTCCATCATGGGACCCCTGTGTGACCAGGGCAGCTGGCATTGGAAGTCTTCCCAACAGGAAGAAATCTTTCTTCCCAAAACACAGTTAGTGTCCATGAAAAGGCCGGAAACAGGAGTGTCCCTAGATAAAAAAAGGGACCATCCAAGAAACAAGGCTGGGAGCCACACTAGAATGTTGCTGGCCTCTGACCTCTGGGTCCATCCCAGACAGATTTCAGGGGCACATACAGGGTGCAGAATCTCCACTCAACACGAGAAGCCTGGACCACTTGCATGTGTCTCCTCGCTTCTCAGAGATTTGGCCTCCTGCACATTGCTGCCAGTCAGAAGAGGCGGCTGCTGGCTGTGATCAGCTTGACCACGTACAGAGACCAGGTCTGTCCGAGTTCCTACTTTGCTGCTTCTCCTGTTTGTACACGGGCTTCAGTCTCTTACCGCTGAAGGAGGCATCCCGACCTGTCCTCTTATGTGACACGTTTCACTGGTTGCCCACCTCCAGCAGTTTCCTCAGGGTTAGGACCCAGCAGTGGAAACCAGAGGGGAGTTTTAGGTTGTAATTCCACAATAGTGCTCACCAAAACTGGAAAAAGTATTATCCATCCTTTGGAACAAAATAATTTCATGAAGTTACTATTATATTACTTAGACCTCTACAAAAATAAAACAGGAATAAACATCCAATAATACAACTTCTTAACAACAAATGACAGCCAAACATATTTATACATTTAGTACAAACAAAACTTTAAAACCAATAAATTCAAAATGCCAACATGAATTTACCATGATAGGTGGTATTTGGGGGTGAAGCTTTATTGTCCATGCTGAATTTAATGGTAGAAGCTATATTTGCATGCTTTCCTGTACTCTTTGTTGTTAGGGATGATGGGCCAGCTTTTGTTACATCATCATTATTATTTTCAACTTATTTTCTTTTAGTAATGAACTCATTTTTTTAATTAGCAAGAGAGACAGACAGAGAGAGAAAGATAGATAGATAGATAGATAGATAGATAGATAGATAGATACAGACAGGAAGGGAGGTGAAAAGCATCAATTCTTTGTTGCGGCACCTTAGTTGTTCATTGATTACTTTCTCATACATGCCATGACTAGGGGGCTCCAGCTGAGCCAGTGACCTTGGGTGCAAGCCAGCGACCCCATGCTCAAGCCGGTGAGCCCACGCTCAAGCTGGATGAGCCCACACTCAAGCTGGTGACCTTGGGATTTCAAACATGGGTCCTTTGTGTCCCAGGCCAATGCTCTATCCACTGAGCCACCACCTGGTCAGGCTAAACTCAGTATTTTTTAAGTGAGAGGAGGGAAGATAGACAGACTTCTGCAGATGTCCTGACTGGGATTCACCTGGCAACCTCCATCGTGGAACACTGCTTGAATCAACTGAGCTATTTTTAGCACCTGGGGATAATTGAGCCACTGGATGCAGGAAGGAAAGAGGAGGAAAAAGGGAAGAGGGTGGGGGAGAGAAGCAGATGGTCACTTCTTCTGTGTGCCCTGAAGGGACTGAACCCAGGACATCCATATACTGGGTTGATGTTCTATACACTGAGCCAGCCAGTCAGGGCCGTAATGAACTCATTTTAACTACAGTTCCATTATTTTGATGGGTCAATCCATTCTTATAGCACACCACAGTACTTAAAAGCAAAAAATACAATCTAATCACAAAAGTTTTCCTTCATATTCTGTAGGTCACTTACTGCTTGGGATCTGGTGCAAGTTGACACATGCAAGGCCACAGCCTCAGAAAACTATTGGCTCAACAATGAGCCAGTATAATTGAGTTCCAGTCATTTTCTTTCATGCACTCATTTTAAGACTATCCTTCACATGCCTCAGCTCCTAGCCGCACTAGGTGACAGAGACACAGCGTGAGCAAAGCTTTGTGGCTGTGGAACAATGCTGGCTTATGGGCGCAACATTTTCAGGGAAATGGAAATGAAGTTTTTTAATTTCTTATTTGAACTCAGAGACTTCCAAGAATACATCACAGACTTCCATTTATCCTATTAATACATAGAAAGATGGTTTCTACATGCAACAGGTTTTCTTGATTAAATAATAATTATTTTTCCTTAGACATTTATGTTGCCACTTCTAAATATTAACTAGTTCATATTGTGATTTCCTATTAACCTTTTTTTGTGTTTATTTTTAATTAAATGTGATTTTATGACATTTAGAGAACCACTAGTTTTCTGGAAAAACAACCATGATTTTGCTATGCATTCAATATACAAAAATTAGATTTATGGATTGTTCCAGAAAACGTATTTTCTCAAAAATCAGATATATCTGTACCTTTTTGTTTTAATCTCTAGATTGTGGAAGGAAATAATTTTTTTAAGTGAGAGAAAGAGGGAGAGAGAGAGACAGACAGACAGACAGACAGGAAAGAAGAGAAATGAGAAGCATCAACTCATAATTGCAGCACCTTAGTTGTTCATTGATTGTTTTCTAATATGTGCCTTGACTGGGGGGGGGGGGCTTGCTCAAGCCAGTGACCATGGGCTTCAAGCCAGGGACCTTTGGGTTCAAGCCGACAACAGTGGGGCCCTATCTATGATGCCATGCTCAAGTCAGCACACTGCTCTGACTTAACACACAAACAAAACATCTGTCAAATCAATGAGCATGGAGAGAGGCAGGCTGACAGCTGTTGGTAATGCAGTTGTGGCAGCCACGTGTCCCCATCTCAAAGCCTCTTTCCCAATGGTCAATGCCTGATGCCACCATTAGTGATTTATGTTCTTGCTAACATGTTCTTAGAAGGTACAACTCAAGTAAGTTGCTAGCATACTTTTCTCATTTTCTAGCTTTAACTTTGAGCACTAGCTGGAACCTTTGTGAGAAATGGTGCAGGGGCATTTGAGTCAACTGATTTAAAAATCTCACCTACTTTACAATTTCCCTCAAGTATGGACCTTTTGTAGGCCAACTGTGTATTATGGAAGATGGCTCCTGAGAGCTAGATGCTAAGGAGAGAATGACCTAGCAGGAAAAAAATTAAAAGAATGTCATCCTTGTTTGCTCTGGCTCATTGTTTTAATACACCAGTCACCTTGACATTTCTTAAAGAATTTTTCAAGAGCATAAGTTCAAAAAGCATGCAGCTTGTCCAAATAAAGTATTTCAGGATCACCAGGTGGGCCCAATAAATTTTGGCCGTGCTAGTCCTCTCTCAAAGGTGCCACTTAGATCTCACAGAAGAAAAAAAGAGGTGGCAATACTCTTGCTTGTGAGAAAGAATTTTCTATTTTAGGTGGCCGGGAGTCCAGGAGAGCCACCCTTTGCTGAACAAACATTAGCACTGTTTAGTACTTCTGATGATTGCTCAGTGAACTTAGATAAGCAGTTTCACGCTTAGTAATTCCAGGTCCTTCCCTCTAACATTGGGACAATGAAAATAGTTGACATATTACAATTCTTCTTAAAGGACTTCTTCATTTGACAAATAGCATGAAAACAATTGAACCCCTCTTGGGCTTTCCACATGTGTTTACGTGAGTAGAGTTGGATTTATTACCCGCTGGCCTGCTGTGAATTCTATTAAACAGATGCAGAGCACAGCAAAGTCTAGAATGAAAATCTACATCCCTAATGTCACTTAATCTAGTATGTCGGCATAATACAAAGCTGGGTTAAAAAATGGCTTCTGGGGAAGCCAACGTTTGAGAGAGATTTTTTGAAGAATGGGCAGGATTTGACAGAGATTTATCTTCAGAATCAAATCTCAGGTTCCAAAGCTTGTGCTCAGAGCCAGATAATGTCATGTAATAACTGTTTGACTTCAGGAAAGTTGAGATATCATTGTGAACCTCATTGCTCATTTACCGTGCCACAGAAACAGGAATCCCTGTCTTGTGGAGCCGCAGTGAGAATTAACAAAGTTTATAGACCAGTAATTCTAGGGCTGGTACAGGGTAAGTATGTGAAAGCATCTGTTACTGTCTCTAGTGCTAGTGTTTTATTGCTATTATTGTCATCTCACCACTTCTGGTAGATTGCATTATTTGCCCTAAGTCTTCATGGCTCCTGTATCCACATCCTTACCTGGGTGAGATGTCACTTGACTGTGGGCTTGAGCATACAACCTGCTTGGACCAATAACCTGAAAAAAGAGGAGAGATTTTTCCCGTTTAGAGCCTAGGGTCAAGGAGCCTTGCGTGTTTTCACTTTTGCTCTCACATTTCTGCCCCTGGGTTGCTGCTTTCTCCTCAGCCTCAGCCCGGAATGAGCATGTGTGGGGCAGAGCCACTCTCTCCCACCCACAAACCTGCACTGAGAAGCCACGGGCCTCCGCCAAGGAAGCCTGGGGCAGAGCTGCCTGCAAGCCCAGCCCAGCAGCTGAGCCCTGGGCGATGCAGTTAGAAAGTTTGCAACAGTAGCTAATTCACACAGCATTCTCGTTAACTTCATTAGCACAGGGTATTGAATGAGCAAATCATGGTGGCTGGGATGGGAGGATGTAGCTGGAAACTAGAAACAGTGGGACAAGAGGGTGTGTGAAAAAAAAAAAACTGTGGGAAAGAAGGATGCTGAAGTTAGTAGAGATCGCAGAGACTGTGACGATAAAGCTAAGAAACCCAGGATTTGGCATTTTTCAGGTGTAGCTGTTGGAGGCTTTGAGGATGTTGGTGTGCCCAAGCCAGGCTTTAGGGGAGGTGACTGGCGGCAGCCCTTCCACAGGCAGGGCAGGGGCAGGACGGGCTCACCCCAGGCACCGCTCCTTCCCGCGGCCTTCCCCGGGCACCGCTCCTTCCCGCGGCCTCCCCCGGGCACCGCTCCTACCCGCGGCCTCCCCCGGGCACCGCTCCTTCCCGCGGCCTCCCCCGGGCACCGCTCCTTCCCGCGGCCTCCCCCGGGCACCGCTCCTACCCGCGGCCTCCCCCGGGCACCGCTCCTTCCCGCGGCCTTCCCCAGGCTCACAGCTAAACGCTGCCCTGGTGAGGGTCCCTCCTCCTTTCCCTCAGCAGGGTAGCTTTTATCATCTTTTCAGCTGATTTTACTATATTTATAAACGCTACAGGGGATGGAGAAGTGAGGCCTTTGTCCTGGGTTCCCTCTCTTTCCACTGTTCTGAACCTTGTCTAGACCTAGTGTTGTGGTCTAAACTAGCATAACCGAGATGCGCTAAAATGGGGACCCCAGACCGTCTCTGGGCACTGGGAGCTCCAGCAGCATGTTGACCCCAAGAAGAATATGCGTGTCAGAAAGGATCCGTCATTGTTAATTGGGCCCCAGTTCATAGCCAGAGTCTAGTAGCCCCGGTTTATAGAGCTCCCTCATGCATGTATTTCAGGTGAAAGCCACAGACTGGGCTACCAAGCCTTTTTTTTTTTTTTTTTTTTAATAAGATTTTCATTTACATCTTCACCAATCAATCAAAGTAGTTTCAATTTGACCAATCAAACTGTGAGGACTGGGAGTCCTCATTTGCATAGACTGGGGGTGGGCACTCCTCTCCATACAAGTCAGCTTTACCTGTGCTTGGAGGGCGCACACTTTCAGTTCCCGCTGAAGAAGGGCTCCCCAGCCAGAGGTGTGACATGGGACTGTCATACCGGAGCGGTAATGTTCAGCCTCCTCGCCCGGGCGCCTGCTCCGAGCTATTCCATGACTTGGCTGCTTGAAAGCCATGTTTCACATTGATTTGTTTTCACTGAATAAATCTGTTTCACTCCAAACTGGGGACTCCTGTTGGCTTTGAATCAACCTTCAGTTGACTAAACCTCAGCGTCATGAGGGGAGGGAACACTGAAAAACAGAAGAAATCCTAAGAGGCTCAACTTGCTGGAAACTCAGCAGACACACCCTCTTCATGCCCACCGTACCTCCCAGCTCAGCCCTACCGGTCTGTGCAGGCCGCCCTCAGGGGGCTGGGCCAGCCCAGGCACTGTCCTGTCGGAGAAGCGAGGGTCGAAGGCTGTGAGCAGTGCTGGGGCTTGAAAACCCCTGGGCTTGCATGTCAGGACCAAGCTCCTGTTGGGCAGTGGCTGCTCCTCTTGGGCCTCTCGTTTCCGAGAAACCCAGCTTGGTAGAGGCTTGAGGAAATGTCTCTAAAGCCATAATCTGACTTTATAAGTTTATCACCTTTCAAGACTCAAAAATGCTTCAGCTCCTAAGTAGTGTCTAGACCACCTTCAAGTCCTAGCTCTCCCCCAGGGCGCAGTGTGCCTCCGCTGGGCTCCCATCCCTGGTGGGATCAAGCTGCCTCCCCAGCCTCCTGCAAAGGTGACCTGTGTTAGTACTTTCAATGCACTTACTTTAGAGAGGTACTGCCTTTCGGGTTGCAGACGACTCAGTAAGTGTGCGTGCTATCATTATTGTGACTAAGGTGACGTTAGTGTTCCCGGGGCTGCTGTACCCCAGCATCACAGACTGCGTGGCTGACACAGCAGAAGCGCTGGCTCACAGTCCCACTCTCTCCTGGCCCCTCTCCCTGGCTTCCCGGGATCTGATGGCGACCTTTGTCATTCCTTGGCTTTTAGACACATCACTCCAATCTCCATCTTTCCCTTCACATGATATTTTCCCTGTGCACGTATCTGTGTCCAAACTTCTCCTTTTTATAAGGACACCAGTCATATTGGATTAGGGGTTTACCCCACCCCGATATAACCTCATCTTAATTTATTACCTCTGCAAAGATCTTATTCGCAGTGCTGGGGTTACGACTTCAACATATGATTTAGGTGAGACCTAATTCAACCCATAGTATCATGTGTACTGTTAATAATATACAATTATTATAAGACAAAAGGAAATACTGTACAATCCTACTCATAGGTTTGTGAGGATTAAATGAGGTCATTGATGAGGTCACTGGCAGACTGTGACACACAGAAGGTGCTCAGGAAACATTTTATTTCTTCATTACCAGTGTGACAGTAGAAGGTATTTGCTAATGTACCCATTGGCCCAATATTCACATGTGGCATATGTTACAGTTTCATTACTGCTTGATCTACACATGCATGTCATTTATGATGTTTTGTGTATATAACCTCCTGTTCCGTCTCCTTAACTTGATATCAAAATCACATTTATTTTAAAGTGTTTTTATTTATTGTTCATAATAGCTGGATAATATCCTGAAGAATCAAAATGCCACAATTCACTTAATGATTTCCATCATTGATTTCACATATTCAGATTGCATATGATCTTTTGTTTAGTTAAAAAAAAGCACAACCATGAATATCTTTGACCCAACCATCCCACTCCTAGAATTACACTTAGTGTAAAATGTTTTATCATAATCTTGTTTGTATTTCTTGAGCCCTGGAAAGCCAAACACTCTTCCTTGTAAGTGGTGATGATTTCTATTTCCTCTCCTGTGTGCTGTCTGTCCCTCTCTCTCGGTAGATTCATCTGTACATTTCCCAAATTTTATAAGAAGACATGCTCTTTCTCTAGGATTAATCCAAGCCTCCTGGCCTGGCACTTATTTCAAATTTATTTATTTATGGTGTAAAATCCTTCAGGACAGGCTGGACCAAGCAGTCCTCACATGTGAGTGCTCCCCCAGCAGATGTCTTCCTGAATAATATCCTCCCATGAGTCATAAAGAAGGGAGTGAATGAGGTGGAAGAGTCGAGACTCTGCAGGATGTCTGGAGAGTCGGCAAAGGAGAGAGGCAATGTTTAATTACTTGATGTGTATAAAAATATGGCTTTATTTTGTTTTGTTTTTCATTTTTTTTTTTTTTTGTATTTTTCTGAAGCTGGAAACGGGGAGAGACAGTCCAACAGACTCCCGCATGTGCCCGACTGGGATCCACCCGGCACGCCCACCAGGGGGCGACGCTCTGCCCACCAGGGGGCGATGCTCTGCCCCTCCGGGGCATCGCTCTGTTGCGACCAGAACCACTCTAGCGCCTGGGGCAGAGGCCAAGGAGCCATCCCCAGCACCCGGGCCATCTTTGCTCCAATGGAGCCTTGGCTGCGGGAGGGGAAGAGAGAGACAGAGAGGAAGGAGAGGGGGAGGAGTGGAGAAGCAGATGGGCACTTCTCCTGTGTGCCCTGGCCAGGAATCGAACCCGGGACTTCTGCACGCCAGGCCGATGCTCTACCACTGAGCCAACGGGCCAGGGCTGTTTTTCATTTTTTTATGTAGCAATTTAAGAGTTATCAGATGAGTAATCTGTATTACTGTCCCCTGAGAGGTATCACCTGGCCAATAGCCTCAGAGCACTACCACCTCTGAGGCCACCAGGGGTGGAATAGCCTCAGACCTGTGCCCAAACCCACCCCCTCCATCCTGCTGGATAATTGCCCTCAGGCAGGGCAAGCCCGCAGGCCTCACTTAGTAGGCTGTCCTCCTCTGCCTCACTTTTCAAGAGCAAATGCCCTGAGAGGTACCAGCTGGATTAGGGACAGAGTCTGGGGCTTGCTCTTTCCTTACACAGAGTTTAGAAAGGTGACAATCTTGCAAGAAATAGAAATGGCCTATGCATAACAAAGGAGGGAGAGAGGGAGGGAGGGAGAGAGAGAGAGAGAGAGAAAGGAAGGCACAATAGATTAAAAGAGACTTGAAGACATATTAACTCATTGCAACATATAGACATAATTTGGTTCCTAACTCAAAAAAACTTCAAAAACAAACAGATTATGACACTTATGAAACAACTGAAAATTTGAACACTGACTGGATATTTGATAATACTGAGCAATTATCATTCATTATCTTTAGATTTGGTAATAGTATTACGGTCATACAATCTTTTAAAGGGGACTTCTCTCTTTAGCTGTATATGGTGAATCACTCCCAGGATGGAGAGACCTGAAGAGTGAGTGCATCAAAGAAACACTCAGAGACCATTGTTCATCACTGGGGAACCCTACCCTGTAAATGTCAACATCAGAAGAACTGCTCTCAAGGAAGCATTTTGTAGCTCAAGAGAAGAATTCGCCAAACTCTTGTCACTATTGAGCGAGGAGCAGGACCCAGGCCGGGCCACTGTGCTCTGGCTAACAAGGCATTGAGAGAGGACCAGGTCAGCCTTGTCCCCTGCAGCGTGCCAGTTTCACTCCATCTCATGTTGTAAGGCCCTGGGCCCCACCCTGCCTTCTGCTGTGCCTGTGTATCTAGTCAGAAACCTCTGCCTTTCGTGTTTCTGGTATTGTATCTGTCTGCCTGGTGCAGGCTGGCACCCCTTGCAGCATGAAAGAGGTGTGGCCGGATCGCCCCTGTACCACCCCTCCTTCTAGCATCCACCACCCCCTTCTCTCCCGTCCATGCCCTTTCCTGCAGGTGCTCAGGACGCAGCACCATGTTCGTGGGGGCGGACGGAGACACCACCACTGCTGTCAGTGGGCTTTGTCCTGGTTTGACAGTGTGGACACATTGATTGACAGGGAACACTGTGTGTCCACCCTGAGGGTTGCTCCCTGAGAGCTAGAGGAAGATCAGTGTGGGTGGCAAGCAACTCCGCATTGTGCTAGAGACTATTTATATGAAATTCAGGCAAAACTAACCTGCTAGAAGTCAGGTCAGGTCAAAGGTTGCCCTGGCGGTGTCAGGAGGTGGACTGGAAAGGAAGCTGAAGGACATTCCAGGGTGATGGACTTGTTCTATATCTTGATTTTGGGTGACAATTACATCGCTGTCAAGCCTCACCCAACTAGAAGAAGTGACACTTCTGTGAGAAAACTTTTTTAGGTAGTTTTGGTGTTTGAGATCATGTTAATGTACATATTGAATAAACAATACTAAATCCAAAGGGTGGTAATGGCAGCTGGCTCACGGCCATCCGGAGAAGTCCACTTTCTCTCTTCCACAGCCCACCTAAGTTGAGGGGTGACAGTGATCTGATGCCAAAACCAGAGACGTTCTTGTCCTAGACCTAAGGTAGGCCACCGCAGAGGTCCAAAAATCCCTGAAATAGGATGTAACAAAATTTTCTGTTGATTTTCCTAGAAAGAGTAGCCAATACTCCCAGAGGTGGATTAAGGTCGGTTAAGACCCCGGGCGCAAAAGAAAATATTGGGACCCTTACATTAGAAAAAAGTGTAAAGTTGGGGTTTTGCAGGGCCCTTCAGAAATCAAGGCCCAGGGCACATGCCCAGTGCACCTGCCATTAAATCTGCCTCTGAATACTCCCATCATATTCGCAAGAGGGTCTGTGGCCTAGTAGGTTTAGAAACCAGTTTTCTAGAGAAAATTGTCACAATGCTGACACTAAAGCATGTAGGAGGTATAAAGCTCAGTGCCTCTGACCTAGAGGAACTGCATTCTCCTTCAAAGTTCCTGGAAATCCCAAAGGCTGGCATTCACTTCTCTTATCCTCCATGGCCCCAGAACAAGAAAGGAGCCTGCTGACCCCAGACCTTTCTAGCATTGAATTCTTAAGCTCAGGTTTCAGCTGAACAAACGTAAATACATTGGAACAAACAGCTCTTCTAGTACTCAGGGGTTCAAAACTTCTGATTTGATGCTTCTTCCAGTGCAAAGTATCATGTTAGTAACAATTACTAATGTATTCCAGGCTGCCCAGAGCTCATACCTTTCTTTATCAAGTTTCCTAATTTCTGAACTGTGAACTGCCCACTGACCTCTCCCCAACAGGACATTTTACTGACATTTTAAGGGGATCTAGTCAGAGAAACCCAAGCAGAAGCCCCTCTTCAGATGCAGCTCAGCAACAAACTCACTAAATAATCACTTAAATATTTACAAGTTTGAGTAGGAAAAAAGTCTTTATAGTAGGACAATAATACTATATACTGGAATAGTTTTTGAGCTGCTTTCAAACTTGAGAGAAAGATGAGTTTGATAGACACTATTAGACTGACAATTCTTCAACAACATTCTGAAAAGTCTTTAGTGAGCAACTACTGTGTGCTAGACATTATTACTAGCCCTGCATTTGCAGTAGTGGGTAATAGAGAAGTATCCTTCCCTCAAGAAACTTATGAAAATTTCCATCGTATTAGACACTCATTTATTCTCCTGCTCACAGACTCCAAGATCTTGCTGTGGGCCCTTTGAGTGGTGTTCTAAGGAACACATGATAGCATGCCTGCGTGGACTTGGCAATGCCTCCTACAACATCACCTCCCTTGGCAAGATGCAAACGCACATTGTTATAGTACAGGCTTTACAAAATCCTACAGGAAAGAAACTTCTAATTACTATACAGGTCCAATGTTGATGGGTGACAAAACCCTTTTTAAACACTGGATAATATCACAGAGCAAGCAGTAGAAAAATGCTGGTGTTCTGGATGGCTTGTAGGTCCTTGGGCTGATGTTGAAAACTCACCAAAGTCAGTTTTCCCATCTTTCTCCCTGCTCCTTTAGCTCCTTGATTCTGTCCTTCTGTGCCAGTGGCACTACAGTTGTCCCTTCTCCAGGCTCCAGGCTCCATCTCCTCTAGGTCACTCTCCTAGCTCTGCCTCTGCCTGGCTGACTTGCGCTCCACTCTGTCCCTCTCCCTTAAAGCAGAGCTCAGATTCCTCACTGCTCTGCCCGGCCCCTCAGCCCTTCCATGAGCCCTTAGCACCTGTGGGAGATGGACTGCAAAGTGGCTCATAACTCATTCTAGCCTGGAATCCACACCCTGTTGCAACCTGACTCTCTTCCCATCAAGAGGTGAGTCTATTGATTGTCTCTTGAATCAGGACAGGACAAAGAGCCATTAGAAAGTGTGACACAGCAGAGACCTGAAAAGTGTGTGTACATTATTGTGGGCTCTTTATTTCCCAATTGTGATAAAATTTCCCATCTCAACATTTTTTAAGTATATAATTCAGTAGTAAGTACATTCACATTGTTGTGCATCCAGTCTCCAGAAATTTTTCATCTTGCAAAACTGAAACTCGTGCCCGTTAAACAATAATACCCATTTCCCCCTCCCAACCAGAACCTGACAACCATGATTACAAGTGGAATCATACAGAATTTGTGTTTTTGTAATTGGCTTATTAAACTTATTGTAATGTCCTCAAGTTTCATCCATGTTGTAGCATGTGTCAGAATATTATTCCTTTTTAAAGCTTGAATAATATTTCATTGCATGCATAGAACTCATTTTGCTTATCCATTCACATGTAGTTGAATACTTGGGTTGCTTCTACCATTTAGCTATTATGAATAATGCTGCTCTAAAAATAATATCTCTTTGAAATCCTGCTTCTCATTATTTTAGTTATATACCCAGAAGTAACAATGCTGGATTATGTGATAATTTGATTTTTAATTTTTCCAAGACCACCATACTGTTTTCCATAACAGCTGCACTGTTTGCACTGCCATGAGCAACTGAGCAATGTTCACGAGTTCAATTTCTCTCCATCTTAACCAACACTGGGTATCTTCTGTGTTTCTTCATAGTAGTCATTCTAATGGATGTGAGGTGGTACCACATTGGGGTTTTAATTTGTGTTTTTCTGATGACTAGTGATGTTAAGCATCTTTTCATATACTTATCAGCCATTTATATATTTTCTTTGCAGACATGTCTGTTCAAGTTTTTGACCATTTTTTAATTGGGTTATTTGGTTTTTGGTTGTTGAGTTGTAGGAGGTCTTTATATATCTTGGATGATAATCCCTTATCATATATGATTTGCAAATTTTGTCCCATTCTGTAAGTTGTCTTTTATATTCAGTTGATTGTGCTTTTCTATGAGGGTTGGCCTCTTTTGATGCTTGAACATTTCTGCCATCAAAGGAATAAGACTGGGTTGGCCTACTGGAGAGTGAGGGACACATGGCTATTCCCCAGGTGACATTCAGCCAGTCGTGTGAGTGAGAGCACACAGACAGCCCAGCTGCCACTGAGCTAATCTAGTCCAGAAGAAATGCCCGGAAAGGAGACAACCTGGCAAATCAGTAGTGTTTGTTGCTTTAAGCCTGTGGTTTCTTACACAGCAAAAGCTGTCTGATACAGCACCTGGGCATCTCTTTTGTGTGTTCCAGCCTGACAGGAGCATCCCTGAGACAGGAATGACATTGACTGACATCCTCAGAAACTCCTTCAGGACTTAGCATTTTTACTTGCTCATTCAAGGTACTGGGGACATGTTTGTTAATTGACAGTTTTATCCAAAGTTTCCTCTAAGCTTCAAGGATCAGTTAGTAATTGAATTTCTTTAAAGCCCAATCTAGATCCCCAAGCATCTGATTAAAACAATGCTGTCACATCAAATTCTTGAGGAAAACCAATAGATCATAAACTTTGACAGCAACTATAGGGTGAACAGAGGGACAGTTTGCTGGGTTGTACAGACCCAAAGCATTTAAGACTCTCAGACTCACATCCTCTTTCCTCTGATTCTTCCCTGATCCTACAGACAATTCTAGGCCAAGAGAAATGTGCTCAAATTAACTGAGACAGTAATGATTAGAAATAGCATCACACAAATTTACAGATAAGAATCTTTCAGCTGCTGAAATAGGGAAGTAAAATTCTCTCTCTTGTTTTCTTTTTAATAGCCAAAAACCATTTGCATAGAGATAAATGTCATTTCCTATTATTTAAAAAAATTCCACCACCGAAATATGCAGAGAAGTTTCTCCTAAAGGCTGAAAATAAGAAATTTGACTATATGATCAGCAAAATCATATAAATATAAAATCCTGTGTATATAGGGACACCCTGAGATGCTGTCTACCAGTTTATAACAAAAGGCAAGTATTTACGCAGGGCAATGTAAAGCCGAAGGTCACTTTGAACATTCTAAATGAGTGCGTGGAGAGGAAAATGGGGGTCTGTGTAGTGGCTGTATTTTCAGGGTCCTTGAAGTATATTTATTAAGACAAGCGCCAGCTGTGTGACATTGGTGTAACACAATAAATTATTTTTTACACGCATGACGTCTGAACGCAGACATCTGGCAGGTGGCAGAAGAGAGGTGGAGTTGGGCTCAGAAAGTGCTCTGCTCCACACAGTGGAACAGCCATCGCCAACATGAAACTGCCAAGGCCACCGGGAGTGTTGATATTCAACCAACAGACAGAAAGAGAAAGGGATTATGGGTGAGAGAGTTTAACCAGTGAGCCAGGGCAGAGATGGCTATTCCCTCTTCCTGCATTTTATTGGTGGAACTCAGTCATATGATCACACCTAACTGCAAGGGACGCTGGAAAATGTAGTCATTTCACACAGACTGCCACCAATGAATGGCCCTTCCCTCTATTTATAATAACATTTTAATAGCATCGCATGGATAAATCGTGTCACATCCAGATTGGGGGATTCTGTGACATGCGATCGATATGGTATTTTGGTAGGAAATCTAATTGTGTGCCAAAGACCTTATATAAAACCAATTCACAAACAGATTCTAAAACACTTATTTATATTCCTGAAACAATATTAAGATTAAATTTAGGTCACGAAAGAAAAACCACCATTTCTCTCCACTGGAAGCTTATATTCAAACTGAATACATGACATCTTTACTGAGAAAGTGAATAATGCAGTATCTGCTTGTATGTGGTCCTGTGTCATATCGGTGTGCATATTTATACATCTTTCTAATATTCAGTACCAGCATATAAGAGACAAAAGTGTTTGCTACACACCATTGAAAAACAAAACCAGTGCTTGGATGCTAACTTGCATAACATGATAACCAGAGAAAGGGTGCATTAGAATAAAAAAGAAAACCCTCAGCTATAGTTATTAGAAAAGTCCACCAGGAGAAAGTAGGACAAGTTGGACTTTAAAGAATGCCTAACGTGATTACAGGTAGTCCCCAGGTTATGAATGAGTTAGGTTCCATACGTCTGAAAATGTTTAAGTATTTATATGCACAGGTAAAAATAAATACTATGTTAAGACAAACATCTGTCTAAGTTGTATTTAATGGGTAAATGGACCTGTTCCAACTTACATACAAATTCAGCTTAGGAACAAAGCTACAGAACCTATCTCATTTGTAACATGGGGACTGCCTGTATTTTAGAATGGAAATCAGGGGTCAAGGGGCACCAGTGCTGATAAGGAGGACATTGGCACAAAATGCATGTGATGCTAGTAGCAGAATATTCCTGTCAAGAGTCTATAAAAATGTGTTCTGGGCAGAGCATGATTCAAATACAAAGGACCTACGGTGGGCAATGCCAAGTTAGGCCTTGGGGCCCCGTCTCAGGCACAGCTGGCCTGCCCTGTGTTCCAACTGCGCCCCTGGATGCAGGTGGGCTGGGTGGCAGGCGGGACACTTCCTTAAAGAACTGTTGTTTGAAGCACATTTGCAGGCTGCACAGGTGTTGTGAGAAAATCAGCTTCAATTTGATGCTCAGATAGTAGGGAGCTACAGCAGGATCTTGTGAATCATAGTGACATGAGGGATAAGAGTTTTTGCTTTGTTTTGTTTTTAAGACACGTACACAGTGAAGGGGAGAAGGAGCAGAGGCAGGAATCTGCAAACACTAATTGGTCACTAAAGAAATTAGGAAAAAAAAGCCTAAATGTGAAGAGCAGCAGTCGCGGTTGAGATGTGGTAAAAACAAAAACAAAACAAAACAAAAAAAAAAAACAAAAACAAAAACAAAAAAACCCTCAGGCACTTGCTGTCCACCCCCCAAAGGATGCTTTATGAAGAGACTGTGAGCCAGAGTCAGACAACATTCTTGAAACGGCAATGTCAGTCTTCCTACTGCAGGAGCGGGTCCCAGGTGTGCCGCTCTGAAAAGTCTCCAGCCAGGTCCGGCTTTGAAACCGGGAGCTGAGCGGAAATGTGCACCTGTGCGCCACGCAGAGCAGCGCGGAACCTGGACGCTCCGGAGGCGGTGAATACACATCCCGCGTGCGTCTCTCCCTCAACACGACTGTTTGCCCACCTGAGCTCAGCCAGCTCCCTCGTCCCCCACTGCTTTGCAGAAGGAACTGCAGACAGCTGTGCTCCAAGGAGGCTTTGCATCACAAGGGGCTCATTATTTCCTCCACTGGAAAGGCTGTGTTTGTCCCCGACCCCAGGGAGCTGATGAAAGTGATAATGTGGGGACTCCTGGTGCCCCTGGGTTCTTCAGCAGAGCTCTGCCTAACAATGGCCCGACAATGGCCTGGTGGTCTGGCCCCAGGAAAAAGCTGCTAGCCAGGGGTTCACTGATGTGTCATGCTAGTTTCTCTTGAACAGCACAAATTAGAGATCTGTCCTGAACACCAGAACCAGAGGCTCATACACCAGCACTGTCTCCATGGTGGACAGTGTGCTTCCTTCCCAAGGGGTCTCAGCACTGCATGTGGGAGCAGAGCAGGGAGGCGTGTGACTTGGGCATCCTGGTGTGTCTGCCCCAGCAGGTCATTTGCACAGGGTAGGGGTCAATTCCACAGTAATCAGAGGTGACAGGAGAGGAGAACTTGGCCTTTTTTTTCAACACCAATCTGGAAATGATCAACAACAAAGGAAACTAGGACACTTGCCCAGATTACACAAAACAAACTCATAGACACCAAAGACAGGTTGCATTTTATGCTTTAAAATAAGGAAATTTCTGGAGTTGACACAATGAGGGTGTTTCTACAGTCATATGGATGTTTCATAGAGAGGGACATGCCATCATGCAAAGAGGAGTCGAGCAGAGTCTGGGCAGGCAGTCCAGCAGAGCCCAAGCAGAGCGAGGGCACAGCACTCTCCTTGTCCTTCCCCTGCACAACCTGGTCAGCAGAGGAGCACACCACGTGACCCCAGGGAGCTGCAGGGCCCTCAGACCACAACCGTGGGTGCTGCCATGTGCAAACCTCTGTCACACTTTAAAATGGACCCCGGAGCTCAGATGCATGGCATCTTTATCATGAATGTACTTGGCCAGTATCTCAAAACCCCTCCAGATGCACTTCAGGAAAGCGGGGACAGCATTCATTGTGCTTGTAACACTGGATTATACTTTTACCAAATGAGGACATTCATGGTATTTTTTTACTCAGAGCTTAACGTCAGCTTCTAAAATAATAGGAAAAATTACAAATATTACTGTACTCTGCAAACAACCTTTTGTTGATGCCAGCTGATAGCCACTGGGATTAGTCTCTCTACTCTTCAAACTTGGGTTGTTGTGGGGCCCTACACAGTGACACTCCAACAACTGATCAAATGGGTTGATGCTGATCTCCGTTATAGAAGTTAGGACTAGATGTCAGGATCAGGCTTATAGCACAGGCTGTATTTGTAGCAGGCACTCAACAAACACTGGTCAAAGCATTCTGCTTTCTCTTGGTTGTAGGGAGGTCCACTCTATTGAATGTTGAAGAACAGCCCTTGAGGGCTTCCCTGGGCAGGCCAAGCTTTGCTGGGCCTGATGACTTTTAGACAAAGGAATCCTACAGTATATTTGTATCTAGCTTTAATAGCAGTTTGCCTTCAAGAACTTCACTTCAAAGAAATCATAAGTCATTTTGCCACATATTCTTCTGTCAAGTCTCAAGAAATGAGACAAAATCATCTGTCTGGCAAATATAGGAGAACTCTTGTGTCACTGGATGTCAAAAGACCTCAGCCTTAGTTCTAATCATTCTGGGCTGTCAAGATGTAAAGGGGTGGATATGTCTATGGAGCCATTAAAGCCTCCAGAGAGACTGTCATGGAAACAGATGGTTAGAACTAAGAAGAAAAGCAGAGATAGAATTATCTGCTCCTCTCTATTTCAGGAGCCCCCTTTTCAAATCAGATCCATGGAGACCTGTCCAAACATACTCAACAAATTGGCAGCAGAAAGGCAAGACAGACTAGCAGCTGCCTCCCTACCATCTTACTCTTTGTCCTTCCCAGCCCAGAGCAGACACAGGGGAAAGATTTGATAACATAAATCGCAGAGCTGATCCTTTGGGTTCCAAGCCCCTGATCTGGTGGGAAAAGTAAGGAAGACACTCTGAAGATGTGGGATGCCTTCTGGCTTCACACAAGCTAGACTGACTAAGGAAGATTGGAAACCCCTGCAGGGCAGTGGCCCAAGAGTAGACATGAAATAGAGATAGGAGGAGCCCCACTGAAAGCACCAGAATGCAAGCCTACAGGCCACCATCTTCAACACCTCTAAATCTAGATGCCAAGACAAATCCCATCAAATTATCTGACATTGAAATTTTCAAATGTCTATGTTACTGCTGGTGTGTGACAGTGAAACTACTAAATGCTTCGATCTTTCATTGTTGATCAGATAGTTCAATATTTGGAACTCAATCATTCAGACCTCAAAAGCTAAGTAGTAAAAATACTAGTCATGGTCTGTGAGGATTTGAATGGCTTTCCGCAGGCACCGTGGACCACTGGTAAGAGTGGGTGGAACAGAGGCAGTGAGATTGCATAGTAGGAAATATTTTAATGAAGACATGATCACTGGCAGTTGCTGTTTGCAGTCATATAGCCTCAAGTCAAAGAAACTTGGGTGGGAATCCACAGCTGGCATTTAGTGACTATGTTACCTTGGGCAAGTGAGTTGGCCTCTGAGCTTCAGTTACCTTACCTGTAAAGTAGGGACAACATTGCTTGTCTTGCTACATTCGCTGAAATCTTAAATCAGATAACAAGAATAAAGACCTGGCAATGGCAGCATTAGCAAAACATTATTCTCGATTATTGTTGTTGTTGTACTTGCTTTAATTAGTCCTTGTGTGACTTTCCAAAAAGCTAGCTACAAAGTTCTGGAAAATACTACCAATTCCCCTTTCCAGTATATCTTCTGATCTCAACCAATCACTCCTAGGCTACCATTATCATACATGGTTCTAAGCAAGTGAGTACTGGGAACACTCAAACAAGGAGAACTCTAAGTGTCCCTCAAGCACTGTCTTTTCTTGTCTGAGTTGGTTTTTAACTTGTAATTGTCTCCAGCTGTCCTGGTCCAGGTGTAAAATGTGACCCTTCGGAATGAGGTAGGAAAATAAAGAAGATTTCATAGTTAGAGCTCATCATCCTTTCATTTCTCATCCTAGTCGAAGGGTGTCAACTGGAGAGCTGGCACCCAGTCTTGCATGTTCACACACTCCTGCGGAGAGGGCTGAGTTGTGGAACATTTGCCCAAGGAGAACAGAGCTGCAGAATCCCCCCTGTGGACCTGAGGAAAAGAGTTCTTACTGAGAAGGGCTTCTGGTGGCTAACTGGGCTTAAAGTAAACAACAGTAACGACCACAACAGAGCCTAGCAGCCATTTCTTCCCAGGGGTCTCTCACACAAACTTCACAAAGAAGCCTGCACTGAGCTACCTGCCTCTGTACTGGACTGCCAGACTGCACTGTTTCCCTGCCATCTAAGCAAGCCCTTGTAGCGGAGTTCCTGGAGTCCTATTTCAACCAATAGGACTGAAGTCTTTCCCATACAATCAGAGTGCTGCTCCAGCCAATCAGAGTGGTTCTATTTTGACCAGTCAGTACAGTTCCTTTTTGACCAATCAATTTCACAAGGCTTTGGAGTCCTTGTTTGCATGAGGATGGGCCAATCATGGACTCCTGCCACATAAGCCAGCTCCCCTCTAGCTGGGAGAGCACTTTCCCCTTTCATCAAGGACTGAAGCTGCTCTCCGTGGCTGAGTTGAAACACTGAAGGTGTCTCATTAGAGCAGAGCAGACCAGCCCAGCCCAGTCCAGCCAGCCCAGCACAAGGAAGACCAGCACAGAGCACAGCAGACCATTGAGAAGCAGAGCAGAGCTATCGGAGAGAGGCTTGACCCCAGCGCCGCCTCACAGCTGGGCTGTATTCACAGCTGTGCTGTATCACAATCGGGCTGTTTTGTACTGAATAAACTTGCCTTCTTCACCACACCCCTAACTGGGGATTCCTGTTGGTGTTGAATTGGCTCCAATGACCATCGGTTAACACCCCATACACTCAACTAATAGCAGATGAACCCAGGGTGCTGATGCTTAAAATAAGGCACTGAAACAACTAAGAATGATATCATGCTTTACACATGACATCAAGGAATTGGGGCTCATGCATTTATCCTACGCGACAGTGTCATGATATTAATTGTCATTCGTTTCTTTAGAAAAGAAAAAAGAAAAACTTACAATTACTTGTGGATCTCCAGCATATCTAGGTTTTGCTTTCATAGGAAATAGGTTTGTTTGCTTTCATGAACTCTTGTCCACTGGGGTCAAGACTCTATTTGGCTATAAGTCCCGATTTCCTTGTGAGTTGGATGAGAGCTGGGCTTACAAAATGTGGGCAAGGACCCCTCTCCACCTCACAGGGGCCCCACACAGGTGTGGGAAACCCCTCACCAGGGCGAAGTCTCAGTTTCCCCTCATTAAGTAAATGCATATCAATAGTGGCTGCACATCTAAATCAAACATAAGCTTCTTCTTCTTCTTCTTCTTTATTTATTACTTTTTAGAGAGGAGAGGGAGAGAGAGAGAGAAGGGGGGAAGGAGGAAGAAGCATCAACTCCCATATGTGCCTTGACCAGGCAAGCCCAGGGTTTAGAACACTTTATCCACTGTGAAACCGCAAGTTAGGCAAGAAGCTTCTTAATAACCCATGTGTTCAGCCTTCTTTCACCAAATCAGTTATACCAGAATTGCTGAGAAGGGGGCTAGGTGTTTATAATTGTGATTATAATCCCCTGCTAAAAGAATTTACTAAAATAGATGAAAGGTGCCGTCCTCAGATCTACTGTTTATGAACTGACCTAAAAGGTTCTCTCTCCCAGCTCATCCTGTGTTAAAGGGGGACAGACACCCAAGGCAGTTAAAGCAGCACCAGTTGCTTTGGCTATGGGGACCTGACATCTTCCCTATTTCTAGAAGCAGAGGTAGACTAAGGTCAGTTGAGGCCCTGGGCACAGAAGAAAATATTGGACCCCTTAAAAAAAGAGAGAGACAGGAAAAATAAAAATATATTTTAACCATATGTTCAAATAAAAAATACTATGTACTATTAATGTTAAAATTGCACATATGAAATCAAACTTGGTGCCTTTAGAAAAAAGTGTGAAGTTGGGGTTTTGCGGGGCCCTTCAGAAGTCGGGGCCCAGGGCACGTGCCCAGTGTGCCCGCCATTAAATCTGCCTCTGAGTAGAAGAGTGAAAAGTTCTCTCTCTTTCTCTCTCCTTTGAGGATCTTAAGGAAAGGAGAGGCGGCTAAACAAGAAGACTGAGAGAAGGGGTATAAGTATTCTTCTTCTCTGCATTTCCCCAAAGGGAAATGTATTCCCATTACATTGCCCTTTGAAGAAGGAGAATAAATCAGGTATTAATTTTTGCATGCATTTTTACATTTTCTAAATGCATTTCTTTCTTAATTTCATGCTTTGAGACTCAGCAATACTTCTTTAAAAACAGTATTTGTATATAAAGTTAAGACCATTAACACTGAAAAAGAGGAAGTATTCTCAGCTATGACATTTATTCATTCATTCAATAGTACCCATAGCAATACAATCAATAGATCTTAAGTTTTTGGGTTTTTTTTAAAAGGTTTTATTTTTAAATTTTTTTTTTACAGAGACAGAGAGAGAGTCAGAGAGAGGTATAGACAGGGACAGACAGACAGGAATGGAGAGATGAGAAGCATCAATCTTTAGTTTTTCCTTGCATGTTGCAACACCTTAGTTGTTCACTGACTGTCCCCTCATATGTGTCTTGACCGTGGGCCTTCAGCAGACCGAGTAACCCCTTGCTCGAGCCAGCGACCTTGGGTCCAAGCTGGTGAGCTTTTTGCTCAAACCAGATGAGCTCTCGCTCAAGCTCTCGCTCGACCTCAGGGTCTCGAACCTGGGTCCTCGGCATTCCAGTCCGATGCTCTGTCCACTGTGCCACCGCCTGGTCAGGCAATAGACCTTAAGTTTTGACAGAGTTGAGACATTGTCTAACTCTGGCGCTTTCTACTACTTTTAAGTATCCTTGCTGCCTCAGTATGGAAGAGCTGATCTCTCAATTGTTGATGTTTTTGTGTGCAGGATTTCAGTGAATGAAACTCCTTGGATAACGTCCACCTGGATAAATTCCACTTTCACTGAGCTCACACCAACTGGTGCCTGATGGTCCACTGACACCAGGCCCACAGAATCTTCCTTTTTCTGGAACCCTACGTGGGAAACCATCTGAATGCCAAAGACTACCCAGCTGAGCATGTGCTGAGAGCTAAGTGGTGCTCATGAAATAAGCTCGCTCGTGGTCCTGCTGTGTTCTGCTCTCTGAGCCGTGGACAGAACTCAGAAGAGAGTTCAGGACTCCGGTCTCCTTCCCAATATACGGTGAGGCCCTAGTTAAGTCACTTTACAGTCAAGAGAACTGAGACTGAAATACTAAGGGAGGGACAATTCAACAAGAAATCTGTAGTTAGTAGGTCTTTAAAAAGAGAACTCCAGTGTTCACAGCAGCATATTCACAACAGCCAGTAGGTGAAAGCAGCACAGGGGTTCATATGCAGATGAAGAGATAAGCAAAACGTGGTGTGTCTGTACAACAGTGTGCTATTCAAGTTTAAGAAAGAAAGAAATATTTGCACATGCTATGAACCTTGAGGACATTATGTGAAGTCAAATAATCCAGTCACAAAAAATCAAATACTGTATGATTCCACTTATATGGGTGTCTAGAATAGTCAAGTTCATAAAGGCAAAAAGTAGAATCATGGTTGCCAAGAGCTGAGTGAAGGGACAAATGAGGAGTTATTGTTTAATGGGTACAGAGTTTCAGTTTTGCAGCATGACAAGGTTCTAGAAATGGTGGGTGATGGTTGCACAATAATGTGAATATAATTAATGCCACTGAACAGTACACTTAAAAATAACTACAATGTTAAGTTTTATATTATATGTATTTCATCACACACTCACACACACACACACACACACACACACACAAGACTGATTCGGAAGTAGCCACCCTAACTTCTTTCAGTTTTACTACCTGTTCCAGTCACATCCAGACTTACATAGAAGGGTGTCTGGCTGTTCTCGAGAATGAGGGTTAGGACCTAGGAAGCCAGAGAAAAACTTCAATGACAATTGTTGATAAAACTCAAGTTACTTTATTGGAAGGTCACATGAATAAGAACTGAGAGGAATTATGAGAACATTAAAATGATTTTAATGGTAGAAACAAAGGTATTAATACATTTTTATTTTAATAAAGTTAAATGGTTACTGGGGGGGAGATTGCAGGAGGGAAGGGAGTAAAGAGAGACAAATATAAGGTGACAGAAAATGATTTGACTTTGGGTGATGGGTATACAAAATAATCAACAGTTCAAATGCTATAGAAACATTTACCTGAAATCTATGTACTCTTATTGATCAATGTCACCCCGTTAAATTTAATTTTCTAAATAAAATTAAAAGAATAACGCTATTGTAATACTCTGTGCTCTAACAATAATTTACATGTCCAAAGATACATTTGTTTTCTAGATTATATGGGGAAAGGATCCTGACTGCCCGTCTGTATCCAAAGCAATGTCGCACTCAGTGCACCTGAGCTGTCTGGAGTCAGGCTCACGCCATATTTGCTAGACTTGTATGTTTCAAGACAACTTTAGGTCAAAGAAGAGAGAGTGACTCATTCAGTTATTTCATGTGAAATTGGCACCACATGTAATGAAAACACCTGGAAAGGAGGAAAGGATGCTGAGAGGGGACCAGTTTGCATAAGATAAACTTCAGCTAACAAAATACAGGTAATCAAACAGGAAAATGCAAATTGCTCGTTAACTTCTGAGAGTCAATGAACCTGATCATGAAGATTCATCCAACCAAGGAGAATCCACCCACAAGCCCCAAGTTGGCCTCAAAGCACCAGAGCAGTTCTTGCCCTCCACGCAGGACACGCGACAGAGGAAGTAGCAACCCTGTCGACTCAAACCCCAACCTGTGTCAGCCGGTGCACCGGGGCAGCCCCACTCAAGGTGGGCTCCTGAAGGAGGTTCCCACAGAACTGGAGATGACAAAATGTCTCCCTGCTTTCTAAAAATGTTCCAAAGAACCAGCTACTACACTCATTCATTTGAGTGAGTTGTACATGTGTGAATGTGTGTGCTAAATGTGTGTGTGAATGACAGTGTATGATTGTGGACGAGGGGCTGTGTGTCTGAATGTGTATGTGTGGTGTGCAGATGTGTTTGTGAGTGTGTGTGAGAATGTGCACGTGTGTTGTTTATGTGAGTGTGTAAGTCTGTGAACTGAACATAGCGTGCGTGTGTCCCAGTGCTGGTGAACTGTCTGCATGTATGTAAGAAGTGTGTGAGAGTGTGTATACAGTTGTGCATACATACCTATGTGACGATGTGTGTATATTTGTCTATGTGTTTAGATTGTGTGTCCATGTGAGTGAAGGCATATGAATCTGACTTTGTGAGCAGTTTTGTGTGTGTATGTGTGAGTTAATTTGTGTGTGTGTGTGTGAGCATAAACACATGTGCACAGCTGTGTGTGCGGGTGTGAGTGTATGCACGCGAGTGTGATTGCACTGCATAGGCCACCTGCTCTGTCTTGAGGCGGCCCCTTCAGTGACAGGAATGCGCAGGTGCTGGTTCTCCCTCAGTAATCGTGCGCTCCCCTTATTGGGGGCACATGTAAGACCCTTTGTCCCCCTTTCTTTTCAGACTGAAAGCAACTTTTGAAGCCTAAGGAGGTTTGTTTGGAGAATGTCCCGTCTGTAGGTGGGCCTGTTTGTCCTTGGGAGGGGTAGGCCGTGGACACAACGACGTCCGGCCTCCAGCTTTAGAATAGCCCTGCGCTTTTCCCTGGGGAGCAGACACCAGCCTGGCCTGCGGCCCTCGGACCCATCCTCAGGCAAACACTCTGCGACAGGCCGAAAGCCCGAGGCCAACCAGCATGGCCGCAGCTGTGCCACAGCGTGGCGTCCGACACCCGGCCGCGCGGGAATGTTTGCCGTCACCCAGCATAGGTAGCAAATATTTTCCACAGCTCACCAGGGAGACGTCTTCGGAGGCAGCACAGCGCACATCGCGGCCCTGGAATCTGTGCTCCTTGGTCCAGGATTTATGAGCCCCTTGTAAGAACTCTAAAAACACTAAATTCAATTCTTAGTGCTCAATCTTACTTAATTGAAAACTATAAACTTCTTAAATCTTGTAAAACTCCTTCGATCCATAAAAGTACCATTCTGTTGCCGGGAAAGATGAGGCCTTCAGGCCGGAAAGCCAACGGTGAGAGTGTCCAGATGCCTAACGCCTGTTTGCAAATCTAATCACACTCGGTGGGACGGGGCCTTTCCGCGGGCACCTGGGGCAGGAAGATACCTCAGCAGGGAAAGTCGTTTCTGCTCTAGAACAATGAGTTTGCTGTCTGAGCAAAACATTAAAATGAAGCAAAGGTCGTGAGTGTTAAACCAAAGGGTTAAGACACTGCAACAGGCACAGGGCACTTGGAGAATCCGCATGCGGGGCTTCCCGGGGCAGGATTTCCGGACCCGCCAGGGCGCAGAGGGGTCAGCCAGCTTCTGCACCCCCCTGGCCCCAGTCCTTCGGAGAGCACAGGGCTGGAATGAGAAAGAGACCTCCGTGAGGCCCTGCTTCTTCCTCCTTCTCACGGAAGATGGGCTGGTGTTTGCAAGTGTGGGGTCCTTCCATGCGGGAAACCTGCCCCCCGACCTCTGACCACCTGTGTGCTTTTGGCGATGACATTTGGGCTCTCTGGCTGAGAGTCCTTCATCCACAAAATGGGGTGCTACAGCACAGCACCTGCGCCGTGGAATACCGTGAGGAATGACAAGATACCGAGTCCCATGTGGTGGGACTTTTTTGTTGCTTCATTTTCCCTTTAATCCTAATAGGAATGTTAAAATAAAGTGAGAGGCAAGTACTCACTCACTCAAACCACGCACTGAGACGTGCTGTGTGCAGCATGACACCAGGTGCGGGAGGTGAAGGAAGGAGGGAGGCATCTCTAGGTCTAAGGGGCAAAGAGGAGGAATCCCTTACTTTGTGCTGCATAGACACCCATAAGGCGTTGGGAGCAGTCTCGAACCGCGCAGAGCTGCATTCAGCACCAGCCAGAATTCCCGGGCAGTGTGCTCCTCCGCATTTTTTTAGAGGTAGTAGCGGTTTTGCGTTTACCATTCTCCGTGCTGCCCTTCCCATGCAGTGTGCCTCTTCTCTGTGCAAACGGGGGGAGTGTCTGCCTCTAACCCTGGTACACCTGAGCAACAGTCCTGACGACAGAATGTGGTGGAATTGGTGAAGAGGCTGCTGGAACAAGGTCATGAAAGGTGATGTGATTTGACCTGACCTGTGGCGGCGCAGTGGATAAAGCATTGACCTAGAAGGCTGAGGCCGCCAGTTCAAAACCCTGGGCTTGATTCCCACTCCTCCCCCTCCTCCCCATCCCACCTCTAAAATCAATAACTAAAGATCTCAAAGAAAGAAAGTTCACCCCCTGAATCAGAACAACAGGTGGCTTGCTTTATAGGGGGGGAAAAAGATGATGTGACCTCACCTGGCTCTAGGCACTTGCCTTGTGAGAACCCTGAGCCTCCGTGGAGGAAGAGGCTATGCTGGAGTGGCCCTGCAAGGCAGTCACACCAGGGGGCTCCTTGCTGTGAGCACAGCTGTGTCCAAGTATACTACGTATGCGAGTGAGGAGTCTTCAGCCTTTCATCTAAGGCCTAAACAGCATGGAGCAGAGATGAGCCATCTCCTTCATACCCTGACTAAATCCCATACCCATGGCTCCATGAGCTTAATCTATATCATTGTTTTAAGTTATTGTTTTGGAGTGGCTCATTACACAATTATAGTAACTGGAATAGGAAACAGCATAAAACACCTGATTCTTTTTTACATTTTATTTATTGATTTTAGAGAAAGAGGAAAGGCAGAGAAAGAAAGAAACATCTATCTGTTCCTGCATGTGCCATGGCTTAGATGGAATCCACAACCTTTGCATGTTCGTATGACGCTCTAACCAACTGAGCTCTCCAGCCAGGGCTTGTAATACACTTTGTAGGGGAAGTATTTCAACCTGGCTTCTGATCAGCAGAGACTTGTGACAGAATTTAGAAGTTTGTTCTTGGCCCTGGTCAGTGGCTCAGTGGATAGAGTGTCAACCCAGCATACGGATGTCCTGGGTTCCATTCTTGGTCAGGGCACATAGGAGAAGTGACCATTTGCTTCTCCCTATGCCCTTGTCCCTCTTCTCTCATCTTCCCCTCCTGCACCAGTAGCTCAATTGGTTGCAGCATGTCCCAGGGTGCTAAGGATAGTTCATTTGGTCAGAAGGTGTCAGTCATAGGTGCTAAAAATAGCTCAGTACTGAACACTGGCCCCAGATGGGGTTGCTGGGTGGATCCCAGTTGGGGAGTATGTGAGAGTCTGCCTCCCTCCTCTCACCTAAAAAAAAAAAAATTATTCCTTTCCATTAGACATTCCTTTATAAAAGCAAATCTCTGTGTCATTTTATTAACCAATGTAACCCCAATAAATTCAATTTGAACAAGCAAATCTACATAGCTGTCATTCCCTGGTTTTGACATTGACCTGGACAGAGAAAAGGGGAAAAGAAACATAACCTTAAACTAAAAATTTCCAAGTGCATTCTACAAAATAAGATGTTAGTAGTTGTTGTGAAAAGAAGAGACAAATCCATGAGAGAGATAGAGTGAAAGGGCAATGTATGCACAAGTTTAAGACAAGCTGAGAGGAGCAGAGCCGGCAGCGCCCACTGTGTCCCTGAAGTGGTCAGTTGTCCAGTGCATGCTTGCAGCATCTTACTGCAGGAGCCTGCAACCCTCTGCACAGGGCAGGCCCAAACAGGATGTGTGCCCATGGCCATCTGAAGTGAATGATGGACTGCAGGGGAGGACTCCCACAAAGGTATCTACACAATCTCCCAAGGGTCTCCCTTAGCAGGCCCGTCACTGGAAACTTACGCAATGCCACGTGCTTCATCTGCTCTCCTTCCCCATTCCCAAACACTACTTCCCGGCATCACCTCCCCAATAGCTACTTCCCGGTAAAACCTTATTTCTGGGTCTGCTTCTGGGAGAACCCAGGCTCAGACACTAGTTTTCAATTTTTTTCTGCACAATTTTTTAGAGATAGATGTACAAAAGTTCACTGTGAATCTCTCCAAGGTGGACAATGAGAATTTAATGTTTCAGAATCATATTTGACCAATAAAATCTTTTCTTTTTTACTTAACATCTCATCCGTGTTTCTATTCCGTAATGCTGACTTGGAGAAATATTGCCGTAAAGATATTCCTTAAATAAGATTTTATTGGCCAAATTTTCTATGTGAAATAAATTATTTATTCAGTAGCAATCTCCCAACTATTTTATGTTCTTTGAAAAAGGTGCAATTTTCTAATTAGATTACTATGTACAAATAAAGGAGCTGCTGAGCATGTACCAAGTTAAATTTCCTTGCTTACACTAACATTAAGCCTTAACATTAAGCCTTATTTAAAAGAATGACAGCATTGTATCTGAAAAATAGGAGATTGTGGGTCTCTCAAACACCCAAATGGTCTAAAATAAACCTGGAGAATTTTGACCCAGTGACAATATTCGGGTCCTTGCTTCTCAGACTTGAATGTGTGCTGGCCCTTCAGGATCACACAGTGAGAAAGTAGCAGAGCAATCCAGGAAAAATGACTCCTGGGTCTATACTTCACTTACTAATCAAACAGCAAAAAATGTTGAAATGAGAGGAGATTCTTTGAATTTCTCATGGAAAGAAACTTGTGAAAATCTTGGGAAGCAGTGACCTAAATCACTAGCATCAAAAGAAAGAACCGAGAGAACCAGAAAAATAGCATAAGTTTTGTAATTTAAGCAGGTTTGTGCTTAAACCAAGCATGGCCAACATATGGCCTGCGGGCTGGATCCAACCCCTGGAATGAGTTTATGTGGCCCTCGATTAAATTTTTAATATTCTCTGCATGATGCACTGTGGAAGTGAAATAAGTGGTACTTTTAAAGCATTATACATAAACTATGATATCTAACCATTGTACAACAATGAAAGTTAAAATCTCAGCTACTCAGAAGTGGAAGTGTCTTTGATTATTGGAAATCAAGACAGTTAAAAAGATAGTGATACGCGGAAAAGAATTCCGTGTGTGACTAACTAGGGTTAACTTCCAATAATTGGTCGAATGGATTCGCGATACTTCTTTTAAAAAAAAAATTCCATTATAAAGATTTACAACTTTTGTATTTGTCTGTGCAATTTTTTATAAGCAATTGAATAATGGAAAATATGGAAATTTAAAAAAAACTTGCCAAGGAATATTTAGTAATCTTCAGCTCAATTTATATTTGTGAACAAACTTTTTCTTTAATGAATCTAAATAAAAGTACAACAAGATCAAGATTGAATGATTTACATTTGGAGGCTGTGTTTAGAATAGCTACTACAAGTATAGAGCCAGATATTAAAAAAATAATAGGCGATGCAAAGCGCCTCAACACGTCACATTAGTTTTTTTGTTAATTTGTTGTACTAAATTACTTACATTTATTCATAAACAAGTTACATAATAAAATTTTGTTTTTCTTAAACGAATCATTTTTGTATTTAACATTTTATAATTTTAATATTTTGTCCGGCCGGTAAAAAAAGTTTTTTTTCTAATCTGACCCGGGGGCAAAAACTGTTGGCCACACCTGACGTAAACCAACCATGTCTTCCTTACACATGTCAAACATCTGAGATGAATTTGCTGTTGCCACTGCTCCAGGGAAACTGGATGGATGAATGGATGGATGTAGCTTTACCTGAGCGGTGACTTTTTTCTCCTGGTTCTTCTCTTGAGACATTTTGTTCCCTTCCTGCTTCCATAATCTATCAAAGACAAAAATATAACTGTGTGAGGGAAGATATAAGGACTTGAGGATTCTTAAATATACAACTTAAGAAAATAAAGCGTAAAAGTTAGTTCTTTAAATAGGTTAATAAAATAAATAAATCCTTAGGAATACTGACCAAAAAATAAATGAAAGAAGGGACAAATCCAGTATTAGAAACAAAAAAGAGGATGTGACTGCAAAACCTAGAATCGTTTAAAAGATAAGAAATTATAAACAAATTTTTAACAACATATTTGACAATTAGACAAAATTGACAAATTTGATGTTTAGGAACTTATGTAAGAAGAAATAGAAATTTGAACAGTCCTGTATCTTTTAAAGAAATTATGTCCATTATTTAAAATCTTTCTAGAATGAGCACTACAGACACACACTTGCACTACTGAATTCTTTCACATTTTAAGAAAGAAAAAAAAACGCTGATCATATAGTACATTTGCCAGAGAAAAGTATAGCTAATGCTCCTCAGTTTCAAACTAATTTAAATATCAAAACCATGCTTTGGGGCCCTGGCCAATTGGTTCAATCATAGAGCATTGGCCTGGCGTATGGACATCCCAGGTGTGATTCCCAGTTAGGGCACACAAGAGTAGCAACCATCTGCTTCTCTCTCCTTCTCTCTCCTCCTTCTCTCCCTCTTCCCCTCCTGCAGCCAGTAGCTTGGTTGATTTGAGCATTGCCCCAGGTGCTGAGGATAGCTCAATTAATCCCAGCATGTTAGCTTCAGGCGCTAAAAATAGCTTTGTTGATTGGAGCATTGGCCCCAAATGGGGGTTGCTGGGTGGATCCTAGTCGGGGCACACGTGGAAGTCTGTCTCACTATCTCCCCTCCTCTCACTTAAAAATAAATAAATAAATAAATAAATAAATAAATAAACAAACTATGCCTTTGATATACCCTTACTCTACTTCCATGGAATCAGAAATCGCCCTTATATAGCTGTAGTGCCTGGCATTCATGGGTACTTTCCATCTCCACTCCCCAAATTCTGTCTTGATTCTGGATTATTTTATTTTTTATTGAATGTTTTTATTTAATCTTTCCCTTTTCAAAAATAAAAACTAATATTTATTGAAGCACATATACCCAAAGTTCTAGTCATGCTTCATGTTATTCCTCTAAATTTTCACATTCTATTAGATGGGTATCATTACTATCCTAATTTCTTTCAAAATGGGAAACTTTCAGGTTTATTTGAAGACATTTTGTACATTTCTGCTCCCCAATGACTTGGTGTTTCTACATTGTGATTATGCACACTGGTTGTATGCTTTCTTCTGCCCTAAGTTCTGTTGATTCTGAGTTACTTTCACAAATGGGCTACTGACATTTGCTTTACTCATCCCTGCAATTAACCTCCCCACTAATGGAAATCTTTAGATAAAAGATATTTGTCTGGCAACGTGCTTTTAATAAAACATGTTATAGAGTGATGTCAGCAGGAATGGTACAGCGAGATCAATGGAAAATTCCCTTGTCCACAAAAGCAGTAAGAACCCTGGCAAAATGATCAAAATAAACTTTGTCATCACTACAGAAATTAACCAAACACGTGGAACAATCAGGGAAGCATTTAATGTAAAAAGGCTGATCTCAGGAAGAACAGAGAACATTGATACATTTTTAACTTGCCCTATTCTCTTTCCTATCTTCCCAATTCTGTGGTGGCCTTAAAAAACTATCAGTCCCACAGTAATGAAAATCAGCAACCAAGCAGACAGTAGAGAAAGTAAAATGAGGTTGGAGATCTTATGAAGCTTTATTCTGTGAAAATTATTATTTGAGTTAAATAATAACTCTGGGAGTTCCCTGGAATAACAGATTGAAAAGCTTATCTCTATTAATTCTGTCTCAGAAATCTATTAATACAAACAACCTTTTCCTGGGGGTGTTTATCAGAAACCATCAGCGGCAATATATATTCTTTTATTTTTCTTAAGTGAGAAGCAGGGAGGCAGTAAGACAGACTCCCACATGCACCCGAACCAGGATTCACCCAGCAAGGCTTGTATGGGGCAATGCTCTGCCCATCTGGAGTTGTTGCTCCATTGCCTGGCAACCAAGCTATATTAGTGCCTGAGGCAAGTCCATGGAGCCATCCTCAGCACCTGGGGCCTACTTGCGCCAACTGAGCCATGGATGCAGGAGAGAAAGAGAGAAATTGAAAGAGAGAAGGAAGAGGGGGATGGGTGAAGAAGCAGATAGTCACTTCTGTTGTGTGCCCTGACCAGGAATCAAACCCAGGACATCTACACGTCAGGCCAACACTTTACCACTGAGCCAACCAGCCAGGGCCCAATATATATATATATATATATTTAACATCCTAGATGAATATGACAACGAGAAAAGGTGGCCTGACCTGTGGTAGCGCAGTGGATAACGTGTCGAGCTGGAATGCTGAGGTCACCGGTTCGAAACCCTGGGTTTGCCCAGTCAAAGCACATATTGGAAACAACTACTACAAGCTGATGCTTCCTGTTTTTCCCCTCTCTCTTTCTCGCCTCTATCTAAAGATCAATAAATAAAAAAAAGTAAAAGAAAAAAGCTGAAGCAAACAACAAAATGACAAAATAAAAACTTAAAATGAAAAACTAGGTTGTAAGATTCCCAGAGGGGTTTTGAAAACTCCTACATATACCAAGGAATCTAGAAGTCATGTTCATGCTTCAGGTTGAGCTCACGTTAAGGGACAACCTGAAAAGGCAGAGTATCCAAGATGACAGTGGAATAGGTGGAAGCTGCGCTCACCTCCTCCCAGAACCAAACTGTAATTAAAACTGAAATAGAGATGAATAAACCTAAATAACCAAATGGGGGCTAGCTGAAGAGAGTCTTATAACAAAGGATTCACAAAAGAAGCCACATTGAGAGTAGTAGAAGGGGAAGATGTGGAAAGGGCTGGTCCCACTCCTATGAACAGTGGATATCGCAGCTATAAGGTCTCCCCTCAGAGCATGGGATCTCAATCTCATGCCAGGCTCCCTAGCCCAGAGCACCAGAACTAGGAAGAGGCGCCCACATAATATCTGGCTATGAAAATCAGCAGGGATTCTGTCTGTCAGGGAAAGATGAAAGTCTGGCAGGGACAAAGATGTCCCCATAAAATATTGCTTAAAGCAACTCACCTTGGGCTACAGCTGGAAGAAGAATAGAGCGATTAGAACCATGAGAGGAAAGACTGGGGTTTGTAGCTCTGGGGACAGAAGTGAAGTAGCAGGCACCAGGACCCTTTGATGAGTCTGTCTCTCACACTGCAGACACCATCTCTCTTGGGTGGAGCGCTCCCCATCCTATGGCATCAGCCTGGGGTAATGCAATAGTCTCACTCTCTGGATGCCCTCCTTGAACCTGCTAAGGAGCCAGCACTTGGGACAGAGTGTAGAGTTCTGACCAGAGTAAGGAGTTGTCAGTGACTGACTTGTGTGGCTTTGTGGGGTGGGTCATTCTTCTAACTTTCCTGTAATCCTGACTGTGTCTTCCCCTCACAGCTCCCTAACTAGCTCCACTCTCCTGGTTTCCAGTGACCCTACCCTACAGAATACTGGTGGCCCTGCCCTGCCAAATGTGGGTTCCCCAGAAGTTATGGGCAGAATCTGAGACAGACTGAGTTGTATGGATCTGGGTCAGGAGGTCACTCTTCCCATCTTCACCCAAGATTGCATGGGACATCCACCATCCCTACCCTCCCAGCTCCCAGTGGTCTTGCCCTATTGAGCTTGGACTCCTAGTGCAATCTGGAAGAGACTGAGTATTCTAGCTCTCAGACAGGGGCATTTTTTCTGTGCATGCCTGACTGGTCCAGAGCCTCCCATTCACACAAACAAATCTTGGCAGAAAAAAAAAAAAGTTGAAAAATAGACCAATTGAGATTGCCCAGTTGGGAAACAGAAAGAAAAAAAAACGAAGAAAAATAAACAGTGCCTCAGAGGCTTTTAAGATGCCATCAGGCACACTAAAATATGCATAAGAGGAGTTGCAGAAGGTGAAGGAAGAAAGTTTCAGAAAAAATTATTTCAAATAAAATTTACCAAAATTTGGCAAAAAATATCAACACCTCTAAGAAGTTAATGAATACCAAGTATAATAAACTCAAAGAGACCTATATCTAGACAGCATAATGAAACACTTAATATTCACAGACAAATAATCTTTTCAAGTAGAATGGTATAATCATGTATTAGGATTTCTCATGAAATTAACAGCTGATTTCTCACCAGAAATTATGGAGACTGAAGGTAGAATCATGACATATTTAAAATTCTAAAAGAAAATAAATCTTGTCAATCTAGCAAAACTACATTATAAAAAAACAAGGTATAAATGAAGCCATCACTATATCAACATAAATTTGTCTTTTATTTAGAAAATTGTTTAATGGGGTGACATTGATCGATAAGGATACATGAGTTTCTGATAAACATTTCTATAGCATTTAAGTTGTTGGTAGTGTTATGTGCCCATCATCCAGACAAATCATTTTTTATCACCATATATTTTTTCCTCTTTATGCCTCCCCACATTCTTTCCCCTAGGTAACCATTTCTATTTTATCTATGTCCATGAGTCTCAGTTTTATATCTCACCTACTGTGAAATCATACAATTCTTAGCTTTTTCTGATTTACTTATTTCACAATTATAATGTTCATTTTGTTTATACTCTGCATTTCCTGGACTTGCATGTCTCTTATCTTCATTAAGAATTTTTCAGTCATTATTTCTTCGAATAGATTCTCAATTCCTTGCTCTCCCCCTTCTTCTTCTGGTACCTCAATGGCATAGGTATTTTTATGCTTCATGTTGTTTCACATTATGATACCCTACTTTTTTTACATTTTATTTATTTATTTATTTATTTATTTATTTATTTATTTATTTATTCATTTATATTTTTCTGAAGCTGGAAACGGGGAGAGACAGTCAGACAAACTCCTGCATGCGCCCGACCAGGATCCACCCAGCACGCCCACCAGGGGCTATGCTCTGCCCACCAGGGGGCGATGCTCTGCCCCTCCGGGGCATCACTCTGTGGCGACCAGAGCCACTCTAGCGCCTGGGGCAGAGGCCAAGGAGCCATCCCCAGCGCCCGGGCCATCTTTGCTCCAATGGAGCCTTGGCTGCGGGAGGGGAAGAGAGAGACAGAGAGGAAGGAGAGGGGGTGGGGGTGGAGAAGCAGATGGGTGCTTCTCCTGTGTGCCCTGGCCGGGAATCGAACCCGGGACCCCCGCACGCTGGGCCGATGCTCTACCACTGAGCCAACCGGCCAGGGCTGCATGAATATTTTATGTAGGAAAGTGTCAGTCCTCTCTTTTTATTTTTTTAGTGTGACATTTTTTTATTTGACATGAAGAACATTCATGTCAAATATTATATTCTTTATTTCTGATTAGTTCTTTTTTTATCATTTCTATGTTCTTTTTAATGTTTGCTCTCTCTTTTATTAAGGTTTTACTAAGTTCCTTGAGCATCTTTATAACCATTTTTTTGGGGGGGAGGTAAATTGTTTGCCTCCATTTCATTTAAGCTCTTTTTCTGACAATTTTTCCTGTTCTGGCATTTGGGGCCTATTTCTTTGTCTCTCCATAATGGCTGCCTCTTCATGTTTATTTCTATATATTAGGTAAATCTGCTATGTCTCCCAGTCTTGACAAGGTGGCCTTATATAGTAGGTGTCCTATGGGACATAATGGTGCTGTCTGCTTGATTACTTGAACTTGGTGCTTTAGGAATGTCTTTTTTGTGGGCTATGTGGTCCCTGTTGTAATTGGTTCTCAAGGTCCATCCATGTTGTCATAAATGGCAATATGTCATCATTTCTTATGGTTGAGTAGTATTCCACTGTATATATGTACCATATCTTCTTTAACCAATCCTCTATCGAAGGGCACTTTGGTTGTTTCCATGTCTTGGCCACTGTGAACAATGCTGAGATGAACATGGGAATGACTGTGTCTTTATGTAGCACTCTTTCTGAGGTTTGTTTGTTTTTTTTAAGATACCTAGTAGAGGGATTGCTGAGTCATATGATAATTATATTCTTAGTTTTTTGCAGAACATCATACTTTTATCCACGATAGCTATACCAGTTTACATTCCCACCAACATTGAATGAGGGTTCCTTTTCCTCCACAGCCTCTCCAACACTGGTATTACCTGTCTTGTAGATTAATAGCCAGTCTAACAGTCTAACAGGGGTTAGGTGGTATGTCATTGTAGTTTCGATTTGCATTTCTCTACTAGATAGTAAATTGAGCATCTTTTCATATATCTATTGGCCATTTGTATGTCTTCTCGGGAGAAGTCTCGGGGTCTTCTCCCCATTTTTTAATTGGGTTGTTTGCTTCTTTGTTGACGAGCTTTGTGAATAGTAACCCCTTAGAGGAGCTGTTGTTTGCAAATATCATCTCGCATTTTGTCTGCCACCTGTTTGTTTTGTTATTAGCTTCTTTTGCAGTGCAGAAGCTTTGTAGCTTGGTGTAGTCCCATTCATTTATTTTTGTCTTTACTTCCCTTGCCTCTGGAGCCAAATTCATAAAATGTTCTCTACAACCAAGGTCCATAAGTTTAGTACCTATATTTTCTTCTATATAACTTACTGTTTCAGATCTTATATTTAGGTCTTTGTTCCATTTTTGAATTAATTTTTATGCATGAGAACAAGGTGTAATCAAGGTTCAATTTTTTGCATGTGGCTTTCCAATTTTCCCAGCATCATTTTTTGAAGAGGCTTTCTTTTCTCCATTGTGTGTTTTCAGTTCCTTTTTCAAATATTATTTGTCTATATATATGACTTTATTTTGGGGCTCTCAATTCTGTTCCATTAGTCTGTCTGTCTGTTTTTCTGCAAATACCATAATGTTTAGATTATTGTGGCTCTGTAGTATAATTTGAAGTCAGGTAGTCTCATACCTCCAACTTGATTTTTTTTGTCTCAGGATTGCTTTGCCTTATTGGGTTTTTTATGGCTCTACACAAAATCTGCTAATTTTTTTGTTCTATTTCTTTTTAAAAATGACATTGGGATTTTAATGAGGATTGCATAAAATTTGTTTATTTGTTTATGGTGGTCATTTTACATGTTGATTATTCCAATCCATGAACATAGAATTATTTTCCATTTCATTGTGTCTTTTTCAATTTACTTTAGTAATGTTTTGTAGTTTTCAGTATATAGATCCTTCACGTTAAGTTTATTCCTAGGTATTTGTTGTTGTCATTGCAATTATAAAAGGAATTGTGTTTTGAGTTCATTTTCTAAACTTTCATTGTTGGTGTATAGGAAAGCTGTAGACTTTTGTATATTGATTTTGCATTCTACAACTTTATGTATTGGTTTATTGTTTATAATAGGTTTTTTTGTGTGTCAGAAACAGAGAGAGACAGATAGAGGAACAGGTAGGAAAAAACAGACAGGAAGGGAGAAAGATAAGAAGCATCAATTCTTTGTTGCGGCTTCTTAGTCTCCTTAGTTGTTCACTGATTGTTTTCTCATATATGCCTTGTCCAGGGGGCTACAGCAGAGCAGTGACCCCTTGCTCAAGCCAGAGACCTTAGGCTCAAGACAGAGACCTTTGGGATCAAGCCAGAGACCATGGGGTCATATCTATGATCCTATGCTCAAGCCAGAGACCCTACGCTCAAGCTAGTGAGCCAGTGCTCAAGTGTTTTGAGCCTGGGTCTTCTGCATCCCAGTCTGATGTTCTATCCACTGTGCCACCACCTGGTCAGGCTGCAATAGTTTTTTTGATGGAGTCTTTAGGGTTTTCTATATACAGAGTCATGTCATCTGAAAAAAGTAAAACATTTACTTCTTCTTTCCCAATATGGATGCCTTTTATTTCTCTCTTTTGACTGATTGCTTTTGCTAAGAGTTCAAGTACTATGTCGAATAAGAGTGAAGAGATTGGGGTTTTAGAGGAAAAGGTTTCAGTTTTTCATCATTTATTATAATATTGGCTTATGGGTTGTCATATATGGCCTTTATTATGTTGAGGTACTTTCCTTCTATACCCATTTTATTGAGTGATAAACAAATTTAATTTGTTTTTAACACTACAAATAATGTTAAAGTGAGTCCTTATTCTGATAAAGAAGCACACAAATCAAATTCCCATGAATAAACAAAGAACATCAGAAAAGGAAACTACCTAGGTAAATAAAAGACAGCATAAACATTTTTTGTTGAAAAACTTTTTTCTTCTATCTGATTTAAAAGGAAACCATATTAAGGATTAATTGTAAATCTATGTTGAAGGGCATGAACAATGCAAAAATACACAATATGTATGACAGTAATAGCATTAAGGAAGCGGGAGAGAAATAAACTACAAAGGGTCCAAGTTTTTGTATAACATTGAAATTAAGTCAATATTAATTTCAACATGATTGTTATAAATTAATGTGTTAATTATAATACCCAGGGCCACGGCTAAGAAAATAACTCAAAATAATATAAATAAAAGCAATGATAAGAGGATAAAAATGGTATGCTAAAAATATTTAACACAAATAATGGCAATAATGGAAGAGTAGAGGAATAAAATGTCATGAGATATACAGAACACAATAAGCAAAAAGGCAAACATAAATCTAGTTTTATTGGCCCCGGATGATTGGCTTACCAGTAGAGCACTGGCCAGGGTATGAAAGTCCCAGGTTCAATTCCCAGTCAGGGCACATAGAAGAAGTTACCATCTGCTTCTCCACCCCTCCCCCTCTCCTTTCTTTCTCTCTTTCTTCCCCTCCTTCAGTCATGGCTTGGTTGAAGTCAGTTGGCTCTGGTGGTGAGGATAGCTCCCTGGTCTCTGCTTCAAGCCCTAAAATAGCTTAGTTGCCAAGCAATGAAATAATGGTCCTAGATGGCTAGAGCATTGCCCCATAGGGGGCTTACCAGGTGGATCCTGGTCAAGGTATATGCAGGAGTCTGTCTCTCTTCCTTCCTGATTCTCACTTAAGAAAAAAAATAAAATAAAATAAAATAAATTTAGTTATATCAATCATAACATAAAATGTGAATGAATTAGCAATCTAATCAAATATCAAATATTGGGAAATCAATTTTAAAATGTCCCAATAATATGCTGTCTAAAAAAGACAAACTTTAGTCTATAAAAGACAAACTTTACATTAAAACTCAAATAATTTAAACATAAATGGATGTTAAAAGATATAACCAATAAAGATCCAGAGTGAATAAGCAAAATAGACTTTAAGAAAGAACTTGTTACTAGAAACAAAGAAGATCATTTTATGATGATAAAAGAGTCAATCATTTGAAAAGATCTAGCAAATATAAATATATCTCTATGACCTAATAACAGAGATCCAACATACATGAAGCAAAAATTGACAGAATTAAAGAAGTAAACAAATCAAAATATAATATTCAGATTCTAGTATCTCATTTTCAAAAATACACATAACAATGAGCTGATTAATAGGGAAATAAAAGCCTTCAACAGCAATATAAATCAGCTATACATATATATATATTATACTAAAACAGCAGAATACACTTTCTTCTTAAGGGTACATAGAACATTCTACAAGCATAACTGGTGGTGGCACAGTGAATAGAGTGTCAACTCAGAATGCTGAGGTCTCTGGTCCAAAACCCCAAGGTCATTGGCTTGAGTGTGGGCTACTCGGCTTGAGTGTAAGCTCTACAGCAGGGGTCCCCAACAGACCGTTGGAGGGCCGGACTATAAAAAAAAAACTATGAACAAATCCCTATGCACACTGCACATACCTTATTTTAAAGTAAAAAACAAAATGGGAACAAATACAATATTTAAAATAAAGAACAAGTAAATTTAAATCAACAAACTGACCAGTATTTCAATGGGAATTATGCTCCTCTCACTGACCACCAATGAAAGAAGTGCCCCTTCCGGAAGTGCTGCGAGGGCCGGATAAATGGCCTCCGGGGGCCGCATGTGGCCCGCGGGCCGTAGTTTGGGGACCCCTGCTCTACAGCTTAAGCATGAGGCCACCGATTTGCACATAGGATTTTTGACAGATCCCTAGATTGCCAGCTTGAGCAAGGGGTTGTTGTCTTGGCTGACCCTGAGGTCCAAACCTGGGTCAAGGCACATAAGAGAAGCAATCGATGCACAAATAAAGTAATATAACTATGAATTGATGCTTCTCATTCTCTCTCCCTTCCTCTCTCTCTCACTTTGCTTCTCTTTCCCTCTCTCTTTCTCAAAAATAATAATAATAAAGAACATTCTTCAAGATTCACCATGCCTGACCAAGCAGTGGTACAGTAGATAGAGCATCAGCCTGGAACACATAGGACCCAGGATCAAAACCCTGAAGTTGCTGGCTTGAGTGCTGGCTCATCTGGCTTGTTCTCTGGGTCACCAGCTTGAATGTGAGATCATAGACATGACCCCATGGTCATTGGTCATTGGTTTGAGCCTAAAGATTGCTGGCTTGAGCCCAAGGCTGCTGGCTTGAGCAAGGGGTCACTGGCTCAGCTGGAGCCCCCTGGTCAAGGCACATATGAAAAAGCAATCAATGAACAACTAAGGTGCCACAACAAAGAATTGATGCTTCTCATTGCTCTCTCTTTCTGTCCACCCCACTCTGTCCCTGTCTCTCTAAAAATAAAAAATAAAAAAGATACATCATATATTGGTCATAAATCTCAATAAAGAGATTGAAGTTATATAAAGTATGTTCTCTGATCACAATTGAATAAAATTATAAATTCATAAATGATAGATACATGAATTCACCAGAACTTCCAAGCTGCCCTTTTGCTGTTCTGCTTGTCTATCTGACTCCACCCTTGCTATTGCCCCTGAAGTATAACAGTTCTAGGAAGCTGGTCGACAGTCCCAAGGAGAAGCGTTCCAGGAAGCCGAAATCATAGGACTGCAGAAGGGAGCACACCAGAACTGCTGACGCAACACACACTTGCTCAAAGCTCTCCCCACCTTAATAAATGTTTGCCTCAGAGTCTGTTTCGGTGCTCTTCTCCCCAGGAGAAGTGTCTGGCAGGGTTCCTTTCTTCCTTTCAATAAAGCCTGGTCTTTCGGACTCCCATGGATTCCAACAATAATAGGAAAAAAAGAAAAAAAATACACAGATATGTAGAAGTTAACGCACTTCTAAATAATAAATGGGTCAGATAATAAATAATCGTAAGATAAATTGAAAATTACTTTGAGATGAATGAAACATTAAAACTTACAGGGCGATGCTAAGTAGCTTTTCTAAAAATATTTATAGCTGTAAACATCTAATGTACAAAAAGAAAAGTCTTAAATAAATAACCTTTCATTTTAGGAATACAAAGGAGAGCAAATTAAACTCAAAACAGGAATAAGGTAAAAATACTAAAGCATAAATAAATTAAACAGAAAATAAAAAATCAAAACAGCAAAATCAGTGAAACAAAAAATTGTCTCTTTGAAAAGACCAATGAAAATTACTTTTAGGTGAAGTGGCCAGGAATAAAAGGAGAATTAAAATTAGAAATAAAATGAGATAGTACTACCAACCTCCCTGAAATTAAAAAAGATTGTAAGGAAGTACCATGAATAATTGTAGCAAATATATTAAATAAGCTAAATAAAATGAACAAATTTCTAGAAAGATACAAAGTACTAAAAAATGTCTCAAACAGAAATAAAAATCTTAATAAACCAAATAAAAAAATTAAATTTGTGATTAAAAAAAAAAACTACAATGAAAAGCCCAGAACCAGATTACTTCACTGGTTCTTCTTCTTCACAAATTCTTCCCAAAAAAAACATGTAAGAGGAGGAAACACTGCCCAACACATCCTGTAAAGTCATCATTACCCTGATTCCAAAGCCAAAGTTATTACAGAAACGCATACAAACACACACATACACTCCTACAGACTGATGTGCCTTTGAATGTAAATGCAAAAACTTTCAGTGAAAGGTTAGAAAACCAAATCCAGCAATGTATAAAAATAATTATACATCATAACCAATTGGAATTTATCCCAGAAATTCTAAAATGGCTGAAAAGATAAATTTATTTAATATAATAATACATTATAGTAATAGAACAAAGGAGAAAAACTACATAATCATCTCAATAGATACAGAAAAAGCTTTTGAAAAATTTCAACACACTTTTGTAATACAAATATTCAACAAACTAGGAATAGAATATAACTTGCTCTACATGATAAAAAGCATCTCCAAAAAATCAAACACTTAACATCAAAGTTAAGATGAAAGACTAGAAGTTTTCCTGTTAAGATGAAAAACAACACGAAGATGCTTGTTTTCACCACTTCTCTTCAATAACATACTGAGGAGGTTTTGACTAAGAAATTATGCAAGAAAAAGCAAAGACAATCATTTTGGAAAGGATAAAATAAAACTATCTCTTTTTGATGATGAATTGATCTTATATATAAAAATCCTAAGGAATTCACAAAAACACTTTCAGAACAAGTAAATGAACTCAGTAAGTTTCCATAATTTGAGAAAACCGATCAACTTCATTTCTACACACTTCAATGAACAATTTGAAAATAAAATTAAAAAGCAATTCCTTTTTCAATAGCATCATAAACAATAAATACACTAAAGTAAATTTAGCAAAAAATTGCAAGACCTGTACACTAAAAACTACAAAACATCGTTAAAGAAAAATAAAAAGAACTGAATAAATGAGAAGACATACTGTGTTGGTGGATTAGAAGACTTAATATTATTAAGATAACAATACTCTTCAAATTAATTTATAGCTTTCACACAATCTCTATCATGTGTTCCTGGTATAAGAGAGGACACATAAACTGACAACATAGAATTGAATCCAAAAATAAATTATAATTATGTTCAACTGGTTTTCTTTCTTTCTTTCTTTCTTTCTTTCTTTCTTTCTTTCTTTCTTTCTTTCTTTCTTTCTTTCTTTCTTTCTTTCTCTCTCTCTCTCTCTCTCTCTCTTTCTTTCTTTCTTTCTTTCTTTCTTTCTTTCTTTCTTTCAACAGAGACAGAGAGAGGGACAGACAGATAGGAAGGGAGAGAGATGAGAAGTATCAATTCTTTGTTGTGGCACCTTAGTTGTTTATTGATTGCTTTCCCATATGTGCCTTGACCGGGGAAGCTACAGCAGACTGAGTGACCCCTTGCTCAATCCAGCGACCTTGGGGTCAAGCTGATGAGTCTTGTTCAAGTCAGATGAGCCTGCGCTCAAGCTGGCGACCTCAGGGTTTTGAACCTGGGTCCTCCACATCCTGGTCCCATGCTCTATACTGTGCTATCACCTGGTCAAGCTGTTCAACTGATTTTCAACATTATAAGACTATTCAATGGGGAAGGAAAGAAGTCTTTTCAACACATAGTGTTGAGACCACCAGAGAGTGATATGCACAAGAATAAAGTTGGAACCTTGCCTAACATCATATACAAAAATTAACTAAAAACAGATCAAAGGCAAAAATGCAAGAGACAAATCTATAAAACTGTTAAAAGAAAACATAAATTGTCTTGGGATCAGACACTGCTTTCTTAAATACACGCCTGAAGCTTAATCGACAGTGACTAGATGGATTTCATCAAAATTAGAAACCTTTGTACTACAAAAGACATTATCAAGAAAGTGGAAACTGGCCCTGGCTGGTTGGCTCAGTGGTAGAGCATCGGCCTGGCGTGTGGGGGACCCGGGTTCGATTTCCGGCCAGGGCACATAGAAGAAGTGCCCATTTGCTTCTCCACCCCCCCCCCCTCCTTCCTCTCTGTCTCTCTCTTCCCCTCCCGCAGCCGAGGCTCCATTGGAGCAAAAGATGGCACGGGCGCTGGGGATGGCTTCATGGCCTCTGCCTCAGGCGCTAGAGTGGCTCTGGTCGTGACAGAGCGACGCCCCGGATGGGCAGAGCGTCGCCCCCTGGTGGGCGTGCCGGGTGGATCCCGGTCGGGCACATGTGGGAGTCTGACTGTCTCTCCCCATTTCCAGCTTCAGAAAAATACAAAAAAAAAAAAAAAAAAAAGAAAGAAAGAAAGTGAAAACCACAGTTATGAGAAAATATTTATAAATTATATAACTGATAAGGAGCTTATATCTATAGAACACATAAGTTCAAGTAATAAAAAGCCAAATAACCTAGCTTGAAAAAATGGACAAAGGATTTGTAAGAACAATTCAAATGTCCATCAGCTATTAAATGAATAAACAGAATATTACATATCTGTACAATGGAATATTATTCAATAATAAAAAGAAATAAAGTATTGATAAATGCTAAAACACAGACGGACCTTGGAAAACAATTATTATAAGAAGTAAAAGGAGTCAGACACAAATGGCTTTATATTTTATGAATTTGTTTATACAAAATGTTTGCAATAGGCAAAGTAGATTACCAGGAATTAGTGGTGGGAGGAATAGGGAAGGGTTATTAGTAGGTAAGGAATTTCTTTTTTATAGTGTTGGAAATATTTTAGAATAAGATAGTGGTGATGGTCCCACAATATAATAAAAACCACTGAATTTTATATTTGAAAACTATAAACTTTATGGTATGTGAGTTTATCTCAATAAAAACATCATGTTATAAAACTGTAGTCTTGATATAATACAATCTTAATCTTTAGCTGTAATCTCGCATTATAAGGCAAAGGCTTCATGAGCTATTATTTTCTCTTTTAAATTCTACCCCAATATACACTTCATGGGATCTAATAACTCATTACTCCAGCAGGTTCACTCCTTTGACACTACAGGAAAGGCAATAATAAATTGTTTCTTTTCTTTTTACTAGACCACACATTCTGCACAAGGCAACCTAAAATGCTCTGCCTCCTCATCCTTCTGCTACCATATAATTTTATTTGTGTTGATTGCTACCATATAATTTTAAAATTAAACAATTGAGTATGAACCTCCATTTATGCAACCACTAGAAACTCAAATTTAAAGACTTTACTTTGAGCTATGGGCACATAATGCAGTGTGTTGTTTTGTTGAGTTGTACACTTGAAACCTGTGTGGTTTTCTTAACCAATGGCACTTTAATAAATTCAATAAAAAATAAAATAAAATATAAAATAAATGTAGGAAGAAAACTACGTCTATGATTTGCCTTGTACCGTTAGCACAGTCCCTGGGATATTGAGATACTCAACTTGCTTCCTAACTGGCATTGATGTCTTAAAAATCACCCTCCTCCTTCTATAGCAATGTTATGGGCTCTTCTTATGGGAGAATTCACAGAGCCTATTAACTGTTTTGCAGGCTTAAGTGAAACCCGTCCTCATTAGATAGGGAAGGAAATAAGATGTTAAATAATGAAGTCAATCATTTTGGAATCATAAAGTGTTAGGTCTTAGGAGAACATCTGGTTTTTTATCTTATTTTACAGATGACAGGACTGGTATGAGGAGAAGTCACTGGCCATACAGGCGATTGTGTGGCCTCCAGTGATTGAAGGTAGAATCCCAGTTTCCACCATGGCTCACACAGCCCTGCACCATCTGCACTCTGGACACTTGTCCTGTCTCATTTTCCTCCACTGTTCTCTTGTTCATTCTACTTTCAATCCCAGTGGCCTTCTTATTGGTCCTTCAGTATGCCAAAGATGCTTTCACCACAGGGCCTTTGCATATGTTTTTTACCTATGCCTAAAATGCTCTCCATCCAAATATTCACATTATCTGGTCTCGCTTATGTCACTACATAAAGGATACCTTAACCAAAAGTTGCTCCCCCAGCCCCATGTTCTCCATCGCTGTACCTACTTTATTCTTTGTCTTAGTTGTTACCTAAGACCACACTTTTGTTTGGCTTCTTAATGAATGCCCTTCTTCTGAGATCCCTTCCCCAATAAATCCCTGGCATCTGAATGTCTCTCTAGCATGGCTTCTGTGAGCCACCTTCAAACATTAGGCATGGGGAAGGTAGTGTGCATTTAACAGCATTGCCTGAAAATGCTCTGTGCATTTATACCAGGGGTCCTCAAACTTTTTACACAGGGGGCCGGTTCTTTGTCCCTCAGACCGTTGGAGGGCCAGAGTATATAAAAAAAAAACTATGAACAAATCCCTATACACACTGCACATACCTTATTTTTAAGTAAAAAAACAAAACGGGAACAAATACAATATTTAAAATAAAGAACAAGTAAATTTAAATCAACAAACTGACTAGTATTTCAATGGGAACTATGCTTCTTTCACTGACCACCAATGAAACAGGTGCCCCTTCCAGAAGTGTGGTGGGGGCCGGATAAATGGCCTCAGGGGGCCGCATGTGGCCCATGGGCTGTAGTTTGGGGACCTCTGATTTATACCCACCCATTGAGATGAAATATTTGTGAGATACCCAATAAAACTATTAAGAAACAAAAAGCAAAGCTTTAAAAACAAAATCAGAGTCTGAGATTGTCCCTTTAGTAATTATGCAGTCTTTGGTTTACAATGACAAATGGTTGGTTCCGGAGATGTCTGGGCATCTGTGCATCATGTTGACCTAACTAAATGAGCAAGGCAATGGTAGCAAACCCAGGACATCACGTGGCTGGCAGCAAACAGTCAACAGATGCTTGCTAATTTTATTTTGTTTTTTATCTTTTCATATGTTTTCATAAGCCACACAGTCATTTTGCTTATAATTTAGCCCACATTAATCTTCACTGAGGCATGTTTTTTAAGTTGCTGACTATGTCATCTGGAAGACAAGGTACACTAATTATAGGCAAGAATCTTAACTACGTCACGCCCTTCAATAGCACTGCATGCTGGTGTTCACAAGTTTTTACTTACTACACCATACTGTAACTTCAGAGCATTTTATTGGGTCTCGCTGGAAACTCCAAAACATGTTATCATCAGCTTCTTCAGAAAGCTCTGGAGATGTGACTATGTCTTAAAAAGTCACACTCAGTTATAAATAAAATAGTCCCTGTTTTTCTCCTCTTTCTGTCTAAAAGTCTAAGAATGATACCTGATAAATAATATAGTATATACAAAGACTCAGAATTGAGGAAAAGTAACTTAATAAAAATTCTGGAAAAAAGTTTTTTTCATGAGAGAGCTGATTTTAATTAAATTGAGAGTTTCTTGACATCCAGAGTTTTATATCCATGCGTGGATCCATCCTTTGCGATCTGACAGACCTGCAGCTCTAATGATAACAAACATGTCAGGCACTGACTGAAGCAGAAGATGGCTGCTGGAGTCTTCAGATATTTCTGTGGAAATTCAGGTTTTAATGTTAAGGATGATCATGACCGATCAAGAATGTGAAAATAAGAATAAATCAGAAGTTATATTCCTCGAGGTAAGTTTGCACTACGGTTGGGAAGTATATATGGATTTACTTTCCCCAAAGCAAGTTCTCTGAAATGGGAGTACGACCATGTGCTGAGGGGCATTAAAAATTATCTGGCGGCCCTGGCCGGTTGGCTCAGTGGTAGAGCGTCGGCCTGGTGTGCAGGTTCGATTCCCGGCCAGAGCACACAGGAGAAGAGCCCATCTGCTTCTCCACCCCTCCCCCTCTCCTTCCTCTCTGTCTCTCTTCCCCTCCTGCAGCCGAGGCTCCATTGGAGCAAAGATGGGGCGCTGAGGATGGCTCCTTGGCCTCTGCCTCAGGCTCTAGGATGGCTCTGGATGCAACAGAGGACGTCCCAGGGGGGCAGAGTATCGCCCCCTGGTGGGCATGCCGGGTGGACCCCGGTCGGGCGCATACGGGAGTCTGTCTGACTGCTTCCCTGTTTCCAGCTTCGGAAAAATGCAAAAAAAAAAAAAAGATATCTGGCTACATACGTGTGAGGAATGTTTGGGTAGTATCAAGGCACATGAACACATTCCTGGTTCTGAGCAGTCATATTCTAGAAAGGAAACCCTTTTCTTCTTCTTTGACACCTAGATCTTCAAGCTTACTTACCATGAAAGACTATTTTTTTCTTTTCTTCTTTTTTTTCTTTTTCTTTTGAAAGAGAGAGAGAGAAAAAGAGGAAAGAAAGCAAGAGAAAGGCATAGGGGTGGGGAGTGGGAAGCATCAACTCAGGGTTGCTTCCTGTATGTGCCTGGGCAGGGCAAGCCCAGGGTTTCGAACCAGCAACCTTAGTATTTCAGGCCGACACTTTCTCCACTGCGCCACCATAGGTCAGGACATGGAACCTCTTTTTGAATAATAGATTTTAAAATCTCCAAAATGAGTGATCAAAAATAACATTTTGGAATTCATGATCCTAGAAAGCTCCCAGGCTTCCCCTCCATCTGTTTACCCGGAAATGCGGTGTGTGGACAGCACCGCGGGCAGAGGGCTGCAGCAACCGCGCTCAGCACCGGACACTTCCTCGCGGCTGCTTCTTTTCCAGGAATAAACAATCATGTTAAATAAAAACAGAGAATATTAAAAAGCATCACTTTGTGGATAATTTTGGGTTGAAAATCTGTAACTTCAAGCAAAACTGGAATCATTTAACATATTTGTAGTTCAAATACGTTATGTGTCCTCTCTCACATTAAATAAAACTCCTAGAAAAAGAGGGAAAAATCAGTTCAAGAATTTCTCGGCCCTGGCCGGTTGGCTCAGTGGTAGAGCGTCGGCCTGGCGTGCAAGGGGTCCCGCGTTCGATCCCCGGCCAGGGCACACAGGAGAAGCGCCCATCTGCTTCTCCACCCCTCCCCCCCTCCTTCCTCTCTGTCTCTCTCTTCCCCTCCCGCAGCCAAGGCTCCATTGGAGCAAAGATGGCCGGGCGCTGGGGATGGCTCCTTGGCCTCTGCCCCAGGCGCTAGAGTGGCTCTGGTCGCGACAGAGCGATGCCCCGGAGGGGCAGAGCATCGCCCCCTGGTGGGCAGAGCATTGCCCTCTGGTGGGCGTGCCAGGTGGATCCCGGTCGGGCGCATGCAGGAGTCTGTCTGACTGTCTCTCCCCGTTTCCAGCTTCGGAAAAAAAAGAAAAAAAAAAAATTTCTCAATGACTAAAAAAAGAGAACAATGAGAAACACATCTAAGTTTCAGATATTCACGTTTAGGTGCCAGGAATATTGGTGATATTTTTCCCAACTTAATATTTTTCTTGATCTCAAGGACACTATGTGGGTTCCGAATTGCACAGATTCCCTGAGGCGGGGTCTTCAGCAGCGTGAGCTCACAGCACCTTCTCCCGTTTGCAGCGCCCTGCGGGTTCTGCGTCAGCTATCCATCAGGTCAGCGGCTTCCATGAACGCTCCGGTAAGCGTCCAACATCCGCGGATCCAGCACGCAAGCCTCACTCCTAGCAGTTCTAATTCTCGCTGATTAAGGCCCTTCCAGTCAAACTAAAGAAAAGGAAGTTTCCTAGGATGAATTATAATACTATGACTAACAACAGCACGTTTTACAGTATTTTTTTGCTTTTCCATTTGTTGAATTGATGGTTCCTGTGTAGTATTGAGCAGAACCTACTCCTAACCTTTTGTGATATATTTTGCAGTAAGATTAGTAATTATATAAAACTACAATGTTTATGGTGAGTTGAAAATGAATGTTTGAGAAACAAAAAAATATTCAAGTGTCCAGAAAAACACAAAGGGATATATAATAACAGGTGAAATGCTAAAACCTTTACGAAGTCCAAGCACTTTGCCAGGCTTAGTTTTTCTCTCCCGCCGCATTCAGTCCCTACCCCCCCATCCCATAAAGTTGAAGGTGACCCAAGCGAACAGCAGCACTGGAAGTGGCAGGTGGCAGGGCCCAGCTGGCCTTCCTGAAGGATGTGTGCTCACACCCAGCGCCTGCCGAATGGCCGCCCTGTGCTATATGGGTGGGCTAGCGCTGCTCCCAGCGTGCAGGGCTGAGACAGCAAACACACAGGTCAGAATTTGTGGGCAAAGGGACACAAACACATTGGCTGCCTTTCTGAGGATTTTACCCTAAAATGGATCCAGATTAATACATACAACCCAACTTCAAATGTTAATTTCATTTTATTTTTCTTCTGCATCTTGATATGTTTACATGTAAATACGCACAGGATGAAGGACATTGGTTTCCCGGATGAATAAACAGGCTGTCTTCACCTTCCCTCCACAGTGGGTCTTCCTCAAGCTCAGCCTGGTGAAGCCACTGATCAGATCATCAAATGATACTGCTTCCTTATTTTCTTTGATCTGATAACAAGGTGCAAACAAACAGTTCACTTATTATTTTAGTCATCCAGACTACAAGTTTAATTCAGTGTGATGTATTAAACAACACAACCATGGTTGAGAGACATCATTTCTTATGGCTAGAGAAAAAAACCTGAATTGACCATCAAAATATTTAGCCTAATTGACACTTAAATTACTACCTACAATATGCTCATCAATCTTAGAAATTAGCGATCAACAGGTAGATATATAGACATAAAGATAGATGTGCACACATATGTGTATGCTGTATAAAATAAACATATATCTGTATATGCCTGTGCACCAGTCATTGGTAGGTTTGCATCCTGGAGGGAGCCTCAAACTTTCTGTGAAGAAGGAAATATTTCCTGTTTAGCACAATTAAGAACTACATTGGCAGAAAAATGACCTAAGTGATACATTTCATAAATGAGTAAGACATGGGAAACTGATGGTGTTTAGAATGTTGAGACAGCCTGACCAGGCAGTGGCGCAGTGGATAGAATGTTGGACTGGGACACAGAGGACCCAGGTTTGAAACTCTGAGGTTGCTGGCTTGAGTGTGGGCTCATCTGGCTTGAGCAAGGCTCACCAGCTTGACCCCAAGGTCACTGGCTTGAGCAAGGGGTCACTCGGTCTGCTGTGGCCCCCTGGTCAAGGCACATATAAGAAAGCAATCAATAAGCAACTAAGGTGCCACAATGAAGAATTAATGCTTCTTATCTCTCTCCCTTCCTGTCTGCTCACAGGCCTTCCTGCTCCAGCCCCTGGAAAGACAGTAACAAACAAGACACTTGCTGACCTCAGAGAGACGGCTCTCTGTGGGCAGGTAGCCATTCTTTTGCCCTTGACTGAAATTCCCTGGTTTCTTTATTCTTTCCCATAAGAACAAAGAGAGTTAGTTTTCTAAAAGTTTAAGGAAAAACCTGCCTTAAGAAAATAAAAATGTTACATATAAAAATTCATCTCAGCCTGACATGTGGTGGCTCAGTGGATAAAGCGTCGACTTGGAAATGCTGAGGTCGCCGGTTCGAAACCCTGGGCTTGCCCGGTCAAGGCACATATGGGAATTGATGCTTCCAGCTTCTCCCCCCTGCCTCTCTCTCTTCTCTCTCTCTCTCTCTCTTTCTCTCTCTCTCTCTCTCTCCCCCTCTCTCTCTCCTCTCTAAAATGAATAAAAAAAAATTATCTCTTCTCTATTCCTTCTTCCCCTTTCTTTGTGTTTCCCCAGCAGTCCCAATTAGAGAATTACTTGGACTGGCATAATTCTAATTAATTATTAAATAGTATAAAATTTTTTTCCAAATTATTTTCAGCAAGTGCAGTCCCTATGACTTGATGGGATAAAATACAGAGTTGAGGGCCTGAATATGATTCTTGACAGACCGAACGAGCTTTGAGTGACAGCAATATCTCAGACCCATCTCTCTAGGTTTTTAGGAGTCATTTAAATACGTGAACAACATATTACACTTGTCCTTTATCCGGATCATTAAATTCTCTGGAAAAAAAATGTGTATGAATTAAGAATAGCCACTAGGTGGTAAATTTAATTAGCAAAAATTTAGCTCTATAATTCTTCAAATAGCTTTATAAATATTACTCAGTGTAATTGTGAAAATTCTTATTATGCCTTCTCATATGGGGTTACTCCTGTGGAAATAGCTTCACAGAGCAAAGGCAATTCTGTTCAAAATGAAGAGCACCATTTCTTTGAACATGATTTCTTGATGCTAGGCTGTGAAGAAGTATGTCTGCTCCCAACACAAATCTCCATTTGAGCTGTTTATATTTATATATGTTGCACACACTTGTTGAAAAACTAAGATGCCCTGAAATTCCTGTGCATTTTGTGAAGGTATATATCCATCAAGCAAAAGGATTGAGGTTAAATATTAACTGCTTTCCTATTCATGTTTCATCAGAAACATTAGAAAGAGATTAAGCAATCCTTAGTTCTCTACTGTTTTTGACTTTATATGTGGGGTAAAACTGAAGTCTTCTCTGAGGTTATTTCTCAGAGTGGAATAAAGAAATTTGAAAGAAAATTTTTCTTTCTGTTTGTTTAGGTAAATCTTATAACAACTCCATATGTGGGGGGCTTAAAATTCTTTTAAAATTTTACAACCAGTTCTTCAGAGTCATCTATTATCTAGTAGTGGCTCTCCCAGCCTTCCCCATAGACCTGGTCATTAGCACCTCCATTAGCACTGGGCCAGGGGGACAGGGAACAAGTAGATGAAAGGGCCATCCCACCCCTGGCACTGGCCTCACACATGCTCACTGGGTTGCTGGGAAACAGTCTAAGGTACCTGATTCCATAGCCACCATGTTCCTTTGTGGTCTGTTGGGCATGGGGACAGAGATGGAGGTCCTACCCCCTTTCATGTTGCTTTCTGTCATTAGATTCCCTGACTGACCATGATTCCCAGAAAGCAGCTGAACCATCCTCACTCTTAACTTTCCTTCTAAGGCAGAGAGACATGGCCCCAGCATTGGCTGGAAGCAACCAGACTCTGCCATGTAGATGGAGGATCCAAGGGTCAAGATCAGGGAAGTATGGCCTGAAGAAGAGGATCCAGCTATTGAGGCTTATGAAAAAAAAAATAATTGAAATTCTTAATATTACCACAGGGACAGAAAAGAAAGAAAGTAGACCTAATCAGGCCTAGATGTTGACCCGTTCATGTATGGAAACCTGACATGTGGAATAAATTCCATGATACTCAAAAAATGGCAGCAAACACTCCTGGAAGCACTTACTACATTCCACACACTGAGCTAATGCTCTTTATACATTAGCTCCAGAATCTTCACAAAAACGTCTATGGCCCGTGTGGCAGACAGCTTCTAAGGAGGCTCCTAATGGGCCCAGCATCAGGTTATTTTGTTCCCTGTGGAATTCTTTCTCCTTTAAAGAGAGCTGGACTGACTGAGGAAGAGAATATGTACTTTAAAAAATAGACTATGACAGAAGTAACAGGATTTCATTTCTAAGATTAGGTCATAGAAGGACCGTGAGTGCCATCTGGGGTGTCCGGTGGTGCAGCCTGGAAGGCGAAGAACTGAGGAACACTTCTTGCCAACAGCTAGAAAGGAACAGAGGCCCTTAGTCTAACTGCCCATGAGGAACCGCATCCTGCCAACAACTACATGAGTGAGCTTGGAAAACATCCCTGCCCCTAATTGCCCCTCAGAAGAGACTGCAGTCGCCGTCAATGCCTTGCTTGCAGCTAAGTGAGAGCCCACCAAATTTCTTATCCAACGAATCTGCAAGAGAATCTGTTTCAAGCAACAAAGTTTTGGAGTAATTTGTTACATAGCAGTAGATAACGGATACAGATAAGTCCTAGTATCATACTTACACTGCCCACAAAAATAAGGGGATATTTTATCGCTTCATATTCATTTTTAAATGTCCCCTAATTTTTGTAAGCATTACCTTTTATACACAGTGAAATTGGACACTCATCATTGAACTATTTAATAAATAAATTGGAAAAAATTGTGTATCCATTTAGGTAAAAGAAAAAAAAAAGGAAAAGAAAATTGGCTTCCTACCACATACCACTCACAAAAAATCCATTTCAGCTAGATGAAATACCTAGATGAGAATGATAAAACTGAAGACTATTGGGAAGAAGCTTAGAAGTTCTGAAGAGATAACCACAACATTTTAAGATTTCTAAAACAGAATGCAAAGAGTATACATCATTAAAGGAAAGTCTGATGAACTCAAATAAGTTAAAATTCAGTACTTCTCTGTATGCCAAAAGAAACCTGACATTTAAGAGAAAATATCTGCCACATCTATAACTGACAGAGGAGAGTATTTAGAATGCAAATACACTGTGTATAAGTTAATAAGATAAAATATGTCCCAATAGAGAAAGTGGCCAAAGACGTGACTAGACATCTCTGAAAAAAATTAAAAAAAATTAATGAGCATATTAAAAAACAGATGCTCATATTATTTAGTAATAAGGGAAGTAAAAGTTAAAACCACAATAAAGTAAGATTTATACACAACAGATTGATAAATTTTTAAAGTTCTAAGATTTCCGAGTCCTGGCAATGAGGAGGACAGTGACTGTTCCTTATTCTGTCACTGGGAATGTAAATTAGTGCGACACTCAGAAGCTGGTTTGGCTGGGTCTCATACCCTAAAGCTATTTGAAAATGTTTATGCCTTAAATACCCTGGAGAAATGCATGTAAAAATGTTTGCTGTGGCACTGGTAATAATAGAAAAAATATGAAAACCCAAATATCCGTGAAATGGAGAATGAATAATAAATTGAGGTAAATTCATATAATTTTATACTAGACAGCAACTGAAAGAAACAAAGATATATGCATCAGTGTGGATGATTAAAGAAACACCAGTTTGTATTAAAGAGCAGCTTCTAGAAGAATATATATGATCTGATTGCGTTTAGATTAAGTCAAAAACAGCACAAATATTAGCAGGAGACGAGCCATGTGTCTGTGGTGCTCTCTGTGGAGGAGGTGCGGTGAGTGCAAAGAGTCAGGTCTCTATGGGAGCAGTGCTACTTTTTAACCTTTGTGGTAAATAGATAAGACTTTGTTCCATTATTACATTTTTATCATATATTTATATTACATACATTCTTTTGTATATATGACATCTTTGAATAAAAACAAATAAACCATGAAGGAAAAAGGAAACCCTTTTATTCTGATGCTGAATTTAATCCAAAGAAGAGGTTGGCTGGAGAGCATCTTACTACCATCATGGCTGGACAAGGAGGGAAAGGGTGTAAAGGAGACAGAGCAAAGAGAGACAGAGGAATGAAGAGAGGGAGGCAGAAAGAGATGGAGAAAAGGAAGGCGAGAAAGAGAGAGGGGGAGGGAGACACACTGTTCAGGTGACTTCACTTTTATTTCTATATAAACTCTTATGTAGAGTCAGATCCGCCTTCATGAACATTTCAGTAAGCTGAGCCATTAACTTCCCTCATTTGTTTGAAACAAAATGTAAGGAGAAAGTTGCACACACACACACACACACACACACACACACACAGAGGCCTAAGTGATCCAGAATTTTATTTTTCCTGCTGAACCAGCTGTTATTAAGCTTGGCGTTACCAGATAATTATTTGGGGAGCTTCAAAAATCCCAGTGCTCAGGCCAGGTCCCAGACCAATGAAATCAGGAGCTCTGCACGGGGTTTGGGGGAGGCAAAGCCTGTTTAAAGCTCACTAGTTTGTACCAAGATGCAGCCGTGTGGATTATCAGTCTCCAGGCAATGCTCTATCACCATTCTGATGAGACTGGTGACATGCTAGGAGCTGTGAGATAGAACCCTTCATCATATAAGTCCAAAATAACTACTGAGACTGCCAGGAAGTGAAATTGCAGGCCATAGTTACAAAGACTGCTACAATCAACCATAATACATTTGCCCTCTTCCATAGTAATTAAGGTGTGAGTAGACACTGTGGATGCCCCGTTGAATACATTTCCCAGACTTCTTTGCAGCTTTGTGCGGCCATGTGACTCAGTGCTCAGAGTGAAATATGCCTGGAGGAGTTTACTGCTCTGAACCTGGGCCTTAGGATAGTGATCTGTCCCCTTTATATTCCCTCTTTTTCACTGTCTGAAACCTCACCATAGCCGCAGTGGAGCATTTGACAATGACCTTGGGGATAGCACAGGCATATGTGGTGGCTCTTAAACATTGTTCAGTTTATGCCAGAGTTTCTTGGAACACAGTTTTAGAAATCTGAAGTCATTCTATCTGTGCTATATGTGGTAAAATACAGAAGTTCAAAGGGCCTTCTGAAATTTAACCATTTGCTTCATGTTATGACATGTATGTAAAGAAGATGGAAAGAACCTGGACTCCTTCCAGTCTCATACAGGCTGCTATTTGAGAGAGAAATGCACTTCTGCTCAGCTCTCATGATTACCTAAGCTACTATAAGATATGCCCGTGGAACCCTGCCGTTCAAGGTCATGGACAGTTCCAGGAAAACCCTGTGACTGATGGCCATAGTGGTTCAAAGTCCTAGCCATCTCGATCCTCTCGATCCTCTCCAGTCACACTGGTTATTCCAGCCCCAGCTGAGCCCATACAGTTGGCTGAGCTCGCATCGCAGCTCACCCATTCCCTCTGACTACTCAATTCTTCCTCTCTCTTCTACAGGTGAGCACTCCAAAGGGTGTTCCTTAATAAGCATTGGTCTCAGACTTGTTTCCTGAAGAAGCCAATCTATAACCCATGGAAAGTGCTCAATAAATATTTGTCCAATGAAAGAATGAATAAATAGACAAATGAAACAAGCCTTTTTTCAAAACGCCAAAGAGAAAACTGAATATATATGAGTGAAAAGCACAGTGAAGGGTTCCTGACTACTTATTTCTAACAAAAGAAGCTATTTGAAGGAAATTCTAGTGTTTAGATTTTTTAAATAAGTTTTCATATACGATTCCAAGTGTTAATATTTCATATTAAGCATTCAATAACCCAAACTGGGAAAGCTAGATTAATGCTAATAAACATCAAAGACTATTTGCATGTTGGTTTATTTTGGCAAAACTATCTCCAAGGATGTCATTTTCTCTTGCTATTCTCAGGGACTGAAGGGAGCACATAGATGCCAAGTTCTCATGCATCCAGTTCAGTATCTTACGAAGATGTCACCTGCCATAGCTTGTGGCTCCCTCTCCATTCTTGATGTAGTCTCCTACAGTGTGAGCATTAAAATATTGAGATATGGAGCTGGAACACCATCAACCTTGATTATTCTATTAGTGAAGGATAAGAAATAAATGCAGATCAATTATTTTTGTAATAATAATGTCTTAAAAAATTTTGTAGCTTTCAATCAATAATCATTTTTAAATCAAATTTCTGACAGGGACCAAAATTGAGTGATATTCCAACTCAAATTTTCTTAGATTTTTGGATAGCCAATGAGCAAAGACAGAAGCTGTCTCTCTAGTGTTTACATCCCAGCCTTCCTCAGTGAAGAATCCCAGTTTCTATCTGTGCACATCGGTGCTCAGTCTGAAGATACATGCCCAAACTCCTTAACACCCAGCAGTGACCATGTAACTGATTTTAGTTTAACAAAGTGTTAACAGAAGTGTTACATGAGGGGTGAGTCGCTCTTTCCCTTTCCTGCTGTGGAGAATGACAAGGGAGTACAATCCTCGATCATGAGGACAAGACCACCCATCATGGCTGGTGGAAAGCCCAGTTGGCAGAAACCTTGGTCCTAGGAATTTTAACACTATAAAGTTCCCATTTCAGTCTTGAACTGTCTAGATCCAGAAATTGTTTCCATGATAAACTTATAACATTGATTTGTAGGCCACTGTTTTGGGAGTCTTTGCCACTCATAGTTCATGGTCATTACTAAGACATACACCTCAGAACACACAAAAATATAATATTCTTTATGTGAAAAATGAATAAAAGTTTACTTATAAAAGTAGTACAAAATAAGATAATTTATGTGTTTTTGAAAATAAATTTGTATTTTGGCATTTTATAACTTACTTATAAAACTGAAGTACTTTCTAATGTGGCTCTTAAACATTGTTCAGTTTATGCCAGAGTTTCTTGGAACACAGCTTTAGTAATCTGAAGGCATTCTATCTGCGCTATACGTGGTAAAATACAGAAGTTTAAAGGGCCTTCTGAAATTTAACCATTTGCTTCATGTTGTGACATGTATGTAAAATAGTCTTATATTGAATATAATTTTAGTTACACAAAGAAACAAACACACACACACAAAAATGGTTTAAGTGGACATTTATCAAAATTAAAATGATTGTCATTATGAGATGGTTATTGGTGGTTTAATATTTTTTTCTGTTTGCTTAGCTCTATTTTTAAATAACGACTCATATATCTTATGTCATTTGAAAAGTTTTACAATATATAGCCCTTCCCTCGCAGCCTGGGCCCTTTCCTGTTATCCTGTGGAAAATTTTGAGTGTCTAGCAACTTGGCCAAAGTCCAGCGTCTACTCCAGCTGGGACAGGTAAACAGGTTGCGGGGGACCAACTTTACTCTCAGAACCCCATCTCGTCCTTTTCTTAGGTTAAAACAGAGGTCGGGAACCTTATTGGCTGAGAGAGCCATGAACGCCACATATTTTAAAATGTAATTCTGTGAGAGCCATACAGTGACCCATGTACCTTACGCATTATCCAATAAAAATTTGGTGTTGTCCCAGAGGACAGCTGTGATTAGCTCCAGCCACCCGCAACCATGAACATGAGCAGTAGGAAATGAATGGATTGTAATACATGAGAATGTTTTATATTTTTAACGTTATTATTATTTTTTTATTAAAGATTTGTCTGTGAGCCAGATGCAGCCATCAAAAGAGCCACATCTGGCTCGCGAGCCGTAGGTTCCCGACCCCTGGGTTAAAAAACATTCAGCTAATTTTGTCATTTTCTCCTTTTCATCTCTGGCACCTTTGTGCTTCCTGCCTTTAACTATGTGAGCAGCTTCAGTGCTCAAACCCTGGAAAGGATGTTTGTGGCTTGTCTGGCCCAGACAGAATCTGGAGGGAGAAATCTCCCAGTTTTTATGTAGAGAGGTCTGGTACATCCCTAAGTAAATGGAAGCAAATAAAAGCTGGTGAGTGAGAATCAGACAGGCTGGGGTGCAGCACTGAGCAGGCAAACGTGTGGGTACGCTGCTGGCCAGTCACAGAGGTGCTTCTGGTGTGTGGCGAAGACCAGGGTGGCTGGTGTCGGACAGTGATTTAATACATCGCTCTAGACAATAAGAGACTTTAATAAATGTTGTTGACTGACTGCCCAACTGGATTTGACCTCGACTAAAAGGAGGTGGGGCGTTCTAAATAAACTCAAGGTATTATCATAATAATACCTGCTGACCAAGAATGTTGTCCAGATGAATGTGCTCCTTTGGAAAGGCAAAGTGTGCTTCTCTGAAGAATGACACTGGGTGAATATCAAATTCAGCATCATTCCAATAGAACTTTGTGTTGCTTCAACTCTGCCCTGATTACAACACTAGCTAGAGGTCTCCCGGAAATGCAAACACTGTCTTGTTGAGACTGTTTGGCCAAACTGTGACCTATCTTGGCACTAGAGATAATAAAAGCTCTGCCTTTATTATCTTGGAACCCTGAGATGAAATCGATCTTGAAAGACTAAATACTTTGTCATTCACTCAAGACAAGACAGCACTGAAATCACACAGAAGTGAGTCCCTCTCTCTCCATCCGCCACCCCAAACCTGGCTCCAGGAAGAGAAATTCCCTAACTCTCCAAGGTAACCGTTCCTAGTATTTATAACATATCCACTGTTGGTATGGATCCTTTTGGTTGAACCTAATCCTTTGAGAAGTGATTTGTCAATTATTGTTTTGTCTTTAGTGCAAATAAAGAAAACTGGATACTCTGTGCTTCTATTGAGATCCAGACATACTTAAACCACACACACACGCACATACAGACACACATACACACACTTATTCACCTATGTGGGGCTTTAAAAAAATTTTATTTTGTCATTAACTTAAGATAATTCTAGCTCTTCACTGGGCATTTGATCTTTTTCAGATCCCTATGCATTCCTGCTAACTATACACCATTTTCAACCCAAACTACAATAGATCTTGCCATTTATTCCAAAACCATTAACACACAAAAAGTTATATATAACAAAGGACTAATGCCTTTGATGCAGCGTGTGGGTTTCCTGTTTTTGTTTGTTTTCTTGAAGGGTAGGGTGGAGCAGCCCTGTGAGGTTGCAGACATGACGGGTTATTCTTCTGCCCTGTGATAGTGTTATCTGTTGAGTGAGTAGGTTCCATGTGTCCCCTTTGCTGAGAAGTTCACGACTTTGTGATTCTCAACAAAACCCCTGAAAAACGTCTGAAAAGTGAAATTAAATTAGTCAAGTATTTCACAAAACTGAGAGCGTAATATTTTTTATTGAAAAAAAAAAGTTAGAAGTCCCGGGTTCGATTCCCGGCCAGGGCACACAGGAGAAGCGCCCATCTGCTTCTCCACCCCTCGCCCTCTCCTTCCTCTCTGTCTCTCTCTTCCCTTCCCGCAGCCAAGACTGCACTGGAGCAAAGATGGCCCGGGCGCTGGGGATGGCTCCTTGGCCTCTGCCCCAGGCGCTAGAGTGGCTCTGGTCGCAACAGAGCGATGCCCTGGAAGGACAGAGCATCGCCCCCTGGTGGGCAGAGCGTCGCCCCCTGGTGGGCGTGCCGGGTGGATCCCGTTCGGGCACATGCGGGAGTCTGTCTGACTGTCTCTCCCCGTTTCCAGCTTCAGAAAAATACAAAAAAAAAAAAAAAGTTGTTTTGTATCAGTGTAGTACAGTGTGAATGAAGTAAAAATCCATCCAAACATCACTGACCTCCATCGATTTCTCTGTGGTTATACTTACTCAATCTGTGCTGAGTGTATTTGGTATATTATGCTGTATATACAACAAACAACCAGCTGGCATCTCCCATAATGCCCTTAACATCTAAACTAGAAAAAATGAATAAACACCTGGTCAGCAGACAAAGACTGTGACAACCTAAAGAAACTTAGGCAAAACTGAGTTTGTTCCCATCTATTTTTTCTTTACTTTTCTTTTTTCTTTTTTTTTTTTTTTTGGAATGGTTTCCTGGAAGAAGCTAGTCTTGAGGAGTGTGAGCAAAACTGTTAAATTACAGAAAGCTTATTTCATTTGTATAATGGATACACTTGGGATTATGTGAGGGAAAAAGCAATTTTTTGAACGGCCTGATTCATAGCTCCCGACATTGACGTGTGTGCATGACAAACAAGAAGACTCCTTTCTTCTCCCAGCTCAATGTGCCACTGAGCAGAGGCTCCCTGGGACATTTTAATGACTAGGTTATAGGAGTAAAAACAAAAACATGAACAACTCAATGGCTTCCCTTACTTGCAAGAACCTTCCGTGGAGAGAGTCAAAAGTAGTCCTTTATGTGATATTTTGCTAAGTTGTTCTTCTAAGTCTTTCTGAAATTTTTCTCTGCTTTCTGTGCTTTTCAAAAGAAGAATTTTAATTTTTTTTACAGCCCTTGCATCTGTCTGGCTTATACATTCAGGTGCTTTATTAAAATGTATCATCTTAAAAGTGAATTGAGAGAGTTGCAAATCCCAGCTCCTGTAGCAACTCCCTGGGGATCAGGAATTCAGGTTAGTATTGCATCCCAAATGCATTCTAAACTTAAGATGGGGAAAAAAAGAAAGGGGCGGAGTTATATAGAGCACAAGGAAAATGTGGATTATTTTCACATACTTATAATGTGCGTGTTTTGGATACAGTTTAGCCACCTGGTCTTAAATGCAATCTTAGAGAAGAGACTCCTGGATTCACATTCAAATCCAGGCTAACTACCCACTCAATGTGGCCTTGGGCAAGTTATCTACCCTTTCTGAGCTTCAGCTGTTAAATGAGGGTAATAATAGTCACAAGAATTAAACGCATTAATGAATGTAAAGCACTTAGAACAATCTTAGGACCAGGGTATAGCAGGGTATATATCATCAGGGGGTTCATGACTTGTAGAGAATTTAAAAACTACAATAACCTGACATTATTGTCACCGTGCATTGGCAATTCTAAACATTGTTTAGAATAAAATACTACTCCCTGAAAAAAATTGCTGATGTGAAAAAGGCTTTAAGCTATCGCTGTGGTTACTATTGCGTTTTAGCAGTACCATATATGCAAAGGCTTCAAATGAGCACTCTTCTATTACCCATTCTTTCTTTAACAGCAAATTACACAACTGACTCTAGACATACAGAGACTCAGCTAACTGTGCTGTTTCCAGTGGGAGAGCATTAGGGTGCAGAATTATTTTAGCTTACTTTGGGCACAATACTGCATTCAAACAGTGGATGGGGGGGATGAGAGCAAACTGATTGTAAAGCTGAAAACACTCAACTAGAATGACTGATTTATGTATAAATCATTCTCTGAGACTTACAGAATTTATTCTTTTGTATTTTTTCCAAGAATATTTTGATCTAATTTAAAAGTATTAATCCATTTCTTTTTTCTTTTTTGAATTTTATTGTTTTTGTTATTATTCTTGTTAGCACAAGTGTTTATACAAAGTTCAATAAAAAATGTTCAACGTTTGTGTTTTTTTTCTGGTCCTTAATATTACTTGTTTTATTTCAAGTTTATACTGAAAATAACTGTATCCAATGGGAAGTCGTTCAAAAAATGACTTGCTTGTGGTTTCAAATTCACCAGGTATTCTAATACCTAGAATAGACTAAGCTTTCAATAAATGCCAGTTACTATTACGATTAATATTGTCAGTGTACAGCATTGCATGATGATATCTAGCAAAGACTTTGTCCGTAAGAGCCCAGGGTAGGTATGAGAAATGTCACCATCCCCCTTCTTATCAGCACCCCACCTTTGGTTCACACTCCCCACCAGATACCACTCAGCATGCCATGTTTGTCAAGTACTTTATCATCAGCTATGAGCTCCACCTAGAAGCAGCCTTGGAAGGAAGGCCAACTTGGTGGTGCCCATTGTAGAGATAAGGAAACAAAACTCTACAGGGAGAAGGTCAGGAACTTACCAGGTATCAGCTGAGTGACCCAAGAGCAGACTTCAGCTTCCTGGTACAAATTGTATGTGCATACTTGACATCTGATACCTTCAGAACACATCATCAACCATCAACCCAAGTTCACAACTGAGGAGACAGAGGCACAAAAGCATTAATGAATTTAATCTAAAGCAAAACAAAGAAATAAAAAAACAGAGCATCAAAGAGTCAGTCAGTGGTAATAATTATTGGGCCAAAATTTTTTGAAGTTATTACCAGTAATGAGGTATATTCTTTAGTGCAGATTTGGCGTGAATGCCTTTTGGCTGTTACCTCATCATAACAGCATTAAATCCATTTTACATAGGAAGATGGACAGGCCGCTAAGAAATGAAGAAATTAGTTTTAAACCCTAGTTTCTCCAGTTTCAATCACTACCTTTCAACTACCACATACTAATTAATATAAGAAAGCCACTTACTCTAAAAGACAATTTTTTAGCTTGGATTCCCATGTTTTTGATAGCCTGCTACATTGTGCTTCTAAGCCACCAAATGCATGGAAATAAAACAACATTCGATGCACACCAATTGTGTTCTGGGACTGTACTGGCTATTTTGTTCAGATGTCAGAGTGTGTCTTTGGACTTCTTTTGTCTTGTCCATCCTTCAGGTGTAGACACCTTCTGTCACAAGGATCTCACAACCTCCAAATCCCATAAACTCCAAAGGTTTCTTATTATTGGTGTTTCAGTTCAGATTCTTTTTTTCACTATCTTTTCTCCTCAGTGACATTCCTCTGTCTTCTGATTACCTGCTCAAATCTAAGCTATATCCATTTTGGATATTTGAATATATACAAAGCATCATGATAGGTGTGGGAATTACAAAAGGGAACAGGGGAACAGTCACTATTCTTTTCTTTTTCTTTTTTTAAGTGAGAAGAGGGGATACAGAAAGACAGACACCCACATGTGCCCCAGCCAGGATCCACCAAGCAACCCAGACTGGGGTTGTTGCTCAAATCAACTGAGCTATTTTTAGAGCCTGAGGCTGATGCACTCAGACTAATCAAACTATACTCAGTACCTGGACAAAAGCTCAAAACAATTGAGCCACTGGCTTTGGGAAGTTTAAGAGGGAGAAAAAGGAAAAGGGAGGAGGAGAGAAGCAGAGAGTTGCTTCTCCTGTGTTCCCTGACCAGGGAACAAACCCAGGACATCCATGCACTGGGCCAATGCTCTATCCACTGAGCCATCAGCCAGGGCCCACTATTTCTAATTATATTGTTTTCTTCAGGTTGGAACATGCAACACACTGTGATGTTATCACATATTAAAATTTGTAAGTTTTTTTTGTTTGTTTTGTTTTTTAAATGATTATTTGCTCAAATGATATATCCATTATGGATCTTTTAATATGTACAAAGCATTGTGATAAGTGTGGGAATTACAAAAGGGTATAGTGGGAATAGTCACTCTTTCTCTTTCTTTCTTTCTTTCTTTCTTTCTTTCTTTCTTTCTTTTTTCTTTCTGTGAGAAGAGGGGAGGCAGAGAGACAGACTCCTGTATGCACCAAAACCAGGATCCACCTGAACAGCCCCTTACAGGGTAATGCTCTGCCCATCTTTGGTCATTGCATGGCAATGGTACTATATTTAGCACAAGAGGTGACGCTCCACCAAGGCATCATTAGCACCCAGGACCAACTTGTGGGAACCAATCGAGCCATGGCTGCAGGAGGGGAAGAGAGAGAGAGAGAGAGAGAGAGTGAAAGAGAGAGAGAGAGAGAGAGAGAGAGAGAGAGAGAGAGAGAGAAAGAGAAAGAAGAGGCATGGGTGGAGAAGCAAATGGTCAGTTCTCCTGTGTGCCCTGACTGGGAATGGAACCCAGAGTATCCACACACCAGGCCAACATTCTTCCACTGAGCCAGTGGGCCAGGGCTTATCAGTTGTTTTTTAAACCATCTGTTCTTTAAACATTTTTAGAAATAGAACATATGTTCACTTTTAAATTTCTGAATTTTTAAAATTTAAAACACCACAAAGAAGGCAAGAGCTATCTTCCAGAATTCTACAAATGCAAATAACCAGTAATATAGGTTGGTAAACACCATATAAGACATCCAGCTCTGTATATAGAGAGACAGAAATATAAACAGTGAGATAGACAGACAAATAGGCAGCCACAGACTGATAAATAGGGAGATAAAAAGATAGCCAAACCGAGAGAACAAGATGACTTTATAAAAAAACCCAAATAGCCAAAGTAACCCTAAGGTAAAAATAACAAAGCTGGGGACATTACAATACCTGACTTCAAATTATACTACAGAGCCACAATAATCAAAACAGCATGGTATTGGCAGAAAAACAGACACACAGACCAATGGAGTAGAATAGAAATCCCAGAAATAAAACCACATATATATGGTCAAATCATCTTTGATAAAGGAGCTAAAAACACACAATGGAGAAAAGAAAACCTCTTCAATAAATGGTTCCGGGAAAATTGGAAAGCCACATATAAAAGAATGAAACTTGATAACAGTTTGTCTCCTTGCACAAAAATTAATTCAAAATGGATTAAAGACCTAATATAAGATCTGAATAAATTATATAGAACAGTGGTCCCCAACCCCCATGGGCCATTTGGTACCAGTCTGCAGAGAAAGAATAAATAACTTACATTATTTCCATTTTATTTATATTTAAGTCTGAATGATGTTTTATTTTTTTAAATGACCAGATTCCCTTTGTTACATCCATCTAAGGTTCACTCTTGATGCTTGTCTCGGTCATGTGATACATTTATCCATTCCACCCTAAAGGCCAGTCCGTGAAAATATTTTCTGACATTAAATCGGTCCGTGGCCCAAAAAAGGTTGGGGATCACGTTTAGAAGAAAACATAGGTACTAAACTCATGGAACTTGGCCATAGAGAACATTTTATGAATTTGACTCCAAAGGCAAGGGAAGTAAAAGCAAAGATAAATGAATGGGACAACATCTAACTAAGGAGCTATTGCACAGCAAAAGAAACTGACAACAAAACAAACATCCAACTAAATAGGAGATGATATTTTCAAACAACAGCTCAGATAAGCGCTAATATCCAAAATATACAAAGAACTCACAAAACTCAGCAACAAACAAGCAAACAATCCAATAAAAAAATGGAAAGAGGACATGAACAGAAACTTCTCCCAAGAAGAAATACAAATGGCCAATAGATATATTTAAAGATGCTCATCTTCACTAGCTATTAGAGAAATTAAAATCAAAACTACAATGAGATACCACCTCATACCTGTTCACTGGGGAACAATTTATTTTCATTTTCTGTTGCATGAAGTTTTAGAACTGTTGCTATATATTTCTGCATCACTGATTCCAAATCTGAAATCTGTTTTTCAGTGCATGCTCTAGTTTTTATGCAATTTTAATTTCATTTTGTTACAGTTAATGGCATGCATTGATTTTTAAATTGGAGTTAAAGGGCAACGACTCATGGATTGAACATAACCACAAGGCAATTAATGTTTTGCAAACATCACTTTTACATAATTGTAATTGTTTTTAAATGTAAAAAATTATCTGATAAAAACACCCTCTTATTTTGTTTTAAGATTGAATCATGTCTTCTTCGATTAGGCATAAATGTAAGAATACTCCTGACATCTTCTGTCATATATGTGACTGTTACACACTTTAAAATCAAAGGTGCAATATTTCATCATTTTTTACACATGCATATATTGTCTATTTTCAAGTTTCCCTTGGTGATCAAGACAAGAATTGGGCTCCTCATATTGTGTGTCATAATTGTGAGGAAATGCTAATGACTGGACAAAAGGAAAACACGAAAGAATGCCTTTTGGTATTCCCATGATTTGGGGTGAACCTAAGGACCACAGCGGTGACTGTTATTTCTGTCTGATCCATACAAAGGGTATCGGCAAGAATAAACAGCATATGATATCATATCCTGATATTCTTTCAGCAATACGACCTATCCCACACACTGAGACACTCCCAGTTCCAGTTTTCAATGGTTCGATTTCTTCTAAGGATGAAGAAAGTGAACATGGTGATCAAGTGTATTTTGATAAAATGCATAAGGAAATGGTTGTAGAATCTGAAGGGTCTTCTTCTGATGCCAAGCAGTCATTAACCCCTCAGCAGTTTAGCCAACCTGAATTGAATGACTTAGTAAGAATGACATAAAAATTGTCCTCGACTTTCTGAAGTATGAGGAGCATAACTGGATCATTTGTGTAGATCTTAAAATGGTAAATTTCCTGCTAGGACATCAGAGAGGTTTCACAAAGTATCCTTGCTTTCTGTGTTTGTGGGACAACTGAGCTCAGGAGAAACACTGGACACAGAAGGAGTGGCCAAAACGTAAAGCTCTGGAAGTAGGAATGCAAAATATTGTGAATGAACCTGTAGTTAATTGAGGCAGGGTCATTTTTTCCCCCACTTCACATCAAACTTGGCTTAATGAAGCAGTTTTTTCAGACTTTAAATAGAGAAAATGAATGGTTTCAACATTATTTCTGCTTTTCCTGCCTTGTCTTTTGAGAAGATAAAAGCAGGTGTATTCGATGGACCTCAAATTAATCCTCATATGTGACAAAAAATTTGCCAGGAAGATGAATATGGAGGAGAAAGCAGCATGGCAGTCTTCCGTGGCAGTTACAAAGAACTTCCTTGGCAACAAAAAAGCAGAAAACTATGAACTTATGGTTCAAAGGATGCTGTTAGCTTTCTGCAACATTGAATGTAACATGAGCATTAAGATTCACTTCCTAAACAGTCACCTTGATAAGTTTCCTGAAGATCTTGGAGCTGTTAATGATGAGCAGACTACTGCTGGAGCATCAAACGAGATTGTCCTCAACAAGTACACAAATACAAGAGCTACAAAAGCAAATTTTTGCCTGAATATAATTTAAATAAGTGTTGCGCAAATTTTATTATCAAAATAAGGGCTTAGTATGTTCTATTTTGAAATTGTAGACAAATTCTGATGCAATCATATCTTTTAGTGTATTTACTGCATTATATAAATTATTATATTTTCACAACAATGATGCCCAAGAAGACACTCTACTTCATTATGTTAAGCTAAATGTTGAAAATTTTACAATAAGATGAAAACCTAAAATCTTGAATTGCAAAAAACTGTAGCTTACAGAGAAAAACTAATGTCAGATTTGAGATCAGCACACTCGAACTAGGTAAGAACAAGTGTTTTTGTGGATGCAACGAAAATTTTGTTCCCCAGTGTTATCAACAAGACAGGTAACAAGTATTGGAGAGGCTTAGGAGAAAAAGGAACCCTCATTCACTGTTGGTGGGAATGTAAAGTAGTACAACCATTATGGAAGAAAGTATGGTGGTTCCTCAAAAAATTAAAAATAGAACTACCTTATGACCCAGCAATCCCTCTACTGGGTCTATAACCCCAAAACTCGAAAACATTGGTACGTAGACACATGTAGCCCCATGTTAATTGCAGCATTGTTCATGGTGGCCAAGACATGAAAAGAACCAAAATATCCTTGAATAGAGGATTGGATAGAGAAGATGTGGTACATATATACTATGAAATACTACTCAGCCATAAGAAATGATGACATAGTATCATTTACAACAACATGGATGGACCTTGATAACATTATACTGAGTGAAATAAGTAAATCAAAGAAAACTAAGAACTGTATTATTCCATACATAGGTTGGACACAAAATTGAGACTCATGAACATAGATAAGAGTGCAGTGGTTACCAGGGGAAGGAGAAGGAAGAAGAGAGAGGGGAATAAGGAGAGGGGGAGAGGCATAAAGAGAAACAAATATAAGGTGATGGAGGATGATTTGACTTTGGGTGATGGGTATACAACATAATCGAATATCCAAATGATGTGGATGAGATGTTTTCTCTAAATCTATGTACAAATGATGTGGAGGAGATGTTTTCTCTAAATCTATGTACTCTAATTGGCCAATGTCACCTTGTTAAAATTAATTGTCTAAATAATAAACAAACAAACATGTGTTGTATTATTTATCACAGTTTAATTAGATTAATTAAAATATTTTTACTTTAACCAAATAAAAAGATTATAAAGTAAAATTTGAGGAATTGCCTCAATTCAGAAATATTTTCTCACTGTAAGAAGTGATCATTTATAAACAATTCTTCTAAAAGTTAAAATAAAATTAATGTAAGAAGACTGATGAGATTATAGATATTAACTTTGTAATTACATTTTGACTTTGGACAATATTTAACTTCTGCTACAAAAAAATAAAGAAATTAGCCAAGTTTATATATGTATAAGCTTTTGACCTCTATATCTATACTATTTCTACAAATTATCTAATAATTACAGTTCACTGTGATTATTGCAAGCTTTTATTTCTGTCACTTATACAGCTTTTTAGCCCTGTCAGTTTTATATTTTATCAATGTATGCTCTTAGCTAAAAACAAAACTCTCTAATGCATAGTATTCTTTTACTTTATTTTGAAAACTTTTACTTTTCAATTTTATTTTGAAACAATTTAAGACTTATCAAAATGTTATAAAAACTAGTGCAAAAAAATTTTATAGACCCTGCATTAGTTTCCCCAAATGTTTATGTTCTTATAAAGTCATAGTACAAGGACCAAAATCACAAAATTAATTTTAACACAATACTACTTGCTGACCCACTGACATAATTTATCTAGTCTAGGAGCCAATCTAGTATCCCACATTGCACTTAGTTATTGAGTGTTTCTTTATCATAGGCCTTAATCCATGTTCTTAATAAGTCTTTCTATAACATGAAGCATTTATTTTTTGGAAACTTCCTTCTTTTTGGATGACACCTTCTTCCAAACTGGATTCTCCATTTCCTCTTTGAGCATGCTGTGCAGACATGGTGGTGGCCCACCCATTTGGGCAATATCTTTTTTTCTTAGATTTCTAACAGAACTCCAACATTATTCAGGTCTTGAGAAGAGATTCTTGATCTCAGACAAGATTTGCCAAACCTATGTTCTGGGGTGGTTTATGATACAGTCCTAGCCAATAAGATTTAGGTAGAGTCTGAACTCTGCTGGGAGAAGGGTTGATTCTCTGTAATGAGAGGACAGTAAGTGAAAAGAGCACTGTCCTCCACTTCCCGTCTCTGAGTGTCTTGTGAGGACATGATGTTTTGATTTTCTGCAGTAATTTTTGCAATATGAGAGAATTCCAGAGATGTTGACCCAGAGCTCAGAAGTCAATGAGCCCTAAACCAAGCCACCTACCTCCAGCCTTATTACATGGGGAGGAGGGTGGATATTTCTGTTTGTTTAAGGTGACCCTAGCCAAATGTTCTAATAGTTAGAGCTGGGCATATCCTAATAGAGCATGTTATATCTCCATTTTTCTTTCTATTAAAGTTCATTTGAATAGTTGCTTTGCCACTATTCACCTTGTTCATGCTTAAAATGAGTAGTTCTAGCCAGTCATTCTACTTCTTGTGATCTAATTCACTAAATTGAATTTGACTTCTTCTTTAATTTTATTGAATCCTAAGTATCCTTTCCTTTGACTTATAATTTAAAAGCTAAAGGTTTCAGCCAATCAATATTTCTTCAGGGACTTTATTTCAACTTCAATGGGAAGTCATTAGAGGGCATTCGAATGACAGGGATATGATCAGATTTACACAGTTCAGGATTTCCTCCGTTGTAGGTTGGGGGTAAAAATAGAAGTTCTTGAATTAGTCCTAAGAATTAAAACAAAAAAAAAATCATGGGGCTGTGGATCATGGGGGCAAGAGTGAATGAAGGTGATGGGAGGTGTTTGAAGGTAGAGCCAACAGGTCTTGCTTATGGATTGGGCATAGAGTGTATAGTAAAATAAGCAAGGACAAGACTTAGGTTTGGAATCTGAACAACTATATGAGTGGAGGTTATGTTTAGTACAAATGAAGCCTGATAAAGAAGGAAGATGACATGGAATGGATGGAGTGGGAAAACAAGAGTTCTTTTAAGCACAAATGACAGAAGCATCACACAAAGGACTCACTGTGAAAAATTATCTTTTTCTTTAAATTATGCTTTCTCATAATCTGGATTATTAATCTCTCTTATAATTTTGCATAATGAGACACTGCGATTGTTACACACTGGTCATCATCCCCATTCATTTTTCTTGCTAGCAAAACCCAACTTTATTTTAGTTGCAAGAAGAGGCACTGAACTACGTAGGAACTGGTGGGAGGTCATGATAGAAGGACCACTTTGTGCCAAGGAATAGTATTATGTATGAATTTGCTCATTAAATATTAAGCCTCCAAAAACCTTGTGAGGTTGCTATCTTAGTTTACCCTCAATTTGTAGACAAAGAATTTAGTGTTCAAAGAATTTAAGAAAGGAGCCATTTGTTACATAGCCCAGATATGCAAAACTCTCATTTTACTCTAGAGTTTGCATTGTTCTAGCACATATAACTACTCCTAAGACCCTACCAAGGCCATATGAATACTTTAGTTAAGTTAATTGAACCAGAGTGTAATGATTCCATCTACAGGAACATCTAAGATGTCCCCAGTCAGGTAGCAAAAATATCCTTGCTGTGTACTTGCTGTCTGTCCCTTTTTCTGGGACAAGTACCTTTAGGCATGATGTTGGGCAATGGCCATCTTTCGTTTATTAAAAGGACTTATAAGACTCCTCCTCACCCCTGCTGCTCTCACTCCCCCGCCAACAATTGTCGAGAGTAGGGACACAAATATTGAAAGAGAGCATTGGTTGTCAGAGATTAAATTTGAAGGGAAAAGCAATGAAAAGACACAATGCAAAAACAAACCTTAAAATTTGACGTAAAATGTTAATTCTTATGAATGAGAGAGAAGACGCCCCTAACCAAGGGCAAAAAGCACCAACCAGCTAAAAGAAAGACTGTAGGTGTGGACTTTTAGTAAGCCTTAAGTACTCTGAAATGTCTTTGTTTGAACGTGTCTTCTTCTTACAGTAATGAGAAAGGTGCTGCCTTAATGATCCATTTAATGCAAATTTAATGGTAAAATTAAATTTTGAATAAACACTATGAAAAATCAAATATTAGAAATCCATTTCTTAAGCTTGCCACAGTAACCTGTCAGTGTACTGCATGTGTGTGAGCTTAAGCAAGATCATTTCAGATTATGTGTACAGTGCTGAACTATTTCAATCTAATTATGGTAAAATGGTGTTCTTATTAAGGCTTCTTCTTAATGCAAGAATGTCAATAAAATTATTTTTATTGACAGTTTTCCAATAATCTGGTTTAGAAAATACTTTTACATTTGACCAGGTAGTTGGTTTTAGACATGGTGATACCGTAATGGGAACAAATGCCACCTCCCATTCTTGAGGGGGCTGCTTTAAGGATTGAAGGAGACACCGCTACTGATAAAGCAGTCAGCTGAGAGCTGGATATACACCAAGCACTTTAAAAAGTGCCCATTATTTTTGTGATTATCAACCCCCATCTATAATTATGTCATCTCTGGCAACAAATATCCAGGTAAAGAAGGGTAGTTGTTGGGCTACAAATTTTGCAACTATGGTATTTCTCGGTCACAGTTCAACATTGGGCAGCTACTGACCAATGCAGGTACTGGAAACAATTTCCAGATGCCACCCACATTTTGGGCTGAGTTACTGGAGCACATCATAGTCCAGCCATTATAAAGCTCAGTGATTGGTAAGGAGAGAGTGAAGGGTAGAGGATGCTCAAATGTTACCAAGGCAAAACTCAGTTAACCCCAAGATGACAAAGTTTAGGCCCACAGCCATTGAGCACCTAAGAAAACTTTAAGAAATGACTTTTAGTGCCCGGGAAACAGGGGGCTTCCGCCACATAGAGGGTTCACAGGGCACACTGATTATGCACTGACTGATCCAATAATTTCACAGAGACACATTAAATGTTTCTTTTGTGCCAGGAGCCATTCTATGTCCCGGAGATACTGCAAATAAAAAAATATATATATAAAAAGATTTCTGTACTCTGGCTTCTTATTCACTTCAGAGGAAGCAGATAAACAAGAAAAGAATCAAACCAGAGAGCTTCAGATGATACTTACAAAGAAAACAAAAGAGATGATGGGATATGTAGTATAGCAGAGCAGGAGTACAGTAGGCTAACTATCACTGGGTTGTATGAAGGGGGCACTTGAGCTGGGAACCAGACCCCTGGCAAGTCAGGATTATTTACTAATTGTTATATGTAGTCCCATCCCCATGACTCCCAAGTTGCTTTCCTCCAACCCTCAGGACAAAAGGTAGGAGAGACAAATGAAGAAAGGATTAAATGAATCTTTCAACACAGGTTAACATTATTAGACAAAGCCCACATGGAAGGGAGATACAGAAATGAGCATAGGATGGGTGGAAAGTAATCTTTAAAGACCCCAGGAAAGTTATAAGTAAATGGAAAAATAAGGAGACTATTAAGAAAAATCATTTGTGGTTAAAAGATCTTTCTATTGGAGATCCAAGATGGCAATAGAGTAGGTGGAAATTACATTCACTTTCTCCCTGGATCAAATGAAATTACACCTAAATTGTAGAACAATCAACCTGAATGAACAATTGAAGTTTAGCTGAACATAAGTCTTGTAAATAAAGATTTACAGAAGCCACATGACACTGGTAAAAAGGGCAAACACACCTAGAGGCCTACCCTGTTCCCGTGTATGGTGATTAAGAATGTAAAGGGGGCCCTGGCCATTTGGCTCAGTGGTAGAGCATCGGCCCAGGGTTTGGATGTCCCAGGTTTGATTCCTGGTCAGAGCACACAGAAGAAGTAACCATCTGTTTCTCCACCCTTCCCCATCCCCCTTTTCTTTTTCTCTCTCTTCCCCTCCCACAGCCAAGGCTCCACTGAAGCAAGTTGGCCTGAGCACTGAGGGTGGCACCATGACCTTGCCTCAGGCACTAAAATGGCTTCAGTTGCAAAGGAGCAACAGTCCCAGATGGGCAGAACATTGCCCCCTAGTGGGCTTTCTGAGTGGATCCCGGTCTGGCTCATGTCTGAGTCTGCTTTTCTGCCTCCCCACTTCTCGCTTAAGAAAAATATACATACATACATACATACATACATACATACATACAAGAATGTGGAGGAATACCTCAGCTACACAGGTCCACCCTGAGAAGTGAGGGGTTTTTTTCTCTAAAATAAAGCAGAGCCCCATGTACTTGTCACCCTGCTTCTTTTCATTTTAAGATTTTATTTGTTCAATGTAGGGGAAAGAGAGAGAGAGAGAGAGAGAGAGAGAGAGAGAGAGAGAAGGAGGAGAGGAGCAGGAAGCATCAACTTCCATATGTGCCTTGACCAAGTAAGCCCAGGATTTCGAACCAGCAACCTCAGCATTCAGGTCGACGCTTTATCCATTGCACCACCACAGGTCAGGCTGAGAAGTGAGGGATTTTAACCCAGTCTTAGCGTCCCTGGCATGGGAGACCAGGGCCAGGAAGAGGAGTCCACATAACATCTGGTTGTCAAAATCAGCAAGATTCCATCTACCAGGGTGAGACCAGAGATTGCTAGAAACTTAGGTGCCTTCTTAAAGGGCCAGGACACAAAGTCTCATTCATAAGCACTCACTCTGGGCTCTGGCAGAGGGCCAGCAGCCAAGAGCAGACAAGAGTCATATAGACAGAAGGTGAATTGTGTGACTTTGGGCAGATTGCTGGAGGGTCATCTGTCATTGTCCCTGTCTTGAGTCCTTTTCCTACATCACCCACAAGTGATCTTTCCTAGACTGAATGTTCCCCTCCATACAGCATCGTTCTGGAATAATTCACTACCCACACCCTCCTGACTACCAGTGGTCCCAGCCTCCCAACTTCCCACTCTGTAGAAGAATCAGCTAGCTACAGCTAGTCTGGTCATTGCAGTCATTCTTGAAGAACTCTTGGGGGAATCCAGACAGACTTGGGGGTGTTAGAGACCCACAGGTAGCAAATAAGTTATATGACTTTCTAGTGAGGGCCATTTTACCCACATTCCTAACTGGCAGCACCATTTCTATACAGAATCCAGATGGATAGGATGGATAGCTACTTCACAGTATGAGGAGTGACTCCTGCCACTCCTGTGAGCTCAGCCTGAGCTACTCCAGGAGGGAGAAGTGACTGCCTTCCTTCTACAGGCTTGCAGGCACCATCCTCAGGAGGGGAGATGGGCAGGGCCTTGTAAAGAGAGCACAGCACACTAGGAAAGCAGAATTCTGGGCAGAGAGCCAGGACTATTTGAGCATGTGTCCCCAGGAAAGCTTTGGTCTGGGAGCTAGAAAAGCAGATGCTGCAGTGCATGTGGTGACTCCTCCCACTCCTGGAAGCTCAGGCTGAGCTACCACAAGGAGGGGAAGAAATGCTTAAACCTCTTCTACAAGTTTGTAGGAACCACCCCCAAGGGGAGACTGGATTAGCCCTGAGAAGTTCTGAATTCCCAGTCCATTGAGCTCAGTTCCATGAAGGAACAAGAGAGGGTCTTAGAGCTCAGACATTCAAAGTGTGAGTTTCTTGGAGGCTATTGTCAGGGATCTGGTTAAAATGCTAAGCCTCCTCCTGTGGGCTGGGTCACCATCAGCCCCAATGGGCAACTCTCTTGATCTATTCCTCTGAGACCAGTGGTGCCTCACCTGAAAATATTCCTGCAGAGGGGACTGCTGATTCCACTAACCTCAACTTGCAGCTCACCTCTCCTGGAGAAAATAGAGCTGGAGTCTCCTGCAGTAACTAGGGATTTGGCTCTGGAGTAGGGGCTGCATTCTGAGTGCCTGAACAAGTGATCCCAAAGTATGGGACCCACTAGGCCTGTCCTCCCAATAATGGTTGTGCTACCCTACCAAGCTTACAACCTCTGGAAGGATCTGTGGGGTTAGGCCAGCCTGGCGTCATTCTACAGTCTTTCTGTAGAATGTTTTATGGGAAGACCAAGCAAAAATAAGGGGAGTTGGAGAAGCTTAAAGGTGCAGGTAGGCCTCAAGGAGCTTGGGCCCTTCTACAGAGCAGCCTTCAGCTTTAAGCTGGAGGAAGTTGGCCTGACCTGTAGTGGCACAGTGGATAAAGAATCAACCTGAAATGCTGAGGTCACCTATTCAAAATCCAGGGCTTGGCTGGTCACAGTACTTGTGGGAGTTGATGCTTCCTGCTCCTCCCCCCTTCTCTCTCTTTCTCTCTCTCTCTCCATGCTCTCTAAAAAATGAATAAATAAATAAGCTGGAAGAATTTGACTTTATACACAAGTTGACTTCTCCCATGCACACTTAGGCACAGTAGATGCAGCCACAAACAGTGAAAGACTGATAGCTCCAGACAGATAACCCACAGCTGATTAGAAACACAGCCTGACATCAACCTGTACCTGAACCCTGCCCAAATGGACCCAGAATAAACAGAACCAGTGGTGGACTTCAAAGCACACCAGAGCTAGACCAAACTAGTCATATAAGCAGCACACCCAAAGGGGGAGTCCAACAGGCACAAGACTCTGCTGGGAAAATCTCCACCCAGGGGGGCAGACATTGCTCAGCATCTCATGCATAGTGATCAAGGTTGACCTTTAAAGTCAGCCAACCTGAAGGGTTACTTTCATCTATAAAAGAGCCAACACTATTCAGACTTATCTACAATAGGAGGGTGCATATAACCCACACACAAAAAAATACCTAGAACAAGGATCTCAGGTAATCTGGAGGTTTGTACCCTGAGTCCAGCAAAACACCTTCATCATAAAGGCATCATAACAAGTTTGGGAGTCATAGCAGACATACCTAATACATAAGCAAAATGGGCAGACAACATAATATGCCCCAAATGAAACAACAAGAAAAATCCCCGAGGAAAGAAGTAAATTAAATGGAAGTAACCAAACTACCAGATGCAGAGTTTAAAACAATGGTTATAAGAATGCCCAAAGATCTTAGAGGAGGAATAGTTGTTCTCAGTGGACACTTAAACAAAGATATAGTAAGCATTAAAGAGGACATAGAAACCATAAAAAAAATCCAGTCAGAAGTAAAGAATACAATATCTGAGCTGAGGAATATACACTAAATGAATCAGAAGGTCAAATCAGCAATTCGGAAGACAAGATAACAATAAACACCTGAGCAGAGCAGTGAAAAGAAAAGAGAATTAAGAAAGCTGAGGACCCAAGAGAGCTGCCAATGCCAGCAACATGTTCAAGGTGATTCAGAGGTCCATGGGGCTGGCCAGCCTGAGTCTGCTCACCTTTAAAGTCTGTGCATCACAGAAAAAGGACTCACCTCACAAAATTTCTGTGAGAGTTAATGAGTTTTCACTCTGCTTTGTTCCAAAAGGTCAATCTAAATATAAGGAGGAACCAAGGCCTCACCTAGAAGAAAGCATCTCATATCTCTGACAGTTTTATGAGCCATATACAAGTTGCTGTCAAGAAACATACTCCTCAAACTGAGCCCAAAGAGGTTCACTGGGGGTTAGAGAGCTATTAATATCTCCAAAATGCACATCCTGAATTTTTTCCAAAAATTTATTTATTGGTTTTGCTGGCATTGTTGGACTGCTTCTGGCTTGAGGTTCAAAATTAACAAAGCTGGTATATCCACCTGGTTTCATAGGATTATCTGCCTCTCTTCATTACCCACAGCAAGCCATCATATTTGCTAGGCCAATGGAGAGGAATTATGACTATTGTTTATGAGGATACATAGTCATAGAAGATTTGTGGAATAAACCAAGAAATGTGAAGAATTTACCTGAAGCCTGACCTGTGGTGGCGCAGTGGATAAAGCATCGACCTGGAACGCTGAGGTCACCGGTTCAAAACCCTGCACTTGCCTGGTCAAGGCACATACAGGAGTTGATGCTTCCTGATCCTCCCCCTTTCTCTCTCTCTCTCTCTCTCTCTCTCTCTCTCTCTCTCAAATGAATGAATAAATAAATAATTTTTTTAGAAAGGAAATTACCTGGAAATAAGTAGAATACTCTATGTTCTGCCCACCTTAATTAGTTATAGGTAAACATTGGAAACTCCATACAATAAATCAGTATTTCTACAGAAAAATGGAAGAGAAGTCAGTATTGAATGTAGTTAACTAGCTTTCTTCTTCAGGAAAAACTATAGTAGGTCTCTTTGTTATCTTGGGTGATGCCATACTAGAAAGGAATTAATCTGGAATATTTTCACCTAGAGATAATGTACAAACCTTAAAACTCTTTATTCTCGTGTTGTGTTTTATGTACATAGTTCAAATTCCAAGTTAAAAAAAAAAGCTGAGGAAAGTCTAAAAAACATCTAGGACAACATCAAGCAGAACAACATATGCATTATAAGGATACCTGAAAGAGAAGAGAGGGAATATGGGATAGAGAATCTGTTTGAAGAAATAATAGCTGACACTTTCCTAACTTGGTAAAGTAAAAACTCATGTTCAGTAAGCCCAGAGCAAACTAATCAAGATGAACCCAAAGAGGTCCACACTGAGACACATCATAATTAAAATGCCAACAATTACAAAGTGAGAATCCTAAATGCTGCAAAAGAATAATGATTAATTACCTACAAAGGAACCCCCACATGAATGACAGCTAGTTTCTCAACAGAAACATTTCAGGTCAGCACTGATAGGCAGGAAATACTCAAAGTGATTAAAAGCAAGGACCTACAACCAAGACTACCCTAATCAGTAAGGCTAGCATTTAAAATTGAAAGAGAGCTTCCCAGACAAAAAAAAATTATCACCACCAAACCAGTGTTGCAAGAAATGTTAAAGGCCCTGCTTTAAGAAGAGGAAAGAGAAAAAGAAATATACATATATAGAGAATTATAGGAATAAAGAATAAAATAGCAACAAATAAGTACATATCAATAATAACCTTAAATGGGAATGAGTCAAATATTCCAATCAAAAGACTTTGGGTAGCTGAATGGATTAAAAAAAAAGCATGGCCCATATTTATGCTGTCTGTAAGAGAACTACCTAAGAATAAAAAATACACAAAGACAGAAAGTAAAGGGATTGAAAAAGATATTTCATGTAAATTGAAATGAAATAAAAGACAAAATAGTCTTTAAAACACAGGCTATATAGTAAGACACAAAGAAGGTCACTGCATAATGATTAAGAAAGCAACCCAACAATGTAAGATAACCTTGGTAAACATATGCACCCAATGTAGGAGCAGCTTAAATATGTAAAGCAAATCTCAATGGACATAAAGAGAAAGATTGACAGCAATTCAATCATGGGGGGGATTTTAACACCCTATTGACATCAATGGATAGATCTTCCAGACAGAAAATCAACAAGGAAATGGCAGCCTTACATGCCACACTATATCAGCTGGATTTAATTGATATCTTTAGAGTATTTCACCCCAAAGCAGCAGAATATATGTTCTTTTCAGGTGCACATCTTCTAGGATAGAATACATGTTGGAACACAAAGCGAGTCTCAGTAGAGTTAAGAAGATTGAATTCATTTGAAGCATCTTCTCTGATTCACAATAGCATGAGACTAGAAATCAACTACAATAGAAAAACTGAAAAACATTCAAACACTTGGACACTAAACAGAATGTTATTAAATATTGAATGGGTTAACAATGAGATCAAGGAAGATGTAAAAAATTCCCTTAAAACAAAAAGAACATATGACAACCCAAAAATTTATGGGACACAGTTAAAGCAATCCAGAAAAGGAAGTTCATGGTATTACAGGCATACCTCAAAAAGCATGAACAATCTTAAATAAATAGTTTAACCTTACACTTAAAATAACTAATAAAAGGATAACAAACAAAGCCCAGAAGAAGTAGAAGGAAGGACTTAATAAAGACCAGAGTGGTAATAAATGACATAGAGACTACAAAAACAATACAAAAGATCAGTGAATCCAAGAACTGGTTCTTGAACAGATAAAGTAAATTGATGAACTTTTAACCAGACTCATCAAGAAAAAAAGAAAGAGGACCCAAATAAATAAAATTAGAAATAAAAGAGGAGAAGTAACAATGTTCATCACAGAAATACAATGGATTGTTAGAAAATAATACAAAGAAATATATGCCAACAAGTTGGACAACCTGGATGTAGATAGGGCCAGTTGCCGCCATTGTGGCTGTGGCCATTCACATGCAGGTTCTCTTTGAATTTGAGCAGACCGTAAAGAAACAGTGGAGCCAAAGAATGGTGGGCCATCCCTTTATTAAAGTGTCACACTGGCTGGTGAGCAAACACACAGGGAAAAAAACACTTCCCTTTCACTCAGGGCTCCCAAAGCCATTGACACATTCTCCAGTGCCACAACCAAGAGAATCTTATTTTGTTTCTCCTAGAATCAAAGGCCTCATCAGTCTCAGCGGAGCTCACAGAAGCCCCTCCTCTCTGGTTCCCCATCTGCACATCTTCTCCCTATCTGCACATGGCTTCTTCTTCAGCACTCTGCATTCCCTCTGTTCTCTGAAAAACATGGCTTCTCTCCCTGCCTCTCCTACTTCTCTACCTTTCAGAACTTTCTAGAGTGAAAATCTCTCCTCTAGCAAACATTAGCAAAACAATGGCCTTTCCCAAGCAGGAAGGTGGTCTTCAATTTCACAGATCACATACCTAGAGCTCCCCAGCATCATTTTTTAAACTAAAAGTGAACAAACTCATATAATACAAATTTTACAAACTCATTTACCCAACATTGGATGAAATAGATAAATTCCTAGAAACATACAATCTTCCTACACTAAATCTGGAAGAATAGAAAACCTGAGCAAATAAATCACAACCAATGAAATTAAAGCAGCATTTGAAAAACTCCCAGCAAACAGAAGTACTGGACCAAATGGCTTCACTAGCTAATTTTACAAAACATTCAAAGAAGAACAAACTCCTATCCTTCTCAAACTGTTCCAAAAAATTCAAGAGGAGGAAAGACTTTGCAAGGCAAACATTATCTGAATTTCCAAATCAGGTAAAGATGCTATAAAGAAAGAAAACTACAGGCCAATATCCTTGATGAACATAAATGCTAAAATCCCCAACCAAATATTAGTAACTTGGTCCAGCAATACATTAAAAAGATCATACACCATGTTCAGGTCTAATTTATTCTGGGGATGCAAGGCTGGTACAACATTCACAAATTAATAAATATGATACATCACATAAATAAAATAAAGATTCAAATCACATGGTTATATCAATAGATGCAGAAAAAAGAATTTAAGAAAATCCAGCACCCACTCAGCAGAGTGGGACTAGAAGGAAATACCTTAACACAATAAAGGCCATATATGCCAAACCTACAGTCATTATAAGCAGAAACTAAAAGCATTTCCCTTAAGGTCAGGAACAAGATGAGGATGTTCACTTTCACCACTTTTATTCAACATAGCAGGAAGTCCTAGTCACAGCAAGCAGACAAGAAATAAAACACATACATGCCTGACCAGGTTGAGGTTCAGTGAATAGAGTGTTGCCCTGGGAGGCTGATGATCCAAATTCAAAACCCTGAGGTTGCCGGCTTGAGCACAGGCTCCCAGCTTGAGCATGCAGTCACTGGCTTGAGCATGGGATCATAAACATGACCCTATGGTCACTGGTTTGAGCCCAAAGGTCTCTGGCTTGAAGTCCAAGTTTGCTGGCTTGAGCAAGGGGTCACTTGCTCTGCTGGAGCCCCCAGGTCAAGACACATAGGAGAAAGCAATCAATGAATAACAAAAGCACCACAATGAAGAATTGATGCTTCTTATCTCTTTGCCTTCCTATCTGTTTGTCCCTGTCTGCCCTATCTCTTTTTCTCTTTCTCTCACTAAAAGAAAAAAAAAAGAAATAAAACACATCTAAATTGAAAAGAAGGAAGTGAAACTGTTATTATTTGCTGATGACATTATATTGTACATAGAAAACCCTTATGTCTCATCAATATTCAGAAACCAGTGGAATTTTTATACACCAAAAATGAACTATCACAAAAAGAAATTAGGCCCTGGCTGACTGGCTCAGTGGATAGAGCGTCAGCCCCAGCATATTGACATCCAGGGTTCAATTCCCAGTCAAGGCACACAAGAGAAACGATCATCTCTTTCTCTTCTCCTCCCTCTCTCCCTGCTCTCCTTCTTCCCTTCCTGCAGCCAGTGGCTCTTTCCATTCAGCATTAGCCCCGGGCACTGAGGATAGCTTGGATGATTCAAGTATCAATTCCAGATGGCAGTTGCTGGGTGCATCCCATTTGAGGTGCATGCAGGACTCTGTCTTTCTCCCCTCTTCTCACTTAGAGAGAAAAAAAATTTTAATAATTCTATTTACTATTGAAACAATAATAAAACAGCAAAGTACATAGGATTAAATTTATTCAATAAAGTAAAACACTTGTACTCAGAAAATTATAGGACATTGAAAAAAATTCAAGAAAGATACAAACATGTAAAAGTCTACAGCATGTTTATGAATTAAAAGAATGAACATCATTAAAATGTCAATACTATCCAAAGCAATTTATAGATTCAATGCATTTTTACTAAAATATCAATGGCATACTTTACAGAATAAAATTTTAAAAATGTATATGGAACCAAAAAAGAGCCCAGAAAGTTTCAGCAATCTCCAAAGTAAAGAAAAGTGGGAGGTATCACACTACCTGATATCAAGCTATACAATAAAACCATTGTAATAAAAAACAGCCCGGTACTGGCATAAAAACAGGCATATACATAATTGGAACAGAACGGGGAACCCAGAAAACCTATACCTTGTGACAAAGGAGACAAGAGCATACAATGGAGTAAAGCTAGTCTTTTAAATAAATGGTGTTAGGAAAATTGGACAGATACATGCAAAAAAATGAAACTAGACCACCAATTTATACCATAAACAAGAATAAATTCAAAATAGATTAACAACTTAAAGTTAAGACTCAAAATCATAAAACTCCTAGATGAAATCATAAGCAGCAGTAACTCAGACATCCCTTGTAGAAATACAGCGTGTCCGTAAAGTCATGGTGCACTTTTGACCAGTCACAGGAAAGCAACAAAAGATGATAGAAATGTAAAATCTGCACCAAATAAAAGAAAAACTCTCCCTCTCTCAGTTTCATACTTATTTAGTGCAGTTCGATGTGGGCTCCATTTGTTGCCACAATTTGTACCCCATAAAACAGAGACATTTCTTTAACACCTTATGAACTGTAGTCTTGCTTAGGTATAATTGTTGAGCACATGCACGCACAGGTTTTTTAGGGCTCTTTAGGTAGCTATCTCATATAGCCTCTACAGATTCGTCGCTGACTGATGACCTACCAGAACGGGGTTTCTCCACCAAACTGCCGGTTTCCTTCAACTGCTTATCCCACCGAGTAATGTTATTCCTATGTGGTGGCTCTTCATTATAAATGCGCTGATATTCACATTGCACTTTGGTCACAGATTCAAATTTAGCGAGCCACAGAACACACTGAACTTTCCTCTGTACCATCCACATCTTGACTGGCATGGCCGTGGGCTGCTCCGCTGTATACACAGTGTTATATCATCATCTGTGCATATGCACATGCTGCAACATCATCCTACAGAAATTGGGAGGGTTTTCCTTTTATTTGGTGCAGATTTCACATTTCTATTGTCTTTTGTTGCTTTCCTATGACCGGTCAAAAGTGCACCATGACTTTACGGACACACTGTATATTCTTGGGCTAGTAAAATAAAGGAAAAAATATACAAACAGGACTACATCAAACTAAAAACTTTTTGCACAGCAAAAGAAACCATCAACAAAATGAAAAGACAACTCACTGAATGGGAGAACATATTCACTGATATATCAGATAAGGATTAATAACCAAAATGTGTAAAAAAACTTATAAAACTCAACACCAGGCAGACAAAAACACAATTTAAAAATGGGCAAAAATCTAAATAAACACTTCTTTAAATAGGACAAACAGATGACTAAGAGACACATGAAAAAATGCTCATCACTAGTCATTAGAAAATTGCAAATTACAACCACAATAAGATATCACCTCACACCAATCAAAATGGCTATCATTAACAAGTCAACCAACAACAAGTGCTGGGAAGGATGTGAAATAAAGGGGACCCTTGTGAACTCTTGGTGGGAATGCAGACTAGTGTAGCCATTGTTTAAAACAGTATAAAATTTCCTCAAATTAAAATGGATTTGTCTTTTGACCCAACTATCTTACATCTGGGAATATAACCTAAGAATCACAAAATTAATTTGAAAAAATATATGCACTCTCATGTTAACTGCAACATTAATATACAATAGCCAAGATCTGGAAACAGCTCAAGCTTCCATCAGTGGATGAGTGGATTAAAAAGCTGTGGTATATTTACAGAATGAAATACTACACAACTACAAAAAAGAAGGAACTTTTACCTTTTATGATGGCAAGGATGGGTTTGGAGATTATTGTGCTAAGTAAAATAAGCCAATCAGAGAAAGGCAAATATCATATGATCTCTCTTATATGTGGAATATAACAAACAAAATAAACAGAAGAACAAAATAGAAACAAAGGCAGGATCACAGTAAACAGATGGACAGTTGTCAGAGGGGAGGGAACAGAGAGGATGGGATCAAAGAAGAAGGGATCAGTCAAATTATATATACATAACTCACAGATATAGACAACAGGCTAGCAAGTCCCAGAGGGAAACGGGGAATGGATGTAGGGGGAAGGGGGAGCAAAGAGGGTGAAATGGAAATGGAAAGAGACTTTGCATGGGAATGGGGGGTACAATGTTGGGGAGAGGGTTTGAGGGTGCTATATTGAGTGGAATACTTGTAACCATGTCAACACAATAAATTAAAAATTTGAAAAAAAGAAATGGGTTGCATTTTTATACACCAGCAATGAAGTATCAAGAAGAGATACCAAGAAAACAGTCCCATTAAAATTGCATCCTCCAGCCTGACCAGGTGGTGGCGCAATGGATAGAGCATTTGACTGGGATGCGGAAGACTCAGGTTCGAGACCCCGAGGTCGCCAACTTGCACGGGTTCATCTGGTTTGAGCAAAAGCTCACCAGCGTGGACCCAAGGTCGCTGGCTCGAGCAAGGGGTCACTCGGTCTGCTGAAGGCCCGCGGTCAAGGCACATATGAGAAAGCAATCAATAAACAACTAAGGTGTCGCAACAAAAAACTGATGATTGATGCTTCTCATCTCTCTCTGTTCTTGTCTGTCTGTCCCTATCTATCCCTCTCTCTGACTCTCTCTCTCTCTGTCTCTGAAAAAAATAAAATAAAATAAATTTTAAAAATTGCATCCTCCATAAAAAAACTAGAAATCAATCTTATCAAGAGGTAAAAGACCTGTGCTCAGAAAAATATAAGACATTGAAGAAAGAAATAGAAGAAAATACAAATAAATGGAAACATATAACATGCTCATGAATAGAAAGATTTAACATTGTTAAAATATTCATGCTACCCAAAACAATCTGTAGAATCAACACAATTTCTGTTAAAGTACCAATGACATTTTTCACAGAATTAGAACAAATAATCCAAAATTTTATATAGAATCATAAAAGACCCTGAATAGCCGCAGCAATGTTGAGAAAAAAGTACAAAGTTGTAGGTATCATGCAACCTAATATCAAACTGTAGTACAAGGCTATAGCAATAAAAAACAGTATTGTACTAGCATAGAAACAGACACATGGATCAATGGAACAGAATAGAGAGCTCAGAAATAAATCTTTGCCTACATGGTCAATTAATATATATGACAAAGGAAGCAAGAATTTGCAATGGGGTAAAGATAGTCTATTCAATAAATGGTGCTGAAAAAATTGGACAGGTACACGCAAAAAATTAAACTAAGCCACCTTCTTACACCCTATATGAGAATAAACTCAAAATGAATTAAAGACTTAAACACAGGTCACAAAACCATAAAACTCTTAGAAGAAATCATAAACAGTAAACTCTCTGAAATTTTTCTTAGTAATATTTTTTGACATATTTTCTTGAGTGAGGGAAACAAACAAACAACAACAAAAACCCAAATAAAATTATATCAAACTAAAAAGATTTTGCACATCTAAAGAAATCATCAACAAAACAAAGACAACCAACTCAACGGATGTAGTTACTTGCCAATGGTATATCTAATAACAGGTTAATATCCCAGAATATATAAAGGGCTCATATAATTCAACACAAAAAATAAACACTCCAATTAAAAAGTAGGTCAAGGGCCTGAATAGACATTTTTCTAAAGAGGACATATTTATTTGGGTGATGGGCACACAACACAATCAACAGTTCAAATGCTATAGAAATGTTTATCTGAAACCTATGTACTCTTTTTTTTAAATTTTTTAATTTTATTTAGAAAACTAACTTTAATGGGGTGACATTACTTGATTAATGTCACCCCATTAAATTTAATTTTCTAAATAAAGTTAAGAAATGAAGACATACAGATGGTCAACAGACATATGAAAAGATGCTCAATATCACTAACTGTCAAAGAAATGCAATTTAAAACCATAAATTAAACTCACACCTGTCAGAATGGTTAACATCAATAAATCAATAAGCAACACACGTTAGTGAGAATGTGCAGAAAGGGATACTCACATGCATTGTGGGTGGGAATGCAGATTGGTACAGCCACTATAGTAAACATGGACATTCCTTAAGAATTAAAAATAGTACCCCCTTATGACCCAGGGATTCCACTTCTGCGTATTTATCCAAAGAAACCCAAAACACTAATTTGGAAGACTATATGCACCCCCATGTTCATTGCAGCATTATTTATAAATAGCCAAGATATGGAAGCTACCCAAGTGCCCATCAACAGACAAAAGGTTAAAAACTTGTGGCACATATATACAATGAAATATTACTTGGTCATAAAGAATAAAATATTTCTATTTATGACCACATGAATGGGCCTACATGGTATTATGATAAGTGAAATAAGTCAGACAGAGAAAGACAAATACCACAGGATTTCACTTATATGTGGAATCTAAAGAGCAAAACAAACTAACAAAATAGAAATAGACTCATAGATGCAGAGAACAGACTGATGGTTGCCAGAGGAAAGGGGTGTTGTGGAGCTGGGTGAAAAAGGTGAAGGGGTTAAGAACTACAAATTGATAGTCACAAAACATTCACAGGGATGTAAATTGTAGCATAGGGAATATGGTCAATATTATTTTAATGAGTGTGTACGGTGCCAGATTAGTACTTGAAATATCAGGGGACCGTTCTGTAAAGTATATGGGTGTCTAACCACTCTTCTGTACACGTGAAACTAATATAAAATAATATTGAATATCAACTGTAAATAAAAATATAACTTAAAAAATAAAAAATCTTTCTCATGGAGTTCTTTCTAGGCTGCCCAATGTCAATCATACAAGTTCACAACTCTTCTGGCTCTAATGTGATACCGGACCTCCCGGTATTTGTGCCTTTGTATATTCATCTCCCCATGAGTTTGTGAAGGATCTGTAACTTGCTTCTAATCCATAAATGAGGGAGGAGCTGTTGTTGCCGTGACTACATTACAAGAGTTGCAGACACTCTCCTTGCTGGCTTGGGTGAAATAAGGGACCTGAGAGAGTCATCAGCTAAAAACTAGGTAAAAAAGTCTCTCAATCCAAAGGGTGAATAGGAAGCAAATTCTGCCAGCTTAGAAGGGGATCCTTCCCTGGTTGAGCAGTAAGATAAGATCACAGTCCCCACCAAAATATATAAGACAGCTACTTATTGACCTTAAAACAAAAACTAACAAAAATACAATCATACTTGGAGACCTCAATACACCGCTGACGGCTCTAGATCGGTCATCCAAACAGAGAATCAATAAAGATATAGTGGCCTTAAACAAAATACTAGAACACCTGGATATGATAGACATCTACAGGACACTTCATCCCAAAGCGACAGAGTATACATTTTTCTCTAGTGTACATGGAACATTCTCAAGAATTGACCATATGTTGGGCCACAAAAACAACATCAGCAAATTCAGAAAAATTGAAGTTGTACCAAGCATATTTTCTGATCATAAAGCCTTGAAACTAGAATTCAACTGCAAAAAAGAGGGGGGAAAACCCACAAAAATGTGGAAACTAAACAACATACTTCTAAAAAATGAATGGGTCAAAGAAGAAATAAGCGCAGAAATCAAAAGATATATACAGACAAATGAAAATGAAAATACGACATATCAGAATCTCTGGGATGCAGCAAAAGCAGTAATAAGAGGAAAGTTCATATCACTTCAGGCCTATATGAACAAACAAGAGAGAGCCGAAGTAAACCACTTAACTTCACACCTTAAGGAACTAGAAAAAGAAGAACAAAGACAACCCAAAACCAGCTGAAGAAAGGAGATAATAAAAATCAGAGCAGAAATAAATGAAATAGAGAACAGAAAAACCATAGAAAAAATCAATAAAACAAGGAGCTGGTTCTTTGAAAAGATCAACAAAATTGACAAACCCTTGGCAAGACTCACCAAGGAAAAAAGACACAGGACTCAAATAAATAAAATCCAAAATGAAAGAGGAGAGATCACCACAGACATCATAGAAATACAAAGAATTATTGTAGAATACTATGAAAAATTATATGCCACCAAATACAACAATCTAGAAGAAATGGATAAATTCCTAGAACAATACAACCTTCCTAGACTGAGTCATGAAGAAGCAGAAAGCCTAAACAGACCAATCAGCAGGGAGGAAATAGAAAAAACTATTAAAAATCTCCCCAAAAATAAAAGTCCAGGCCCAGACGGTTATACTAGTGAATTCTATCAAACATTCAAAGAAGACTTGGTTCCTATTCTACTCAAAGTCTTCCAAAAAATTGAAGAAGAAGCAATACTTCCAAACACATTTTATGAGGCCAACATAACCCTCATACCAAAACCAGGCAAGGATGGCACAAAAAAAGAAAACTACAGACCAATATCTCTAATGAATACAGATGCTAAAATACTAAACAAAATACTAGCAAATCGAATACAACAACATATTAAAAAAATAATACATCATGATCAAGTGGGATTCATCCCAGAATCTCAAGGATGGTTCAACATACGCAAAACGGTTAACGTAATACACCATATCAACAAAACAAAGAACAAAAACCACATGATCTTATCAATAGATGCAGAAAAGGCTTTTGATAAAATACAACACAATTTTATGTTTAAGACTCTCAACAAAATGGGTATAGAAGGAAAATATCTCAACATGATAAAGGCCATAGATGATAAACCATCAGCCAACATCCTATTAAACGGCATAAAACTGAGGACTTTCTACCTTAAATCAGGAACAAGACAGGGTTGTCCACTCTCTCCACTCTTATTCAACGTGGTGTTAGAAGTTCTGGCCAGAGCAATCAGACAAGACAAAGAAATAAAAGGCATCCATATCGGAAAAGAAGAAGTAAAGCTATCACTTTTTGCTGATGATATGATCCTATACATCGAAAACCCGAAGGACTCCACAAAAAGATTATTCGAAACAATAAACCAATACAGTAAGGTCGCAGGATACAAAATTAACATACAAAAGTCCATAGCCTTTCTATATGCCAACAATGAAATATTAGAAAACGAACTCAAAAAAATAATCCCCTTCACGATTGCAACAAAAAAAATAAAATACCTAGGAATAAACATAACAAAGAACGTAAAGGACCTATATAATGAAAATTACAAAGCATTGTTAAGGGATATCGAAAAAGATACAATGAGATGGAAAAATATTCCTTGTTCTTGGATAGGAAGAATAAATATAATCAAAATGGCCATATTACCCAAAGCAATATACAAATTTAATGCAATTCCCATCAAAATCCCTATGAGATTTTTTAAAGAAATGGAACAAAAAATCATCAGATTTATATGGAACTATAAAAAACCCCGAATAGCCAAAACAATCCTAAGGAAAAAGAATGAAGCTGGGGGCATTACAATACCTGACTTTAAACTATATTATAGGGCCACGATAATCAAAACAGCATGGTATTGGCAAAAAAATAGACACTCAGACCAATGGAACAGAATAGAAAGCCCAGAAATAAAACCACATATATATGGTCAAATAATCTTTGATAAAGGGGCCAACAACACACAATGGAGAAAAGAAAGCCTCTTCAACAAATGGTGTTGGGAAAACTGGAAAGCCACATGCAAAAGAATGAAACTCGACTACAGCCTGTCCCCGTGTACTAAAATTAATTCAAAATGGATCAAAGACCTAAATATAAGACCTGAAACAATAAAGTACATAGAAGAAGACATAGGTACTAAAATCATGGACCTGGGTTTTAAAGAACATTTTATGAACTTGACTCCAATGGCAAGAGAAGTGAAGGCAAAGATAAATGAACGGGACTACATCAGAATTAAAAGTTTTTGCTCAGCAAGAGAAACTGATATCAAAATAAACAGACAGCCAACTATATGGGAACTGATATTTTCAAACGACAGCTCAGATAAGGGCCTAATATCCAAAATTTACAAAGAACTCATAAAACTCAACAACAAACAAACAAACAATCCAATAAAAAAATGGGAAGAGGACATGAACAGACACTTCTCCCAGGAAGAGATACAAATGGCCAACAGATATATAAAAAGATGCTCAGCTTCATTAGTTATTAGAGAAATGCAAATCAAAACTACAATGAGATACCACCTCACTCCTGTTAGATTAGCTATTATCAACAAGATGGGTAATAGCAAATGTTGGAGAGGCTGTGGAGAAAAAGGAACCCTCATTCACTGTTGGTGGGACTGTAAAGTAGTACAACCATTATGGAGGAAAGTATGGTGGTTCCTCAAAAAACTGCAAATAGAACTACCTTATGACCCAGCAATCCCTCTACTGGGTATATACCCCAAAACCTCAGAAACATTGATACGTGAAGACACATGTAGCCCCATGTTCATTGCAGCACTGTTCACAGTGGCCAAGACATGGAAACAACCAAAAAGCCCTTCAATAGAAGACTGGATAAAGAAGATGTGGCACATATACACTATGGAATACTACTCAGCCATAAGAAATGATGACATCAGATCATTTACAGCAAAATGATGGGATCTTGATAACATTATAAGGAGTGAAATAAGTAAATCAGAAAAAAACAAGAACTACATGATTCCATACATTGGTGGAACATAAAAATGAGACTAAGAGACATGGACAAGAGTGTCGTGGTTACCAAGGGTGGGGGGGGAGGGAGGACATGGGAGGGTGGGAGGGAGAGAGTTAGGGGGAGGGGGAGGGGCACAGAGAACTAGATAGAGGGTGACGGAGGACAATCTGACTTTGGGCGAGGGGTTTGCAACATAATTTGATGACAAAATAACCTAGACATGTTTTCTTTGAATATATGTACCCTGATTTATTAATGTCATCCCATTACCATTAATAAAAATTTATTTAAAAAAAAAAAAAAAGCAAAAAAAAAAAGAAGTAAAAAAAAAAAAAAAGATCACAGTCCCAACCAACACCACGAATTTAGCTTTGTGAGACATACTAAAGCATCAGGTAAGTTGTACTTGGACTCCTGGCCACAGAATTAGAAACTAATAGATTTATGTTGTGTTAAGCCACCAAGTTAATAATAATAATTTATTATGCAGAAATAGAAAACTAATACAATGACATTAATGATGCTTGATAGGACTGCTAAAGTGTTTAGAGAACCCAGAAAAACTTGACTTGGGAATAAAGTCAGGATCATAATCAGCCCCTCGTATTCCACAGGACATTTAAAACTTTTATGTGTCAGGCAAGACCTCACTCACTCAGCACAGGAATACTGAGAATACTGAGAGTGAAGACTTGTCCTCTGTGCTTAAAGAATTCAGCCAAAAGGTTGTCAGAAAAACTGAGATGAGTTTTGGGAACAACAATGGTGGTAAACAGGAAAGGATCTAGATTAATTTAGGAGAGGTAGGTCATGGCCACAAATGGATTATTATTATTATTATTATTATTATTATTATTATTATTTAAAAGAATTGTGCTCCTGAAATGACAAGGTTGTGGAATTGCTCCCCAGTCAGGGCACACACGGGAGGCAACCAATGAATGCACAACTAAGTGGAACAATAAATGAATGCTTCTCTTCCCTCTCCCCTGTGTCTCCCTTCCTCTCTCTGTCTCTAAAAATCAATCAATCAATTAATAAATATTAAACCCTGGCCAGATACCTCAGCTGGTTGGAGCACCATCCTGTAGCGCAGAGGTTGCTGCTTCAATCGCTGGTCAGGGCACAGAAAGGCACAGAAAGGAACAGCTTGATGTTTCTGTTCCCTGCCTCTCTCAAAAAAACAAAAAAAATATACAAGCTTTATTGTAATAAAAGAATACATATACAACAATTTTTTAAAAACCAAAGTAATTCAAAAGAGTATAGAATTCAAAAAGTAAATTCTCCCTCCTCTCCCCTCGGATCCCAAGTTTCATACCTAAAAAGTACCAGTTGTTACAATTTCTTATCTGTCCTTTCAGAAATTGTCTGCAAATGTAAAATGCACATATACATAGACCTTCTTATGCAAATGGAATTAAACTATTTATACTGTTCTCTCCCTTTCGTTTTTTCAAGCCTATATCTTGGCTATCTCTCAATGTCTATACATTCCAATTAGCTTGTTCTTTTACATGGCTGCACAGTATTCCTTTCCATAAATATTTTGTAGTTTATGTAAGAAGTCTCTTATTGGTTAGCATAGATGTTTTGTCCATGTTTTGCTATCACAATAAATGCAATACATAAATCTTTGTTCTCTTCTACAGTTGTAGGATAAATAACTAGACGTGTTGTTGGGGGGGTAGAATGTGCTGCCAATCTATCCTCAAATGTCACACCCATTTTATTCTCACACCCAATCTTAATAGCCACATGCTAGTCATACTTTTGTCAATGCTACATGTTAAGAAATTTAAAAATCTTTGCCAATGTAGTAGGTAAACATGCTGCCTAACTTTTTTATATTGCATTCTTCTGAATTTTTCCATCTCTTTACAGAATTAATCTGCTGAAAGGATCCAGGATATTAATAGAATTTGACATTAGGAATAAAACCCCCAGGGATGAAGGGGGGAGAATTATTGTTGTGTAAGAATATTCACTGTAATGTACTCTACACCCCACAGGTGGTCATGATCTTGGCAGACACCCATGAAGGTTTGGAAACTTCCTTTTTTTCTTCTAAGTTGCCATATAATTTGCCTAGGGTGTAATTAAAGCATTATTAGAGAATCAGTATACATTGAGCACAATTAAGATATACACTGATTACTTAATGAATATCAGAAATGACTTGTTACTGGAATGTCCTTCTATAGCAATCTTTAGGAAAGGAAAGTTTAAGTTTCTTGGGTGATTGTTATCCATAGTGTGGTTCATGCTTAGAGGTTAAAAGAACCCAAATGCTTTTTCTTTCCTTTCTAGTTCTTTAAAGCTGAAGAAAATTACTTAACAAGACCCTTCTTATAAACCAATAGATGTTATTAAGAAAATAAACCTCACAGATTTACAGAAGATGAAAAAAAAGGAAATGCTTAGTTAACATGTATTAATATTCTGTTTCAACTGCGTTCAACAACTTTGAACTCCCGATGAGCTCACCAAGCTGTGGGCTCGCTGCAAAGGAAAACACAGCAAAAACTAAAGGGGCTACTCAGGTAGCTCCATCGTGGAAGAGACTTTGCCAAAGACTGGATTATTTTTTAAGTCTATTTTTGCAGTGAAAGGAAGCCACAGGCATCTGAGTCCTGGCTCCCCAGCCCGACACCTCATTTCTGCCAGGACATGAAGAGCACCTTCTGAAACGACACCTCTGGAATTTGTGTGGGTTCAAATTGAGATGGAAGCCTTCGGGTGGCTTTTGTGTTTGTTTCCTACCCGGTTCTCCTTCATCCTGGTATTTCTTTCCTCCAAGGGACACTGTGTACTCACCACACTTTACTCCCCATCATCCCAAAACACAAATCCAGGTTCATTTTTTAAACACTCATGACTGAGGGCTTGTCCTGTATTTTTGTTTTCCCTCAGCTATAGTATACCTATGCCAACAAAAATGAGTGTATTCATTTATTTTTAAAAAACCTCCTATAAATCTTCAGTGACTCTTTGAGTATAAAATATTCATACCTTGACTCTAAATTACAGCTGGGAGCATAACCACTCAACAAGTACTTTTAGTTCAGATTCATTTTCGATTCAGACAAGCAGGGGAAGGAAACATGAGATACACAAAGTATCCTTTGAAGGAACAAAATCCTGAATGGAGAAATGGGTGGGAAAAAATTTGCCATTTCAAAGCAACCCCTACGCCTATGGCACAGGGTTAAACTTATTTAGGGTAGAGGAGCCAGCTTTGGCAACTATAGAAGGTGGCTGCAGGGCAAGGACCACTGAAATGAGGAGCTTCCTGGGCAATAAACTGCTTTAGAGAATTATAGTAAATCAACTAAATATGACGATGTCCCAGATGCACATACTTTATGGTAACTATTCAGCACTTTCAAGAGAGCTACTCTGAGCATTTAATCCCATATCTTCCAGACAGCTACAAAGTTGATTTTACTATGGATTTGGATGCTGGGAGTGGGGGTGGCAGTGGAAATGACCTAGATATTCAAAACCCACTTCTTGATTTCCATGAAGTGCTACCTGGCAGGTCTGGTTGCAAATTATTTTGCAAATGCAAATCCCAATCCCAAAAGTTTTGGGATTTATTCTTTTCAGTAATCTTTATAGTTGTTTTAATCTCAGTGTAGATGTTTCTAGAAGAAGAAAAATCTATTTTTATAAAAACCTCCAGACTTTCAAATGCAAATTAGAAATGAGCATTGCCTTTAGACGGTGGTTTGAGGGATATTTACCAGCACAGGTAAAGTCTAATGGGGTGTGAGGTCTTCGAGAGGTGCAAACATAGAACTACTAAAGGAGTTCTTTTTGCTAATAAGGTTCTATTTTGCTAACAATTTCAGCTAACCCAACTAAGCCCTTGATGGGAAAGACCACTCCCAAATTCACACCAGAATGAGCTTCAGGGATCATGTCACTGGAGGCCCAGAGGGAGGGAATCTTCTGAGTTAGTTTGATTCAGAGGTATAGTAGGATCATCAAGGCCCTGGATTCATCCTGTTTTTCTTGTCTTCCTCTATGTGATTGGCTTCATACAGGACTGCAAATACATTCTAGCAACTCTCACAATGACAAACTTCCTCTACTACATCCAGGAGGAAGAGTGGAGCTCTCTTTGCAGAAAAGCACCTTTTGTTCCAGAAACCCCTCAGCACATGCTCACTGAGGCCCATTTTGAATGCAGAGTCCACCTCGCAACTCACACTTGTGGCCAGGGGAATGAAGGTGAGTGAACTAGCTCAGGCCTGACCCCCAGCACCTGTGCCACAGCAGGCGGGCAATAGCATCCCCCAAATGCAAGGACTACATGGAAAAGGTATGAATACATAAGATAAAGTGTTAGCAAGAAATGACCAGGAAAAGAGGAAATGGATGTTGGGGAGCAGGCTTATCTAGAAAGAGAAGCCTGAGCAGTCACAGCGTGTCCAGGACTCCAAATAGCCCCAGTGTCGTCCAGACCTGAGCAGGTCATTGACTTCTGGGGCTGCTGGCATGGTTATAACCACTTTTAAAAGAGGGCATCCTGAAATGTTCCCATTTTCCCTGTCTGCCTCTGCATCAACTTGTAGAACTGTCCCAGCCACCCTGTCCCAAGCTTAGACCAAATCTGTCCCTAGGAACCAGGAGCAGGTTGATGCTGGCAGGTTGTTGTGAATAGACCCTAGCCATGTGGCTCTCTCCATAGGTCAGCTCGCCACATTCCAGCTCCTGCGAACCAGTCAGGGAGAATCTCTGACCTCGATGAGGGTGTAGGCCGCCTTTAAGAGTTCACCTGATGAAGTCAGCCTCAGCTGGGAGCATCATCCTTGATCCATGGAAAGTCAGCGGATTTGGGACCTCTCTGACATCTACAAAACCCTTCCCCTTTGCCATATTTTTTGGGCTAAAGTAAGTTACAGGTACTGTCGTGGAGGGGACTCTAGGTCATAAATACCAGCAGGTAGGAGTTATAGAGAAAATTTTAGAATTTTTCTTCCCAGGGCTTCTTCATCCATGCCCTCCCACATACAGTGCACCTGCTAAATTTTTCACATACAATCCCTGCATCACATCAAATTCTGGATGTGCTGCCCTATGTCCATGAGAATCAGTACCTAGAGGGAAACTACTTTTTGTGCTCAGTGGGCTTTTGCAGTATGTCTGCATATCTGTTTCAAGGACTGCAGAGCCAACTGGAGGTTTTTGGCCAGGCTCCTCTTTCTTAAAACATATGCTTGAACCAGTGAAATAATAGGGTTTATGAAGTTGCCCAATGATAGCCCTGCTTCATGTGTCTAACCGATCACCAGAAGTCACTCTTATAGACTTGAATCAATTGGCATTGTAACAGGAGCCAAATATAGCCCACGGGTAACTTTTGAATGACTCAAGTAGAATTCACTATATGGCATTAAGGACAGGGGTGTTATGCAGGATTGTTGAAAAAAGTGAAATAGGGTAAAAGCTTTTCAAATATTTGTACCCTAAGTATAGTACTACCAACAGTCAACATAGCCCATAGGACCACAGGTTTCTGATTACATGACCCAAAGCTGAAAAACCAAAAATAATCTAGAAATTCCCAGTGAGTTCTGATGGTCTAAACTCCATTGAGAAGAAGAGTAAGTAGGGCTCTCATCCCCATCTCCCTCCCCACCAAAGGTCGCCTGGGCATGCACCCCATGGTGGGTGCCTCGTTCCCATGGTGGATCTGCACTGAAGCTTCAGGGAAGAGCCTTCTTCTGAATGGACACCAGGGGCAGAGTTGAGCTGGTACACCCATTCCAGGGCCAAAAAGAAAAACAGCAATACTGGCAAGAAAAAGTTAGAAAAGGTTCAGGGAAATTGAAAACAGCCAAGAGGGAATGCCTGCAGGGCTTGTCTGAAGGGGCCAGTATGGGCCAATGTGCCCATCTCCAGGGGTTACCACAGGAGGACACCATGTCCAATGTTTACCCCAGCCAGTCTACACCATCTTGATCCTCAAGTGCTGCTTTCTGAACCTGAGTTCTGTTATAAATATGCTAATGTTTGCAGTCAGCTGAACCAATGATGCTCATCCCAGCCAGCCTCAGAAAAGGCAGAGACTTCCAGCTCTTCACACTTTCAGATTTGGCAGGTGGCAGCCCAATAAAGGATGCCAAACTGTGTTGAATTATTTTATTTACCAAAAGAGAGGGGAAAGCAAGTGCCGCATCCTGACATCTTCTCTTGTGAGCCCCTTCTCACCCTCTTCTCCGCTGACACCTGGAACGGTACGGCGTCCATCTATTTTCCTATTTCCAGTACATCGTTCTGCATTCTGGATGTTTCTACCAGGCTAATCTACCACTTAATCATGTGAATTCTCAACTTAAAAAACTTAAGTGACTCCCCTTCCCCAATGAATAAAATCTAGGATTCTGGGCCTGGGATCCAGGCCTAGCACGCCCTAGCTAGAGTCTGACCTTCCTGGCCCCCTCCATGTCTGGCCCGTATTTGTAGTCCAGTCACTACTTTTAGAATCTTTTCACCACCTACCTGCCTCCACATTATTGTTCACGCTGTTCCTCCCAGACAAGATGTTCCCCCATTTCACCCATCAAAAGCCAACTGAATGCTACCTCCCAGACCTTCCCCTCTGAGCCACTCCAGAAATTTTTATGCTTCTCATCTGACCTTCTAAATTGCCACATAGTGGGGGGAGTGTACCTGGATGCACAGCCTTTAGGACAAGGACTGTGTCACCTGCCACAGTCACCACAGCATCTGCCATGCCCCATACACAGAAGGCACTCAGTAAACACTTGTTGGAGGGGTGAGCCAGAAGAATTTACAATTCTAAGTCATCTCTAACTTACTAGAGTATCGTAGGAATTCATTGTTTACTATAGAAGGAAGATTTACAAATTTATCTAATATATATATATATACTCACACACTACATAATGTTTTGGCCAAAGAGGAATAACATATAATTTTATGGTGGCCCCATAACATTATTATAGAATTGAACATTTTCTATTGCTTGGTAACATTTTAACATTGGGAATGAGGCACCCACTATGTGGTGCATGCTTTCTTCTGGGGCTTGTCCAGGCCAAGGATACAGAGCTTTGGTGGGAAAGAGTGGGGGATGAGGGACCTGCTTACTTATGCTACTTCTCAATGTTGTAGAGACCATCAGAACTCACTGAGAATTTCAAGAATTTGTCTTCAGCTTTTGATCACATAATCAGAAACCCATAGTCCTATGCATTAAGTTGACTATACTTGGGATACAAATATATATTTGTAAACCATTGTTCACCCAATTTTCTTTTTTCCCCCAATAATCTCACATAACATCCCCAGTCCTTAATGCCATATAATAAATTCAACTTGAGCCCCTGAAAAGTTACCCATGGGCTATGTTAGGCTCCTGTCCCAGGTATCAAGAGAAAAGTGATTTCTTTATTTCCCGTAGTTGAACTCAACTTTACAGTCCTTCTCACTTTCATGCCTTCTAAACACTATGGGGTGTGGGGGAGGGGGGGAGGAGCCTGAGTAAGCCTGTTAATTAAAAGTCACACAGTCCCCTCTATTTAAACACCCTCGTCAGCTAATTATCACATTTATTCAAAAGCCACCTTCCCACCAAAGCCGTTTCTCCCTGTCCTTCTGCCTCTTCAGGAAGACTCCAGTATCAAGAAATGCTTCCATATCCTCAGGTGATAGGGGACACCCCTGATCCCATACAGGAACTCCTCTTGGTCTGACTAATCCCCAAGTGTGGAAATTCTCTTACATAGTCTAGACATTAGCCCCTGGTGACATTGTGCAGTGCTGGCCCTGCCTAGTTCTTCTGGGGAACTGTGGAGCCCCCTGTGCTGGAGTATCTGCATAGCATACACCTAGATCAGGGCAGGGGGCGGGGGGTGCTGGCGCATGCAAGGACTGCTGACTCTCACCTTCAGGGACTACAGATCCTCTGAGTCCCAGGCATGTTTACATTCAGTCCCACCTTGAAACCTTCACCAAACAGCCTTTGCCAGAGGGGTCCTTCTGACCCTCACCCTGCAACCCCCAGCAGGCAAGATAGAACTCATGGCCCTGTGCACTGCCCCTGGGTGTGCCTGGATGCCTTCCATCCACAGAGGCCGAGGAGGAAGATAAAGCACCCACTCAAGACCCTCCACCCCAAAACCACTTCCTTCCGTTCTGTCCTACGACTGCCCTCCCATGTTGGAAAAAAGAATATAAGGCCAGACGCCTATGGAATCTCAGCAAACATCTTCTAGATGTTTTCATACTCCTCCCTCACCCTGGGATTTGCCCTAAGGAGGAACAGCCAGGGTCCCACCTGTTAATCCAATCCCTCAGACCCTCTTGGAAACCAGGGGGTCTTCCCTCCTGTTCACTGTTTGCTGGAATGGTTTAACATCATGTCCTGCAACCCTCTTTTGTTGTAGCTTACGGTAAAGTTTTGTGGTCAGAATCTGTCTGCTTTTATTCTTCAGATGGAAAGAAAGATTTAGAGTGTAAAATATTTATTTCTCTTTCTCCAAAACTTGCCTTTCAAAGGTGTTTCTTTGCTATGTACTCAAGATAGAGAACTTTGAACCTTAGAGCTGGTTAATTGCCATTTTATTCTTGACTTCTGCTGCTCAAAGACTGGTCCCCAGAATGAAAGATTGGCATTACTTGGGAGCTTGTCAGAATGCAGAATCTCAGGCCTACATAGACTTTCTGAATCTAAATCTGTCTTTGAATAAGACCCCTGGTGACTCATGCAGAGTAAAATTTATGTTGCATTGGTTTAGAAAAGATCTTTATTCTTTCCCTCATGGATTCACTTTCATGGTGGACAGAATTGAAAGAGAATGTAGCTTACAAAGGGGCTGTTTTAACATTTTCAATAATAGGGGTCTATTCCTAATTATCACACATAGGTGTGTGTACCTTTGTAAAAACGAAAACAAGAAAAACCCTTGAGAAGAACCAAACTCTTTCCATGCCTGGAAAACTGTAACTGGTTTCTTAGAGCCTTTCAGCTTGCATCTCCATGCTTCTGAACATCAGACTGTGGGTCATGGCTCTGTTCCTCTACAATATCATATCCACCTTCACAACCTCTGATCACAGGACAGGCTAAGTTCCCAAGGCTCAGTGAAATTAACAGCTCACTTAGGATCACCAAGCTCCCAAGAGATAGAGCTGGGGCAAAACTGGGTCATTCAAGTCCTTTCCCAATGTCTTTTCCAAGCTGTTGAAGAAAGAGTGTGCCAGTAAAAACCTTGTTTCTCTGATTTTAGAAATAACCACAAAAAGAATAAAAATGCTTGCCCTGAGTCAGAACCATTGGTTCTTCCATGTAATGTTTTGTAGAAGAATAGGATATGCCTTCAAAATATCAACCTCAGGCCCTGGCTGAGTTGCTCAGTGGCTAAAGCATCATCCCAGGATGCCAAGGTTGCAGGTTTGAGCCCTGGTCAGGACAGATACAAGAAGAAATCAATGGGTATGCAACTAAGTGGAAGAGAAAGTTTATGCTCTCTCTCCCTTTCCCATCACCCTCTTTCCCTTCCTCTTTCTCACTCAAATCAATGGGGGGAAAAATTAAATAAGATCTCAACCTGGGACTCTCAGAGCTGTACAAAGGAAATTTATCAGGTACTACACAGCCTGTATTGTAAGTCAGACCAGATTCAGTGACAATATTTTCAGCTGTTTCTACTATCTATTCAATAACCATTGTATAGAGAAATCTTATTGTATTTTTACAGGTCACGATTAATACATCTAGCAGTCTTACTGTAAGCCACCACTGGGTGCACGGCAGGCATGAGGTCCACGATGCTTAGAGAAAGGAATAACCATTATCTTCTTGAGAGGTGAAGAAACTGAGTCTGAGGAAAGCTAAATAACCTACCCATGGGTACCCAGCTCAATAGTGGCAAATCAGAGACTTAAATCAAGGTCTTGATTCTACAGCTCACGATCTTTACCACTACAACCCATCAATTTATATCCTCAATCAATGAAAAGCTTTGGTCTAGACCACCTGTTAGAAGGGGTGATAGCCTCAGGGAGGAGCAGTTACTGACAGAGCCCTGAAGGAAAAGAATGCTCAGCAGTGGCTGATGAGGATCTGTGGGGACAGAGAGGCAGGAATCCCCAGACATCAAAGGTGGTGGTGACTAACAGAGACGAACCTGTCCACCATGTTGACACAGTTGCAGAGAAAAGGTGGTGCTGATAACTAAGGCCAAAGCAAAGCTGAGGATCCCTCAGCCCCCACCAGTTCCTTTCCACAAACCCTTTGGGAAACAGTGATTTCAATACCTGCTCTCGTAGTGGCTTCACCTTTCCTCGTAAAATCTTAAACTCAACCATAGCTATTCTAAGGACTGAGATGCTGCAGTTTTAACACAGACCATGGAATATTTTAATGTAGAATTTTTATTACCAATCTGATGGCCAAAGGTTCCCTTTCCAGTCTACTTTCCAGCACATTTTCCCATAAGATAAGAAAGTAATCCATGCAAAAGCCTACATAAAACCAAGAAAAGGATTATTTCTGTAATTTTAAACCCTAGGGAACAGGATATTTCCTGCGAAGGAGATTGTTTAAAGGAAGGAACCATCCCCATCACCTACCCTTCAGCAACTGCATACACACACAGCCTCTCCACTAGTTGGTGCAGCCTGCTGGCCACTCAACTCATCCTTTCCTGCCTTCTCAAGTCTAGCCAAAATAAAGGCCTCCACTTTGATTCCTTATGATTGGCTGCTGTTGAGCACCGATGTCCAATCAGCATGCTCAGAGAACACAAACCCTGCAGCAGACACCAGCCATTGGGATGAATACAAATTCTTCTGCAAAGACCCCTGGAGAATTCATTATGTGTGTTCTTCTTCTGAACACTTCTTTAAACATGCAAATCCCTTCAGCACTGCTATACTGGTGATGGAATAGAATATGAATCAAAGGCTCAGCCATTTCTTTTATGCTCATATCATGAAGTATGTTAATATCTCAAGTGTGTTTGTGTGTGTGTGTGTAATTTTTTTAACCAGAGGAAGTTAAGGCATTTTGTATTATTCAGGACTGTCCCTAATGAGACTAGGAAATGGGAAGTAGTTCCTCAGATGTTATCTAGATTCAAAAATTAAAATGATTAATATCTGGAACATATAATTCAATTATAAGAAGGACCATTGGGATAATGATAAAAACAATGAGAGGGTGGAATTTCCAGATAAAGACTGAAGGATCTTGTAACTGATTTAAGGTCCCATTAACCTCATGGGTATCTAATCAAAGGCTTTCTGTTAAAGTAAATCGGAAACTCACAGAGTAAGAGCTCTTATAAAGACAATAGAAATTCCATCAGTACTTTGTGGAAATGGCCCTGAAAATGGGATGTTTCTCCTCACACATGATGGGAATTATCACAGTCCAGGTATTTACCCAAAAGTGCTGAGGATCAAATTATAAGAGCCCTGTGATCTAGACTCTATTTGAGCATGCAGTGAATTGTACTTTCTGGCCTCCAAATTTTAGGAAACAGCTAGAGATTTGGTACTCACTATGACAATTTTCCATGCCTACAAAATTTTGTCATGAGTCTCCTTTCATAGCAAGTGAATCATCTCACCAGAAAGCAAGGCAATAGTTTAACTTCTATTTAAGGGGGAACAAAATTCTCCATTACTCAGTACGTCAGCTGCCTCTTTCACACTGCACATTGGAAATGCATGGTTTTAAAATGTTTCTGCTTAAACTGGGTATTTCTACCTGCCTTTCTTCAAGCAATAAAATGACCTTGTAGTTTAATGAGCATTACAGTGAAGACAGGAGGATTCTGAATCCTGTTAACCCTTTAGTTCACTTAACCCTGACTTCATTATTCCTAGATGTTATCCCTAAAATGTGGGGTAATAAAATTACTAAATTCTGAGGCATTTTTCTGAGTAGTTCATTTAATAGTTCTAGAGGTAGTTGAAAAAATGTAACTTTTGGTGAACGCAGGTGATTTACATTTGGAAGGTTGATTCTATCTTGAAGATGTCGGAGGGGACTCATGGCATCTCCTCACTTGGGAATGCAATTCAGAAGTCCAGGGCATGTGATGACCATTAATATTACTATACAGATACTTGTCTCTTTTTGCCACATCATTCATTCTGAAAGATGAAGATATTATTTGAGAACTAAAGCAAAGTCACCTTTAAAGCTCACAAGCATTATGAGGCACTTATTAGTATCATTTTATCATGAAAGAGCTGAAGCTCGTGGGGGCTAAAGCCTATAAACTCTTGCCATCAGAAAATAGAGACACTAGAACTTAAACAAATGATATCAGGGCCCTGAATATGTTCCTAAACCCAATTTCCATCTTCCTGCTCCTGTACCTTTGTGTTTGAGGTGATTTCTGGCAGCAGAATCCTACCCTTCCTGCACAGGATTAGAAATGCCTAGAGAAGTAAGAGTCCCCAGCAGAAGCTGTCAATCAAAAACTGACAGGAATTTGTGGATAAATATCTCAGCTCCACCCCTACTTGATAGGAATATGTCGGAGGAGCAAGTTCTACCCTGCCTCCCAGAATGCCCAGCAGGTTAAGCCTCAGTTGCCTACAGTAAAAACTAGCTCCATTGGCCTGTCCTTTAGTGGCTGCCATCCCTCCCTAGAGTAAGTTCTCAACTTCTCGTTAGTGTTTCTTGGGCCAAATACCCTGTTTCCACTTGAACCCTTGCATTTACTTCTAGGGGAGCCAAAACTAAGACACAGACCTTTAGGATCCCAGGTTATGTTTTCATTTTGAGCTAGGATAAAAAGAAGTTAGAAAAAACTGTTGACCAGAAGAATGAGGAAGTAGGAGTGGACACCACAAGCTGATAAGACCTTTGTCTGTCCTTTCACCAGAGCCCGCACCTCTGCACTTGATCAAAGGGAACAGTTTATGGCAGGAAACGCCTGTGGTGGTCACACAAGTCAACAACAGCAAGAACTGGCTAAAATCATATCAATCCAAGATGGAGAGGAAAACGACCAGAGAATGGCCTCAAAGCTCATTATACTATCAATATAACAAAAACTGGCAGCATATGCAGAAGGGAGACTAAGGCTGGCAAAGCCACGACACTTCCGGAACAGATTATAGTGGAAACACTACCCGCTCCCACCTGGAAAGTGGAGCTCAAATTTGGTGCCACAAATTTCAGAAACAACCCACCCTTGGAAACACATAGAATCCCAAGAACTGACTGATCATGGTGCACAACTTGTGAGTCTCCCACATTCACTTGGACGTGTACTTTTACTTCTTTCACAGCGGTGCCCTGTGAGACTTGCAGCCAGGGGAACACAGCATGGTAGCAGTTACTTCTGGGCTTACCTCCTGAGTCTATCTCCAGGAACCTGTGTCTTGGCCTCTTTTTTTCTATACCTAAATAAAACTTGTTTTTGTTCTCAGATGGACTTCTTTTTTTTTTTTCTTTTCAGAGACAGAGAGAGAGTCAGAGAGAAGGATAAGGACAGACAGGAACGAAGAGATGAGAAGCATCAATCATTAGTTTTTCATTGCACATTGTGACACCTTAGTTGTTCATTGATTACTTTCTCATATGTGCCTTGACCATGGACCTTCAGCAGACCGAGTAACCCCTTGCTCGAGTCAGCAACCTCGGGTCCAAGCTGGTGAGCTTTTGCTCAAACCAGATGAGCCCGTGCTCAAGCTTACGATCTCGGGGTCTCAAACCTGGGTCGTCCGCATCCCAGTCCAACGCTCTATCCACTGCACCACCACCTGGTCAGGCTCAGATAGACTTCTTGAATGCTTTCTTGTGAGAATCCAGAGCATGGAAATCCTGGACTGTGCCAGGACAGGGTTGCCCCAACTCAATCCAGTCTAGTGTCAGCCTTACTTGACACTTTTCTGTCTGTATCACTTTGGAGTTTTATGGAGAGAGGTAAATCTCTCCCACCTAAACAAATCATCATGACTGTGTAGTAGAAAACAGAGAATGTTGGTTCCAGATAGCAGCCTCCACACCTAGACCAGTGCTCATGTCTTAGCCCCTGAACTGGAGTTGCACATGTGTCAGGTTCATGAACAATCAGTGGGATCAATGCCTGGGGGGTGGGGGTGGAAGAAGAAAGTGGGAGTGGACAGATAGAGAAGTTGAGCTGCTACAAATCCCCAAAGTACCCTTGGGGCCTAACTGGGATCCCCAAGCCTGTGTAGCACTCAGCTTTACCTAGAGTTGGGCTAAGATGGCTTGGGTTTGCACACTCTCATCCATTGGTATTGAATGTGGGTCACCCAGGAAGGGCTGTGATCTCTAGAGCCAAGGTGACCCTGAAGAAACTGACAGCTAAGGGTGGCCTATGGTCAGCATTCTCAGTACCAGACAGTAAACTCTTTCTTGGCAAGAGCCAGCAGAGAGGTGCATGGGTCCAACCTCACTTCTCTTCACACTGCTGAGACAGCAACCTTTCCAAACCCTCAGTGGCTCCTCATCTTCTAGAAAAGAGGCCAAATTCCTTAGCCTTTAGCTTCTTCAGTGACCTTCCCTTCTCCCACCAGCTGGTTTCCTGTCCCAGGATGGCCCTTCCCCAGGCTCACTGTTGGGTCAAGCTGTGCCTTTGAACACACTCATGCCCTTGCACTGGTGCTTCCATTTACTAGAGGAGCCCTTGGTCTCTTTCAGTCTTGTGAACAGTTCTTCCTCCAGGGTTTGACTTAAATATTGACCCCTCAGATGCCCCAACCCTTCCATCCAAGAAAGAGCATGTTGCTGCTATGTCAGGGATGCACGGTCTGCAGCAACAGTGACACAATGCATTGTCTTTATTTCTGGTGGGCTCCCAACCTGTGAACACCTTGAAGATATCTATGGTGCTCCGTGAGCAATGAACCCATGAGAATATTGGGGATTCTGTAAATGTTTGTTAAATGCATACTGTTTGAGCTGCTCCAGGAGCATGGATAACTATACCTTTAAATGACAGCTAATATCAGGATTAGTTCATACCCCCTGTCACAATTGTGGCAGGAATTAAAAAAACAAAACAAAACAAGGCTACATCAGGATCTTCAGGACCACAGAATCCCTGATTCCCAAGGCTGTAAGCAAAAGAGAATCAGGTCACATCTCTTCTACCAGTGGCTGCTTTTCCCAAAAGGAAGAGGGTCAGGTTGAGGAGAAACTTGGCTCACTTATTGACTGGAACTGCTAATCTTTACAATAGTTGACACTGTTGGAAATATTTTAGCATAAGAAATGCACAAACAACATGGAGATACATTCTCTTTGCAGAACAATTAAAATATTATGAATAAGGGCAAACTTTCCTGTAAACCCCTCACCTAGTGTTCCCTCTTCCCTCCCATAGATAACCATTATAGGATATGGTGCGGATCTTTCCATGTCTTCCTCCATGCACTAGAAAAACACAGTTGCCCTTGCCGATTGGCTCAGTGGTAGAGCGTCAGCCTGGCATGCGGAAGTCCCGGGTTCGATTCCCAGCCAGGGCACACAGAAGAAGCGCCCATCTGCTTCTCCACCCCTCCCCCTCTCCTTCCTCTCTGTCTTTCTCTTCCCCTCCCGCAGCCGAGGCTCCATTGGAGCAAAAGATAGCCTGGGCGCTGGGGATGGCTCTATGGCCTCTGCCTCAGGCGCTAGAATGACTCTGATTGCAACAGAGTGACGCCCCGGATGGGCAGAGCATCGCCCCCTGGTGGGCGTGCCGGGTGGATCCCGGTTGGGCGCATGCAGGAGTCTGACTGCCTCCCCGTTTCCAGCTTCAGAAAAATACAAACAAAAAAAAAAAAAAAGAAAAAGAAAAACACAGTCATGTTCATAAACAGACATGTACAAGAATATTCACTGCAGTACTCTTTGCATTAGCAAACTTTGCAACCCTCCTGTGACATAAAATGTTAGTACACCACCTTGCTTTCCTCAATTTAATTTTACCATTTGATGTGCCTTTGGTGAGCTTTTGTACCTGCTACTGTATCAGAGCCTGCCCGTGGACTCTGGAGCCACTTGGTGTACTTCCACAGAGTTCCAAATGTCTGGGAATGTATGGTGTGGGACCAGGAGGGCACAGCAGTGAGGCTTTGCTAGAACCAGAGGTCCCTGCAGGCTCTTCTCTGTGGGGCTTTGCCAGAGGTGTGCCTTGCTTGGATCCTCCACCTTCCCTTACTCGCACTGACTTCCACTCAAACCACCACCTTAACCCTTTGAGTAGTACGAGTGTTCATGTATGTCCTTGTGCCTCCTGACTGTCCAGAGTACGATCAAATGTGTGTAAGTCGACATTTAAAAAAAGGCAAATGTATATTCTTATTGTTTCCATAAATTGGTTATCAAACAAACATGATTTTAGGTTAATAAAACTAACTGGAACTAATTTTATTTTTTGAAAAAAAAACAAACCTTACTTCCAGGGGTCAGTGAGCATGAAAAGAATTCACTACTCAAAGGGTTGATAAATTACATACACATGAGATACCCAGCCCCTTTAATCCACCTGCTTCTGGGGAGCTCACCTGAAATACTGACAAAAGTGGATTGACTAAAGAACACTGGAATATACATGTTGCAGTACGATGAAAAATAAGGTCATTCTGTATACATCAACATCGTAAGATCCCAAAAGCAAATTAAAATACGATATAGCAATACGTGCTAAAATAGCACTGAGTAAAAAGAATACCACTGAGCAATGCTATTGGAAAGTGAAGAAATGCACACATCCCTCTGACCCTGCCCAGGCACTCCTGCCGTGCTTCTGCTCCTGCTCTCTATTACCCGCCTGACTTCTGGTTTTCCAAACAATGAGCAAAGTGGCTGCCGATCAGGAGACCTCTGCTCTCAACAGCAGAGCGGGTCCCATAGAAAAAGGTAAATTTCCCATCACTAAGAGCAAGGTTTCTATTTTCTTATAGAACAGGTGGCTATGCTTAGCTTAAGTTTATGAGACCCTCAGCTGAACTCCAAGCCGCAGCTTGGCTTTTTTGTTTTCTTGTTTATCTAATGGTTGAAACTTGGAAAATGCTCTAAGAGCAGGTCCACCAAGTTGGTCTGAAGCAGCCAGTGGAAGAAGGGGGCAGACCATTGGCAGCTGAGGTTCTTCTGTGAAGATGGATGAAGCGAGCTTCTGACAGATTTGGGTCACCTGGAGAACATCTCGGGTGGAAGATGTCTTGATAAGTGGGAGAGAAAGGGAGTATAGGAACTGTTAAGAGAAAAGAAGAAAAATCAGAGAAAGGAATGGCAAGCAACATGTCTTACTTGGAAGGGCAAAGAGGGGAGATACAAAAACATTTGGAAGGTGAGGCTTACTGGAGCAACTGACTTCAGGATGAAGACAGAAAAAAAATGGGGATGGTTTTAGCATGGAGTAAAGGGTTTAGAAAGAATTGGAAGCAGGAAGAGGTTGGGAGTTATTGTCAGCATAATGCCACTATGATTGTCAGTGGCTGAGGCCAGACAGGTCCACATTGGATCCTGGCAGACCATAGAAAAATTGTGGAGCCGGAAAGTGTTGGGCCATTACCATTTAATAAAGTTGTGCAATGGTGGATGAGCAAACAGATAGGGGAAAACCTCTTCTCAAGACAGCAAGTGAATGAACAGCAAAAACAACCCTCCACAGCAGTGGGCAGGCAATCCGCCATCTTCCATCCACCCTGAGCTCAAGCACCCATAGCCTTACATAGACTATACACACTTGACACTGCCACGCACTCACACACCAGTCAGGCAAAGTGCTTTCAGCAAGTAAACCGTGAGCAAACTTAACACAGCTGTTTCCCCCACAGCAAGTTTGGGTGTCTTTCAAGAGGGTTGTTTTTGGTTAGAGTTGAGAGGACAAATTGTACAATGTAGGACTAATGCCTCTCTCTACAAAGCAATGTGATCTTCCTCTGTGATGGTGAGACACTGCACAGGACGCAGGGGAGGAAAATCAACATTGGTCAGATGTTGTCAATATGCCAGGTACCCCAACCCATTTTGTCCTCACCCAGTCCATGAAGATGGCTCCTGCTCGTACCCTGTTTTTCAGCTGAGAAATATAAAGCTGCTTTGCATAGACACCTAATAAGTCCTCAGCCTCTAGACTACTTGGTCTTTCATTCAGGCTTTTCAGGTGAGAACCCAAAATAAGAAATGCATTTTCCCTCCTCCTGATGCAAATCACACATACTTATAATGGAAACAGGTTTTTCAAAACTATACATGCCTTTACTATGTGGGATGCATTGACCTCTGTCTATTCTATTCCCTTCCTTTGTTTAATAATAGTTTCAGTGAAGAAATTTGCAGCCACAACATATTAATGAGTCATCAACTGAAATTTGAAAAGCACTCACCTAGTATTTGTTGTAATATGATGTTATCCCTCCAAAACTAGTCCTCACAGGTAAACTATGAATTTTTAAATCAAAGTTACAAAACATCTTTCTCTATTCTTTTATCTACCCAACCATTTATTTACTACGCATTCATCCCTCCATCCATTCAGTAAACATCTATTAGCATGCAGAAGTTGAACCAACTTTAGGGTCTGAGGTCCCCATTACAGGAATTGATACTATCTTATTAATCCTCAGCTCCTAAAATGGAAAAACTCAAATAATTGAACCATGCAAACAATCAGTAAATGGCAGATATACACCCTAGAAACACCCAACAGAGCAATTATGGATAGTTCCAGAGCTAACATCTTTGGGCATAAGCCATGCCCCTCAAAAATGAAAATCTTCCTTCAGACAATCAGTCACAAAGAAAAAGAAAATGCACAAGTAAAGATGAGTGAAGCAGTCACTGCAGCATTCCAAGATGTCGGTATTGAAGGTCTCATACAGCATAAAAAATAAACGGGGAAATGCAGAAAGCTGGAACCACACTGTCAGTGCCCACAGCCCTCTCACTTCTCGCTTCTGAATGTGTTCTGAGTCCTGCTAACCGTGACCACAGGCTGTTTAAAATTACACCGTTTGCCTTATTTAATTTTCTTCTGCAGTCATAAATATTAATTAAGCTCAACCACAGTGAGGCTGCATTTCAATTCATTCACTTCCTGAGGACCATAAGCAATTAGGACCCACAGCACTTTAAGTACTAGCTGGTTCTTTAAGACTGCCCTGTAACATCCACTTTTTTTTATTTTTAAAATTAGGTCAGATTTATGAAATCTTAGTGGTTTCTTTTTCCTACTTAACATTTCCTGCTCTGTGGGTGTTCAAAATTTGATTCCCTTTTTTGTGAATGTGATCTGTGCTCCTCCAAAGGACTTGCTCATTTTCTCTAAAACGGGATGCAGCAAAGTGTATGTTTTGATTAATAAGGAACAAAAATTTTTGTGTGCAGCCATTCAGCTATTTAGTGGCAAAGAACATGCTTTACAAAGTTTGTTCATTTACTATAATGACAAAACCATTAGTGATAGTTGTAAAAAATGAGAAATATATAGAAAATGAAAGTCTTCTCCTGACTCCTCCCAGACCCAGCTTTTGGAGGTCAGTTTATGAGAAGTTTTGTGTATGACCTTCAAATATTTTCTATGCATAGAAAAACAGTCAGGGTTTATTTTTTATAAAAATTAATTCAAATTACCCATCTCTGTAACTATTGAACCCTTTACCATAAATTGGATATACTTTCCATATGATTTCATAGAGATTTATATAATTTTTATAACAGCTGTGTAATATTCCACAATAAAGTTGGGTTATTGCTTGTTAATTTTAAATTGTTTTTTTTTATTTCTCAATTGATATACAATATTATATTAATTTCAGGTGTACATCCCCAGTAATTAGGAATTTATATAACCTTCAAAATGGTCACTCCAATAAATCTAATACCCATTTGATACTGTATATATTTATTACAATATTATTGAATATTCCCTATATTGTACTTTGCATCCTTATGACTATTCTGTAACTACCAATTTTTACTTTCTAATCCCTTCACTTTTTTCACCTATCCCTCTAAACCAGCGGTTCTCAACCTGTGGGTCGCGACCCCGGGGGGGGGGGGTCACCTAAAGCCATCGGAAAATACATAATGCATATCAGATATTTACATTCCGAATCATAACTGTAGCAAAATTACAGTTATGAAGTAGCCACCAAAATTATTTTTTGGTTTGGGGTCACAGCAACATGAGGAACTGTACTGCGGGGTCACGGCATTAGAAAGGTTGAGAACCACTGCTCTAAACCCTCTACCATCTGGCCACCATGAAAAAATTCTCTATGAGTCTGTTTTTGTTCTGCTTGCTTGTTTATTGTATGTTTTAGATTTGATATATCAGTGAAATCATATGGCATTTGTCTTTCTCTACCTGACTTGTTTCACTTAGCACTATACCCTCTAGGTCCATCCATGCTGTTGCAGATAGCAATATTCCATTCTTTTCTATGGTCAAGTCATATTTCATTGTGTAAATGTACCACTTCTTCTTTACCCATTCATTTATTGACAGACATTTAGGTTGCTGCCATATCTTGGCTACTGTAAATAATGTTGCAATGAAACTTTGGATGCATATGTCTTTTCAATTTAGTGTTTTTGGTTTCTTCAGAGAAATACCTAGAAGTAGAATTGATGGGTCCTTCTTTGTCCCTTGTTATAGCCTTTGTTTATAAAGTCTGTTTTGTATAAGTATTTCCACCCCAGATTTTTATTTCCATTTTCATGAAATATCTTTTTCCATCCCTATACTTTCAATGTGTGTGTGTGTGTGTCTATCAATCAGAAGCATATCTCTTGTAGATAGCATATGTAAGGGTCTTGTTTCCTTATCCCTTCAGCTAATTTATGTCTTTTGATTAAAGCATTTAATTCATTTGCATTTAAAGTAATTGTTGATAGATATGTATTTATTGCCATTTTATTATTTATATTTTTTAACTTCCCCCTTTTTTATTCTTTCTTTCCTTTACCACTTCTTTTTGTGTGTGTGTGTATGTGACAAAGAGAGGGACAGATAGGGATAGACGGACAGGAAGGGAGAGAGATGAGAAGCATCAGTTCTTTGTTGCAGCACCTTAGTTGTTCATTGATTGCTTTCTCATATGTGCCTTGACCAGGGGGGCTACAGCAGACCAAGTGACCCCTTGCTCAAGCCAGTGACCTTGGGTCCGAGCTGGTGAGCCTTGCTCAAATCAGATGAGCCCGCCCTCAAGCTGGCGACCTTGGGATTTTGAACCTGGGTTCTCCGAGTCCCAGTCCGACTTCCTATCCACTGCGCCACTGCTTGGTCAGGCAGCACGTCTTTTAATATTTTTTCCTTTAGCTTTTTCCTGACTAGGAAGCTGTTTATCTGTCCCTTGGTTCTAAATGATAGTTTTGCTGGATAGAGTAACCTTAGTTGTAGGTTCATGCTTTTTATCACTTTGAATATTATATGCCAATCCTTTCTGGCCTGATTTCTAGTGAGAAATCAGCTGACAGTCTTATGGGAACTCGCTTGCAGGTAACTAATTGCTTTTCTCCCACTGCTTTAAAGATTCTCTCTTTGTCTTTAACCTTGGTGTTTTAATTATGTGTCCTGGTATAGGCCTCTCTGGGTTCATCTTGTGTGGGAGTATTCTGCCCTTCCTGGGTTTGTATGTCTGTTTCCTTCTCTAGGGTAGGAAAGGCTATTATTTTTTTTCAAATAGAGTTTCAATTCCCTGCTCTCTCTCTTCTTCTGACACTTCTATGATGTGAATGTTGGTACATTTGAAGTTGTCTTAGAGGCTCCTAACACTCTCATTTATTATTTTTTTGATTCTTTTTTTTTTTTTTTTTTTTGCTGTTCTGATTGGGTGTTCTCTGCTACCTTACCTCTTAAATTTTTTATTTGAGCCTCAGTTTCATCTACTCTACTGTTGATTCCCTGAAATGTCTTCATCATTTTAGTTACTGTATTCTTCATTTCTGACTGTTTTTTGTTTGTTTTCTATCTTCACTTCTATGTTTTTTTTATCTCTTTGTTGAAGTTCTCACTAAGTTCATCTACTCTTCCCTTAAGTTCATTAAACATCCTAATAATCAGTGTTTTGGACTCTGCATCTGAGAGGTGGCTTATCTCCATTTTGTTTAGTTCTTTTTCTGGAGTTTTGTTCTGTTCTTTCATTTAGGACATGTTTCTTTGTCTCCTCCTTTTGGCAGCCTCCTTGTGTTTGTTTCTATGTATTAGGTACAGTTGTTATGTCTTCCAGTCTTGGTAGAGTGGGCTTATTTAGTAGGTGTCCTGAGAAACCCAGTGGCACAGCCTCCTTGATCAGCAAAACTGTGTGCTACAGGTGCTCCCCAGTGAGGGGTGTGTGCGCTCTCCTGTGCTAGTTTAACCTTTATTGTTGTTGGCATGTCAATTGGAGGGATTTGCCCTCAGGTTGGTAACCTATAAGGACTGGCTAGAACCACAGCAGAGGAGCTGTTGCAGGTCTGACCTCATGGAGCAGGACTCACTTCAGCAGGGCTCTGGTGTGTGCCAGCTCTGCTCTTTGAGTGTGTCACTCATGGAGATGATTGGGTGGTGCCCTTGCATGGTCTTAAGCTGTTCACCAGGTGCATTGGCTCTGGGGTCTCCCAGGAGGTACAGACCAAGATCAGCCACCACTTGAGCCTTGACTATGGCTACCTAGCATAAGCTACAAAGCTGCTTGTGCTGGGTTTGGAGATGCCCAAGACAGGCCAAGCTGTGAACCAAGGCCAGCTGCCACTAGTGCCGAGATTGGGTCCACCTAGCCAGAAGCACAGAACATGCCAAGGCCAGATGTTGCTTGTGTGGGATTTATAAACCTTTGAGAGATTTCAGGAAAGTCCAAAGCACAAACAAAGACAGACTGTTTAGATGGAAAAGCCGCTAGAAATATCTTGGGCAGGACCACAAGTTAGGTGTGGTGGAGTCTCCAGGTTAATGGAGACTCAGATATTGTACCTGCCTGAGCCTGAAGGAGGAGGGTTTAGCAAAGGAACAATGGCCTCTGCCAACACTCTGTCTAGGGTAAAGCTGCCCTCCAGCTCTCTCCCTGAAACCAGAAATTCAGTTCCTCCCCCTATATCTCCTGCACCTTTTGAGCTGTTGCCCCAGAGATGGAGTTCAGAGCAAGGGAGTCCAATTAAGTCTGTTTGCAGGACTTTTAAGAGGAATGCCTGGGACTCCATCAGCCTTCTGTCTCACTAAGCCACAATTCTCACTGGTTTTCACAGCCAGAAGTTATAGGGGTTTCTCTTTGTGGCACTAGAACCCTGGGCTGGGAGATGGCACTCCTGATCCTTAAAGGAGACTTCCACAGCAGAGACATCCCTCCTGGTTCTCATCACACATGGGTGTGGGGGCAGCGCTTTCTATGTCTCTGCCTTTCCTATTAGTTTCGAGGGGACTTCTTCTGTACGTCCTTAATTACAGGACTTCTGTTCAGCTAGATACCAGACAGTTCTGAATGATAGTTGTTCTGTTATTTAGTTGTAATTTTGATGATCTTAGTTTAGGCATGTTGTTAATAACACACACACACACGATACCAATAACTGAAAACTTCCTGTGAGCATTTTATTTTCCCATCTTCTGATGTCTTCTTCATCTCACTGAAAGAGTGTCTATTGGTAAAAAAGAGGACACAAGATGGACAAAGGTCAAGATTTGGGTGAAAAGCTTGGGCTGCAATTGAAGGGCTGGACAACCTGAGGAAGATCCTCAACATCTCTCACTCTCATTCCCCTGACAACAAAGAAGCAAGCTCCCACATGGGAAAGGCCTGCTTGAAGCATGAAGTCTGAGGGAAGACCCTCAACATCTCTCACTCTCATTCCCCTGACAACAGAGAAAGCAAGCTCCCACATGGGAAAGGCCTGCTTGAAGCATGAAATCTGAGGCTGCTATGATCCCCTTCCACAACATTTCTTTGCTCTCCAAGACTCAAGTCATTGGGGGGAGGGGGACTGGAGAAGTGAACATAAAGAAAAACCTTTGCATTTCTAAATTTGATATGTTAAAAGGGGAAAAAAATGAAAGAAACAAGGCAGTAGAGCTCAGCTTTCTCCTTCTAGTTTCTATATATTGAAAAGCAGGTCTGAGGTCTGAGACACAGAACCCCTCTCAGGACCAGATGTTCCCATTCATTAACATCTACTTAGCACTTTATTTTGAAGACTTAGAGAAATACATTTTCTCATGTGTTAAGGTTTTTCTCTTCAAAGGAAGTGCTGAATTCAGGCTTTTGTAGATATAGACCTATGTAGACTATCCTGGGGAATATTATACAGCACTGTTATTTTTCATTTGATATAAAACGATACATCTGAAGTCAGCAGCACCTATGTCAGTTCTCTAGTCTGACAGAGGCAACTAATGGGGAAATTCAGGAGCCAGGTGTGAAAGGAGTAACTGCAAAATAAGTGTGGACTTTATATCCAGCTTCATCCAGGGATCTCAAAGCAGCTCAGTACAATCTCTTCACCCACTTTCTTGTTCCCAATTCACACTGCTTGAACAGCAAATGTAGATGAAGTACTTGGTCCAGAATTTTCACTGTGTTTACATTAATTCTTTGTGTGCTTATATAAATGTGGAAAAAATAAGAATTTTTCTCACAGGAAAAAAAAAATGTTTCCTCCCTTTTCGCAGTTCTCACCTGGAAGAAAGCAGCTGTTTTCAGAATGAATGCTCTATGACAAGGGTAAGATGATCCTAGCACTAATTATGAGTGAATATTGCAAACAGAATGAGCCTTAAGGAAACATCTTGAATTTTGAAGTTCTTCTCACCTTTGATACCCAAATTTTATTCCTAGATGTTTTCTATTCTGTGTGTTGGGAGGTATTGGGTGACAAAGCAAGGGAAACAGTGTGTTTCTTAACAAGGGAGTTAATTGAGATGTTGTCTGTGGGCTCAGTTTCCATTACCTAGGTTCCATTCCTTTTCTCGTGTGTTGGCAGCTGTGCCACTTCTGTATCGGGTCAGATTCTATGGAGGAAAAAGACATTCTCAGATGCCACCACAAGAGGCCAGCTATTGGGTCTTCTCCAGGAGGAGGACATGCAAACTCCTCCAAAACTCAATAAACAGAAACCTTCTTGTCACTTTCTCTTCCTTTTGATCTTTCTACTTTGATTCTTTAAAATAGATATTGGGATCAAGCATTTGAGGATGTTTAGGACCTGGTCAGTCCTGCACATTTTCTTTTGGGGGAGAGGTTCGCAGGAGGCAGGATAAACCTGGGTTTCTTGGGACCTCTTCCTTGAGCAGAAAACTTAGCAGAACTCGGTGGACCTTAGCTGGTAAAGTATGATTGCTGAAACTTTGCTTTGACTGTTTTCCATGCTTGGAAAATGACAGCTTCCACATTTCAAACAGAAATTGCTGCAGGTTTCTTGTGCTCCCCAGTCAACCAGGGAGGTCCCTGTTAGGAGACCGGGAAAAGAGATGCAGGAGGTGTTGGGGGCGCTAACAATGTGTAATGGGGGTGGGAGGCTTTGCTTGCAGCAAATTTATCCCACTACTTAGGCTTCCAGCAGCAGATGGGTTCTGAGTCCTGAGTCTGGCGGGCTAGGAAGGGGAATTCTGGCATCCTGGCAGTTAGGGAGGGTCAGTGTGGCTGGAGGCAAAGGGGCGGAGAGAACTATCAGGCAATGAAGACGGATTTACCACTGCTCGTTTTATCAAATCACATCTCTACATCCAGCTCTGGACATACACAAGATGAGTGAGAAAAACAGTCCTTTAAGGGCAGGGCTATTCCACCTGTGGTCAGAAACCTGTGCCACTAAGAAGCTTGTAGAATGCAAACTCCCAAGCACCTTCCCAGATCTGCTGAATCCGAATCTGCATTTTAACAAGATCCCCAGGGAGTTCCTGTGCACAAAAAGATTTGAGGGGTGGTAGAAGGTCTAGTTAATTACCTCAGTCCCAGTGGGTCACCTTTGCTGTAACATGCTGCCCCTCCCTGTAAAATAAAGCTCCTGGTTTTTCAGGAAACTCCAGGACCTTTCCTCTGGACTTACTTGTGGAATTAAAATTGACACTGCGTGAATGCCAGCATGTACATCAGAAACATCCACACATTCCCTGTGAGCCAGCCCAGAGCTCTCACATAGGACAGGGTTCTCAAGCCAGCATCCACTACCAGTGGGAGCGCATCCCTGCTGCCTTCTTCCTTGTTTTGAAAGCGAGAAACGTGTGTGATGGAAAACTGAAACTCTAGAGAGGTTACAGATGGTGGTGGGACAGGACTGGCCCACCTAGTGCTCCTGTGCGCCTGCACTCTGGCCAGACCTATCCTGCTGATGTCATGCTGACCGCTTCAAAGGGCTGAGCCTTTAGTTTTTCTATCAATTCTGGATCAACACGGGCAGAATGCTTATTGGGTTTTAGTGCATCCCTGACAGCAGAAAACAGGGAAAAACAAGTGCTGTGCTGGAACCTGTGGCAGGAAGAAGGGAGGAAATAAAAGAAGGAAACAACCTCTCCTAACACCTGACTTTGCTACCTTGTTCAGGGATGTTTTTCCAGCATCTGGAATATAGTAAGTACTTGTTAAATATTGGATGAATGGACCAGAAATACATGAACTAGTCTTCACTGTCACTTCTTAATGTTAGAGCAAGCTATATATTATTCTTTTGTGTTTACACGGAGTCCCCTCCCCTCCCCATACACACCACCTCTTATCACTTTGAAATGGAAACAAGAAGCAAATAAGTGCTGCATAAGCATAAGATTCAAAATCCATGCTTGGCCAAACTCTTTCTGATCTCCACATCTGTCAGATGCTTCATTTTTTTCATACTTATTAAAAGTATGTTTATCCAAGTGAGTAATCAGCATCGAATGGAGCTACCTCTGAATTATCTCCCTGTTTAAGGCAAAGGCTTCCTAAGAAGGAATACCATGGGCCTGATTCTCCAGGTCTGTGACTCACTCTCCACGGCTTGTGTTCTTAATGAAGTTTACTGCTTGCCTTTTCAGCAGGAATAGCTGAGATTTCCTCCTAGAATAACATCTAAATGTATGAAATAGCTCACAGGGCCACAAATGTAGACGCATCTAATTTAGGCATCCCTCAAAGGGCCATTTATTCTCACTCACGTTGCCATGTTATTATTGCTACTAAAAGTTGCTGTTTCTTTATTTTTATCTCTTCTAATTATTTTAATTACCTGTTATAATAGTCCCACATACCAGAAATGTGCTTTAAAAGCTCAAGAATGGTAGACAGGATGCCAGGTATATACCAGAAATATTTGTCAAATCTAGGACCCAAGTGGGCAGAGCATACCAGGCTCCCCAAAGGCCCACAAAGATGGGAGTGGAGTCAACCCAACAATGAGAAAAGCAATAAAAGATGAACATCCATAAGTACACCCAATCTTCTAAACAGCTATCCAGTTCTACGTCCACAGAAAAAGATCTACATGCCTAATTCCTAACAGTATCCTTTCCTCAGGATATCCTCCTTGCCCTGCAACAAGTTAGGGAATCATCACCTGTGGTTGGCGTGAATATCACTTCCTCTCTTCCATCAGTTCAAGAAAAAGCACTGTCTACTTTCTGACACAGGTAAGAGAAAATCCTTGTTTGTTTTTCAGAAGTCAAACCCCTGATTTATTGAATGATGGCTTCACTGATCTTTTTTCAAGTGTAAGAACTAAACAAGTAGCTGTACCATTTATTTTGCTAATGTTTTCATGACATCGAATCTAATAATCTAATTCCATATTTTGACATAAAATAAAAACGCAATGAGAAAATAATTATGAAATAAAATGATACTAATTATACTGCACAAAATAATGTAGATCAAAGATATAATTATTCTACACCCAAACACGATCAGGGCAATTATCACTGTATTGATCTTATTTTATTATTATTTGTTATTACTTATTTTCCATCTTTTCCTGTGAATATTACCCAGGAGAGGCAGATTGTATGCAGGTGCGCTGTATATTAAACTTTTGCCCACAGTGATCACCTTTTTTGGTGTTTCTGCAGAAAAATGTAATATGCTGAATATTTCCTGCAGTCTTTCCCATAAATCTCCTTTGATAAGATAACACTTAGCCTAACTTTTCAATTGTCCCTTCCATAAACAACTTGTGTGTTGGTCATCCAAGAACTAGAAAAGCCAGAAAAAGAGTATCTAGCTGAAGGTGTGCTCAAATAGATTACTTTTAATCATCTGATTTTTTTAAAAAAATGGAATTTCAGAAATAACAACCCACCCACAGAAAGTGAAATGTTGATTAGAACCTTTGACAAAACTATCAAATATATATGTGCCTGTTCTTTATTAAGACCTAGGATTCACTGAGAATTCCGCCCTGTGAATATGGAGGTGTGGGCCTCTGACGTTTTGCCAGTCCAAAGCTGATTTGAAAGTGAAATTTGTATTTTCACAAGACTTTGCCAAGTCACCTTTCTGTCTCCTCTATCTTAACCTCACCTGCAGACCTGCCTGATCATGCCTAAAGCAAGGCCTGTCCAGGATGTGTATTCTCTGAAAGGCTTCAGGAATTGGATACTGATCAACTGAATGCGGCTTCCCCCACATTTGATATTTGACCGGTTATCGCTTAAGGAAGTTGAGTTCTGTTTGTCGATGTCGCGTTCCCCAGACTAGTCTGACTAGTTTCCTATGACAGAGGGCTCTGGGAGGAAGGAGTTTGGTAGGAGAGGCGGGATCATAGCGTCCTCTTTACGGGAAGAAAAGAGGAGGCCCAGATTTGAGCTCAAGTCGAATCCACCGGTACAGCATCTAGAGTAAAAACAGCATGCTAACCCCAAGCATAGTCGGTTATAAGGCGGCTTTATAAGGAACCGAGGTAGCACCGAATGAAAAGAAAGCGAAGGAAGACACGAGCCAAGGAAAGCTTTGTGGGTCTCAGACCCAGATGGGTTTACACTAAAGGGGGATCAGGGGAAATATCTGTTTTCAGCCCGAGTTACCCGGGAACTTTTTCCTGGAGAGAAGCTCCCGGAGCAATTTACAGCATTCCAGCGTGGGGCCGTCGTGCCAGACGCTCTGAATAAACCTTTAGAAACCGAAGCTGCCGGGAAGGACCAGGAGTGAGGAGGGGAGGTAGCGCCTCCGAGACCTGGGCGCTCGGATAGGAAAGCGAACCCCAAGCTGGGCGCACGTTCCTGATCCCGGTCGAACCCCTCGTGCTGGGTTCCGCCTGCTCGCCTCCCCCACTCCGTCCCACCCACCGACCCCTCCCAGCGAAGGCGCGAGGAGGCAATCCCGGACTCCGGCGGTGTCACCCGCGCCCGGACCCTATGCGAACCCTCGTAGACTCTCGAGGCAAGAGGAGGCCGACTGAGTTTGCGCAGAACTTCGGGGGACTCCAAAGAAATGCCAACCCCCCTAGAGGCGTTTTCGGGAAGACCGAGAGGCAGTGAGCCAGCGTTGCGGGGTGAGAAACACGGGAGTAAATGGGGGTTTGCGTTGATCCCGAGGGCCTCGCGGCCGACAGGGGGCGCCCTGTCACTGCGGACGCCGGTGACGAACGCTCCCCGGAGTTGGCGGATCCTGGCCATGGAGGGGAGGGGAACTTGCAAGGTCCGCTTTTTAGGAAAGTAGCACCCCTTCCTTACGCAGACCTCTTCTCCCTGCTCCTCTCACTCCTTTTGCTCAAGGAAATTTCTAGAACCATATTTCGACCGGGAGCTAAAAGAGAAAAGGGAGTGGATACTAATACATATATATATATATATATATATATATATATATATATATATATATATATATGGTCTGTGCATGTGTGTGTGTATATATATATATTTCATTTTCAGTTCCACACACAGAGAAAACTGTTTGTCGTTTCTTGGGATGTCTCTCTCTGCTTGGAGTCTCTTTTCTACTGAATGTGAGAAGCACCTCTGGGGAGAAGAAACAATTTAAGGGTGTGAGTGTGTGTGTGTGTGTGAGTGTGTGTGTGTGTGTGTTGTGTGTGCTTTTCTGCCCTCGGCCGGCGCAGAAAGTTTTGAAAACCAGGCAGCTCTGCCAGTGTTCACCTTCTTTTCCAAGTCCTGGGAACTCTGTAACAGATGCTGGTGCTCTGGTCACTCTGGCTTTCCCTTTGCACTGCCCCTCCCAGAAGCCCTCGGCGGGACACTCGGCTTCAGGGTGAAGCAGACCTTGGCTTTGGGGGGTCCTGCCCTGAAACTCTCTCAGCGCTTCATTAACGCCCTCAGTATAAGTGAGTCCAACCGTCCTCAGCACTCAGCGCCAAGGACGCTGCCCCCGGCTGCAGGGTTGGTTCGAAGTGATGCAGGGCCCGAGGGACCTGGGCCAGAGGGCAGGGCCGGGAGCGCCCTGAGTCTGCTGCTCCTCCCTGCTGGCCTTCCAGCCCGACTCTCACCCGGACCTCCCCTTCCCAGTGTTCATCCCCCTGTCTGCCTGCCACCTCGCTTGTTTTTTGCCAACATTACCCACAACTTTGGAGAGGTGGGCCAGGTGCCCACGGTTTCCTAGTTTTCCTCTGTCTCTGAGGTGGAGAGCGCAGGGCCGGATCCTCAGGCCCCGACGGGTGTTTAGAACCGAGGAAGGGCATCCAGTCCGAACACCTGTAATACCACACTGCCCCCCAGATCTGGGCCCACTGGGCTCTTAGGGCTGGCTCAGGGCAGATGACAATTGGAACTCAGAAGCTGGAGCAAAAATTAAAAGGAAGTCTATGGTTGCTAGGGTTTCTAATGCTTATAAAACAGCCTCCTCGGGAAAGCAGAGGACGGAGACCCTCCTGAGGTGACTAACTGTGTCTGGTATTGATTCCTGTCTTCCTTTCTCTCCTCCCGCCTCACCCCCACCTCCTGCCCTGTTTGTTTTAGTTACGAAATTCTGTGGGCACCTCGGTTGTGACTGAAAAGTAACCTTGAAACACAGCGTCCTGAATGTCAGAGACAAATTACAGCCTCCCAACCGTCGGCTGCAGCTAGCGGGGCCGCGCGCGCCCCGCGCCCGCCGCCCGGACCGCGTTCCTCCCGCCGGCCGCCCCGCCCCCCGTCGGCCGCCGGAGGAGGCCAGAGCCGCGGCCGGAGCCGGAGCCGGCGCCCCGCGCCTTCCGGGCCGCTCCGGGTCCTAACTGTAACTGGGAGGGGCCTTCCAGGAGCCGCGCGGGCGAGGTGAAGGTGTGTACACAGTTTTCCTAAATACGACAGCGCTTTGCAAATTGGCTCTGTCGCCGTCTTGCTGTTTTGACAGGGAATGAGCCCTGAGAGCGGAGAAACCGGGAGAAATAAGCGCGGTTTTTATAAGGCTCCGCGGAGAGAAACGGGGCGCCGAGGCCGGACGCGCCCTCGGACAGGAGCGCCGGGCGCCGGGCGCCATGGGACGGGGCGGGGGGCAGAGCGCGGGGCGGCCCCCGGGACGGCTTCCCCCCGGGACGGCTCCCCCCGGGGCCGCGCTCCGGGCGCCCGGGCTGGACGTGGAGAGAGGGGGCGGCCCGGGGAGGCCTCGAGCCCGCCGCCCGGCTCGCGGGCGCCGGGGGCAGGTGCGGGGCCGGCCGCGCTCCCTCTCACCTAGGTGTGAGCTGATTATTCAAATGCGCCGCCCGGGGTCTGGGGATTGGAGGCCCGCGCCGCGCGCCGCGCTATATCACCAGGCGCCCACGTCACTGCGGCACTTGGCGGCTCCGCGGGCCGCGCCGCCGCCTCTCCCCACCCCCGCCCGCCCCGCGCCGCGCGCAGCCCGCCGCCCGCGCTCCGCACTGCCAGCCTCGGCCTCCGCCCGCAGCCCGCGAGCTCGACGGCGGCGGGGACGGGCGGCGGGCGCTGCCGGCGCCGCGGCTCCGGTCCGGGCCACCTCCGGCCCTCGGCCCCCGCCTTCCCCGACTTGCCTCTCCCGCCCCCTTCCAGCCGCCGCCTCCGGCCGCCCCGGGAGAGGGAGTGGAGCCGCGAGGGAGGGAGGGGACAGCGCCCGGCAGACTTTTTTTTTTTTTTTTTTTTCAGGGGGTGGGGGTGGGGGGTGATTGCTGGTCGTTTGTTGTGGCTGTTAAATTTTAAACTGCGATGCACTCGGCTTCCAGTATGCTGGGAGCGGTGAAGATGGAAGGGCACGAGCCGGCCGACTGGAGCAGCTACTACGCCGAGCCGGAGGTAGGCTCTCTGCTTTCCGGGGGGACGTGGGGTGGCGGCGCCAGCTCCTTCCCCAGCCCCGGGACCGCTCTCCCTGCCGGCATCCCTCCTCCACCCCAGCAGCTCTGGGCGGCCGCCTTTTCCACCCTCCTTTCCCTCAAATGGGTCTCTTTTTTATACGACACACTGTTAGCCTTGAGATAATATTAACTTTGTGATCAAATATTGACTTGCGGCGCCTCCAAATCCTCTTCGTGGCCGAGCCACGCACTATCCTAACAGAGTTATGTTTGGCAGCGCGCGGCTGGGGAGGGGTGGGAGGCCGGCGGCGAGGGGGTGGGGAGCCGGAGAGGAGACGGTGGGCAGGGGCTGGGGGCTGAAGTGCAGGCGGAGAGTCCAAGACGAACGGACAAAGAGAAAGTTTGTGGCTGCGAAACCGCAGCTGCGTGTATTTCAGTGCGCGGTTCCCCCCCTGTCCCTCCAGTCACTGCCTCCTCCCGGCCCCGGATTCCGCACAGGCAGCGGGTTTCGGTTCCCCTGGGGCCAGGAAAGTGGTTCCGGGAGGGAAACTGAACAGAGAGGACACTGTGACAGTCTCCTCTGGAGGCCACCTGGTCGCCCCGTACAGGGTCCCACAGGTTGCTCGTTGAGGTCGAAGTGGCGTCAGAGGCGGCAGCACCGACTTGGTCCGCTGGCCGGAGCGTTGCGGAGACTCCGGGAGGGCAGACGCGTTGGAGGTGTCCGCACCGGGTCGCCCCGGAGCCTCTGTTTAGAATCCTGAGCCAGTGGGAGGGGGGGTTAGCGACTAGTCACACGCGCAGCCCCGAACCTCGCCGGCCGCCTCCCCAAGGCCGGTCGTGGCTGTTTCTGAGTGAAGCGGGCTCGGTGTGCCGGTGGGGGGGGGGGGGTTGGAGGGCAGAGCGAGGAAGGACCCCCCCCAGAGGCCTCCCCGGAGGCGGCGGCCGCAGCTGTCCCGGCGGCTGCGAGGTCAGGGCGCGCTCAGGTGGTAACGCCGTGCGCCCCCGTGTCTGCGTTTTGTCCGCAGGGCTACTCCTCCGTGAGCAACATGAACGCGGGCCTGGGGATGAACGGCATGAACACCTACATGAGCATGTCGGCGGCCGCCATGGGCAGCGGGTCCAGCAACATGAGCGCCGGGTCCATGAACATGTCGTCGTACGTGGGGGCGGGCATGAGCCCCTCCCTGGCCGGCATGTCCCCCGGGGCGGGAGCCATGGCGAGCATGGGCGGCGCGGCCGGCGCGGCCGGCGTGGCGAGCATGGGGCCGCACCTGAGCCCCAGCCTGAGCCCGCTCGGCGGGCAGGCGGCCGGCGCCATGGGCGGCCTGGCCCCCTACGCGAACATGAACTCCATGAGCCCCATGTACGGGCAGGCGGGCCTGAGCCGCGCGCGCGACCCCAAGACCTACCGGCGCAGCTACACGCACGCCAAGCCGCCCTACTCGTACATCTCGCTCATCACCATGGCCATCCAGCAGAGCCCCAACAAGATGCTGACGCTGAGCGAGATCTACCAGTGGATCATGGACCTCTTCCCCTTCTACCGGCAGAACCAGCAGCGCTGGCAGAACTCCATCCGCCACTCGCTCTCCTTCAACGACTGCTTCCTCAAGGTGCCCCGCTCCCCCGACAAGCCCGGCAAGGGCTCCTTCTGGACCCTGCACCCGGACTCGGGCAACATGTTCGAGAACGGCTGCTACCTGCGCCGCCAGAAGCGCTTCAAGTGCGAGAAGCAGCTGGCCCTGAAGGAGGCCGCGGGCCCCGCGGGCGGCGGGAAGAAGGCAGCCGCGGGGGGTCAGGCCCCGCAGGGGCCGCTCGGGGAGGCCTCCGGGCCGGGCTCCGAGGCGCCGGCGGGCACCGAGTCGCCCCACTCGAGCGCCTCCCCGTGCCAGGAGCACAAGCGCGGAGGCCTGGGCGAGCTGAAGGGGACCCCGGCCGCGGCGCTGAGCCCCCCGGAGCCGGAGCCCTCGCCCGGGCAGCAGCCGCAGGCCGCGGCCCACCTGCTGGCCCCTCCCCACCACCCGGGGCTGCCGCCCGAGGCCCACCTCAAGCCCGAGCACCACTACGCCTTCAACCACCCCTTCTCCATCAACAACCTCATGTCCTCCGAGCAGCAGCACCACCACAACCACCACCACCACCAGCCTCACAAAATAGACCTCAAGGCCTACGAACAGGTGATGCACTACCCGGGCTACGGGTCCCCCATGCCGGGGAGCCTGGCCATGGGCCCGGTCACGAACAAAGCGGGCCTGGACACCTCGCCGCTGGCCGCGGACACCTCCTACTACCAGGGCGTGTACTCCCGGCCCATCATGAACTCCTCCTAAGACAGCTGCGGCCCAGCTACCCGGGACAAGGAGGAGGAGAGGAAGCGGGGTGGAGACTTTGAAGTAGGGGTGTTGGAGACGTGGAAGGGAGAAGAAATCCAAGACTCGCCCACCCTCAGGACTGCAGTCTGCCCTCCCCCTCTGCGGCTCTTCCCTCCCAAGCAGATGGGCCACACTTACCTGTACCGTTCTGTATGAGGAAGGACAGGGGGGAAAAAGATAAACAGTCAAAAAAGACAAAAAAAAAAAAAAAAAAACCCAAAACTCCCCGGTTTCCACTACTGTGTAGATGCCTGCTTCTTGAAGCATCTGCGAGTTCTGATTTTGGTTGTTGTACTCCATTACTGTTGTTGCAGGGAAGTCTTACTTTATTAGAAAACAAACAAATGAAAAAAAAAACAACAAAAAAATCCCCCACAAACTTTTGTGACTCAGTGTAAAACAATGTAGTTTTAACAAAGAACCAGAGAGTTGTGCTGTTGTTTTAAAAGAGGGGGATAACGATGGAAGGGTCTATTGTAAATGACCAAGAAAAAAAATGCATTCCCGCTCTTGACACAGTGAAATCCAGGTCTTGGGTCTGATTAATTTATGGTTCCTGCGTGCTTTATTTATGGCTTATAAATGTGTGTTCTGATTGCAAGGATCAGAGTTTCACAAATCTATATTAAAGTGTTATTGCCGGTTTTATTTCTTGAATTGTCAAGATTTTTTTTTCCTTTTTCTTACTTTAAAAAAGAAACAGGTCTGAAAATTATTTTAAAGTGGAGGGAGGAGACCCCAGCTAGCTGCAGGTTTTTATTTGGGGGTATGTGTTATTTTACCAACATTTCATTAACACTTTCATACATCTTTAATTTGAATGGGTTTTACAGAAAATACACATGTACCCATTGACCAGATCTTCAATTATTTCACTGTACTTGTTACATTGCATATCTGTCCCTCTAGCTACACACCATGGTCAATTTGTCTTATATCTTAAGGGCATTTCAAAATACATTTCAGACATCAGTACACTTCTCCCTAAACACTTCAATAAACACATCATTCAGTAGAACTCAATACTGTTTATGGTTAACTTTTAGATTTTGAGTTTATCTTTACACACAATGAAACAGAGATTCCAGGTTGACCATTCCAGGGATTTGAAGCAAGGTTATCTTTCAAGCTGGGAGCAAACCACATACCTTGATTTTCCAGCTGGGCCATGTAAAGGTTCAATGTTGTTGACATCTTGGGCCTTAAGGTTGGCTTCTCTGGGAAGAAGCTTGGATTTTATGTTTTGCTGTATTTCCCATTCTAGCCTTCCTCCCACACACACACACACACCTTCAAGTAAGTGAGCCCAGACTGCATTTGCAATTTCCTGATGCTGCACTTTGACCTTTCATCGCTGCCTCTCTGTGGTTTCCCTTCACCCTCCCGTGAAATTGGAACGATGTCTGCACTCCAGGTCCCTATCCCAGCTTTCTCCTTCACTTAGGTGTCCTGCATCACCTTGGCAGACCTGGCTGAAATCTGGGAATAGTGTGGCATCTGGAGAAACAGATGATTTTCTCCTGGAGTTGGTTGTACGGGGATTGCTTAGGGTGATGTTCCACGTCTCTTTTGAAAAGTAAGGAGTATTTGGGGTGAAGCAGAGACAAGAGGGTGTCTTTCGGGGCTTGCCAAGTGAAGGTGGCCAGTGGAGAGACCCCAGAGTCTACTGGGTCTTTCTCCCCATCTCTCCCCGCGCCAGCGCCCCTGTGCAGCGTCCAGTTAGCCGGATTGGCAGACCAGGATGGAGGGGTTGCGATGATGAGGGGTGTTTTGTGAGCCTTAAAAAAGAAATCAAACATATAAAGAAATACCCACAATAAATTATTTCCATCGTGCTGTCTCTCCCCACAGACGCCTTAAGTCGGTTGCCAATCACAGTGGAATCCCCGGAGGCGGACCGGGCCTGGGTGAACGAAGGGGGCCTGACTTTGGCTCTGCCCAGCGCGTCTGCGGGCCCGCGGGCTGGCGGGAGAGGCCAGGAGCAGTGTCGGCGCGGCTCCCTCAGACGTAGGGCCCTCCAGGCCCGGCGAGTGTGCTGTGGGGAAGGCCGCTCCGCAGGCCTCCGAGACCGGCACGTTCTGCCTCAGCTTTGGGAAGCCCAGGCTCCAGTTCCGGGGACTAATCTTTGAGCTTCCTGGCCTTCCAAACCTGGAGTGTCCCAGCTTCGCCCCAGCCCCGGAAACCGCCTCTCTGCGCGCCCTCTGCCACCTTCAGGGGTCTCTGCCCTCGCAAACACCACCTTCCCACGCGCTCGAAGGGGGTTGCCCTCGCTCCGGCCACCCTCTCCCGCCTCTAAATCCTTGTTTTTAACACGCCACATTGTCCCGAGCAACACAAGGCAGAGAAATCGGGGCGGTGGGGGCGGGTGTGGTATCCGGAGGCCGAGTCCAGCTCTCTGGGCCGTCTCTCCCCCTGGCCAGGACACACACGTCGTGAGCCCGGCCTGAAATGTGTTTCATTATCACATAAAAGGCTCCCGTGGCGAAGGAGCGAAGAGGCAGGGCTGGGGGCCGAGTGGGGCACAATGGAGGCTGAAAGCGCTGCCCTAACCTGCTCTGTTTCGTATCGCGCGCCCATTGTGCGAGGGTCGTTTTAAACTACTTAGCGGCCCCCCTCCGCCGATCCCGCCGATAAGATAGAGTTCTGTCCGAATACATATGAAGGATGTCGGGCAGCGGGTGCTTCGGGGTTTCTGCGCCTCTTCTCTTGCACACCCCACCCTCCGACCGTCGCCTCCCGCCCCCAGCCCCAAGCTGACGAGCTCACGGATCCCACTCTGCCTGCCTACCCCAGCTCGAGTATTGTTAAGTCGAGTATTGTTAAGGTGCAGCATTTCTTTTTTACTCTCTCTCTCTCTCTCTCTCTCTCTCTCTCTCTCTCTCACACACACACACACACACACACACTTTAAATTCCTTTTTACCCCCGCCTAACGCGCGCCGGTTTAAGCAACCGTGATCTGTGAATAAACAAAGTCAGTAAACAACCGAAAAAAACATTCTAGATCCGAATTCCAGGAGGGTAAACTTTCCGTGCCACGTCAGACTTCAGTAAATTTGCACAGATATTATATTGCCTCCCCCTCCTTTATTATTCTTTTTTTTTTTCTCCAGGATCCCATTGTACTTAACTGAATTTTATAACGCTGATCGATATCTTGGTAAAATATTCATTTTTAAACTAGCGGGCAGTGAAATCTTTGCTTTGTGTGCTAAAGTCAACAGTCGCTGGGTTTGAGCTCAAATAAATGCGGGGATGCCTGGGCTGGGAGCAGTCGGCCGCCACCCTCCGCGCGCTGGACGCTCCGCCGCCCGCTGGCCCGAACTCCGCAGGTAGGGAGCGCGCCCGTCGGGGGCCGCGCCCGGGGCCCTTCCCAGCGTCCGCCCCCCACAGCCGCTGCCCGCAGCTCGCCTCCCCTCTCCTCCCCCAGGTAGTACTTATCCCTTCCGAGAGCTCCGACCCCTGGGAGGGGAGGCAGGATTGGCGGGGGTGGGGTAATGAGAAACTAAATCCGTGAGGACGGAGGGGTTTGTGAGGTGGCCCTTTTTGTGGGGGATTTCCGAGAACGCACGGCCTGGGAGGATGAGGAATGGACGAGTTACAAACTCGGACTAAATCTGAGCTCCGAGCAGAGTTTGATGGAGCCCCAAGCTATGGGAACGCAGAACTAGTCCCTGCAGCCCCTCGGGGCTGGAGACCCAAGCACCGCGTGTTTCCCAAAGACAGTGGGAAGGTGAGGCGGGGTCACACGCTCGGCCTCAGAGTCAGCGGTGGGGGTCAGCGGGAAAGGTCGTGCTGGTAGTGGGGTGCTTGCAGAGACAGAGGCTTGAGAGGGGCGACGCCCTTCCCTGGCGTGCACGCGTTCGAGACCAGCCTCTGCGTCCCCCCCCCCAACCCTCGGGCGTAGGCGGTGGTCCGGGTGGACACCAGGCGGAGTCAGGGGAGAGGCAGCGCCACTCCGAAAAGCTAGTGTGCTTTCGTTCTGGCGCCAAGAAGCGGCTGGTAACCTTTAGGTTCGGGCGCGCCAGGCTGCAGGAGCTTCCGAGAGCCGCCGGGGCCACGGGCTGGGGCCAGCAGGACAAGGCAGAAACTAGCCGCGGAGCTTTTTATCGCTTCCCTCTGCCGGGGCGCGGCTCGACGGGAGCGCGCTTCGGCGCCCGGGGACGCGAGCTGGGAGGATCGAACAGAACCGAACGCGTCTTTCTAGGAGGACGCGCACTCGGGAAACTAGCGGTTCCGATTTCTCCAGTTGAGACGACAGGGCCCTCAGTTTTCCAGGGTACGGAAAAGTTGTTTTTCCGTTGGGGTCTACCAGGTGCTCCCCTGAAATCTGCATCCCCCCCGGGTGTTTGCTTTAAACGGCCTTGAAAGAGGCCCAGCCAGCTCTGTTACCCTGGATATTTCTCCGGGCAGTGAGTAGCTATAGATACCCAGCCCGCCCCAACTGCCCGCCACCCCAACTGGAAAGCTCTTTCCATCATGCCAGATACCCAGATCCCAAACCCAAACGGGCAGAAATCGGTCTCAGTCATGAACAGGATCAGTTACGTGGGCACCTCCATGTGTGGGCACCTTGGGTCTCCTCCCCTCCTGCGCCGGCGCCCCAGGGCGCGCGCCTTTGTCCGCCGCCCCAGAGGCGGGCTGAGCTGCTAGTCCGCGTCTGCCGCCCTCCAAATCCGGGCCCGGCTCGCGTGGCTGGTTATCTTCCCTGAACAAGATGGAACGTCTGCAGGACACACGGCCAGGCTAATGGTTTTTAAATAATTAATGCCTCCCCATTCCGCTGGTAATGCGCGGCCTCGAATCCGTCAATTACTTGTCATTAGACGTGTGTCGCCCCACGGCCTTCCCTCGGTCCTTTGATGGCGCCAGGTCACCTAGCCCAGCCCACTCCACGGCCGAATGAAAGGTGTCCGGCCTTTGAGAGCCGAGTGGGAAGTGGCCACAGCCCTTGATTCGGTGCAAGTTTTGAAAGAAAGACCCTCACTGAAAAGATGTAATCTTCCAAATGGCCAATTTAGACGCTTGATCTTTATCACCAGCCAACTGCCTTCTCCCGGCTTTATGAAGAGCAGCCGGTGCTCGGTGCTTCCGGGGCTTTTCAGTGTGTGGGTAGGGAGAGGATAAGCGACATAAAGCTTAATAGGGCAGGGACAAGGGTGTTTGCCCAAGAAGGCACCTGAAGGTACTTCAGGGTAGCTGGTTTGATCAGGGGCAGGACATTTGTCTTATCAGAAGTGGGGCGGGGGGGGGGGTTCCACCGGGAGGGAGGGTCGCCTAGACAATTTCTTCTGGAATGTGTAGGTCAGAACTGTTAGGGAAAGCAGTAGGGTGTTTTCTGGATGCGAATGCTCAGCCTGCAGGAGATGGAAAAGGAACCTTCTCTGAGTCCCCACCCATACTTGGACCAGGCATTGCAGAATATTCCATGCCCTCTATTGTCCATAGACTGGTAGGCATCAAGCCTTGCAACACAGTAGAGGCATCACTCACACACACACACACACACACACACACACACACACACACAATTTAGAGCCACCAGTCCCAATCTGCTGTCCCCTGCTGTAGCAGAAGAGCTGGATTTTAGACCTTAAACGTTTTTGTAGAGGACACGAGCCCTTCCCAAAGCACCATAACCAACCAGGCCAGCCAAAGATTGAAGTGAAATTTACAAAACAAAAGCACAAGAAATAACTTTCCCAAAGCTTGCAGCTTCATTTAATTCCATTACCGTTCCTTCCTTCTCTCATCAAAAGTTCTTTTTTTTTTACAGTAAATAAATATCTGAGGTTCTCAGCACCTTATATGCTCCCCTTTGAGCCAAAACTGTGTGCGGGATCTACAACTGTCCTTGACTAGGAGGATGTCTCCTCCCAGTTTTATAGCAGTTTTCAGATCACAGTTTCCTATAGCGTCCACCCCCAGCAACTGGCCTTCCTCTGGGAAGAAGAGACAAGAAGATTTAGGAGATGGAGAAAAAGATGGTAGGCATGGGAGAAACTGTTTTAAAAACAAGTGGAGAGAGACTGACTGGAACCTGCCTGTGTGCCGGCAGGCCCTGCAGCCTGGGTTGCTCTTTAGGCTTTTGGCTTCACACTCACATCCTTCCTAGAGCATGTCACAATGATTGGGATTAAAAAAAAAAAATCCTTTTTGATGAGATGCGCCAGATATGGGCAGGATGTTACAGGCATCTCCAGAGATCAGCAAACAAAAATTTCATGGAATAGATGCAGGTCCTCAGTGACACTGCGGCGGGATCCCAGCTCCTGCTCCCTTTGACAAAGCTCCCAGGGAGCGCTTTACCTCTGAGCCTTCAGGGGTTGCCACGGAAGCCTAAATCCTGAGGCATCTTCCCCATTCCGTTCACAGCCTTCCTGCCCACTCTCTTATCCTTTTTCTCCTTTCTTCTTTAAAACAATCATGTGCGTACCCCACCCCCACCCCCTCCTGCCATTGTATTTGTTGATGACCTAACACGCTCACACCAAAAGCCACACACAGAAAACCAACAATGTGGGATGGGAGGAGAGACCAATTATGATTGAGGCTAACAAGCCAGGAACACCCAAGTTGAAGCTGGCTGTCTCCTGGGAAACTGATGGAGGCTTATTTTACAAGCTGTCATTCCACCCTGGTCCCTATTGCCAGACTGGAGGTGATTCCTATTCTCCCCTCCCCCTCAGCCCCTGTATCCTTGGGCTTATCCTCTGTAGACGCAGCTGCCACCAAAGCACCTCTTTTGCACAGGTAGAGAGATCAGGGCTGTATTACAAGCACATCTTCATGACAGTATGCTTAATTTTTACCTTAGTGCCTGTTTGTCAGAGCTTGAGCTCACTGCCAAGAAGACAAGGATTGTTCAGATGCCACTGTCACACATGCCCTCCCTCCCTGCCAGGTTCCCTTTAAAAGACATTGACTTTTCCCTTTACACTATTCTCTCTTTTTCTCTTTCTCTCTTTTGCAGATGGAGTGTTTTACTATTAGATAATACAACTAATAGCTGGGAATACTGAAAGCCTCACAAATAAAGTTGCAGTCATTCATTCATGCTAAACTAGAGGTCTCATGTTCTCATTAGAACAAAAGCCTAGGGTTTACACTGTCCTGAAGCTAATTGGAGGCAGCAATAATCCCTGCAATGTCAGGACACCATGGCAGCAAAGCCATATATATATATAAAACTTAAAATATCAAATTAACTGAGAGGGATTAATGACATACTTGTGTGAGAAACATACTGGCACTATGCACATTATAATTTTTGAATGAGAGTTGTTTGTTGTGTTTTGGTTTTACTTGATTAAGCAGTTTCACTTCTCCTTGATAAAGTGATCGAGGACTAGACTTTTTCATAGGAAAATCAGCTTTTCATTTGTTTCATTCATTTGAAAAGGACAAAACAGAGGTTTCAATAACAAAGCTGGGATGTTTTTAGACCAGGATTGTTCATGACCTGAGCAAATCAAAATAGGATTGAATACATGTCAATTTTGACTTGCTATTTCATTAGAAATATGATCTCCCTTATTTATCTTTTTTTCAAAGCAGACAGAACTGTGTAATGGATTTTGTTGGAAAGTTTTTGCTCATGTAAAGAAAATCATACAGATCCTAATTTGAGGACATAAATGTTAAAAGCTCATTACTTGACAGTACAAACACCATTTTAGGAAGTGTTTGGAGGAGAGGGCTTGAGAGGAGCTAAGGTATAAAGCAGGTGGCTGGAGAACTAAGAAGGGAAGATAATGATTATATAACATTTTCTGTGACGGGACAGGGTAAAGTGTCAGCCAGGGCAGGACATGGGTCAAAAAGAGCTCTCTGTACATAGGAAGAGGCACCTTTTGCGAAGAAGTCAGGAAATCAACATGTGAATACTCTATACTTAAACTTGCCATACATTCCAAAATCCAATCTAAAAAAATTTTAAAAAGAGAGACCAAGTCTACTATATAGTCTTCATTTAGTCTGCAATTCTGAACTATGTTAATCTGTTGTTCACACACTGAAAGAAGTTCCAATTTAAATGGCTCGCTGGTTGAGAAAATTCACCTTCTACCCAGAAAAGTGAATATATTTCTTGGTAAAACCTTGCCCTTTATTCTATCATTGTAGGTTTCTTGCCTCTTGCTCTCACTCTTCTTTCCTCACCAGAACTGTTTTTTAATCCAACAACCACAGAGTGGAGTTCTCTGAATACCATGCAAGGTATCTGATGAACGTGACCTCATTTTAGCTTCCTCATCGCCACAGGTGGATGGCAGATTCCGGGGGGGGGGGGGCCTAGGACAGAGAGAAAGGAGGGAAACTGCTCCAATCTTAAAGCTCGGTGTCGAACTCAAGTTTTTCATCTCCTTGTTCTTTCCATTTATCTTGGCTTCATATGACCTGCGCACAGGACTCTGATTCAAGTTCAGTAGGAAGCCTGCCCTCACTGGAAACCCCAGGTTTCGAAGTGAGCTACTTCTGGTAGTAGAGTGAAGCCTGAAATGTTAGAAAAGGCTGGAAAGAAAGAAGAGCTTGAGCCTGACCTGTGGTGGCGCAGGATAAAGCGTTGACCTGGAATGCTGAGGTTGTCGGTTCAAAACCCTGGGCTTGCCTGGACAAGGCACATATGGGAGTTGAAGCTTCCTGCTCCTCCCCCCTTCTCTCTCTCTCTCTCTCCTCTAAAATGAATAAATAAATAAATAAATAAAAATTAAAAAAAAAAGAAAGAAAGAAGAGCTTGAGAAGACTGAGGCTTGGGCATTCTTCTTCCAAGGATGGCAGAAATCTCACCCACTAACCTACAGGGCAATAGGGCGGGTTACGACTGGAATCAGGCTGAATTCTCCTTTTCTCTTCTGCAGCACTACAGTTAAAATTCTCCTGTGACTATAGTCCCCCAAAGCCAGCCAGAGGTTCAGTCAGGACAGGGCCAGCCACTCTTGTCCATTGAAGGTTTTGGGGCCAGCTGGTGAGTGTGGAAAGAGGAGACAGTTCTTGCATTGTGATTAGAAAGAGAAAATGCCAGAGAAGAGAAAAATGTCAGGGGCAGAAACAATGGCCTGACCCATGGGCTTAAAACAATACACAGAGCCAAATGATTTCTTGAGAGGCAGCCTGTCAGCCTTATTCCTTACTGGGGATTCTGAAGCAGGGCCAGGAATGTCCTGAGTCTCTTGCCTCTGACCTCCCCCTGACCCACACCTGGTGGCCTGACAGCACAGGTGACAGCATAGCTGCAATCCATGTGCGCACACACCGCCCACAGCTGGGCTTTGGTGTGTTCTTGTGCCTAATCCAGCCTCCTCCCCTACAGCAGCCTCCCTCCCACATTATACAAATGCAGATCTGTATAAGCACCTGCCTCAGAGGTTTGCCCGGGAATAGTAGGCCGGTCTGGACTGACTGCCTGACTCCATCATAGTGGGAGCATGTGCCCCAGCACTCAGTAGGCCTACAGGCTAGGAGAATAGTGCCACTCACCCCGTGTTTCCTGCTGAGCTGCACATGGGTGTGCAAGCCAAAGATGGCTGACACCTGCTTGAGCCAGGTCCTGGTGACACGGGGCTGATTGAATGCTGACCGTCCTGACAACAGGGTCTCAGGCTAGACATGGAGGGCTCCTTTTCCCTCAATGTTACGGAATATAAGTTCCCCAGACTGTCTTGTTTTAGTGGTGTTTTTCTTCAGACTTAACATCTTCCATTTGGGGATTTCAGGGGAGGCTATGGACAACCGGATAGATTCTAAAGCCAGTTTCACACATAGTGATGTCTAGGACATGAGGCTGGACTCTTGGAAGTGGATGGGCTTCTAGATTAAACCAGATTTCCCATTCCAAACTGGATAATGGAGGGGTTAGGTTAAGGTAGAGAGAATAAATTGAGAATGTCAGTTACTCAAACTCATATCAGGTGTAGAATCCTCTAAAGATTTCAAGAAAAGGGGAATGAAATTTTAGGATTATTCATGGGGTAAATGTCTGTGGGAGGACAGGTATCCAATCTATATTTTGTCCATTCTCCATCTTAGTTACCATTTCCCTCTCACCAGCACAGTTTGCCAATTAAAGGCCAATCTCTCTTGATTTCTTTGCTTTAAAAGGACATTTTGATTCACCCAGGTAGGCAGTTAAATCCCCTGCCCACCTCTCCTTCCCCAAAGCTCACATACAAGTTGCCTCCCTATCTCTTTTCAGCACTGAGCAGCAGAAAGGAGTTGATCTCGGGTGCTAACCTGCAGTTATCAGAATGCCAGACTCATTTAGGGAGCTCAGCTCTGAAACCTGAGGCGATCATTTCATTGATTGCAGAAAGCGCTGTTTAGATTTCACCCTTGCTCAGTAAACAACTAAAAGTAACTGCGGAATTTCTTCCTTGCATTCAAGGGAATCTCTCTCTCTCTCTCTCTCTCTCTCTCTCTCTCTCTCACACACACACACACACACACACACACACACACACCCTCCTTTCCTTCTTCAGTTCCTTCTTCAGGCTAAGAAATACCCAGATTGTGATCTTTTTATAGCAGTCTAAGCCCTCAGCTGACCTCCCATCCCCAGCAGCTGATTCTTTTAGGAGGTTTTAAACCTTCCTCTGAGGACTCAGGTCTCTCCCAAAGAATATAGGCTCACAAATTTCTAAATCTACAGGGAACACTGAGAAGGTGTTGACCCTGTAGGCCCCCTACCCTGTTACCTCCAGAAGTCCCCACCTGGCTAAAATACTTCCTAGGGACTTCTCGGTTGCGCTCCTCCCTCGACTCCCCCCCCCCCCCCCCCACGCAGAGGTCATCATTCTCGGTCAGTCTTTGATAAGCCTGTTGCAGTTCCCACCCAGCTGACTAATGTTGGGGATGGAGCGTATTTGTGTATATATATTCCCGGTCTGCAATGCATGAGCGCTGTTTCTGCACCTGGCCCTCTGGTCCTGGATACAGATCTCTTTGAGGGTAAAGCAAATTAAACTGGTGGGCTTACGCTGATGATCAAACTCTTAAAATTTTCAGCAAGATCCCCACTTTACTCCTCAATTATGAACAGGAAAAGAGAAATATGTTTCCTGTAGTCCACAATTTGCCATTCTCTGAATAGACCATTCATTTAAATCGGGTCCCTTCATTTAGCTCTATCTCTAGGAATAAGTTCGCTCTGAAGGGGCCCTCTGGAATGTGCACACGCTGCCACCTATTTGCAAAATAAATAGAAAGACATAATTGCCAGTCATCACAACAATGTAAAAGATCAGTACAAATCCTATATAATGATAATTTTAAATTCAATAATTCTTAGGGGGGAAAGAAGAGTTGATAAATGATAAAGAACAGTTTTCCTGAAGACATTTAACACAATCAACCTGCAACGAGTATATTTTTAAAAATTAGGGAACTAATTTTTTCAAAGTTGGTACTATTTCAAATGGAATATATTTTTTGTTTGCTTAAATGCCTTTCACATGATAAAAAAAATATTTTTGAAATTAGGTCACTCAACTTAAAATACAATTTTCTGAAATATACCAGTCTTGATTTCAAGCAAAGAGCTTTTCACAAGTCTCATAAATTTAATTTCAGAATCTGTTCTTTTCAAGATGCCAAAACTCTAATATCTTTTAAATTTTAAAATTGCTGTATTGTCCATCAGCCTATCCAATTGAACAAAATCCTAAAATATTTTTAAAACACTGATTTCTTAAGATTTAAAATGTAAAATACCTCTCACAGTATTGTGTTCCACAGAAAGGAACATTAAGCAAATAAATATTTTTAAAGGACAGTCCCTCAAATCAGATTGCTGTTTTATACATTATATTAGGTACCATGGACAAACCAATAAAGTATTGTCATTTCATTGTCCTTACCTTTCTTTCTATCACCATTTTGTGAAGTCTAACATGCATTGGGGGTTTTGATATATTGATTATGGGCCATCTACTTCCATATTTGATGAGGCTCAAATATGTCTTTGCAGTATGTATAATCTATGCTGTGTCCTGAGAAATCGAAAGAATGACAAATGGCCGTCTAGGCAAGTACAGCCTTTGGTGTAGCTGTTCCCGTGCAGTCCAAAGTATCCTCTTTGGGCTGTACTGACTGCTATCTAAATATCAGCTTTGGTATGGCTGAAGCTAATTACCCAATTTGACTTAATATTTTCCGTTTGATAAAATAGCTCAATGGCGCTAAACCTCTCTTTACAAAGACTATTTCCTTGTATTTCTCAATGTTTGTCTTTTTAGCTATGAAATTTACCTGAAAAAAAACATTTTTTTGCGGGAAGCGAATACATTAATCATTTTTTTTAGTTGATTGCAACATTTAGTGAAGTCTATAAAATGTTTCCGGGTAAAAATAGAAAAGATACTACGTAGAATAAGAATTTGTTCTCTTTAGCTCCTCTCTTTGTGCGGGTCTTCCGACACCTGGGATGTTTAGATATTTTGTAATAGTTTACCACCTCTCGAGCCCAGGCAAGGCCGCGCTAAGTTCTGAAATACATACAGTTCAGGAGAAACATGCAGATACGTGGGGCATAACCTCCCACCGCACACGGAGACGAGCGACATTCGGTTGGGTGCAAGGGGCGAAAACCACGACCTAAGTGTTTACATGTGTATTCAGCCATGAAATTGAATATTATCAAAGTTGAAAAAATGCAAATCAAATTAAAACCAAGGAATATTGTCTTTGGAATTACAGAGGCCCGGAACCCCCAACTGTTTGCTTAAATTGAAGCATTTAGAAAATGAAAAACCTCTAAATTGCCCCTTTCTGTTCCCACACCTCTAGGTATGAAATTGGTTCCTTAATTCTACTAGAAATGTATTAAGACTCAGGCATCAATCACGTTGATATATATATATATATATATATATATATATATATATATTCCCTTTTCTTAAAAGTTAAAACATCTCCCTATACCTAAGTGTTACTAAAGTCAGGCCCGGTTCCGAAACCGAAGGGACCCGCTTTCCTCACTGGGAAACGAGCTCCAAGCCTCTAGCTGCGAGTGGCGGCGGGCACTCTGCGCAGCCGGGTCGAAGCGCGCACGCGGGCGCGCGCTGCGGAGGGTGGCGGTGAGTCAGTTCCGGCCGCCGCCGCCGCCGTCCCCCGGCACGCGCAGCCGCCCGCTCGGCGCCAGCTCTGCGGAGCAGCGGGCCGAGCCCCGGAGCCTCCTCGCGCGCCCCGGAGCCTCCTCGCGCGTCCTGGAGGCTTCCCGCGTTGGCGATGTGCGAAACACGAACATGAGGGAAAGAAACAGAGTGTTCTAAAAAAGCAATATGCAGACCAGCGGTTATCTTTTCTTTTCCCCAGTTCTAAAGCGCAGGGAACCAACCCACCCGAGGGACCCAGTCCCACCCCCAGTCACCTGGACGCTGCAAACTCAATTCCCTTCTCCTCCCTCTCGCCCCGTTCCCCTCCAGCCTCGGAGAAAACTGGAGCACCCTGGGTGCTTCTGCAGGTGCCGTGGGAAATGTGATGTGGTCTGCACGGCCCCGCAGCGTCCTCAGGAGGAGCGCGTGGACACGCGCTCTGCGGGGACCGGCTCTGCGGTCAAGGGTGGGAACGGGTCCCAAGCAGCCACGCCCACCAGCCTGAACTAGAACAGTTGTGGACGCTGGGGAGTCCAGCCAGGACTAGGGGGTGCTGGCGTGGCCTTGGAATAACTTCCGTCTCATTCTCCGACTTCTGAAGATTTTCTTTAAGCCCCCCCAGCCTCTCTTCCTCCCGTTCTAACACCCATCTCCCCCACCTAAGCTCAAGAGCCTGGTGTCAGGCCCACGATCGCCAGAGGCGGTCGGGCTCTTCTCTCCTGGAGAGGGAACACAATTGGTGGCCTTCACATCACTGCGTTCTCTCTCCTGACCCCCTCCTCAGTCGTACATTTGCAGGGAAGCCCCTGTTCCAAAACCCAGTAACTCCGGTCCAGCCAGCTCCGATCAAAACCCGGTGGGGAGTGGTGGAAGCCTATTTTTATTTGAAGCCTATACTTCCTTTACAGGAACCCCTGGATGAGACTCATACTCCCCAGAGTTTTTAATATGCTTGTCAACAGTGGCCGCGTTTTGGAGATTGGAACCCTATTTCCAAGGAGAGCTATGGGGGACATGTTTATATTTGTTATTTTCAAAACTAGGCGGAGGAAACAGTAGCCGATTAAAATGAAATATTATTATTTGCCTCGCACATTGTCAGTGATTTGTCCCTGGGGATCCACAATTTTCCCAAGCCTGTTAACGGGTGACAATGAATGAGTGCCTCGAGTAATTTAATTTTCCTGTCACACTAAATAGAGCTACATTGTAAACCTTAGATCTACTCTTACTGATAGGATCGCCTTGTTTTTTCATTTGCACCATAAAGACCCCCAAAAGGGACACTGTATTGTGACCTCTACTCTTGAATTATTCAAGAACTTAATGACATTTTCCATTTAAAAAAGGGAACTAATTGCCATTGATGTAAAGCATGTGACCTTCTTTGGGTGCCCAGTATGAGAATGTAACCATCTGTATTTGATGCAGACATCGGACAAAAATTGGAGAAAGATGTAAACACAAAATGAGTTCAAAATGGTCACTGGAAAAAAGTATATTATTTAGTTCCACCTGAAGCCATGCTGTATATTCCCACAAAGCTCTTGTACCTGACCTAAAACCGGTAGGAAATCTCACACCAACTCAGGCCTGTTTTCTGGACATGACATGACTTGCTATTGAAGACAGGAACATTAAAATTTTTGAAATCTAGTATCCTTCCATTAATGTGAAATTACTCTGTGCAATGTCAAGCAAAATATCTACTAATGTGCTCCCCTTCCCTCTCTCTTTTTTTCTTTTTGTCTTTTCTTGACTTAATTATTTCTTACTCAATAGGAAAAAAAAACACCTCACACTGTAAAGAAATTGCACCTCAGTACTTGCTATTTGAATCAGTCTTAAGTTTTCAGGAATGCTGGCATTGAAATTCTTTGTAACAGAATTCTCACTCTTCAAATTATTTGAAAATAGATGCTTATCTTTTCTCAAAATAAAAAGAATGCCAGTGTATTTTTTCATACTGTCCTTCCCCTCTTTCCCTAGCTCCTGGAGGATACCAAAAGAGAGAAGAAAAAAAAATGAGTTTCTGGTGATGTTCTTTGGTTTCATAAATTCACAGATTGAAGTACAAAGATACTTTTCCTGGTTTATCTGACAGCCAACATTAACCATTGTAAAAGCGTGAGTGAATAGGGAAGTTAAGCACTTTTTCTGTGCTGAGCTGCAAATACTTCTTTGGAACTTTTAAGTGATGTTTGTGACAAGGAGTCATCATTTCTGCAGTTCCCTTTAAAATGACACTCTCAATAAACATACCCTGTTTTCTTTGAGAACTATCCTCTTTGTGAATTCACATCTCTATCTTGTAGAATTTCTGGGAAAGAATATAAAGTACATTTGAACACCTAACTTGATTCTAATGAATCCTACATCATAGCAACATATTTGACCCAACTGCTGCAGTTGTAGCTGGAGTCATGCGCAAACGATGCCTGCTGAGCCAGCTGTGGAAGTGTAGTAGGGAGACTGTCATAAAACCGTTACTACCTACACTGTGTAGTAAAGTAACTGTTTTTATATTTCTTTAAAAGAAGCCAGTGTCCCTCCTTGATATTATGTACAGTCTTTGTGTACAGTAACATGGCAAAAGAAATTGAACAAACATATGTAGTTTTTATTAAATAATGACATACTTAAAATATAATTAAAATGTTTTCAAATTGAGTCAGGTTGGGACATATCTGGAATGAGTGGTGATCCACCTTCATGAGTGTTTCTTGTAATAAATCACCATTTTATGTGTCAAATGTTAACATAGTTTTAGAGATTTTTCATTTAGTTCTCCACATTTAAAACTGTTTTAAATAATTATAAGACAAGGAAGAAATTATAAGTCTCTCATAGCATGTCTATACTCTCTAGCATTTTATAGTTTATAAAAATTTTTTTCCACAGTGACAGTATGCATTCAAAATGAAAATTTTATTTACCTTTCAAATTGTCACTAAGAATTAGGTACAATTATTTTTCTTTTCATCTTAAACAACTCTCTTGATCTAGGACCACTTGGAGGAGATTTTAAATACTGTGGAAAGTTTGTGGCATGTTTCAGGCACAGCAGAACCCTCTCCTGGCCCGATTTCTACATCTTACCCTCTTCTGAGTGGATTTCTGTGTTGACAATTCAGAGAGCCAAGAGGAGGGACTTGATCCTCACTGAGCTCAAGTGAATGGTTCTGGGGGAGAGTGTGTGAGATTCTGATTTAGGGCCATGCACTTATCCAGTTCCCCTTTTCACCTTCCCTCCAGAAACAATAGCAACAACAATAAACAAATAAAACCATTTTGATGAGCTTCCCCAATTGGCCTTAATAAAAAGTAAACTTCATACCTCTACCACAGAGGACAGGGGTGACATTTCAGTTCTTCATCTCTGAAATGGGTTCCTCATTTCTCCATTAAGCCTGGTGTGAGTGGACATGCTGGGGTTTTGCAGCTGAGTCCCTTATATTGGTGAAGATCAAGAGTGCTCTTCAAAGCACTCTTCGAATAAAGAAGTGTACCTTCGTTATTTTCAAAGATGCTGTGCACGCGCTAGAAGGCAAGAGAGAGGCAATTATTGAGGGGAAAGATGAGTTAGCTTACGATATCTTGGCAGATAAGTATGATCAGGCCTGCTTGCACTATCCGTGGACAGTTCCCGTCTCCCAGGTACTAGCAGATGCCCCACAACGGCGGCACGCCAGCAGCCCGAGAGTCTTGCTCTCAGTCCAGACAAGGGGACCAATAGGTGCGTATGTGCACCCTGATTCCTGGATTTGTTTACACCCCTCATCTCTTCTTTAAGTATTCTTACCGCTGAGATATATATTTTTTTCAAATATCAGAGCTATTACTTGGACTTCTGCCTGTCCATTTTTCTCCCCTTGACATTATTCCTAAAAATACCTGCAAAATTTCCATTTTTTCTGTTGAATAAATATTTATTTTATAACCACGGATTGCAATCTGACTCTGTGTCAGAATTCTGCTTGTCTAAAGAGCGCTGCCCCTGACTAAGAAGATGGTGATAATGTCAGTCAACAATGACATTCTTAGGGCATAAGCAAATGTGTCTGTGGAAGTGGAGTACCCTGTTTTGGGGTGTTCTCTTTCCTCAGGGAGCTCAGGGATACAAGGCTTCTGAAGGACTGTCTATATGATGGGTAAATTTCACGTATCATTATACTTGTTCTCTAGTGCTCAGAGTAAGTGAATGTGGAGTAATTAAACCACAGATAAAATATACCTCAGGTTCATGGAGGCTGATTACTTGAGAAATAGAAGATATCAATTTTGTAATTGAAAATATAGGGACTTTTTGAAACATTTCATCAAGTTGTAATTCACTTTTCAAACCAGACTCTAATGAGTGTCTCAGTTTTTCGACCAACAATCTAATGTTTTCTCTAGATTTGCTTATTCACAGCTGCTGGAACAAAAAAGATGAGATGTAGGGAGGATATTTGTTTTCCTGAGTTTCACATGACTGAAAGTGCACAAGCGAGTTTCACCCCATGCAGAACTTTGACCATCACAAGTGTCCCCAAAAGGTTGTAACCCTGTTTTCAGATTGTTCTTGGATGTGATCCTTAAAATTTTCCATGAGGATGTGACAAAAAAGAGACTGTTAATAGGAGAGAATCCAGGTCTGATGGACACAGAGCTCTTGGGACAAAGGACAAGGGCACATGAAAGTAAAGACTTGCAGATTTAGGCCAGCCTCCCAGACCGATGACTGTTTGGATTTATCAACGCAAAGATATTAAAATATGAATGTTGATTTGTCTTACTGTTGGACAAATTGAACTTGTGACAGCCTAGGAAGACATTTAACTTTCTCTGAAGTTACTAAAGCTTGCTATGAATAAATAATGATTAGTGAACAATTTTTATAAATCCTTGGCCTAAGAGTGAATGAACAGCTTAAGGCATCATTACTTTTCAATGACCGGAAATAGCCGCTGCACTCAGAGTGACTGACTGACTGACTGACTGGAGGAAAAAGTGGTCTAGTGCCCGCAGCTTGTGGGTCTTTCTTTGCCAGCTCAAAAGGCATGGGAATGAGTTTCTCTATCATAGGAAGGAGAAGAGTGACCAGAGTGTAAAGGGTCCTTTGAGGCCCCCAGGCCAGCAGAGTGGGTACATTTTCCCTAAAGAGCCCTGAACCTGACTGGGCACTTGACCAGTCCAGGGCCCTCTGGCCACTGTCTCGGCCATCTTCCCCCCAGGGCTCACACATGCAGTGTAGACAATGTCACATTCCAAAAGGAAGGGGGTCTCCAGGACTGGAACATGGCTACTGCAGAGAGAGTTAAACTATTCCTAAACCATTTGTAATTATCGGGGTGAGGAAGAGCACGCAAAGGATGTAACTCAACTTGTTTACAGTAAAAATATCAACCCAAGGCGAGCAGCCCAACTCTCTTTCCCTTTAAAAGTCTGAGTGTCCTTCACAAGCTGGCCATTTCTGCAGATCGGGGGCGGGGGCTGTTCTAACATAGTGTGATTTTTCAGTGTGCTTTGTCTCTATGGAGAGGCTTCAGAAGGCCCTTGAAGTCCTCAGCCCTAAATCCATGTTAATAGGGGAAGGTATTTTTTTTTTTTAAAGCGGGACAGTTTGTTTGGGAGGAACACTGACCCAGACCGCGCTGTGGTAAACCAGGGCAGAACACCTGATATCATCTGCAGGGTACTTATTAACCACTGCTCATTCTGGGATCAATATTTCCAGCTAAGCAGTCAACACCGAGATATACCACTATGTCTCGTTGTTTTTCTTTTTTTTCCTGACACAGAATTTATTTTATAAATGCATCTGCTGGAGAAAAGGCAGTACGAAGGACTGTGTCTTTTATCTTCAGGATATGCAAAGCACATTTATTTTCAGCTTTTATCTCCGGAATTGTATGTTGATCCCATACATATAGATTGATTTTGTTCAGGTAGATAATGAAAAGTCAAGTGGAAAATTACACAATGGAACTCACGATCCTGGTCTTATATCGGTATATAAATTGGTTTATTATTTCATTCTATTAAAGAGCACTTTTTTTTTTTTTTTGGTACCAGAAAAACTTCAAATTAAATCATGTTCTCAGCTTCACTAAATTTTGTTTTAGAGGAGGAAGTTGAGAGAGGAATAAAGAGAGATGCTTTTTTTCTGCTCCCTTTGCTAATTGTATTGGCTAAATGAGTTTTCCCAGGGTGGTGTCTTTGCAGCTTTCTGTCCCTCAGTCCACTTCGGGGTCACACATGCAGTTTCCGTAACTCTGGGATGCTCTGGGCCAGAACAAAGATGTCTATCATACATATCTCATTACATAGGTGAATATTTTTTCACTCCAGGCAATTCTAAATTTTGTCACAATGACTGAAAGAGGTGAGCTTCCCTTCTTCCACCCCCCCCCCCCAGCACTAAGAAGCCAGGGATGAGAGGGTGGCTGCCAGATGAAGGCCACCACCAAGGGACAGCTTGAAGCCAAAATCCTGGAGGAAGTGTTATTAATAAACATCTCCTGGACATTTGGTAGCTTGTGGAGCTTGCTCCAGCTTAAAGCAATTAATTCAGGACACTGACATCAACTCTCCAGGTCTTTGACAGCTTGGAGCTGAAATAAAAATGCTAGTTCTCCGGGGAAGAGAAGAGGCTGGCTAGCTCTTTTCTGGACTGTTTGCTTATAGGCCCAGAGAGCAACCTTCCTTGCAGAATGAAATGCAAGGGCACAAACAATGTACCAGGGAGAGAATAGAAGATGGGAATGAACAGTTTGAACTATTTGCTCAGCAGAAGGGCACCACAATGCCGGAGCAGTGGTTTTCCCAGGCATCCACCACCCCTTCTTTTGGGTCTTTTGTTGTCCCCTGTCTCCTTTGGCCAGATAAGAGCACAGCTGCAGCATTGCAACTAAGTAAGACTGCATTTATCCCCCTAAATCTCGGGGTGCCTTTACTGTAACGGGTTAGCCTCTGCTCTCTTTTATTTTACAAGGCAATGGACAGGAAGGGAGAGAATGGGAGTGAAGGAGGGTGGGGGAGATAAGGCTGTGACATCACCTGTGTCTCATTTAGGATTTTTTTTGCCTTTCTTTTTTCAATCCAGATTATGATCAGACATAATCTTTATGGAGCTTTTAAATTGAAGGGTTCAGTGATTTGTATCAATCACCACGCCAAAATGTCGCCTTTTGGCAAAAGGCAGAGAAGGAGGTGTGTCTGTAGTTTACGAAAGTGGGGAGGGGGTCGAGGCAGATTTTTGGTTTTAATAACCAGGCTTCTCTAGCAGCTGAAAAGAGGAGAAATTTTTGAATTGGCAATTTAAAAACTGTTCAGTGATGAATTGTCACTTCTAAAATAATTTTAGAATTCTATTTTCCCACACTTATTTTGTTCAGAATCCTAATAAATAGAGGTTGCTAGATTGAGTAAAAGGTGGATGAACTGGAGATCGGACATAAAATGTACTTTTATAATTGCCATAATTTGCACCTCTAATCAGAGTAAATGCCACCTAAAATGTAATCAAGATGGTATTTCCCATTTGCTCTTTGAAGCAGATCCTATTTTACACATTGTTAGGGAAAGTAGATGTGATGATAATATAAATATAAGCACAAAGTATGGTTTACATTAAGTTGATTTTAAAGTCAAAATCAAAACTAGGTTTTCAGTGTTGGATTTTCCAGTTCTGTGTTTTGCCCCCGATTTTGGTTTTGAGAGGCAGGCTACAAAGGCTTAATTCTATTGCAGTAAGGTTTTATTTAGTCTGAAAGGTTTTCTAAGGTGAAAAGGTAAACAGTTTAACAACAAAGGAAATTAGAAAATAAACGGTTTAGTATTATGATTGTATTAAACATTCACAGGCTAGAAGCGCACCTGCGGGAAATACCAGGGTTCAATGCTGTTCTTGTCTTTTTTTTTTTTTTTTCCACACTGACAAAACTCCCCGGAAAAAAAAAAAAACCTTCTGTATATTATTCCTGCTGGGTGGTCAGAAGGAAAGGCCAGGAAGCCAAAGGCCTCCCATTGAGACGCTGCTCTGCGAAGAGCCGACCTCGTGCCGCTGCCCGGGAGATGAGAGCACCTGTCGGTCTCCGCGCTGGTGCTGTGCTTTCTGCGGGGGACGACCGCGCGCGCGCCCCTATGGAGGGGACTGGGGGTTTTCTGCAGGGAAGCTCCCACCCGACGAGTCTCACGCGGGGTTCAAGACATCCTGTAAATATCCGTGTGACTATTGCCCAGTAGAACTGCTAAGTAGTATTAAGAGTTTAATTAAATTTAGTTAAAAAATGTATGTGGGGTTGGGGGGGCGGTGAGAGTGGGGGTGTGTGACAGAGCAGGCTAGCTGTATTCTGGCTTGTGTGTGATGCAAGGAGAGAGGATAGAATGTGGGGGGAGGGTTCTATTTAGATATTTGCAAGTGTTTGATGGCACCATGAACAAAAAGGGATCCTATGAAACATCACTTTTTTTTGGCTATGATTTTGTATCATGTAAGTATGAATGGCAACCCTTTTTCTATACAGATTGCAATAAAACCATCAAGTATGAGTTCTGCATTTTCTTTGCAAGCATCAATTTTGAATTTTTTTATTTAGTACAGAAATATTATCACATAATAAAGGGAAAACCCTCAGCTCCGTTAGGTGCTTAGGCTTAATATATTTTATCATTGAGAAAACTGAGGCCAAGATGAGGAAATTGTAGTCTGCCTGGGTAAATGTGTTGTGTTTTGTTTTTTCCTTTTTTTTTAATCTCTGTCTGCTCTTGACATGAAGAAAAACTTGTCCAGGGAAATGATTCCAGCACCGCATTTTAAGAGTGACCTGAAAACACCATGTTGAATCATTGTGGATAACCCTGAAAAATGACTTTCTTCTTTTGAGGTCGTCGGTTTCCACATGAGGGGCATTGCCAATTTCTGCAGAGTGAACATGCACCTGGTATGCAGTAGAAAGCTGCATGTGGAGGGACACCTCCAAGGGAGAGTGCCACAGCACAGGGCAAATGTGCAAATACTGAATCGAGCTTGAAAGACTGTGGTCAGAAGCAAGGAGCAAGTGATACTGATCTTATGTGAGACTGGCTTGGTCATCACACCAGCTGCCACAGGGTTTGATTAATGAGGCATTAAGGAGATCGAGTGACACTTACAGCTAGTTACTTATGGTGCTAATTTCAAAACACTTTGCAATAGACAAAGAGACTGCTCATAATGCAAAGTAATTTGTGGTGTCTTCCTGGTGGATGCATTTAGTGAAGCAAATATAGTTATGCAGAATTTAAATTAAGGTTGACACTAATGTAAACAGAGCCCACGAACCACTGTCCAATAATTTGATGAGGACACAGGTTTTAATCAGGCCTCTTCCACTAAAATAGCAATTTAAATCCCAATCGTTTAAACTGGATAAAATGCTTAAGCCATGAAGGTTCGGTGGAAAAAATAGAAATTTACTAGAGAAGAAAATCAGCATCTCTTGGGGGAGCTGTGACTAGATTTTGACCCAACAAAATATCACATTGACTTCAAGGGAAGATTCTGGAAATTTGAAGGCATTTTCCATGTATTTTGTTGTTGTGAAGTGATGGTTTAACACATGCTGGTAATACTGACTTCAGAATAAAAATGATTCTGGTAATGAGAAAAATGAGACTCTAAGCTGATTAAGAGGCCCTAGAAGTATTTAGCTTACTTATTAGAAGGAGAAATATTATATTCCCCTGCTTCCACCTATAAGCGATTTCTATTTAAACTAAAAATTTACAAACTGACTTGGGGTGGTGGGCTGGGGACAGGTCTGGTGAACCGTTCTGAAGTTTAGCTCTTGCAGGAGGTACTCACACTCATGCATGGCTTTTCCCTGGTTTGCTAGTTTACTTCCCTTACTAAGGAGCAGTGTGGGAGGGGGGCAGGGCCAACCGAGGCATTAACATAAATCAAAATGCCAGCAGCCCAGGTTTCAGGGCCTGAGAAGCCTTATGGGTGGGAAACAAAACAAAACAAAACAAAACAAAAAACAAAACAGCAACTTCTTCTCTCACCGCTCTGGGAAGCAAAAACCAGTGAAGGTTTATGCATTTCCTAGCAGGGGTCCCCAAACTTTTTACACAGGGGGCCAGTTCACTGTCCCTCAGACCACTGGAGGGCCGCCACATACAGTACTCCTCTCACTGACCACCAATGAAAGAGGTGCTCCTTCCGGAAGTGCGGCAGGGGGCCGGATAAATAGCCTTAGGGGGCTGCATGCGGCCCGTGGGTCTAGTTTGGGGACGCCTGTTAGGGTGACCCCTGGCTTCACTGCTGGCCAAGAAGTAGGAAAGTGAGAAAACTCTAAATTCTCTGAATTGTGATCTGACTGCTCCAGATCATGTTCATGATGTGAGAAAAAGGAATTTGTCTATGCCAAAGAAAGGGCCAAAAGCTATTTCTTAAAAATAGTCTTAAGTGTAAAGTGCTCTGAAAATCTTTCTAGCAGTTATGTATATTCATGCTCACCTACATTATGGAACTTAGTCAAGAGGGAGAAAACTGGAGACTGCCACATACTGTGGATGAATGACAGCATTTTTCTTGATTCCAACATCACTGCAGGGGAACGTGTCTTGCACGCACAGAAACTGAACCCAGTGTGGTAAGTCATGTCCCTAAGGTCATACGGGCAGTAAGGGTGGGTCAGCCTGCTGTGACTCCAGACACCCTGTCCTCTGTCCTCTTAGGAAAGAGCCCAGTGCCCTTTGTGGTACTTTTCCCTGTGTGGTTGGTTGGGAAGCCACCATGCAAACTCCGTGCCTCCAAGAAAGTCTAAGGGAAAAGGGAAAGTTGATATTCTCAGAGTTAGAGAAAATGAACTGAAATACATCTATCTGTGTGAATCACACCTGCAGAAACAGCGATTCTGAACTACTGAGTCCACATTGCTTTCTGTGTCCTAAAAGACAGATTTTTTGGCATCCTAATCTCAGGGTCAGAGGAGCCAGGAGGGGCATCTTTGGAGACAAATGGAGGTGCTTGAGAGCCAGTGTGGCCGAGGCCCCCACACTGGGCAGGCAGCCGCGGGCTCCCCGCCTCTGCCCCCAGAGGAGCAGCAGAATGCCTGGGCATGGTGGGTTGGGAGGACAGAAGTGTGCCAGATGGACTTGGCATATCAGCATGCCTTCAAGAATAAGGTAAGAAAGAGAACCTATGAAATAATGCTTTGGGCGGCCTCCAGTGTTTGGGAATGCTTTGGACATGGACACTTTGCTCCATGTCCCAGCCTCTTCACCTCACCTCTGATGCCTACTGTGACAGTGGAGATCCATCCCTGAGGGCTGGGGTGCACCTGGCATTGACACAGAATGCTGATTTCCGCCTGTGGGAGGCACAGCCCTAAGTGTGTTGGCCAGAGTTTGACAAACATTGCTCATGGCAGTTCCCAATTCCTGGAGGACATGGGTGTGCTCCTCCTCTGGGGACAGCTCTGACAGCTATTCTTCACAGTGTCCTGGTGGGCTGGAGCCTGTGTCGCACGTGGCGGTACCCAGCCCAGTGGTGCTCCCCTGAATCAGAGTTTTCTCTTCACTGCCGCATCTTCTCCCGCTTCTGAGGTCCCCTTCCCGGGGTCCACACCCACACTTTCCTGTTTCCAGATGAGAAAGCTGTCCTCCACACTTCTCCGTGTGCTCGCTAGTCCTGTCCACCAGTCCACGTTTGAGGAGCAATGTAGGAGAGCCACTTAGCTCTCCCCTTCATTTTATCCTTCTGGTCGTAATTCTAGAGACTGCATACCTCTGAGGTTGCTTGTCAAACCCTCTCAGAAGCACCCGAGTCTTTCCGGCTCTGATCTACTGGTGCACGGTGGACCCGAGGGCTGCCTTTTTTAAAAATTTTTATTTATTTATTTTTATTATTAAATTTAATGCAGTGACATTGATAAATCAGAGTACATATGTTGAGAGAAAACATCTCCAGATTATTTTGACATTTGATTGTGCTGTATACCCCTCCTCCAAAGTCAAATTGTCTTCTGTCACCTTCTATCTGGTTTTCTTTGTGCCCCTCCCCTCCCCCAACCCTCTCTCCTTCCTCACCCCATCCCCCCTCCCCCAACCCCCATCCCAGTTGCCATCACATTCTTGTTCATGTCTCTGAGTCTCATTTTTATGTCCCATCTATGTATGGATTCATATAGTTCTTAGTTTTTTTCTGATTTACTTATTTCACTCTGTATAATGTTATCAAGGTCCATCCATGTTATTGTAAATGATCCGATGTCATCATTTCTTATGGCTGAGTAGTATTCCATAGTATATATGTACCAAAGCTTTTTAATCCACTTGTCCTTCGCTAATCATTAGAGAAATGCAAATTAAAACCACAATGAGATATCACCTCACACTAGCCAGAATGACACTCATTAACAAAACAACACAGAATAAGTGCCCGCCAGGATGTGGAGAAAAGGGAACCCTCCTGCACTGCTGGTGAGAATGCAGACTGGTGCAGCCACTGTGGAAAACAGTATGGAGATTCCTCAAAAAACTGAAAATCGAACTGCCTTTTGACCCAGCTATCCCACTTTTAGGAATATACCCCAAGAACACCATAGAACAGCTCCAAAAGGAGAAATGCACCCCCGTGTTTGTGGCAGCATTGTTCACAATAGCGAAGATCTGGAAACAGCCCAAGTATCTGTCAGAGGGCTGCCTTTTAATCCTTACTGTCCTTTAATGTGTGTGAAAGGCATTGAAATTCCACCTTGTCTTTTTGGCCTCAGTCTGTTTCTCTGTCAGGATAAAACAAAACAATTCTGCAGATCATCTTTAAAAAGTTTGCTTCTCAAAGTTTCCTGAAAATGAATGATGCCAGTGAGGGTGATGTGTTTTGGGCTCATTTCTCATTACAGAAACATGCGGTGGAATACGGTGTGAGCAAAGCCAATTAAGTGGCCAGTAGTTAGCTGTTCAAATTCACTAAAAAACCCTCACATTCTTTCCCTGATCCGTAAAAGAAATCCAAACCTGTTTCTCTCCTGCCTTACCTCTGGATTTCGAATCTTAGTGCAAATCTCAACATCAACAAAGTTGCTATGTTTTTTGGGTGTTTTTTTATGATTATCTGAAGAATTTGTTTCAAGTGAGGCTTAAGTACCATTGGGGAAGGTGCTGAGATCTCAACCTGCTAGCCTGCTGCTCTCAGCTTAGCACACACCACCCACTTATCTTCTACACTGGATTCTGTGTGCCCACGTGGGCGGTCCTTGTCAAATGGCAGCATCTGTCGTTGGGTGTCTTCTCAAGGAGGTACATGGGAGTGAGGAGACCCTGGCCCTGCACCAATGTTGATACGAATGGGTTGGCAAAATAAAAAAAAATAAAGTAAAATTTGTTCTGAGAATGCCTATTGATAAGTAGGTTTAATGACTGGCCAGAGGTTTGTCCACTGAAACCATTAACCCTGGAGATTTACCTTCTTTATGTTAATGTACTGCTTCTAATAAGCTTATTTGGGGTCAGTTCCAGGAGAGAGTGGTGGTTTATCTCATATTTTTATATTTAGGTTTGCCCGTCTCCCTAACCTGTTCCCTCACCTCCAGGGCCCAGGTCTGGGCTCACAGGTGTCTCAGGTCTCTCTGTCAGTCTTCAAACTCCCATTGCCCTAGGCCAGTGGTTCTCAAAGTGTGCGCCAGGATGCACTGGTGCGCCCTAGAAGATTTCCAGGTGCACCCTATGGTATTCCAGAGAAATATGTGCCTGTTGGGGACCAAAAAACCAACAGGGTTTTTGGAGTTTAGATTTTGGGGGGACAGAGGTTTGGGGAATTGGCTGTAAGCTGACAGCCTGACCCCCCACCTCACTTGCCTGATTAAGTTGCAAAAGGCTGTAAAGCTGTGGAGCTGGATTGTTTACACTACCCCTTCTGTTCTCTGTAAAGACTGAAGACAGGTTTCTTCTATCCTTTGTTTGGTGTAAAGTTAAGATGATATGTATGGTGGGGGTTTTCTGCACTCAACACAATTAAGAGTAAAAAGAGGAATTCTTCAATGTATTGACGAGTAAATGAGAGTTTGCCATTCAAATATATGCCCAAACATTGAAGAAATCGATAGGACACATCAGGCTCATGTTTCTCATAAACACAAGAATGAAAAAACACATTCACGCCAGGACCTGCCAACTTTACTAAATCTTACTAAGAATGTATCTATATATATATATATATAAAGATAACTTTTTTGTCGTTTTTTATTTTTTAACCCCTCTTTTTTTACGAATTCTAAAAAGTGTACCGCAAAAAACGTAACATAAAAATGTTTTTTAATGTCAGAATAAATTTAATTTTGATGTATTTATTTCATTTAATTACCATAAAAGCACGCTTGAACTTTATATTTTTTCTTATATATTTGACTTAATTATTATAACATATTTCTCAGAAATTTGTATATAGTATGCCTACAATTATTTGTAGGATTTTAAATGTGCTCCGAAAAGTTTGAGATCCACTACCCTAGGCTCTACCATGCCAGGAATCATTAAGAGCATTGACTGTAAAGGAGAGCTCATCATTTTAACTTATTCTGCAGAATTCTTTCCATGTGCAGGGGTGTTGGCAGCTCCCCACTGTATTTACTTAACCAATTCATGACACAGGAACTGAAGCATTTGGATACTTTACAGGTAAATAAGTTAATGTTTTATTTCCTTAAAACACTATTTGACACGACTTAGGTTTTTAGAATATCCTCTAGCAGTGGGTCCCCTTGTTATTTAGTAGAAGGTTTCTAAGAAATATAGGGATGAAAGAGCAGATTCTGGTGGCTTAGGAGATTCCTAAGGTTATCTGTGTACACCAATTATCTGCATGGTTATAGTAATACCAGCTGCGGTGTCCATGGCCTAAACCAGTAAGGACATTTTTCATGTTCTTGTGAAATTTCCAATTCACATTCTTTTGTTATTTGAGAGTCAGTTGGTCAAGGTATTGGCAATATCTCAACTCTCCTTTCCTTTAATTATTTACCAAATCCTGTTAATTCTTCTTTCGTAATATCTCATTTATCACCACTTTTCCATTTTCTCTGCCAGAACAGGTCCTTTATAACAAGGGGAATATTTATGACAAGGCAAATCAGCTTCTAGCACCATCTGTGTTGCTACCAGTACTTGGCTTCTAGAAGCCTGAGTCAGTGTTCACGGAGGGGCAGTTGCACAAGTTGCTTTCTCCCCAGTTATCATTTCACTTTATATTAGCCATTTTACACCTATTATTTCAATGTCAGTGGCAGACCATTCTGAATGTGGCTTTCACTTTAGAAAAATAACCTATGCTATAGGTCCTATAGTTCACCATGGATATGGGCACATACTTTTTAAATTTAAGAACAGTTCATGTTTTATAGGTATTGTCCTACCCACTATAGTCACAAATATTTTGCTAATCAAAATAAATTAGGTTTTCTGGAAGAAAGTGAGAACCTGGCTGTTTAGCTCAGTTGCTTAGAGCATTATCCTGAAACACTGAGCTTGCAGGTTTGACCCCCCATCAGGGCACATACTGGAAGCAACCAATAAATGCACAACTAAATGGAACAACAAATGATTTCTTCTTTCTGTCTCTGTCTCTGTCTCTCTCTGTCTCTGTCTCTCTCTCTCTCTCTCTGTTTCCCCCTTCCTCTCTCTGTCTCTTTAAAATCAATCAATTTAAAAAAAAAGAAAGTGGAAACTTGTATTTTTCTGTCAGTATAATGAAAGGGATTAGAAATTCACAATAAGAGGATGGGGTAGATGGCCTCTGTTTCCACACATCAGTTTAAACCTCATAAAAAGAAAAGCCACAGACATTTGCATCTACTGATGTAATGCAATAGAAAATATACAGCATTTTTTTTTTGACAAAAATAAAACACAAATGTCATCATGGATTAAATTCTCAGCTGAGGCCCTGGCCGGTTGGCTCAGTGGTAGAGCGTCGGCCTGGCGTGCGGGAGTCCCGGGTTTGATTCCCGGCCAGGGCACACAGGAGAAGCGCCCATCTGCTTCTCCACCCCTCCCCCTCTCCTTCTTCTCCCTCTTTCTCTTCTCCTCCCGCAGCGAGGCTCCATTGGAGCAAAGATGGCTCGGGCGCTGGGGATGGCTCCTTGGCCTCTGCCTCAGGCGCTAGAGTGGCTCTGGTCACGACAGAGCGACGCCCCGGAGGGACAGAGCTTTGCCCCCTGGTGGGCATGCCGGGTGGATCCCGGTCAGGCGCATGCGGGAGTCTGTCTGACTGTCTCTCCCCGTTTCCAGCTTCAGAAAAAAAAAAAAAAACTCAGCTGATAGGAAATACAGTTAATAATGGAATGCGTTAAATGGCACTACATGGGTGGTGTCACTAAAATCCAGATAATTGGAAGTGGAACATATTACCTTGTTTTTCAACAAATAATCACCAAGAAGAAAAAGAAGGAAGAACTTATACATTAAAAAAGAAACAAAACATATGTTAGCCAAATGCCATGAGTGAACTTTGTTTGGATCTTGATTTCAATTAAAGCACATCTCTAAATAGTATGAAATAATTGGAAAAATTTAAATATTAACTTTTTAATTTTTATTTATTTTATTTTTTTAGATTTTTTTTTTAATTTGGGGGGAGGGAAGAGATAGAGAGAACAAGGAGAGGAGTAGGAAGCATCAACTCCCATATGAGTTTTGACCAGGCAAGCCTGGGTTTTCGAACTGGCAACTCAGCATTCCAGGTCCACGCTTTATCTACTGTGCCACCACAGGTCAGGCTAACTGTTAACTTTTTAAATGTAGCAAGGGTATATGGCTATATCTTTTAAGGTCTGTACTTTTTAGAATAACATTTAAGGAATTATTTAAAAATGGGTGATTTAATATCTAGATTTAACTCTCAAATGAACTAGCTAAGAGACTAAGTGGGTAGTGTAAAGGTGAATCTGGATTGGCCAAGGGTTGGTAACTGTGGGAGTCATCTGATGTGATTCACTACTCTCTCTAATGTGTTTGAAAATTCCCCCAAATTGGGGGACACATCCATTAAGATATTTCCCCAAATCTCTTAGCGATTTTCAAAAATTTTTTTTATTGATTTTAATTTATTGTGTTTATATAGATTCAAGTTTCCCACCGAATATATCTCCCCCATACCCCTGTATTCCCCTCGACATCGCCCTTGCCTCCCTCTCCCCAATGTCTTCCCTCCTTCTCTCCAAGATTTGCTTTCCTGCTCCCTATAACGCTGTGTTATGTATATATAATTTCACTAATCTCTTTCCCTTCTCTGATCCCATTCTCTCATCTTCTTTCCCCCTTTCCTCTTTCCCTCTGGTCCCTTTGATCCTGCCTCTGTCTCTATTCTGTTCCTCAGTTCACACTGTTTATTGGATTCTTCAAGTGAGTGAGATCATATGAGATTTTTCTTCCTCTGCCTGGCTTATTTCACTTAACATAATAGTTTCCAGGTCCATCCATGTTGTCACAAAAGGTAAGACTTTCTTCTTTTTCATGGCCGTGTAGTATTCCATTGTGTATATGTACCACAGCTTTTCAACCCACTTGTCCACTGACAGACACTTGGGCTGTTTCCAGATCTTGGCTATCGTAAACAATGCTGCAGTAAACATGGGGGTGCATTTCTTCTTTTGAATCAGTAATTTGGTACTCTTAGGATATATTCCTAATAGAAAAATAGATGAGTCAAAAGGCAGTTCGATTTTTAATTTTTTGAGGAATCTCCATACTGTTTTCCACAGTGGCTGCACCAGTCTGCATTCCAACCAGCAGTGCAGGAGGCTTCCCTTTTCTCCACATCCTCTCCAGCACTTATTATGTGTTGTTTTGTTAAGGAGGACCATTCTGACTGGTGTGAGGTGGTATCTCACTGTGGTTTTAATTTGTGTTTCTCTAATGATTGCTGATGTTGAAAATATTTTCATCTGCCTATTGGCCATCTGTATGTCCTCTTTGGAGAAGTGTCTATTCATTTCTTTTGCTCATATTTTGATTGGATTGTTTATCTTCCTGGTGTTGAGTTTTACAAGTTCTTTATAAATTTTGGTTATTAACCTCTTATCAGACGTATTGTTGAATACATTCTCCCATTGTGTGGTTTGTCTTTTTATTTTATTCATATTGTCTTTAGCTGTGCAAAGTCTTTTTAGTTTGATATAGTCCCATTCGTTCGTCCTGTCCTATATTTCACTTGCCCGTGGGATAAATCAGCAAATATATTGCTGTAAGAGATGTCAGAGAGCTTACAGCCTGTTTCCTTCCAAGATAATTATGGTTTCATGACTTACATTTAAGTCTTTTATCCATTTTGAGTTTATTTTTTGAATGGTGTAAGTTGGTGGTCTAGTTTCATTTTTTTGTAGGAAGCTGTCCAATTTTCCCAACACCATTTGTTAAAGAGACTATCTTTACTCCATAGTATGCTCTTACCTCCTTTGTCAAAAATCAATTGTCCATAAAGGTGTGGGTTTATTTCTGGGTTCTCTATTCTGTTTCATTGATTTATATGCCTGTTCTTATACAAGTATCAAGCTGTTTTGAGAACAATGGACTTCTAGTACAACTTGATGTCAGGAAGTGTGATACCACCCACTTTATTCCTCTTTTTCAAGATTGCTGAGGCTATTTGTGTTCTTTTTGGATCCATATAAGATTTTGGAATACTTATTCTAATCTTTGAAGTATGCCATTGGTTTTTAATAGGAATTGCACTGAATTTATAAATTGCTTTGGATAATATAGACATTTTAATGATGTTTATTCTTCCTATCCATGAACATGGTATGTGCTTCCACTTGTCTGTATCTTCCTTGATTTTTTTTATCAATGTTTTATAATTTCCCTTGCTTAAATTTACTCCTAGGTACTTTATTTTTTGTTGTTGTTGTTTGTTGCAATAGTGAAAGGAATTGTTTTCTTAATTTCTCTTTCACACAGTTTATTGTTGGTGTATAAAAATGCCTCTGATTTCTGAGTATTACTTTTATATCCTGCCACTTTGCTGAATTCATTTATCAGGTCCAATAGTGTGTTGACTGAGACTTTAGGGTTTTCTATGTACAGCATCATATCATCAGCAAATAATGATTGTTTTACTTCTTCTTTTCCAATTTGGATGCCCTTTATTTCTTTTTCTTGTCTGATTGATGTGGCTAGACTTCCAGAACTATGTTGAATAAGAGTAATGAAAGGGGCACCCCTGCCTTGTTCCTGATCTTAAGGGGATTACTTTTAATTTTTTCCCATTGAATATGATGTTGGCTGTGGGTTTGTCATAGATGGCCTTTATTATGTTGAGGTATGTTCTCTGTATTCTCACTTTGCTGAGAGTTTGATCATAAATGGGTGCTGGATTTTATCAAATGATTTTTCTGCATCTATTGATATTATCATGTGATTTTTTTCCTTCCTTTTATTTATATGATGAATCACTTTGATTGATTTGCAAATATTGTACCAGCCTTGCCTCCTCAGAATAAATCCCACTTGATCATGATGTATGATTTTTTTTCATGTAGTGCTGGATCTGGTTTGCTTATATATATATATATATATATATATATATATATATATATATATATATATTTTTTTTTTTTTTTTTTTACAGAGACAGAGAGAGAGTCAGAGAGAGGGATAGACAGGGACAGACAGACAGGAATGGAGAAATAAGAAGCAGTCAATCATCACTTTCTCATTGCACATTGTGACAACTTAGTTGTTCATTGATTGCTTTCTCATATGTGCCTTGACTGCGGGCCTTCAGCAGACTGAGTAACCCCTTGCTGGAGCCAGTGACCTTGGGTCCAAGCTGGTGAGCTATTTGCTCAAACCAGATGAGCCCATGCTCAAGCTGAGGACCTCGAGGTCTCGAACCTGGGTCCTTGGCATCCTAGTCCGACGCTCTATCCAATGCACCACCGCCTGGTCAAGCTGGTTTGCTAATATTTTGTTGAGAATTTTAGCATCTAAATTAATCAGGATTTCTGTATAGTTTTTTTTCTTTGTGTTGTCTTTGACTGGTTTTGCGATGAGGATTATGCTCACCTCATTAAAGAAGCTTGGAAGTCTTCCTTCCTCTTGAATTTTTTGAAATAGCTTGAGAAGAATAGGAGTTAATTCTTTGAATATTTGGTAGAATTCGCCTGTGAAGCCATCTGGCCCAGGGCTTTTGTTTGTTGGAAGTTTTTTGATAACTGTTTCAATCTCTTTTGTTGTAATTGGTCTGTTTAGGTTTTCTGATTCTTCAAGATTGATTTTTGAAAGATTATATGTTTCAAGAAATTTTTCCATTTCAACTAGGTTGTCTGATTTTTTGGCATATAGTTCTTCATAGTATTTTCTTACAGTCCTTTGTATTTCTGCTGTATCAGTTGTTACTTCTCCACTCTTATTTCTAATTTTATTTTTTTGAGTCTTCTCTCTGTTTTTCTCTGTGAGTCTAGTTAAAGGTCCATCTATCTTGTTTACCTTTTCAAAGAACCAGAGTTTGGTTTCATTAATCTTCAGTGGTTTTTTTTTTTTTTTTTTTGCCTTTATGTCATTTATTTCCACTCTGATCTTTATTATTTTCTTCCTTCTACTTCCTCTGGGTTTTATTTGTTGTTCTTTTTCTAGTTTTTTTAGATGTGGGTTAAGTTGTTTATTTGAGCTTTTTCTTGCTTCTTAAGTTATACCTATAATGCAATAAACTTCCCTCTCAGGACTGCTTTTTCTGTGTCTCATAAATTTTGAGTTGTTATATGTTCATTTTCATTTGTTACAAGGAAATTTTTGATTTCTTCCTTGATCTCATTGTTAACCTATTTGTTATTTAATAACATGCTATTTAGTTTCCAAGTGTTTGAATGCTTTTCAGTTTTTCTATTGTAGTTGATTTCTAGTTTCATGTCATTGTAATTAGGTAAGATGCTTGATATGATTTCAATCTTCTTAAATTTATTGAGATTCATTTTGTGCCCTAACATGTGGTCTATTTTAGATAATGTACCATAAGCACTTGAAGAGAATGTATATTCTGCTGCTTTATGGTGGAAGGTTCTGAAAATATCTATTAAATCCAGTAAATCTAGTGTGTCGGTTAAGGCTGCTGTTTCTTGGTTAATTTTCTTTCTTGAGGATTTTCTTTCTATCCATTGATGTTAGTGGGATAGAGCCCCTAGTATTATACTATTGCTGTTGATGTTGCCCTTTATGTCCATCAACATTTGCTTTATATATTTAGCTGGTCCTTTATTAGGCACATAGATTTTTTTCATTGATTTTAATTTATTGTGTTTACATAGATTCTAGTGTTGTCCTGAATGCAACCCACCCTCCCCCATATTCCCCTCAACATCTCCCTCAGCCCCCCTCTTTATAGCGACCTCCCTCCTTCCCTTCAGGTTTATCCCATCCTATCATCCCCTTTCCCTCTGTCCTCTTTTCCTCTGGTCCTTTTGATCCCTCCTCTGTCTCAATTCCATTCCTCAGTTCACATTGTTCATTGGATTTCTCAAATGAGTGAGATCATATGATATTTTTCTTTTTCTGCCTGGCTTATTTCACTTAACATAATAGTTTCCATGGCCATCCATGTTGTCACAAAAGGTAAGATTCCCTTCTTTTTCAAGGCCCCATAGTTTTCCATTTTACATATGTACCATAGCTTTTTAATGCACTCATCTACTGATGGACACTTGGGCTGTTTCCACATCTTCACTATTGTGAACAATGGTGCCACAAACATGGGGGTGCCTTTCTCATTTTGAATCAGTGATGTGGTGTTCTTGGGATATATTCCTAAAAGTGGGATGGATGGGTCCAAAGGCAGTTCCATTTTTAATTTTTTGGGGAATCTCCATACTGTTTTCCACAGTGGCTGCACCAATCTGCATTCCCACCAGCAGTGCAGGAGGGTTCCTTTTTCTCCACATCCTTGCCAGCACTCACTCTGTGTTGTTTTGTTGATGAGTGCCATTCTGACTGGTGTGAGTTGATATTTCATTGTGGTTTTAATTTGCATTTCTCTAATGATTAGTGATGTTGAGCATTTTTTCATCTGCCTATTGGCCATCTGTATGTCCTCTTTGGAGAAGTGTCTATTCATTTCTTTTGCTTATTTTTTTATTGGATTGTTTATCTTCCTGGTGTTGAGTTTTACATGTTCTTTATAAATTTTGGTTATTAACTCCTTTTCAGATGTATTGTCGAATATGTTCTCCCATTGTGTAGTTTGTCTTTTTATTTTGTTCATATTGTCTTTAGCTGTGCAAAAGCTTTTTAGTTTGATACAGTCCCATTTGTTTATCCTGTCTTTTATTTTACTTTAGGTACATAGATATTTATAATGGTTATATATTCTTGTTGGATTGCTCTCTTTATCATTATGTAGTGACCTTCTTTATTCCTTACTGTATCCTTTGTTTTGAAGTCTATTTTGTCAAATATAAGTATTGCTACTCCAGCTATTTTTTTATTTCAATTTTCATGAAAGATTTTTTTTCTATTCTTTTACTTTCAGTTTATGTGTATTTTCCGTTTTGAGGCAGGTCTCTTGTAGACAGCATATGTAGCGTATGTACAGGTCCTATTTTCTTATCCATGCAGCTACCCTATGTCTTTTGATTGGAGCATTTATATACATTTAAGGTTATTATTGATATGTAGTTGTTTGTTGCCTTTTTGTTCTTTAAATCTACATTCCTCTTTTACTAGACTTCCCCCCCCCTTTGTTATGTTTACAACAGGCCCCTTAATAATTCTTGCAGCATTGGTTTGGTTGTAATGAATTCCTTGAGTTTTTTTGTTGTCTGGAAAGCCTTTTATTTCTTCTTCAATTTTAAATGGTAGTCTTGCTGGATAAAAAAGTCTTGGTTGTAGGCTTTTGTTTTGCATTACTTTGAATATTCCCTGCCGTTCCCTTCTGGCCTCAAGTGGTTCTGTTGAAAAGTTGAATGTCATTCTTATGGGAGCTGCTTTGTAGGTGATTGCTTTTCTCTTGCAGCTTTTAGTATTCTTTCTTTGTCTCTTAGCTTTGATATTTTAATTATGATGTGTCTTGTTGTAGGTCTCTTTGGGTTCCTCTTTAGTGGGATTCTCTGTGCTTCTTGAACTTGTGTGACTTTTTCCTGCATCAATTTAGGGAAGTTTTTACCTATGAGTTTTTAAATCAGGTTCTCTATCTCTTGTTCTTTATCTTCTCTTTCAGGAACCCCTATGATGCGGATGTTGTTTCTCTTTATGTTGTCACAGGGCTTTCTTAGAGTTTCCTCAGACTTTTTGATCTTTTCATTTTGCTGTTCTGCTTTGTGCTTTTGTTTTTCTTGTCCTCTAAATCGCTGATTCTATCCTTTGCTTTGTCCAGCCTGCTTTTAATTCCTTCTATTATAGTCTTCATTTCTGATATTGCATTTGTCATTTCTGTCTGATTCTTTTTTATGATTTCAATGTCCTTTTTGACATTTGCTACCTTTTTATTTAGGTGCTCATTTTGTCTGTCCATTGTTGCTGTACAATTTTTGAGCATCCTAAGAATCATTATTCTGAACTCTGCATCTGGTATCTTGGTTATTTCTGTCCCATTCATATCTTTTTCTGGGGATTTCTCTTGTTGATTCATTTGAATTGAATTTCTCTGTCTTCTCATTTTGTGTCTGTAGAGACTGCTTTTTTTAATGTGCTGTTTGTCTAGCTAGCTGAGTATAGCATTAGTGTTGTCTGCCTCCAGCTTTCAGTTATGTTGTTTCTAGATCTTCTTGGATTAGCCTCAGTTGTTGTTTGTAATTTGCTGGGGGCTACTTGTCTGCTGCTACTGCTCTTTTTGCTATTTGTGTCTGCATTTTCTATGTCTTAGCTGGGTCACGTGTGAGGAGCCTTTCCTTAAGATACTACTCAATTTAGGGTTGTTATGTCCTGAGCTGATGCTCTCTATATCTGACCACTGGATGTGCCAGCCCTGGCCCTCCCTGGCTGGAACCTGGTGCAGACCAGTGGGGGTCACTGCTTATGACTGACCCTTAGTAAACTTCTTGGATCTGCAGGTGATCCAGAATTTGTGGTTGCCTCTGTTGGGCCCAGATGCCATTGTAAATGTCAGCTACACTACTAAGCTAGCTTTAATCTACTCTTGTCCAATGTGTGTGGTCTATCTATTCCCAAGGTGTGGTCTGTCTGCTGGCCTGCCACTGCTGCCTCCTCCTCGAGCACTCAGGCACCAGCACTGCTGGGTGCGTGGTTTTATGGGCTGAAGCTTGGGGTGTCCTACTGATGTGCAACCTCCTCACAGGGCTCTACCCCCATCACCAAAGCATGAGCCCCCAGGTTCTACTCCCAGCCACTGCCATGTGGGCTGCCTCGCTGGGTTCTGCCCCATGCCACTGCATGGGCCAAGTGCCACGGCTGCTGCCAAATCCAGTCCCTCCGCCCTCAGAGAGTACTCAGCAGTTTTTGGGAGGGCGGTGTATCCCAGACCTCAGCATTCAAAACCTGTGTCCCTGATGTGCCTCCTGCTTCTAAATGACTCTTTTCACTGACTGGAGCAGGAAAACCTCTTTTGGGCTGGGTAATTGTTTCCCTTTGCTGTTGTTGGTTCTCCCAGGAAAAATGGCCACTTTAGGTTTGGGGAGTGACCCAGTACAGGGGTCAGGGTGGCTGTCCCCCACAGTCTCTCTATGTGCCTCCTAGACTTAACTTTCCTCTCACAACTCCAATCCTCTCTGTGCTCACTGCTCCTGGAGCTCTGGGTAAGTGTCTGTTAATGAGGTTTTCTGTGTAGTCTCATTAATATGGAGCCTGGGTGTCTGAGAGTTCTGTATCCCTCTCACAAACAGTAACCCAGCTTTTCTTTCAGCCAGCTACTATCCATATGCCTCGTCTAGTCTCTGGGGCTCCAGTCCTGGGGCTGTGGACCCACAATTCTCTGGGCAGCCTACCCTGCCATGAGAGACCCTCTGGGCCACCTCTAGCTCCTGGGAGTGGGGCAGCCCTTTCCGCATCTCCGCCCTTCCTATCAGTCTCAGTGTGGTTTCTTCAGTGATGCTTGGTTATAGATTCCTCTTAGTTTAGTCCAAAGTTGATTTTTTATGATGATTGTTCTTAAGTTAAGTTGTAATCCACTTTGGTTCTGGGAGGTAGGAGTTGTAATGTCTGCCTACTCCATCGCCATTTTCTCCCTCTCTTAGTGATTTAATGTTAAAGATGGTTGAGATTTTAGAGTGACCATCTTCCTGTCCACTCAAGCCACATGCTCTTCTTCTTGACTCCTCTGCAACTGCCATCCCAGTGGTGACTGCTGACCTCATTGAAGAAGGCTCCTGTGGGCAACACTGGAACTGCCTTGCTACTTAGGTCTTCCCCAGCTCCCTGAAGTTTTGTTTGCTAAGAAAGGGAGCACTTGCAAAGGTTGAGCTCTGAATCACAAAATCAATGGCCATCTATCTGTGACCATAGCAGTTTTGACACATTCATCAACCTCTCCTTCTTGAAAGACCCATCTATGATGATATAGCTACTGGTTTTTTTCTGAGGCTGTAATTTCCTTCTAGCCATCCATGGAAGGTGCTCTGTGGGTTGGGGTCTCAGCTCTCTGTTCTTTCTGTTAACCACTCCATCTGAGAGGCTTCATCTGCTCTAAGTACAGCTATCAACTTTGTGCAGAGTTCTCTCCACTCCGCATCTAGCCATGCATCCCTCCTGAGCTTTGTCATCTCACCTTGTCAGCTGCTTGCCAGACATCCTTACTTGGAGGTTCTGTTGCTTCCTCATATTCAGTGTTTCTAAGAAATGAGTTCTTTCCATCCCCCACCCTCCCACATATCCTGAGGCACCATATATACTGTCAGCTCTTCTTTCATAATATCTCTTCTCACACTGTTCTTCTTTTCCATCCTCACCTCCAGTACTCATGTCCGGGCCCCTCTGTCTTACCTTCTTGATGAGTTTTCCAGCATTTTTAGCTCTGTAGACTGGTATACAAAAGGATCCTTGAGCCTCTGTTTCTATGCTCACCCTTCTAAGACCATCAGAGCAATCCTGTTTCTTGCAAGATGATAGTCTCAGCTGATTTTCCCATCATTTCCTAGGTGATCTCTAACTACTATTTCAGTCCCATTTCTCACCACACAAATTCCACACTAACTTCCTCACTGTTAACACTTTTCCCCCAAGTTCTGAACCTTTTTAGTTCCTTCCTCCTGGGGGTGAGATAAGTTCTATCAATGTCTCAAGACCCAGCTCACTGGCAGTCATAGAGAAGGACTTCATTATTAGTTTGTCTCACCTGACCTTCACTTTGCACACAGTAGAAAGATGACTCTGAGATGGCTAGTCCTCTAGGGTGTGTGGCCTTACACCAGTGTTCAGCCTTGTATATGCATTTTAAAATGGAGATAAACCCAACTCAAATGCCCACCATGGATGGGTAAGCTGGGAATTAGAGCACATTAACTTGCTATTTTTCACTTATTTATGTGTTCATTGACTGATTCTTGTATGTACCCTGATTGGAAATTAAACCCACAACCTTGGCATATCAGGACAATGCTCTAAGCTACTGAGTACCTGGCCAGGGCTAAATTAGTTCTTTTCATCCTCAGTTCTTTTTTCTCTTGGATGAGAATATAAATTTTAGGGTTGAGTCACTTACCTCATGACTCTCAGTCCTCAGCACAGTGTTGACAACTGAAAGTGTTCAGTAAGGGTTGTTGAGTAAATAAATCATTTGTGATCATCTTCCCTTCACCAAGTCCGAGCCCAGTCCTGCTCCTCTCAGAGATGCCTATCTGCCCGAGCATGAGTCAGCAGGTTTTCTGGGACATGCCCATTTTCAAACACTCTGCCATTTATTCCCAACAAGTGTTCTTGTCAGATTGTGCACTTGCATTTCTTGGTCTTAAGAATATCACTGACTGGAGCACACTCTGGTTTACATAGACTGAAACATTCTAGATGATATTCTTCACTGGTTAGCTAAGGCAACTTGAAGTGGATGTTTGAGCCCACCGGGTGGAGTGGGCAAGTGTACGCCAAGAAGATGTGTGGCTGTTATATATAATCACCTAGCCTGACTCCTCTACCTTCCACTTCTTCAATACATTCTCTGTATGCTGCCTTTTTCTTTTTAAATATGCTCTGAAATATAATTTCTAAACATACTTACTTTTTTTTCTTTGTATTTTTCTGAAGTGAGTAGTGCGGAGGCAGAGAGACTCCTGCATGTACCCGACCAGGATCTACCTGGCAAACCCACTAGGAGGCAATGTTCTGCCCATCTGGGGCATTGCTCCATTGCAACAGGAGCCATTCTAGCACCTGAGGAGGAGGCCATGGAGCCAACCTTAACACCTGGGCCAACTTTGCTCCAATGAAGCCTTGGCTGCTGTTGAGGAAGAGAGAGAGAGAAAGGAGAGTGGGAAGGCTGCAGAAATAGATGAGCACTTCTCCTGTGTGCCCTGGCCAGGAGTTGAACCCGGGACTTCCACATGCTGGGCTGATGTTCTACCACTGAGACAACCATCCAGGGCCTAAACATAATTTCTATATGTTCTAAACTTCAAAATTAAAATAAAAATGTTATTACTTCAACACTTTTTTATTTATTGAACATATTTATACACTTTTCCTGTTTCTATAAACTGGGGGTGCAAGTGTAAAATTTATGTTATACCTTGAAGAGTTCCTACTCAGTGGGGAGAGAGATAAATCTGCAGAAAGTGAATTCAGATTCTCAGTGGATAAGAACAATATCTTTGGTAGCAGAATGTATTTCTTTTCTATGGCTATTTTGACAAAGTACTGCAAACCAGGTGGTTTAAAGTATCATTAGTGTATTGTTTCATAGTCTGGAGGGAAGATGGTGATGTAGCTGCCTCCTTCTGAGGCTGGGAGACAGAATCTGTCCCGTGATGGTCTCCTCTCCCCTGGTGGTCTGCTGGCAGACTTTGGCTTATGGATGCATCACTCAGTCTTCATGTGATTATCTCTGTGTCTCTGTCCCTTTACATTGGGTTCCCCCATGTGTGTCTCTCTGCTCAAATTTTCCCTTACCGTAAGAACACCAGTCACTGTGGATTAAGGCCCACTCTAGTGATCTCATTTTTACTTGATTATCTTTTTAAAGACTGTTTTCAAATAAGATCACATTCTAAGTTTCTAGAGCTTAGAAATTCAATATATCTGCCTCAAGGGGGAAACAATTTAACCCATAACATAGAGGGAAGAGAAAAGACACTAATTTCAAGTTCAGTGTCAGACTGTATTACCCTTGAACATTTTCTTAAATCTCTAATGTATAAAATCAGGATAGCAATATCTCCCTTGCAAGGTTGTTGTGATGATCAACTTAGTTAAAAAGATGGTGCCCTTAACAACTTTCTGGGTATACAATAGGTATTCAATAAAAATAAACTATTATTATAAAAGCTACATTATATATATATATAATTTATATATTAGTTTCATTGTATATTTTAACTGAATTTTTTCTTAATTAAAATGTTTTGATTACTCTGGCTGGCTGGATAGCTTGCTTAGTTTGAACATCACCCTGATACGCAAAGGTTGCTGGTTCCATCCCTGGTCAGGGCACATACAGACATAGATCAATGTTTCTCTCTCTCTCTCTCTCAAATTAATAAATAAACTTAAAAAATAATTTGTAAAAAATACATTAAATAAAACATCATAAAAATGTGACTAAAGAGATAGTATGATTTATTTGTGACAAAATTAAAACATATTTTATTACTATTAACAAGGCATATGGTGGGTATGGGAAAAAACATTACAGGAGTTCCTCGGGTTACCGCACAGTTTCGTTTCTATAACAGTGACGTAACCTGAATTTTGGTGTAAGTTGAAACACACCTTAGCCTAAGTCACTTTTCTATCCTAACACAGTTTTAAAATCATAATATAAAGTATAGAAACACAACTAAACCATAGAAAAAGAAAAGGACATAAATATACTGTACTGTACACTGTACTGTAGTAATAGAAAAAATGTAAAGAAATGACAAAAAAAAATTTCTTACCTTTATTCCTGTGGTTGGCTTGCCCACTGGAAGGGGCATTGCAAGGTGGGAGAGAGTGACCTATTATTAGGAGGAGGAAGCTGGAGAGGCAGGAGAATCTGCAGAAGGTGCTGGAGACACTGGGTCAGGTGAATCAGGATTGCCTAAGGGACATGCAGGAGATGCTGGAGATGAGTCTACCTGTACTACAGGTGTTTCATTTCGAGAAGTAGCTTATATAGAGGGTATAGGATCTGTTGCAGGCCTCTCTACCTTCTCAAAGAATTGTTCCAGGCTAGTCTGGAAGGTTGATGACTTCTTCTCTTCCAAAGTCTGCCTATAGCATTGCAAGACATCCACAGCAGCTCTGTAGACCTTACTGAATCTGTCATCGCTGGGGTCCTCAGCCTGAAAATTTGCCAACCCATCCTCTACCTTAGAAAAACCTTCCACCAAACCCTTGGTAGTAAAGCTCCTGGTCCTGAGGTTTCTATCTTTTCCTCTTCAATCAGCTGTTTCTCCAGCTGAATGAGGTCCTCAGCAAACGGTTCTGCTCCATGTAATGCCAGTAGCCTTGTGACATCCATCACGATGGCTTTCCTCTTCTTTGAAGCACTACCTTCTGAAGACTCTGACTTTCACTTAGGAGCCATGATAAAGGCCAAAAGGTTGCCAAACAGAGCAACACAAATGGAACACTTGTGCTTTTAACAGTCCAAAATGGCGTAGGTAAGAGTACTGGGGGATGCCAACTCCCTCACTCATATGCTGCATTACTGTGAATTCTTTCTTTGTGTGAAAGCAAACTAGTTCACCCCTGTTGTCCATAAGTATGATGTTAACCGCATAAGCTGAAATACTTACATCTCAATTTTTTAAACTTTTATGGGAGTGAGAACCATAAACTAAAAACGTCATATGTTGAGATTGTCATAACCTGAGGAATCCTGTAGATTGAAAATTTTAATATATTTCTCCATATTTTATTATTCTATCATCTATTTTCTATCTATCTATCATCTATCTATCTATCTATCTATCTATCTATCTATCTATCTATCTATCATCTATTGCCTATGTTTCAGTTTATCTGATTGCTTCTCTGTCTATTCATGTCCTACAATACAAGCCAATTGATTGGGTGATAGATTAAAACATCTTCTATAGTTTAGAGTTTGGAGGGGAGGTATAAACATACAAACAGGTAGTTTTAATTATAATATAGAATGTGCTACAGCAAAGGGATGGAAAGGTGTCTGAGTAAACTAAAGAGAGCTATTTATCTCAAACTGGAGGCTCAATGAAAGACTGTTTTTGATTTTTAAAGAGTAAGACTCATCCAAATGAGCGAGATAGGTGGCATTCTTCATGATCTGGGTGCATGTGTTGGTGCCACCAATATTGGAATCTCAAGCAATTCAATAGCACCACAACAGTCATAGTAACTGACATTTACTGAACACATACTATATACCAGGCATGATACTGAATTCTTTACATATTGTTTTTCATTTAAACTTTACAAAAACCTCTGAGGAATCTTTATTCTCATTTTACAGAAGAGGAAGTTGAGCATGGGTAGTCTGCATGGTTTGCTGATGGCTACCTGGCAGACTCCTCCTTTTAAGTACCTCACAAACCGAGTGTCAAGTTTGAGGAACTATCTCAGAGAGAGGGGATCAGAGCTCTCAGCAGAGATATCAGCAGGGTGGTGAGAAAAGAGGGGTAGGACCTTTCTAATTTTTGCACCATTTAATCCTCCAAGGAACCCTCTTCCTCCTTGATAGGTAAGAAAACTAAGGCTCTGCAGAGTTGAGATCCTTTTCACAGACCTTATGATTTAAGTGGAAAAGCCAGCTTGACCTACAAGGCTGTTAGGACTGACTGTGTGTCCTGGACCAGCTGCTCTGTAGTCTAGCAAGAGGGGTGGGAAGCACAGGGTTAGACCTGCAAGCCTAGGGACTGCAAGTAGTGTCATGATTCTGCCACATCATGATGGTGGATGGTGCACAGAAGCCCTCTTGTTTCCAAAATGTCAGGACAAATAATGGATTTCAAGCCTAATAAATTTCTACCATTTTACAGATTTGCTGATTGTTTGACCTAATGCTTTTAACAAAACTTCCAAGAGACATTTACAATTTATTTTAAGTACAAATGCTTGTCTTAAACCCTTGAAATTCTCATCTCAGAAGAGACAGAATGAGCAAAGTACAATGAAAGAATGAAGGACAAACATCTAAGTTGTTGTGGAGTTAGAAGTGGTTTTGAAGGATGAGTAGTAGTTTTCTAGGCAAAGTTTAGAGAAAGACTATTCCAGGCAGAGATCCTCTATACTGTCTCTTAATCCTGAATTTCCTGCCTGTGTAAATGGCACTACCTACTCTGAGTCAGGTGAGAAGGGAGACTGCTTTACCTGTTTTGCCCTCTGCTGTGTCCACAAGTCAAGAGCAAGAGCAGTGACATTTACGGTAGTCAGTCAGTCACTCAATAAATACTTGTGCAAATGGCGTTCCCATGTCCAGCAGTGCTGGCAGTAAGAAGATTCGACTTGACTGTCTTGGTTCTCAATCTGTCAGTTTGTCAACACCACCTTTTCTTCTGTTTCTCCTCCCATCCTCCTAGCAAGATTCTCTGTACTGAAACGAGGGCAGTGCCCCTACAAATAATCTCTCCACTTCATGTATGTGAGTACTTCATTTATCCTACCCATCTTTGTCAACTCGGTATCCCTGAAGAGCAGTTAGAATGCTTTCTTCCTCTGCTCAGAAACCATCAGTGCAGCTTTCAAGACACTACAGTATGAGCACTCTGCTTTTTCATTTTAGGGCTTACATCTCATCTACTTAAGTTCTATGTTCCAGAACTTATGGTCTCTATTTCCCTCACCTTTAAACTTTTCCTTCATGTGGTTTCCAGGATATGGAAGCTCTCTTTCCTTTCCAAGTATACCTGTTGATATCAACCCATCACCCATGGCTAATCTTGGGCACCACTGTCTCCATGAGGGTCTCCATGAAGCTTTTCTAACACTTTACAGCTTTGTGGTGATACTTGGAATTTTATTCACTGTACCCATATTCCTAGCCCAGATGCTTGAATAGAGTGGACATTATACACTATTTGACTAAGCACCAGTTAGGCACCAACCGCACTGCTAGATGCAAGGATCACATTTTGAGGATGGTACAAGAGAAGCACATGAAATTATTTTGTATGCACACTTGAGGTATTCAAAAATGAGGATGAAGATGATGGTGATGATATGGAGATGGTGATGGTCGTGATAGTGGTATTGAAGCTGAATGTGATGTGCAGAGTATTCATATTTCCTTTCCAGATCTACTCTCCACCTGTCGCATCCTGTTCTTTCCCTGGGAGACTGCTCCCTGTGACTGTGTCAGCCGAGGTCCTTTGCCTTTTAGTTCCTGTTCAGTTCAGCCAATAGGAAATAAATCAATGGGAAATCAGAGAGTGACAGGAGAGACTGTTTGGGTAATTATCCCCCCCAGCTGTCTTTGCTGGGCCTCAATTTGACAGTGGTTGCATTTGGAAAGCCACAATACCTTTCAGTTGATCCTTCCTATATATTAGAGTCTCATAACTAGTCCCTACCTTGCCCCTTCAGGGCTAGGATGGTAATACCCCCACCTCTCATTGTTGTCAGTCTCTAGTGTGTCACTGATAAGTTCCCTGAGCTGTGCCATAACCACCTTTGCAAAACTCTCAAAATTTTTCTTTTGTAGTGTGGCATGTGCATTTCATGCTGAGACCAATGAAAACCAGTGATGATAGTGGTGGTGAGAGTGGTTGTGGCGGTTTTACCCCCAGCTGGCAGTCTGAGAATTCTACTATACAACTCCATGTGGAGAGGATGGAGAATTGTGGCAGAGACTAGCAAGGTACTCACTGTATTAGTTATCTGTTACTGTGTAATAAGTTACCCCCAAATTTAGTGGCTTAAAGCAGTAATAATGATTTATTATTTCTTATCATTTTTTTGCAAGTCAGAAATTCAGCTGGGTACAGCAGAATAGCTCATTTCTGCTCCATTATGTTTAGAACTTACTGTAGAATGTTGAAGGCTCATTTACTGACAGGTCTAACAGTTGACCCTGGCTGTTGGCTGGGGAACAGTTTGGGGCTTTCCACTGGAACATACACACGTGGCCTAGGCTTCCTCACAATATAGTGGCTTGAGTCCAAAGGTGAGCATGCAGAGACACACAGAGAGTGAGCCAAGCTGAAACCATTTGTCTTTTATAATGTCGCCTTACGAGCCATGCACTGGCACTTTCACTATGTTCTACAGGTGGAGATAGTTATAAAGTTCCTCCTAGACTCAAGGGGAGGGAATGTAGACCCCACCTCTTAGCGGGGGAGTGTTAATATCTGTGATTTATTGTCGACTCTATAGTGAGGGCTAGAATGAAGTAAGCCACTTCTGGACCTACACATTAATCTCCATGGACTAGCCACTCTTTTACCCCATACAGTGGCACCTGTGCAGAATGTATTGTGGTTTCCAGGATATGGAAGCTCTCTTTCCCTTCCAAGTATACCTGTTGATATCAACCCATCACCCATGGCAATGAAGATGACAATGACACAAAAGTCAAGGACCCTGAATTCCTGAGTCATCAAATGGAGGAGCAGCAACCATCCATATTGACCTTTGTGAGTATGATAATTAAACTTCATGTGTGTTAATTCTCTGGGATTTTTAATTATCACAAGAACTTTATAACCCCAAATTTTGTTTGAGCCAATGTATCCCTCTTCCTGTATTAACAGCTGAACTATTAGGATGACACATATATGATAAAAACAAGACACTAGGGTTAAGTTCTTCTCTTCTGTATGATCTGTGCACCTATCTCCCCCCTGAGTAGTGCTGAGCAGTAAAATGACCATGAAAAGAGAAGAATATAGTCATCAGGACTGCCTAGGTCTTGACCAGCAGGATCACTGACTGTATCCAAAAAGGTCTTGGCCAAGTCAAACAGAGGGAAAGGGCAAGTGTTGCTATAACTGCAGTAACTATTCAGTCCTTCTTTGGAGGGTCTTGGAGAACATGGATATTGTTGTGTTGAAAATGACTGGCAGGCCAGCGTCCACAGAGGCCTTACCTCACCACAGAAGGCACTGTCTGAAGGAGAGAGTGTGCATGACGTCCGTCCCATTAAAAGGCCTGGAAAAACATCTGTCAAGTGATATTTAGAACTGACATTTATAAGGATCCAGCCTACAGAGGGTTTCACTGGGCTTGCAAAACCATGTTTTCCATTCTTCCCCCTCCCCAAATTCTGTAATTAAGCAATGTTCATGGTGTTAACTGTGTGTATAAAATGACATGCTCAAAAGACTTTATTTTTAAAAGCTTTTTTATTTAGAAATAATTTTGACAATAATAACAGTTTAATAATAATACAGATAATAATTTCAAAAAATAATATTTCTTTCCTAAGCAGTTTGAAAGTAAGTTGCACACCTCTTGGCTCATTATCCTGGGTATTTTCTCTTTACTCTTAAATAATTCCTAGCATATTTTCTAGGAGTAAGGATATTTTTACATTACCATGACAAGCACAATTGTCAACCTCAGTGAATTTAGCATTGACAGTCTTTTCTCCTAATCTACAATCAGTATTTAGATTATATTATTGCATCAATAACGTACTATTTAGCGTTTTTCACCTCAGCACGTCAGTCTCTGTGACCATCTGTAATCTGAAACATTTCTAACTTTTCTTTGTATAATACTTACAATCTTGGCTGTTTTGAAGAATACAATTCCTTGTCTTTGTTTCTCCTGTTTCATCGCGATTAGATTCAGGTTGCCTCCCGGACTGGGTACCCACTGATGATGCCATGTCAGGCCTGGGGCATCTCCTCTGTTGTACAGTGTTCGTCTTCCCTCATTGCTGATCTTGATTTTAATCACAATGGCAGTTACTTCTGTAAAACTCTTAAAAAGAAGTTACCTCTGAAAGTATAATTCCCTGAAACTATTTTCCAAGTGTAAGTCTGTGGAGTTTCAGTCTCTTCTAAGAATAAAAAAAATTAGTTGTAAATGTTTTCCTGATAGAATAAAGTCAGTCAAGTCATCCTGAGTGCAGCAACGGTGCTTCTAAATGAGCCTGGTAGGGTGATGCGGGTTCTATACTCAGGCAAGGAGATCAAGCCAGAACACACAAACAAGTGAAGTCCAATGTCAATCTGGGAAATTAGACACAGAAGGAGGTCCTATGTTTGGTTGCTAAGATTTAGGAAATAGAAACCCAGACTCTGAATTATTCTTCATCAAATGGAAAGTTTCTGAAGGAGAACATTGGCTGGAAGGCATTCCCATGGATGGATCTCAGTTTTCTCACCATGAGTGCAGTCCGGTCTAATATATTCACATTCTGCTTTGGTACAGAAATAGAAGAGATGCTCATTCCACTTCGGGAATATTGATTGCAAAGTAGTAACTAACACATAGCTTCAAGGTCAGAAAAGATCTAATAAACTGTACCTTTACATGATTGAAGTCTATGCTGAGAGTCACGGAATTACCTTGTGCATTTCTCTGGTTCTAAGAGAATTTTTTCTAACATTTATTATTTCTGAACTTTAGATGTCTATATCAAAGGCAGCTAGCTACAGTATTTATAGGTAGAGTAGTTGTAAATAGAAAATCTATCTTTATGTCCTTAAAGATTCAACTAATTGGAACCTAATTTTTCCTCCACCATTGGTTGCACTATAAAGAAATACATATTTTATTGAGGAATAATTTATATACGCTAAAGTGTATCCTTCTTAGTGTAGAGTTCCAGGAACTTTGACAAATAGAATAGTCATGTAACCAAGACCAAAATCAAGGTACAATTTCCCTAAAAATTTCCCTAATGCCCCTTTGTAGTCAAACTCCCAACTCCAGCCTCTTGCAATCATGGAATTGTTTTCTATCCTTATAGTTTTGCCTTATCCAGAATGTTATATAAGCAGGTACATATATATGTGGCCTTTCTGTGTCTGGCTTCTTGTGCTTAGTGAATGCAGTTAAGGTTAATCCATGTTGTTGTAAGTATTAGTAGTTTGTTCCTTTCCACTACTAAACAGTATTCCATTGCAGGGATGTCCCACACAATGTTCACCTATTCATCAAATGACATTTGTATTGTTTTTGGATTATTATGAATAAAGCCATTGCAAAGATTCATGTTCAGGTTTTTGTGTAAACACACATTTTCATTTCTCTTAGGTAGTTAGAAGTAAAATTTCTGGGTCATGTGGCAAGCATATGTTTGAGATTTTAGGGAGCTAGCCCACTGCTTTCTAGGTGCCATAACAGTTTGCAGTCATGGCAGCAATGTATGAGCATTCCGCATCATGATGTTAGCATTTTTTATTTTTTTTTATTTTTATTTTTTTTCATTTTTCTGAAGCTGGAAACAGGGAGAGACAGTCAGACAGACTCCCGCATGCGCCCGACCGGGATCCACCCGGCACGCCCACCAGGGGCGATGCTCTGCCCACCAGGGGGCGATGCTCTGCCCATCCTGGGCGTCGCCATGTTGCGACCAGAGCCACTCTAGCGCCTGAGGCAGAGACCACAGAGCCATCCCCAGCGCCCGGGCCATCTTTGCTCCAATGGAGCCTTGGCTGCGGGAGGGGAAGAGAGAGACAGAGAGGAAAGCGCGGCGGAGGGGTGGAGAAGCAAATGGGCGCTTCTCCTGTGTGCCCTGGCCGGGAATCGAACCCGGGTCCTCCGCACGCTAGGCTATGTTAGCATTTTTTAAAAGAAATTTTAATATGGACAATTCCTTCCTTCCTTCCTTCCTTCCTTCCTTCCTTCCTTCCTTCCTTCCTTCCTTCCTTCCTTCCTTCCCTCCTCTCTCTCTCTCCTTTTCTCTCTCCCTTTCTCTCTCCCTCTCTTTCTTTCTTTCTTTCTTTCTTTCTTTCTTTCTTTCTTTCTTTCTTTTAAAAAAATTTTATTCAGTGAGAGGAGGGGAGGCAGAGAGAGGGACTCCTGCATGCTCCCCAACTGGGATCCACCCAGCAAGCCTACTAGGGGGCGATGCTCTGCCCATCTGGGGCATTGCTTCGTTGCTTGGCAACTGAGCTCTTCTTAGTGCCTGAGGAGGAGGCTATGGAGCCATCCTTAGTGCCTTTGGCCAACTTGCTCCAATCGAGTCATGGCTGTAAGAGGGAAAGAGAGAGAGAGAAAGAGAGAGAGAGAGAGAGAGAGAGAGAGAGAGAAGGAGAGAAAAGCAAGAGGGGGAGGAGTAGAGAAGCAGATGGGTGACTCTTCTGTGTACCCTGACTGGAAATTGAACCTGGGACATCCACACTCCAGGCTGATGCTCTACCACTGAGCAAACTGGCCAGGGATGACATTTTTTTTATATGATGATTTGTCCATATTCTGTGGCAAAGAGTCTGTTCAACATTTTTATTTGATTTTTTGTTTTCTTTTGTTGGGTTAAAAAGTTTTTAAAAGTTCTATATCTAATATGTATTTTGCAAATATTGTCCTTCAGTCAGTGGCTTGCTTTTAATTTGTTAACAGTGTCATTTTTAGAATAGATTTTCATTTCTGTGAAGTCCAATTTATCAATATTTTTCTTTCCTATGTTTATTTTTGGTGTCATATTTAAGAAATATTTGTCTAATCCAAGGTCACAAAGATTTTATGCAATGTTTTCTTTAAGAACTTGTATAATTTCACATTTAAGTCTAAGGTCCATTTTTAATTTACTTTTATATGTGGCATGAGGTACAGATTAAAGTTGTGTACATTCATCATGGTGAATTTTTTATTTGTTTTTCTTCTTAATATTAAAGATAATATTAAGTCAAAGGTGCAACTTATGAAAGATAAAGTTTTTAAGTAAAAGAAGTACAAGAAATAGAAGATCAATGCTACCTGGATGAGTTTTTGTGAGAAAGACCTAGAGTCAAGGTAGACTCCAAGCTCACCTAGTACCGACAGGGTGCCTCAGCTGTTTAGATAGGTTGGCAATGTGGCATCCAGGAAAAAAAAGGCACTAATTCTATTGTTTTCCACCCTGGACAAGCTCTACTTGAAGTTACGATTTTGTATGATTTTTTTTTTTTTTTTTTTTTTAGGGACACAATGTGACAAAAAGAAAAAAAGACGAGTATAATCTTGGTAGGTTTGGCCTAGGGATGGGGACAGGAAGGCAAGGGAGCAGAGGGTCTGAACATCATTTCTGAGAAGCAATAGTCTTTGTTCTTTGGAAAGGCAGCAGAGGGTTAAAACTCAAACTTTAACATCAGCCAAACTAGCCAATGATAAAAATCTCAATCTTTTATCATTCTATCTGTCAAACTTTAAGTGACTTCGTTAACTTCTCTGAATTTTTGGTTCCATACCCACAAAATGTACATGAGAAAACTTCCTGTCTCATAGTTTTTAGTGTGAGCAAATAAAATAAGATAACCCATGCCAAATACTTAACTCAATGCCTTAAGTTTTGTAAGTGCTTTAAAAATGTTAGCTATTTTTCTTGCTATTTATTATTTATTCTTTCATTCATTGAACTTTTACCATGTTATCAGGCCCTGGGAGTATCAAAATGAGATAATCTCTTAAGAGGCTTAGCCTAGTCAAATTGGAAATGGGACCAACGGAGGCAGGCTAGTAGAGACTGAACTTTGTAGTTTGCATAGGAGCTACCTTGGGTGCTTGTGCGTGTTTGTGTTTGTGTGTGCAGTGTGAGATATGATTGTGGATGTATACATTTACCATGGTGGGATTTTTGTTTTCTTGCAGAGAGATACTATTAAGCCAAGGATGCATCTTCCAGATGATGGAATCTTCAACTGAGAGATGTATAATAAATAAAAGGTTAATGAGGGATCTGAGACGGCCTGGGGGCAGAAGGCCAACCACTGTTTTCCAGAAGGCCGACCCTTGAACTCAGACCTGTAAGAATCAGCCAACCTGGAGTGGGGTGGATGAGGACATACAAGGTGGTCCACAGTGAGCAGCTAGCCAGGTTTCTAAAACATGGTGGTAAAGAGCATGGATTGTGCAGCTAGATAGACCCCATTTTGTGAATTCCGGACAAGTGACTTAACCTCTTTGAACCCTACTCTCTTCACGTGTGAGGCAGTAATTCTACACCTCACGTAGCTGTAGGGATAACAGGGAGCACTTGTGTAGCTTCCAGAGAGCACCCAATGGGCTTCACTGTTTTTCTAATTATCCTCATAACTCAAGTGATCTTGGTAGTCTGGAGCAGAGGGGAAGCAGGGGAGGCTGGGGGAGACCTGAGAGGCAGCCGGAAAGAAGATGAATGAGCCAGGCTGTATGATAGGGAAGGGAGACGGTATCTATCCTACAATGATTACCCAGGGCAGGCTCATAAGCAAGGACTACCGATTTCTAAAGAAGCACTTGAGCACTGAACAGGACTACAGGTTGCAAGCGGTCTGACTGGAGGCAGGGAGAGTAGTCAGGGGACTGACAGGGCTACAGGTTGCAAGCGGTCTGACTGGAGGCAGGGAGAGTAGCCAGGGGACTGACAGGGCTACAGGTTGCAAGCGGTCTGACTGGAGGCAGGGAGAGTAGCCAGGGGACTGACAGGGCTACAGGTTGCAAGCGGTCTGACTGGAGGCAGGGAGAGTAGCCAGGGGACTGACAGGGCTACAGGTTGCAAGCGGTCTGCCTGGAGGCAGGGAGAGTAGCCAGGGGACTGGCAGAAATCCAGGCAGGAAATAAAGCCTGCGGGAATGGAGGCCATCGCAGGTGGGTAAAGAGTGGAGGGCAGAGGGGCGGTACCCAAGGGGCGGCACTGGAGGCTTGGCTGGGTGAGAGAGAGGAGCAAAAGGTGGAGTGCAGGTGACTTCCAGACATCTGGCTGCTATGAGACGGAGAAGATGGGAGGGAACACGTTTGTAGGGAAAGAAAATGAGTTCCCATTTATCTTGAAGTAGCTGTGGTTCATCAAATCGAGAAGCCCTGTGTGCAGTTAATATGTAAGTGCAGAGCCTGAAGGAAGTATCTTCCCCGGAGAAGCTGACATGGTGATGCCCTCAGATGGTAACAGAATCTTCAGTGATAACAGACATTGAGCAATAGCTAAACAGCCTATGTTTACATGACTTCTCCGACAGACAGACCTTGGGCACGCTGCTTAATCACCCTGAGCCCCAGTTTCCTTAACTGTATAGGGCAAGCCATGTTACCTCATGTAATACAACACGTCCACATGCCCACTATCCTCATTTGACAGCTGAGCAAACTGAGGCTCAGAGAGGTTGAAAGACTTGCTCTAGGTCACACCACTGGTAAGAATGGAGTTTGATCTCAGATTGACTTGGGTTTAAACTCTAAATCCAATAGGTGAAGGTAGAAGGCAGGAAAAAAAAGGGCTCAATTTAAAAGGACATTTTAGCAATTAAAAACACCTGGGGATGGACTAAACCAAATCACAGAATAAGGATGCACCTCCAGGGGGGCGTTGGGGCTCAGCCTGGATGACGAGCCTCCAGGAGGACCCGTCGCTTTGTATCGTGTAGACATGTTTATGTGCTTGTGTCCCGCTCTGGAGGATGAGTTTCTTGAAGTTTTATTACGTGTTGAATCTCCTGACTTACTGCAGGGCCTGAGAGGTAGTGAGAGCTTATTAGGTGTGCTGGCTGGCTGGTTTTAGAGAGGACTGTTGTCCTAAGAAGTTACACATGCTCTCTGTGTCCTATGACCCTTTCTTGGGCTGAGGCTCTGACTTCTCAGAGACATGAATAAAACATCTCCACCGGGAGTCAGCTTGGAGTACCGTGGAGGCTGGGAATGGGAAACATCAGCAGTACAAAAAGGAGCATGTACTTGATCTCCTTTACCCAATTTACAAATATATGGTAACAGAAGGATACTAGATGTTTGGTGGTGAGCACACAATACAGTATACAGATATCAAATTATAATGTTGTACACTTGAAATTTATATAATGTTGTTAACCAAGCTTACCTCAAAAAAAAAAAAAAAAGCAAGCCCTGACCGGTTGGCTCAGCGGTAGAGCGTCGGCCTGGCGTGCGGGGGACCCGGGTTCGATTCCCGGCCAGGGCACACAGGAGAAGCGCCCATTTGCTTCTCCACCCCCCCCTTCCTCTCTGTCTCTCTCTTCCCCTCCTGCAGCCAAGGCTCCATTGGAGCAAAGATGGCCCGGGCCCTGGGGATGGCTCCTTGGCCTCTGCCCCAGGCGCTAGAGTGGCTCTGGTCATGGCAGAGCGACGCCCAGAGGGGCAGAGCATCGCCCCCTGGTGGGCAGAACGTTGCCCCTGGTGGGCGTGCCGGGTGGATCCCGGTCGGGCGCATGCGGGAGTCTGTCTGACTGTCTCTCCCCTTTCCAGCTTCAGAAAAATACACACACACACACACAAAAAGGACATGAAAGGAGGAGGGTAGTGCAGATGGGGGATGTGGAGATGTGGAGACTCGGACTTACTACAATGCCTGCCTTTACCGACCAGTCCCAGGATGGAACAGAAGCCCATTCTCAGGCTCTGCTTTGTGGGGTAAGCTGGCGAGTAGCTTAGACTCCAAGGGTCTGGGCCATGTTTACATTTACACTCCAAGAATCCTGAGTGAACTAAAGTATTTTCACCTGGGGTTGCTGGGAAGGAAGTGAAAAACCCTTCCCTATCTGGCTGGACAAGGTAAGACAAGAGTGAGTGCCTTGGAGGATCCTGGCAGAAATGCTTCATAAATGAAGGGTCAACAATGAGGTATGTCATCTACGACTTACGTGACTCAGTGCTGAAAGCAAACCAGCCAAATTGGTGTGAAGATCCTGTTTTTACACTGACTGCTGCTGAAGCTCTGAGAGGTGCCGCATCCGGCCTAGGATCACACAGCCAGGATGTGGGAAGCTGTGAATTAAGCCCGGACTCCCAGGGGTAGGAAAATAGAGCTTCTCAGGTCACAAAACTTCTTAAAATTGTTCCTTTCTCCTTAAAGATATCAATATCAGAGGGAAAACACTGATGTAAGATTAAGGTAGTCTTTTCAGAGCTGAGGATCTCAGTTGGAAGAGAAGAAAAATTTTGTCTCTCAGGTTGTGTTCGTTGATTCCAGATGCAGGGCTAACAACCCCACCACCCCTCTGGATGTGATTGGATTCCTCTTGGAAGTCAGAGCAGTGTTTGGAATTGCTGAGGAAACTGAATGTGAGATGATAAGTGTGTGGTGCATGTGAGCGTGTGCAGCTGTTGTGTTAATCTTTTCAAAGAATTCTGCGGGCACTTGTTCTGTGCAGAGCGTGGAAAGCACTGTCCAGCAGGCTCCTCATGGGAGCTGGATTCCAGTTCCGTGGATGGCAGGCGCCTCTTTGGGTAGCTCTCCAAGCATCACACCTGGAGAATGACCTCACGTCCTTGGGAAGTGCTTTGTTCTTTGCTCCCTGCCTCCACTGACCTTTGTTCCTGGCTGAACTAATTTGCCTCAGTGGTTAATTAGCAGGCTGCAAAGTTAAGGAGAACAATGCAGAAGCACAGCTAGTTCCCTCTACTTGGCTTCTCATTTGCAGAAGGTGGGTAATGGGGGCTGGAGGTCTTGCATTCACAATTCACACCCTCTCTTTCAAGCTATTTCCTCAGTCACATAATGTGCTAAATTCTGTCTTTTCCTTAACTCACCTGTTGGCGCTATGACATCCTAAGTTCATGGGTTGTCCTGGTAACCACTGGGACCCATTTGTGAGAAAGCTAAAGTTTTTTTTTTGTTTTTTTTTTTCCTGGAAAGTTAGCTGCCTCTGTCTGCGAGGGTGGAGAAGGCTTGGTGGGGACCACTGGGGTCTACCAGATAACCCATGATAACATATTTGACCTCATGATGTTCCCCCAAACTCTGGTGCTCTGGCTTACTTAAGCTCAGAAATATACACAGATGTTATAGAGTTTCCAAACTTTGCACTACACTTGCACAAATCATCAGTTTGTAAAAAGGTCTATTGTGATTTCTACAGATTGGGGCATGGCTCCTTACCCAACCTGGCATCTGAAGGTTAATCAAGCCTGTTTATTTGTGGACTCTTGGTCATAGGAAAGGCTCTTAGAGATTTTTATATATATATATTTTTTTACCTTGGGTAAAAAATTTATCTGAACTCACTAAGGGGTAACTAGGACCCGAACTCCCGGTAATTTTCAGCAGGACCCTAGCTAGCATTGGCCGACTGACACCCACAGATGTGCTGAATGGCTGCAAGAGCCAAGGCAGATCTGCATGGGAGTGACTCTGTCTGTTCTCCTCCCGCCTTCCATCCCCCCCCCCCCAGAATCCCTAGTGTTTATCTGGAGGCTGGTTTCCTTGTGATTAATTCATATCGAGTGACCAGAGACCAAGTACCCCTACTCCTACAAAGTCATACACTGTAGAGGTTAAGATGGAGTGTGTGGTCACAAGGAGGGTTGGGATTCCCAATTGGCCATTCATAAGCTACAAGACCACTGGCTCTGTCCTGTGACCTCTTTGTGCCTCACTTTCCACATTTGTAAATGGGGATGATAAAACCTAAATTACGAGGCTATTCTGAGCATTAAATGAGTTACTATGTATAAAATAACTTAAAACAATAGATTATGATTGTCTTAGCCTTCCAAAGAAAACGAACAGATGGGTAATGGTATAATTCCAAGATGGTCAATGAATGCGAACACTATGAAGGTGTGGCTTGCTAGTTCCTTCCTGTTGGAGACCATTTCAACGTGTTTGGGACCACGGTTGCCCAGTGCTGAAGCTTGTATTCTGTGTTCACTTTTTTTCCCCTCATTGCCAGGTTTTCTACATGCTTTGGTTCTGGAAAAATTATTTTTAACAGGCATTTAAAAAAAAAGTTTAATAACCAAATATTATATAAAAATTTAAACGTATAAAAATTATACTCTGTCTGTGGCATGTAGTCTCTAAGAGGACTACCTTCTGGCTTTGTGTAATATTCTCCTCTTGAGCACTGTGCTTCTGACGAATGGAGCGTGGGCACAACGAGGGGATGGCTCTTCCACGACTACCTTGCAAAGGATTGTGACTCCTTCTTGCCAGCAGCCTCTCCCTCCTCCTGCTTTGATGGAGCAAGCTGCCATGTTGGAGTGGCTCACATGGTAAGGAACTGAGGGTTAACCTCTGGCCAATAGCCAGAGAGGAACTGAGGCCCTCAAGAAACTGAATCCCACCAACAATCATGCATGTGAGCTGGGAAGTGGATCCTTCTCCAGTGGAGTTTTCAGTTGAAACCCCAGTCCTGGCCAACATCTCAACTGCAGTCTTACAAGAGATCCCAAAGCTGAGACTCCAGCTAAGTCATGCCTGGGTTCCTACCAACAGAAACTGTGAAATAATAAATAGGTGTTGATTAAGGCAGTCAGTTTTACATGGACTCATTATAGAGTAAGAGGTAACTAATAGTACACACTGGATTATCTGATTTTATCCTTGTGTCTTTTCTCAGAGAGGTTATGTAACCATGGTCAGATCACACAGCTATAAAGTTGTTGACATGGCACTTGAACCCATTCACAGCTGCTTCTCAGAAAAGGCTACAAAACATAGGGTCTCAGAGTGTCTCTTAAGATTTCCTTTGTGAATCTTAGCTCTGTTTTTTTAGAATGACTACCCTGCTTTCATTGTCTGGTGTGGGAAAGGAACAAATGATCACTGATCACCAATTCTGCCAGGGACCCTGGCTGGTTAGGTCGGTATCACTGCACCCAATGTAGTACTGGGCTTCCTAAGGTGGCTTTTGCAGGCACTGGTCCCTCCAGGTTCTCTGTTCAAAGTGTCCCATGGCCCAGTATGTTTGGGAAAGCACTGTATGCTTCTCTTGGAAACTCACTGCATGTGATTCCTTTAAAGGTTCAGAGGAACTGCAGCAAGGGGACCTGCTGACTAGGTCCCAACATCATGGATCTAGTTACGTCAGACCATGGGATGTGTCATCTCACCACTCACATCTCTAGGGGTCGTCCACAAAACACTCTTTTGGAGATGTTGGTTTACAGGCAGTTTTGACACTTGGGTTTTTTGTTTGTTTCTCCAACAATACCTCACAGAAACTTTGTAATTACAAAATAACATTTTCAATTGTATAGATGAGAAAACTGGGAATCAAGGAGTTGTGAAATAGTGTCTCCTCTGGGATGACGGCTGAGCGCTGCAGCCTTGAGGTTAACCCCACTTCCCCTTCCCTCTTTCCTCCCTTCCTTTCTTTCTAAAATTTATCCTAAGGTCCCTAGACATATATATATATAATTTATATAGACATTTATATATATAACATTTAAAAATTAAAACTTCTCCTGTGACTTGGCAACACTGTTTTATATTCTCTTGTACTTTCAGATCACTTTTCATCCTCATCGCCCTTTTCTGAATCCTCACCGTCTCTGGTGCCCCGAACGTCTACTTTCTGTCAGTTGTATCTCTTTGGTCCCCTTTAGCACTCTCCATGGGTGATGACCTCCTCACGGAGCTTCACCTTAGCCCTGAAGAGTGGATGTCCTCAAGTCCAGCTCCTTCCCCGGATCCGTCTCCTGGGCTCAGATCCTATGTACAACTTTTTTTCGATAGGACTCCTGATAGACCCTCTATCAGTGTCTCAGATTCAGATTATATTGATCACCTCCCTTCATACACATCTTTCAGACTTTCTTTTCTTTTGTGTGCCTTTTTTAAAGCTGGGTTACATTGAGTCCATGAACCTGGGACACATCTAAATTCTTCTCTCCTGATCAGTTACATTCAAGTCTTAACAATCCCATATCTCTCACTCCTCTCTTGGCCTCCTGTGATCACTGTCTTCTCATCACCACCATCCTCCCAGCTCCCTCCTTCCCTGGGCACCTTTCATATGTGCACATCTGACCTGATAGGCTTTGTTAGGCACTATAGACGGGGGCCCCATTATCTCCACAATCCAGTCCTTATTTTTCAACAATGTGTGTGAGGAAGTCCTTCCACTCACTTCTGTCTCCTCCAGTGCATCTCCCAGGGGTTCCATGAAGTTCCTGCTTTGTTTGAAATCTCTTATTCTTCAGTTTGGACTCAACTTACATTCCTGACCACACATATCCTTAATTACTTCTTAAAATACTACTTGACAGGCGATCAACTGCTAACAAGTAAAACATTCAGCCTTGTAGTACACTGTGGAGTACAATATACAATATATACCAAAACATTTTAGAAAGGTTCCACCTTTTTTATTTGTGTGTGTGTGACAGAAACACAGAGACAGAAAGAGGGACAGATAGGGACATACAGACAAGAAAGGAGAGAGGTGCAAAGCATCAAATTTTCATTGTGGAACCTTAGTTGTTCATTGATTGCTTTCTTATAGAAAGGTTCCCACCTTTTGAGTCTATAAATCCACCTCTGAAAATTCTGGCTTGGGAAACAATGGAATGTATGAAACATGCTTTAGACCTAGAGAGAGCCATCACAATGTCATTTATAAGGAATATTATCAAAAGTACGATGATGGTCAAGTTGATTATTGAATACCCACCGGATGGAATACATTAATGTGATATATTAAAACACGATGCAACGACACTGTACCTGCTATAAATGTAAGTGAAAGGAACACAAGTGGGGCAAATTGTTCTATGTCAGATTATTGCAACTGTTAAACATGTGAAGAAAAGAGGAAAAAGTAGGCAAAACACCACCGGGCTATGGAGCTCTGAGATTACACAAAGATGTTATTTTTTTTGACAAGAAAATTTTTTGTAGTTTATTTTGTTTTTATATTGAAAAAACTATATATTTTTCTTTAAAGTCACTCAGATATTTTGAAATAAATAAATGAGGATTTTTATTCTCTAAATTATTATTCTTTTCCTTTAGTGAGAAGCAAGGAGGCAGAGTGACAGACTCCCACATGTGCCTCACTGGCATCCACCTGGCAAGCCCCCTACAGAGAGATGCTTTTCCATCTGGGCCGGTTGCTCTGTTGCTTGGCAACAGAGCTAATTTAGCACCTGAGGGGAGGCCATGGAGCCATCTTCAGCTACCAGGCCCACTTGCTCCAACTGAGCCATGGCTGTGGGAGAAGAAGAGAGAGATAAACAGAGAAGGGATATGGGGAAGGGTGGAGAATCAAATGGTCACTTCTCCTGTGTGCCCTGACTGGGAATCAAACCCAGGAAATTCATACTCCGCCAATACTCTACTACTGAGCCAACTGACCAGGGCCTCTCTGAATTCCTAATCTGAAAAGCCCACATTGGAGTAGCAAACTTCCAAATCACCTGGAAAGGTTCCCTAGCCTTCCTATCCAAAGCTAATGTCTCATGCATGAGACAGCCTTGGGGTGGACATGGGAGGTTAGGATTGCAGGCTCTAGAGCCAGACTGCCAATGATCACTTCTCTGTACCTCAGTTTCCTTTTTTAGAAAATGTGCATGGTAACAGAACCCACGTCATAGAACTGTTATGAAGATTAAATGAGTCAATTTAGGGAAAGTCCAGAGAATGGAGCTTGGCAAGGAGTAAGGGTCAATAAACATTACATTATTATTATTATTATTATTATTATTATTATTGCCTGGCCTGTACCTATCTATGCTGATTTTTGTGGGTCCCTTGAGGGTATCTTATTTATATTTACCAATTTAGCTCCTTAAATATGAAAGTTCTTTAAGAAATATTGGTGCTAACTCATTGAGCCAAGTGCCCTAAAGAGAGTCTAACATTCTCCAAAACAAAATGTGCACCCGGGACCTTCCCCAGGAGGGCTGGCACCAGAGCTGGAGCTGGGACTGTGAGTCCTCCAGCAACCCAGGAGCAGGGCAGGGGCAGAGTTCCTGGTCTGCAACCTTGGCGCATGCTCAGCACACTGCTGCTCTTGGATTCTGACCCTTCAGCCTTGCCTGGTTCTGGTTGGGAAACCAGGAGCTTTAGATGTGATCTTCTGGGATGTGACCCTGACTCTTGCTCCTAGAACAAAGGGAAATTATGGCTCTATTGTGAAGGACAGTTTATCTGGAAGCAAAGGGCTAGTTTACCCAAGGCTGACCTGATTGCTAGATCAATTTATGAAATAAATGCCCTGCCTGTACCCAGTATCCCTGGTGGTAACATCCCAGTCTTTGCCTGGAGGTCTCCAGCTTTTCCCAGTACTTTTCTGGGAGTTATATTGATCTTTGGGATCATTTTGGAACAACTTGTCCTCCACTCCCTAGTCTATGGTCTCCAACATAATAAACTTCATGCTCTGAGAAAACAGGCTTTGTGAACCGAACTTCAAAGCTTGGCCATGTGGGCTCTTTGCAGAAGTACTGAACGCAACAATGGGCTTGAACCAGGGCTGAGTAAGGCTGCCCAGCAGTGCTCCTTAACTTGGCCACTATTGTATTCAAAGTCATTTCTGCGTCCCCAGTTGAACAATGCATCTGGCACCCCAACGAAGTCTTCCTTCAAAGCAAAGTTACTCTTGCCAGCAGTGCTAAGTGGAGGGTCCTGGGTATAAAAACCTTCATTATATTTTTCAAAATCAAAGAATTACAATGAAATTGTAATTCTAAATGAAATAATAATATGAAAATAATAGCAATATAAAAAAATGTCCTATAGCCACACAACAGGTAACATTTGCATAAAGAAAGAGAAAGCCTTCCTGGAATCCTAGCTCCCTTATCAAATCATCAAGATCTTTTTAGGTATTTCTAGTCTTTCTTTTTCCTTTTTAACATAGTTGTAATAAGTATATACAAATTTGCCTCTCTGTTGCTTGTTTTACTTAGCATTATAATAGGCATAAAATTGCTATATTATCTTTTTTACCTAATGTTTTAATAATGGGTGTAGAGCATTCTCTCAGAGTAATGTAAGACAACAAATTCAGTTTTGTGGGGGACAGTTGTGCTATTATAAATAAGACTATAAGTACCTGGGAATATAACGTTTTATATGGGTCAGAATTTATGATATTTTATGCTTTGTTTTGCATTTTGATAATGCTGCCATTTTTTTCCCCCATAAAATGAAGACTCTAAATGTATTGCAGTACAAGACTGCAGTTTTTGGTTAAGGTAATTTAAAAAAATCTCCTGACAATTACGAAACATCTCAAACATATAGAAAAACGGAAAGAACAGAATATACTGATTCAGGGTGACTTTTGGGCACAAATACATGTCTTGGAAGAGGCTAAGCAGAAATTAACCAGTGCGCAGAGAAATGTGGCATCTTCCAGATAGTGCCCTTTGGGCATAATAATCATTGCAGTGTATTGGTATAATATTTTATAGGCAGTAGTGTTTTTTAAAATGTCTTCAGGTCTAGTTTCTTGCTGGGTCCTGAACACCCTTAAGGTCTAGCCAAAACAGATGTTATCAGGTGTGACTTTTGTGTTCATAGGTGAGGAAACACGTGATCACAGAGGTTGGGGGTTGCCTAATGTCGCATAGCAAGAGAGGTCCCACTGAAGTACAAGTTCTGGGTTCTCAGCTGAGCTGCCATCTACAGGAACATCTTTCCTTTATTAATCGATAACAGATTTTTCTACAGCCCTTCCAACTCCCTGATTCTTCTTGTCTGTGACTTGGGACATCTTTAGGATATCAGGGTAGGGGCATGTGTCATCGTATTCCAATTGTTGTAAATGCCAACATGAGAATTAAAAAGCAGCTACTACAGAGGGAGTTCAAAGCTCCACATAATTCCAACACTTTTTTTAATGAACAGAATTTCTCCTTGTGTGTAAAAGTAGGGTTAACATGGAGAACGATTAGATCCAAAATGTAGGTGTACATTTGTGCTGGGTTGTCTCCCTTTAAAGAAGAATCCAGGAAGAATTGGATGGTTCCTCACGCAAAAGGCTCACCACCAACATTATTCTCTCCTAGACGTGGTGGGGACTAGCAAAGACTGAAGTCCTTGCCCACGACTCCAATGTGGATTTTCACTGTTAATGGTGGTTTCTCCAGAACAGCTCAAGGGTACAGATTTCAATTTCTTACCTTAGGGATGCAGGTGTCAGCACTCAGAAATGCAATCAGTGGTGGGACCTCGGCCCTCATCTGACGTGGCACCTGGCATCTGGAGCAGGAAGAATTGTCATTGAGCTCACAGGCTACACTTCTCCAACTTTCTTTCCTTCATTTCTTTAGAAAAACAAGTCATCTGTCTCCATCTCTGCTCTATTAACACGTTTAGCAAGCACTGGGCACACTGCCAACACAGGCATTGCCATTTCATTCTCTGGTTGCAGAAACCGAGACTGACAAAGAGTAAGTGGTGTGTCCATCTTGGAAGAGACTGACTCAACTCAGAAGCTATCTACCAGGGTTAGCGACCAGTCCTCTTGACTCTGTAGTCCTGTTTTTATTTGCTGTTGTTTGTTTGTTTACTTGCTTTGTTTTCTGTTTGCTTTTTTCCAACCAAGTCATGGGCATACCAGGAGAGGCTGTGCTTATGCAATTCAGTGCTTTTCTAGCCTTGTGTCATGTTGGACTCTGGGGCCACTCACACTTTGTGTAAACAAAGCTGTCCTGGTCATGACAAACTTTCGCTAGTGTGGAAACAGTTACCGCGATTCAGAGCCAGAAGTCACAGGAGCTCACAGAGATGGCTGCACTGGAAGTGTGAAGTTGGGGAGATGTCCTTCTATCAGTGGGCAGCTTTTTATTTTTATTTTTATTTTTTTACAGAGAAATGCACTCTGCCTTTCCACAGTAGCCAACTTTAGGTTTCCTTTTCTTTCTTTTTTTCTTTTCAGCCTCCAGAAGAGCAGCTGTTCAACATAAAGAATAAATAATAAGGATTGGAAAAGTATTAGGAAGCCTTTTTTTTTTTTAATGGGGCTATCTGCTTCTACTTGCTCTTTGAAAAAAATCAATGAATTTGATTTTTAGACAGTCAGTTACTTAAGCCTGAAAATATTCATTGACATACCATGGGCAGACGAAGTCCACCCGTCCAGCCCTCACTGACTTCTCTGAGGTTAGCCAGATGCTGTCAGGTCCAGAACGTTTTGTGGTGAAAACAGCACCCAGGAGCTGCCATGAACCAGCAGTGGATGGCTGCAAATGGGACAGAGGTCCAAGCGGAGGATTTTTTCTCTTTCTTTCTTTCTTTCTTTCTTTCTTTCTTTCTTTCTTTCTTTTTTTTTTTTGAGACAACGTGACTCTTCTCAGAAACAGATACAAATTCTGTAACAAAATCCACTGGACCAGTAGAAATCCATAGAGATGCTGTCACAATTTGGAACTTTATACCTTGTAACTTAATATTTTGTCCCAAGATTCATGCTGAAATTTTTTTTATAAGTGATTGATTATGAAATTCATTGCTAAGTCAGCCTCCTTCTGGGGCTGGTGGGCAGGGAACCACAGTCAGTTCTGATGGATTATAGAGAAGTGAACCTGGGATGGAGGCTGGGGAGAATTTGGTCCAAAGCACGTACCTTGGAGGCTCACATATTCCAGCACCTACCCAGAGATTCACATGCAATTTTACTCCTTATAGAGAAGGGTTCAGGCCCCTCAAATGCAAGTCTGTCTTCACACTGTGACTTGTTAACCTCTTCCTTTAGTCAACAGTTTCAAATTTATTTCATGCCATCATTATTTCTGTTGCCCAGACATGCCAATGGGATATCAATATTATTTCTATGAGAATTTTATTTCATCATGAAGATTTCAGGCAAATTAGTTAACAGCTTTCTGCTCACCAAGGAATCTCTGGCAAACAGGACAGAGACCATATAATCCAGGGAAGGGAGGAGGGCACCAACTTTCATTGCACTCCTCCTAAATCAGATGCTTTACATAGATTAAGAGGAATTCATCCTAGGCAATAGTCCTGTGAGGACTGACAAAGAAAGGAAGACTTATGGAGGTTGAAAAAGTTATCCAAGGTCTCAAGACCAGACTTTAAAAGCAGGCAGACAGAAGGCCAATGTCTACAGTCTTTCCACTTACAAAGCACCGGCTTTCAAATGCAGAATGCCGTAACTCTTAGACCAGCTCCTGAGATCTGCACACCAGCCAGGGAAGAAGGGACAGCAGCCACGTAGTATCTGGGAGTCAGGAAGAGCCCATAAGAGCTCTTGGGAGCCCTAAATAAACCAGATTCACAACAACTCAAGACCAGTCTTCCTCCTCCAGGATGCAGTTCTCCTTTGCTTGGATGGAAAGGACGGGCTGACATTGGTACAACAGGAGCCTAACCTTCTGTTCGGGGCTGCAGCTTGAAGGTCTCACTTTGAATGATCCAAGCCCTCACCTAGCTATCAAGGTATGTAGGGCTGACTTGTCACCTTCAGCCTGTACCAGGGAACAGCCAGATGGCATTCAGGCTGATTCTGTGTCGCTGACAGACTAATCTGCCCAGGTACAAGAGTAAACAGAAAGCTTGGGGACACCATATGTCCCTGACTCATCATGCTTGCCAGAATCACCATAATTCTACATGGCATATGCTGTCCTGGGCCAAGGTGAGAGGTGGGTCAGAGGAAATGTTTCTTGAAATTGAAGGCTGAATGAATAGAAACATAAAGGCATATATAGGGAGTGTGCATCTGTTAATCATATCCTGACTGACTTTTTGTTTGTTTGTTTGTTTTAAATGGGCTTTGTTTCCAGTGTTCACTTTGTCACCCCTTCCAGCACTGCCACTTGCAGGCCCTCGGAGATGTGCACTGAATGCAAGTGTTGAATTCTTAATTCATTTTCTTTGAAAACTGGGCTAGAGTTTCACCCTAAATTGAAAATTATGTGCTTTACACTTTCAGCACTTCTCAGTTTGGACCAGCAACTTTTGAAGTACTTAAGAGCCCCAACCTTTCCAGTGCTTCATAGTCATTTAAGATTTTGAGACTGTGATTGACTGTGGGAAAGAAACTGCAGAAAGGAAACCGCAGATAAGGAGGTCTACCGTACTTGATTCGGGCATTGGGAGACTTTTAAGTATAGTTGGAACAACTCGGGTATGTAAATCTGCTCTTTCAATTGTAAAATAAAATCTAAATACATAGCAACTACATCTGATGTGAATCTGGTATTTGTATTGAGATGCACACTAAGTGTAAACTTCACCCTAGATTTCTGTTAATTTATACAAAAAAAGAATGTGAAGTATTCCATAAATACTTTTATATTTATTATACATTAAAATTATGCTATTTTGGATGTATTGATTTGAATAAAATACATAATTAAAATTAATTTTACCCATGTATTTTTACTTTGTTATGTAGTTTCTAGAAAATGTGTAATATATATACTTAAGTATATATTATATAAATATGTGTTATATATAATATATATTTACACATTATATATGATTATACAATATATAGCTGTGTGGCTTGTGTTATATATCAATTGGACAGCACTGATCTACAAAGGAAGCTTCAATAAATACCAAATAATCCACATACACAGATCGTACTCTCTGATCGTAATGAAATAAAATAAGATTAGTAACAACAATGAGAAAGCTTTAAACATCTCCTTGGTCCATTAAAAAATTTACTACGTGGTCATTGGGGTTAAGAGAAAAATTTAAAATGACAAAATATTTAAAATAAAACAAGAAACACAAGTGTCAAACGTCTTTTGTGCTCCATAGTTAAAGTAGCACTTGAAGTTTTGTATAGTTTTTAATGCATTAATAGTAGGCAAAGTATATTAAAAAACCAAAGACCAAAGAGCATAATTAAATATATTAGGAAAACCCCCAAAATAATAACAGAATAAAAGCAAAGCAACAACAAGGAAGGACATAAAAGAGGTAAGATGGGAAATCACCAAAAGAGCCCAAATTCCTAAAATAGGATGCTTTGAAAAGTAAGAGGATAATGGTGCGCACAAAACCCTACACACTCATACACTTTGAAACTAGATTAAATGGGGAGTAAAGAGGGACAAATACATACCCCAGCCAGGTGGGATATAAAACTGAGAGGCATGGAAAAGTGGTTATCAAGGGAACGGGGGTGGGGGAAAGGAGGGTAAAGAGGTTCAAGTATACCTGATGGGAAAGGATTTGACTTTGGGTGATGGGCACACAATACAATCAAGACTTCAAACGCTATAGAGATGTTCACCTAATACCTATGTACTCTTTCTGATCTATGTCACCCCATTGAATTTAATTTCTTTTTTTTTTTTTTTTTTTTCATTTTTCTGAAGCTGGAAACAGGGAGAGACAGTCAGACAGACTCCCGCATGCGCCCGAACGGGATCCACCCAGCACGCCCACCAGGGGCGATGCTCTGCCCACCAGGGGGCGATGCTCTGCCCATCCTGGGCGTTGCCATGTTGCGACCAGAGCCACTCTAGCGCCTGAGGCAGAGGCCACAGAGCCATGCCCAGCGCCCGGGCCATCTTTGCTCCAATGGAGCCTTGGCTGCGGGAGGGGAAGAGAGAGACAGAGAGGAAAGCACGGAGGAGGGGTGGAGAAGCAAATGGGCACTTCTCCTATGTGCCCTGGCCGGGAATGAATTTAATTTCTAAGTTAAAAGATTTAGTTTAAATGGGCAATGTCACAAAGAAAAACAGTGATCCTGACTAGAGGAATCCAAAGAGGGGAAGCTGGCATGAATCAAAGGAGGCAGTCCACTCCCTGAAACACACCTTCAGGGCAGACTGCACCATGCACCTCCTGAGGGCTCTGCGTGCGTCCCTCACGCACAGGGGCCGCATGCGAGTGGGTGCTATGTCAGTGTCTTGGAAGCCAGAATGCAGACGGAGGGTAAAGGGGAAGTAAAAACGTAAAGTAAATCAGGAGAGGGTCATGTGCGCACCTGAGGTGTTACAGCCGGATATTGTTAATATTTCAGTTCTTTGCACTTGGGGAGATGTATAATGTTCTTTTCAATGTTTTAAAGAACTTTTGGGTGATTGTCCCAGCCCATGACTTTCTCACTCTTTCTGGCATTCTAAAAACATGCTAACACAAAATTTAAGTATGTCACTTCCCAATGGTTTGTCTTGCTCTTTAGTTTCTAAATAGAAAGCTCCTTAGAACTGAAATGGCTTTTATTTCCCCAGGATACATTCTTGTGCTTAGATGTTCACTAAATCAGTAGTGCTTAGGGGTTATTGATTGATTCTATATGACAACACTTGATGCTAAGTAGTGATACTAAAGCCTAGATGTGTGTGTGTGTGCGTGGGGGGGGGGTTCGGAGAGAGCGACAGAGAGAGAGAGAGACTAAGGGGGATAAACTTTCTTGGCTTCTTCTTGGATTCTGTAGATACAATCAAAAAGATTAATATTGGGCTTATCTGCTGGTCACAGTATCTTAATTTTATAGCTGAAATGATCTGATTTATAAATTAAATGCAGCACTTGCTCAGTGAGCTGGGGTGAGCCATGCAACACCCAGAAAAGAAGATAGAGACATCTGAACTGTCTGAAATACCCAACTGATCAAGACATCGCTGTTTACCTCACATATCTGATAATGACTAAACCACCTTTGTGCTGGGCCTGTCCGCCCCTCCGCATCAGCTGCAAGGCCTCTATCTTTGCACACAGAGGAGAGGAGCAGCAGGTTGGAGCCTCAGGCTCAGTTGATCTCCAGGTGTGTTTCCATTGGTTGCAAGGGCCAGGTTGAGCTTGATTTGCTTCAGTACATAAAGATAAGAAGCTAAGGGCCCCTTCCGAAAGCAAACAAGTTTAATTTGCACCACCACCTCCCATGATTCACTGGATGGAATTTATGATGGTGTTAACCCTTTTCCACAAAAGTAGCAAATGAATCAGTCTTAATAAGAAACAAATCCACAGCAGATGCTCATTGAAGCCCACAGGGGAAATTTCACTGAGAAGGCCATTGCCCCTCCACAGGGTCCCCCAGAAGTAGGAGTACAGACTGGCTAAGATCTTTTAAGGAGAAGCAACTTCAAGTACTAACAAAACAAGTCTTTGCATGTGCCAAGACCTGCCGGCCTCTCTCAGCAGTGGGAATTCAGACAAAACTTCAGGAATGCTTTGCGGGCAGCTGTGGCGCATTCAAAGCAGAAAAATGGCCTAATCTTTGCAAAACCAACAAAGATAAGCAATAGCTTTAGCTGGGTTGAAATTAGCCAACACACTGCTACACAATGTCCTTGTGACCATTATCCAGGCTCTGACCGCCGAATGGCACCGCTCAAGTATGCTGGCAATGTTTAACAAACCATCTGTCTTGTACCTGTTCCCACTGAACAGGAGCCTTTGTCTGAACCCTGGCCCCATCCAGCATGTCTGCTGTCTGCTCGCCAGCCAGTGAAACCTCCTGGTTGCATTAATTTCACAAGCCCCTGACTGTGGTTTGCTGTTCGCAGAGTGGCTCCAGTGGAGGCCAAACTTGAAAAGGGGGCTAAGAATCTTGTCTCTGTCCGTCTAATACTTTACATACCACCCTATGTGTAAAGAGCCTTCTTGCTTATTTGGTTTTTCCTTGCATTTTCTTCTTTTAGAGGAATTTCAACATTCATTCAAAAGTACCTATTGGTGCTTTTATTTTTTACTTTGGCCAATTGCTCTTAAATTAGAACCACTCACTCTCTCATATATATTTTTTATTCCTCAGTGAAAGATTTTCTGCTGAAATATCATACGTTCAGGAGCTTACTGGTGTTTATGTAAGTGACAGGGTAAAACATTTGAACTTAATATTTTCACAGGTCTAAAATAATCAGATATTGGCATTTTCATCTGATTCAATATGTATATATATATATGTTTCTTGGAAAAATTGCCCATTTTATCTAAAGGTACAGGTGTGAGATAACTAAACCAATATATGGTTTTATTTTGTAAAAAAGAAAAAAATCATTTATAAAGCAAAATTCTCTTTTCAGAATTTATTTCTCCTGCTTTGCTCAGAAGTAAAATGTTCTCATCTTTTTTTCCCTCAGATGTCACAATATCCATATAATTATGATGATCTCAGGCACACCTTCAAACAACAATGGAGAGAATCCTCTTCGAAGCTGAAGTCATCTTTGAAACTCACCCATCAAGCCCTTACACCAGCGGACTGGAGACTGGAACCTGGACACCAGACACCTCCCTCGCTTGGACTCTCCAGACAAGAGATTCTTATCTATTAAAGGGACTACATTTGGCAAGGGACAAACACAGGGTTAGATGCATGAGGGGGCTCCAAAACAGGTAGAGTATAAAGTTGAAAAGAGTTCTGTATTTAAAAATCTTTGAGTATAGGTTTACAGCTCTGAGTAAGGGAAACACAGAGTTAGTGAAGCTACTGTAACAACCATAACCTGCACGCCTGTTTGCATACTTACCACTGTCATTCTAAGTTTGTCCACCCTTGGAAGCACCCACTTCCACTTTATAGCAGTTCTTTGGTAATGTTAATTTCATTGTTCTCCCAGGGATGTCCTAAGCACAGTGTTGTCTTTAGAGAAGAGAGATTCTCATAGGTATGTTGTCATTCCAGAATAAGTTTAGAAAACAAAACATTTAAAGCAGCAGCATAACAAATATTGTTCTTAAAGTCTTACTGAAGCCAGGAAGGAAAGCAGAAAGTGTGTGAGTGTGTGTGTGTGTGTGTGTGTGTGTGTGAGTGTGTGTGTGAGTGTGAGTGTGTGTGAGTGTGTGTGTGAGTGTGTGTGTGTGTGAGTGTGAGTGTGTGTGTGTGAGTGTGTGTGTGTGTGAGTGTGTGTGTGTGTGTGAGTGTGTGTGTGTTTCCCTTCAGATTCTAACCATCAGGGTTTCTAAGCCAAAGGAAACAGATGAGGGAGGGTTCTGCCAGATCGGTGGCCCCGGTACAGGCTTGAAGAAAGAGAAATTTGTTTATATTTTTAATCTCATCTTTTAATTTTAATTTAATATCATGCGTAATATGTTTTGTAAGGTAACCTAATATTCGATGCATTTTACATTAATACAATATATTGTTCATTAAACAATAATGTATATTTTATGATATAGAAACATTAATACAATTATATATAAATACTTATATGTATAATTTACTCATGAATATATTTGTTCCCCTTCCACCTGGACTGTACCCACCTTTGGCTGTGGCGAGCAGTGCTGCTGTGGCATTCATGCACATGGGCTTGTCTGAACCCCTGCTCTCAGTTCTTTTAGAGTGGAGCTGCTGAGTTGTGTAGTAATTCTATTTTCAATGTTTGAGGGACCACCAGACTGCCTTCCACAGGAGCTGCACCCTTTTACTTTCCCACTAGCCAGGTACAAATGCCAATTTCTCCACATCCTCCTAAACACATATTCCTTTTCTAAAAATATGTATGGCCCTTTTGGTGGGTGTGAACAAGTATCTCATTGTGCTTTTGATGTGCATGTTCCAGGAAACATTTTTGCTCATAGGACCTTTGGAATGAATGTCAAGAACAAGGATACCTTAATAGGGTCCTTCTTCCTGAAGGACATCATTGCCAGTGGGAGAAGGAGTGGCAGCTGTGTACCCGACTGTAAGGGGAAAAAAAGAAGAGGTGTTAACTCCATACAGAGAGGGGAGAAGGTCCCCGAGCCCAGAGACTGGAGATGGCCAGGCTTTGGGAACTGAGGGGAAAGAACGTATTGCCGGTAGATGACCTCATAGTGGGCCAGACTCTTAAAATCCTAATGACTGGAAAGGCACCGAAATGTGTTCTGTGTCCCCAGGCCAGCGGGGCCATCCTGATGCAAGAGCAGGCAGGAACTCATAGAACACAGCAAGATCTTGGGCATGGGAGGAGCAGGTGGGAAGTGTGGGTGCAAAATACATCAGCAGATGTACAAATACATGTTATCCTGGAGCAATGCTTGTTTGTAAGCCTGCAAAGCCTCTCCTCTGCCTTGAGTGTGAATGATGAGGCTTATCTTGGTCATACTTTAGAATCACCTGGGGAACTTCAAAGCTCCCAATAGCCAGGCAAACAAAATCAGACACACTATGCATGGGACGTAGTGTTAGTGTCTTACCGTTCTCCTGGTGATTCCAATGGACAGAGAAGAATGAGAAAAGTAGAATTTTAAGTTTATAATAGTAGATTTAAAAAGCAGACCTTATAGATTGTTGTTTTGATTATAAAAGAAATAAGTGCATGCTATAGAAATTTGGATGGAATGAAGATGTTGACAGAAAATGCCACTTGTAACCTCATGGCCTGTGGCTGCTGTACATGACTCAGCCTAAGCCCTGTTTGGAGCTCCATTTTTGGAAGGGTAGACAGGGCTGGCAGCCAGAGCAGGGCTGTGGTCCTGAGGACACACAGGATGTGATGGATTTTCTGGATCCCAGCACTGTGGCGGGCACAGAGAGAGCTGCACTCAATAAATGTGTGTAGGGTGACTGAATGGAAGCAGAAAGGCATGAATTCATGAAAAGCGGTCCAAGACACGGTCTCTGCCTTCTAGGAACCTACAAAAGGGCTGTTGAATAGGCATTACAATGACAATAATCAGATGGCAATAATAGTTCCTGCTTCGGTGGCTCTGTGTGTCTGTGCACGCAGCCCCGCAGCCAGGGAAACCAGGGGAGAGTTTTTGAAAACTCTGTTTGGTAGCTATGGCTTCTCTTATCTTTATTAATGCCCTGCAAGGCACTGACACATTTCCCTGGTTGGATAAAACAGGTAAACAGGTGCAGAGCAAAACCCAACAAAACAGGTTGCCAGCGGTACCCAGAACCCACCTGATGGTCACAGAGAGGCCAGTGAGAGAGGAGAAAACTCTGCCTCTCAGATGGGAGTTATTCTGTTGATTGTTTGCTTCTTTGTTTAATAAAATTTTCCTAAGTTCTGTGGCCTACAGATAAATTACCATATTTCCCCATGTATAAGATGCTCCTATGTATAAAATGCACCTTAACTTTGGGGCCCAAAATTTGAATAAAAAAAAAAGTGTTACACAAAGTTATTGAACTCAAGTTTTATTCATCATAAAATTTATACAACTCCTCATTACTGTCAAAACTCCCATCCATTAGCTTGTCCTCATCTGTGTCCGATGACAAATCACTGTCTTCCTATACTGCCTTGTCCTCAGTTCCATCTATGGCATTTAAAATGCCACAACCGCTGTTATAAGACACACCCAGCTTTTAGACCCCAAATTCTTCAAAAAAAAAAAAAGGTGAGTTTTATACATGGGGAAATAGAGAGTGTAAGTTGATAAGCTGAGAGCATTTTCCAATTAAAGCTTCCTCTTCTGAAATGGTAGGTGTGCTACAAATAACACTTCCACGGGAGATCTGGGGTCTTGTCTTGTTGTCAACTATTCATATGACCTTAAGAAATTTCCATAATCTCTCTGACCTGCAAAACAGGCAGCAGTTTCTGTTCTGCTTTCCTTGGCTGGTGTTTATACAAATTCAGCAAGATAGATGTACTGATCCAAAAGGCACCCTTTACTCCTTAGGTATTCTTAGCCTCCTGTTACTTCCAGGGTTAGGGGTCCCTAGGTCCCTAGACACAGAACATACCATATTGACTTCAGCTGGGTGGCAGTCATGACCTCTGCTGCCTCTTCTGTGCTGAGGGATGGTGGCAGCCCCCAGTCGCTAGTCAGTACTAGATTTGCACAAGAACATTAAAAAACAACACATGCAGTTTTATTAGCCACTGTTGCTATTTTAATTTTATCACTTTTTCTACCTGACACTTCCATTACTCTTCTCTTCTGTTCAAAGAGAAAATGGCCTTTTCCCTCACAGCTAATTCCATTTCTGGTTTTTTTGAGAAAAAAATTTTTTTTGCAATCCAGATTGAAATGTGTTTGGGTAGCTTTAAATGGCTGATAAGTTGGTGATGAAACTGGGGGTAAGGACTCTGACCTCTGCTGGACACACCAGAGCCCTTCCGTAGAAGAGCATTGCGGAACTTTGCTCTGGGCCTGTGCAGAGGCTGTCACCGTGTGCTGCAGGGTCATGGGGATGGGCTGGCAGGGGCCAGATCACAGCTTGTCACTATTCTGTTTGAAAAGCTGGTGTCTTAGGAGCTTTGTATTTCTACATTTTATGTTATTTGAAGATTTTATTTTATTATATTTTATTTTTGTGATAGAAACAGAGAGAGACAGAGAGAGGGACAGATAAGGACAGACAGGCAGGAAGGGAGAGAGATGAGAAGCATCAGTTCTTCATTGCAGCACCTTAGTTGTTCATTGATTGCTTTCTCATATGTGCCTGGACCAGGGGCCTTCAGTAGATCAAGTGACCCCTTGCTCAAGACAGCAACCTTGGGCTCAAGTTGGTGAGCCTTGCTCAAACCAGATGAGCCTGTGCTCAAGCTAGTGACCTCAGGGTTTCTAACCCAAGTTCTCCACATCCCAGTTCAATGCTCTATCCACTGTGCAACCACCTGGTCAAGCAAGATTTTATATGTTTTAGGTTAGCTATATCACAGAATTTTTTGATGTGCTTTAATTTCAAAAATGAATTTGAAATCCTGACTTGTTTCTGAGCTTCTTGAGAGGAGAGGGGTAGATTATCTTTTTTGACCTAGAGAGGGAAGATACTACACCTGTCTTAGATCTGCTGACTAATTGGGCCACAACTTACTAACTCCTCTCTGGGCTTCACTTTTCTCATCTGTAGAATGGAGAAGTTGGAGCGTTCCTGAGTACTTAAACTTAAAAAACAAAAAGTCCTGAAGATAGGCAGCATGGCAGAGTAGGTAAGAGCTGCAGTCACCCCCTCCCACGACCAGATAAAAATGACAAATAATTTACAGAAAAATACCAGGATGACTATCTGAAGTCAGCTGACTAAAAATCTTATAACTAAAGACATATAGAAGAAGCCATGTCAAGACTGGGAGGAGGGAAAGAGATGCAAAGTAGGCTTGCTCAGCACCCTCTGTGGTGGTTGAGAATCAGGAGCGTTATCTCAGCTGCAGAGGTCCCCTTGAGTAGTGAGGGGTTTCAACAGCACACTGGGATCCCCAGCTCAATCCACCAGTGCCAAGAAGGGGAGCTCCCCATAACATCTATTTGTGAAAATCAACAGATATTCCATTGGCTCCGGTGAAACAGAAGGTTGTTAGAAACCCAGTCATTCTCTTAAAGTGGCAACACACACATCCTCACTGACAGCCATGCACCCTGGCCTGCAGCAGAGAAACAGCAGCTCAAGCGAGCTGGAGTCATACAGGGAGAGACTGAGTTGTGTGACTTCAGGAAAAGACTGGAGGAACAGCCACCGATACCCTTGTGTTTAGTTCCTCTCCCACACAACTCATGGACACCATCTTCCTGGTTTGAACATTGACCCCACAATGGCATCAGCCTGGGGAGATGCACTAGCCCCAACATCACAACTCCCTGTGGCTACACCATACCCAGCTTGTACATGCCTGTGGGCTCTGCTGGTAGTGGCCAACCTGAGCTCTATTACAGTCTTTAAAAAACTCTGGAGGAATTCTGGGAAAGCTCAGGGTTACCAGAGACATACAGGGAGAGACTGAGTTAGACTGCAGACCTTCTTCTCACAGGTGACAATATTCCTGTGCTGAGCCCTACCTCCACATGGGCAAATCTTAATTTGTGATTTTTTGATGAAGTATACAGGCTACACCCCAACCAACCTCAAGACCCTGCCCCACCACAAAGGTTCACAGGTACCAGGTGGGTAGTAGCTGGCTTCTGTGTACCCAGAGACTTTAGCTAAGTGGCCTAAGACCCATCACTGGTGCCAAGTTAGAATATATATCAACCCGGTGAACACCATTCTGCTTTACCTGGTGACTCCCTGACAACCTGCCTTACACAACCTGTGTACAGTGTTAGACTTTTTCAGTGGTTGAGCATAATAGGAAACTGGCAGGCAATGGCAGGTCTTAGGGTGGTTTGGTCTTCTTGTGATAAGCCACAGGCCTGGTTTTGGTGATAGTCAGCCTCAATATGCAGCTTGAACCCTCTCATATGCATTCAGGCCAAACACAGGTAACTACCAATTGTGGATTTCTTTGGTGCCTAACAGGTAACCCAGGGCCAGTTACAGGCAGTGACTAACATAGACCTGCACCAGAGTCCCTTCCAAGAGGTCCAAGAATCAACACATCTAATGGCTGGCTGCAAACCACATCAAAATAGGACCCAATTAGCTCCACAAGTGGCACATACTAAGGGAGATCCTGGCAGGCAAGATAACTGCTGAGGTAAATTCTGTTTCATGCTGTCAGCTCCTGCACAGCTACTTCTATACTGTGGTCTGGATCAATCCTCACAGTCAGCCAGCATGCGGGTCAACCCTTGCATAGACAGACCAGTAGCAATCAAGACTCAACCACAAAAGGTGGGCTTACATAGCACACACAAGAAACACTCCTGGAGGAACTAGCTTAGGTGATTAGGGACACTGCACCCTTGAACCCATAGGATACCTACTACATAAGGCAGCCCTACCAAGATTTGGAGACATAGCAGATCAAAGTAGTACTCAGAAACAAACACAGAGACAGCCAAAATGAGGAGAAAAAGAAACATGCCCAAGTGAAAGAACAGAAGAAATCTTCAGAAAAAGAACTAAATTAATGTGAAGGTAAGCAATTAAACAAATTCTTTTGAACTATCTATCTATATATCATATAACTATGATTACAAGAATGCTCAAGGAACTTTGAACAACTGTACAAAAAACAAACAGAAACCAAAAAAATTGTCAGAAATAAAAAATATAATTATTGAAATAAAGACTACATTGGAAAGAATCAGTTGCAGATTAGATGTAGCAAAGGATCAAATCAGCAATTTTGATGGCAAGGTAGCAGAAGAGACCCACACAGAACAGAAAAGAAATATTTTTTTTTATAAAAAATAGTTTAAAGAACCTCAGTGACAACATCAAGGCTAAAAGCATTCATATCATAGGGGTACCAGAAGGAGAAGAGAGAGAGAAAGGGATTGAGAATGTATTTGAAAAATAATGATGAAAAACTTCCCTAACCTAGTGAAGGAAAAGGACATACAATTCCAGAAAAGAAGAGAGTCCCCAAAAAGATGAACTCTCTAATAAACCACATCAAGATACATTATAATTAAACTGGCAAAAGTTAAAGACAGAGAATTTTAAAAGCAGCTAAAGAAATACAGTTAGTTACCAACAAAGATTGTCAGCTGATTTCTAAACGAAGACTTCTCATGTCAGAAATATTATCACAAAATATTCAAAGTAATGAATAACAAGGAACTTTAATACTAATCTACCCAGCAAGGCTAATAAATAAAATTGAAGAAGAAGAAATAAAGAGCTTCCCGGAAAAGAAAAAGTAAAAAGAGTTCATCACCACCAAGCCAATATTAGAGAAAATATTAGAGACTTTTAAAAGAAGAACAAAGAAAAATATAAATATGAATAATAAAATTACAATAAACATGTACCTATCAATAATCACTTTAAATGTCAATGGATTAAATGCTCTAATCAAAAGACCTAGGGTAGCTGAATTGATAAGAAACAAGATTCATATATAATGAGACAAACTTTAAAGTGAAAAATCATACACAGATGAAAAGTAAAGGGATGAAAAAGGATATTTATGCAAGTGGAGTTAAAAAGAAGCTGAAGTATCAATATCAAACAAAATACACTTTAAAACAAAGGTTATAATAAGAGACAAATAAGGAGATTATATAATGATAAAGGGATCAATCCCAGAAGAGGATAATACACTTTTAAAGATTTATGCACCCAAAAGAGGAGTAAATAAATATGTAAAACAAATATTGATAAACATAAAGGAAAAGATTGATAGTAATATAGTAATGATAGGGGACTTTAGCACCCAATGATATCAATGAATTGATCTTCCAGACAGAAAATAAATGAAGCAAAATTGGCCTTGATTTAATTGATATATTTTGAGCATTTCACCCCAAAGGAGCAAAATAAGGGCACATGTAACATTTCCCAAGTCACCTACATGTTAGGACACAAAGCAAGTTTCAATAAATTCAATAAGATTGAAATTATACCAAACATCTTCTCTAACCATGTGGTATAAAACTAGAAATCAATCATAAGAAAAAATCAAAATACACACAAACGCATGAAGGCTAAATAACATGTCACTAAACAATGAATGGGTTAACAACGAGATCAAGGAAGAAATCAAAAGACACCTGAGACAGATGAAAATGAAAACACAACAACACAAATCTAGGGACACAACAAAAGCAGTCCTAAGAGGGTAATTTATTGTATTTTTGCCCTATTTCAAGAACCAAGAAAATTCTAAACAATCTAACTTGATACCTATAGGAACTAGAAAAAGAACAACAAACAAAACCCAATGTGAGTAGAAAAAAGGAAATAATAAAGATCAGAGAAGAAATATATAAAATGGAGTCTAAAAATATACAGAAGAGCAATAAAACCAAGAGCCAGTTTTTGAAAAGATAAACAAGATTGATAAACCTTTAACCAGACACATTAAGAAAAAAAGAGATAAGAACCAAATAAGTAAAATCAGAAATAAAAGAAAAGTAACAACTGATGCCACAGAAATACAAGTAATTGTAAGAACATAGTACAAACAACTATGTGCCAAAAAATTGGACAATATGGAAGAATGAATAAATTCGTAGAAACATACAATCTTCCAAGACCAAATCAAGAAGAAACAAAAAAGCTGAACAGACCAATTACAATCAACAAAATTAGAGCAGTAAAACAAACAAACAAACAAACAAACAAAGACACTCCCAACAAACAAAGGTCCTGGGCCAGATGGCTCATAGGTGAATTTTACCAAATATTCAAAGAAGCACAAAACTTATCTTTCTCTATTCCAAAAAATTCAAGAGAAGGGGAGAAGCCAGAATTATCCTGATTCCAAAACCAGATAAAGACATTACAGAGAAAAAAAAAACTATATAGACTAGTGTCCCTCATAAATATAGATGCAGAAATCCTCAACAATATATTAGCAAACCAAATTCAGCATTAT